>NC_056054.1:12847500-13524583 GCF_016772045.2 Ovis aries
ACTGTGGCTTGTTGGAAGGACTTTCATGGAAGACATGAATACGCTCCATGTGATTCAGTGGCTGTGCCTCCACTGGCATTTTGATGGCGTCGGTGGAAGCACATGGACCTAGGTTCAGGAGATGTAGGCTCTTGTGGACTCTGAGTGGCCAGAGGTTGTCTGGAGCAGTGGAAGAATGCAGATACATGTGCAGAGCTCACCTGCAGGAAATGAGCAGGATGGGGAGGCGGGGAGGCCCAGGCATCGTGCCCAATCTAGGAGAAACGCAATGCTTGAAGGAACCCAGGCCATGCTCCTAACCTGAGGAAGCATTGTTTCCTAAAACGTGGTTGGAACCCTAATTTCTTGAGGTTGCTCCATGAAAAAGAGTTCAGTGAGCAAATACGTTCAGTGTATTTGCTGAACAACTCAGAGCATGGAAGCAGTCAAGGCTCAGAGAAATCCTGCAGCAAAGAAACTTCAATGTCAAATTGTCCCGAGTTTATTCAACCACAGAAACATCTTTAACTTAATACCAGCCTACCTCCTGCAGGACTAGCGCTGTTCTGTGTGGCCCCTGGGATAGCGTTTGGGCCAATGTGAGGACATTGCAGAGGCTGGTTTGGGCTCAGTTCTTAAGGGAGAAGTTTGCAACTATTGCAGGTGTTTTAGCTGTGAAAGAGGCATTAAGGGAATCCAGTCTCTGAGGCCTGGAGCAGGGTATGAACCTGTCAAGGATGCCACAGAAGGGAGCTGGGCTCCAGTGGGTGTCATCGTTGATTTCTGGGGTTCTGTGAGCCCTGGGAGAGGGCTATTTGGCAACCCAGAGGTGGTACTACTCCCTTGGAGCCTGTTGCCTGGCTTGTATTGCCGCGTACTCAGCTCAAGAATACTTGGGACACTTGAAATGAGCAGTCTGTGAAGGTAAGACACGAACACATAAATATCCTCATGAAGTCCCAAATACACATCCCAAACTTTACATAACAGGAGCAGCAGCTGGAGACGCCCACAGTCCTAATTGCTTTTCTGTACGAAGAGAACGTCCTCTCTCCAGCTTTGCTTCTTCCATTCATTTAGGTAATTACTGGAGTGAGCCAGCTGCGGCTGACTGGCGGGTAGGCAGGCAGGTTTGTAACACCCCTCAGTGGGTGCCCCCACAGATGGGATGCTGTGGGAAGCTGGAACCTCTCTGCTGTTTTCGCAGGAAGCGGGGCCTGAGGATGGGAGGTCGTCTGCCCAGGACCTGTCTTGATCCCCATGGGCCCAGACTGAGTTGCTGGGACAGGATGCGTCACCTCCCAGGGACCTGACAAGCAAGATTCAGAGCAGCAGGAAGGACCGAGGGCCAGGTACAGGCGTGGGGATGGGAATGGTTGGCAGAAAATGACTCCACTCAACAAACTGCGCCAGTGCTTTCTCTGAATCTCGTGCAGGGATGGGACACTGAGGTGGATGGATCAGCCTCCGCCTCTGCCCTCTTGGGGAGGAAATAGCCATGGACAGGAAAAGGCTGGTGCCAAGACGAGCTTTCAGGACCGGGGGCCCAGAGGATGGAGAGATAGACTGGCTTGGAGGAAAAGGTCAGAGTAGACTTCTCAGAATAAGAGACAGCAGTTTTGAGCCTTAGAAGTGGGTGTGGCCCAGGGAGGGAATAGTCACCTGCAGGCGGGTTGTCCCCATCTGCAAAATGGGGTCAAGCTCACTGCGGACCTCTTGGTCCCACAGTGATGCCTAGTTGGTCCTCTTGCCTCCTGGTCTCTAATAACTATATCCAGGACTCATGAGGACCCTCTTGAGATTTCTTCAAGGGAGTCCCAAGCCTGGAGCTCTCCTGGAGGTCGCCACTGGGGTCCGGGCCCTGGGTGGTTGTGCATAGTGGACTCCTGAGATCAGTAGGGTTCAAGCCTCTCCTTGGAAGGGCCCTGGGGAGGGCTGTGGCCTAGGCACTCTGCCCACCAGGCTTCCTGTGGGCGGCAAGTGAAACTTTTCTTCCTGGTTCTCTCCCAGCAGCCAGCTCCATTCCCCCAGCCCCAAGTGGCGGCTCCTTGGGCCGGAAACAATGTGCTTTCTCCACGCCTGGGAGTGGAAGTCAGCAGTTTGGCACCGTCTGGCTGGCAGCCTCCACCGGCTTCCTTTGGCACTTTATTGGCAAAGGCGGTGACATTTCTTTCAGTTGGGTGGGTGGAGCTGTTATGCAAACTCCCGCTCTCCTCATTCGCCAGATGAATATTCATGACTCAGGCAATCTGTACCAGCCAGACTTCCCTGAGGGCGGCAGCTTTTCTTCTCTTCCCCGCTCTCTTTTTCTTTCTCCTTCTCTCCTTCCCAGCTCCTCGGAAAGCTGGAGTGCAGCTATATTTAATTTACAAATACGGAGCTCTTTAGCTTGCCTTTTGAGGTGCAGGCTTTGGGGAGGAGGCGCTGGTCATGCAACAGTGGTTGAGGCGTGGGGTCCCTGAACTTGGGCCTTCAGGGTCCAGCACCTGGGCCCCAGCTCCTGGGAAGCTCCCGGGCCTGGGGCTCCCTCTGGGTTTAGCATCTTGGTGCCCACATGCCTGAGGAGGCAGCAGCCTATGTCACCCCATTCCACACTGGCCCCCAAGATCGACATGGACACTCCGAGGCACTGATACTTTTCTGCTCAGTGCATGGGCCAGGCCCCACCAGTATATCCTTGTGCCCCAGTCCTCTGCCTCCTGTGTTCCCCTGCTTGTCAAGGCACACCCAGACTCTGCTCCAAGCCCAACACCAACGCTGGGAAGGCAGTGGAGGGCATATGCCAATCATTGCTCTCCTAGAGAAGGAACAGGTGCCTGCTCAGGGTCCAATTCCCCTGGGACACCCCTGTTCCCCTTCTGGGAAGGACAGCTACCTGGCTTCCTTTGTCTCTTCCCAGAGAGGCTCCAGAAACTCTGGCAGAGGGGTCAGAATTTCCAGAATTTGCTGGGGAATTTGGTCTCAGCGAGGATGTGCTCGTGTAGGGCTTGTGTGTGTGTGTGTGAGTGTAAATATTTACGCACAGCTTAAGTGCGTCTGTATGCCTACATCTATGATCGAGTGTCTGAGTGTGTGTCTGTATGTGTAAGGGCGTGAATGTGTGTGTGGCGGGAAGTCTGGGCATGTCTACATGTGTGAATGTGCCTCTCCAGTTAGAGCTGCGTGTGTATCTCTGTGGGTCTGGGAGGGCTGTGGGTAAAGGTACTCCTGGAGGGGGTGGTGGGGGGTGCGGTGAGGCTTGTGTTTGTGAATGTATACGTGTGTATGTGTAAGTGAATTGTAGGTGTGCACAAGTGTGTATGTGGGCCTCTGAGAGCCTCAGGGAGAGAAAGAGGGTGTGTTTGTTAGGGGGCCATTTCCCCTGACCTGCCCTCCCCTCCCCTCTGCACCCTTCCCTCCCAACCTTTTCTCCCCAGGGAGGTGGAGGGGGACGTCCCCCCCTCTCCCCCTTTGCAAGTGTTACAGATTCTATCCAAGGACGAGAACAGAAGGCTTCCCAGCACAGAGCGTCCTGAAATTACTTTATATTCCCCCCTCCTTGTCTCATCTAATCAAAATAGCAGCATTAGGCTCACCCATTCTCCCTGCCCACCACTCAGCCCTGGGGGAGGGAGCGAGGTGGGCCGTCCTGTCTGACCCCCTCCGAGAGCACCTTGGAGCCCCGAGCCAAGGAGCTGTCTTCCAGATCTCCTCGTTCCGCGGCCCAGGCTTCAGTGGCAAGAGCCAGCTGCCTCCCTGCCTGCCAGCAACTGCCAAGCTCTTCCAGACCCACATCCAGGCCCAGCCTCATTTACAAATATGCAAATTTGCATCTTTTCTGGTATGCAAATGGAGACATGACAAATAGCTAATTAGGGTCAAAAGAAGCACTCTGAACCAATTAGTTGTAGGGTCGATTCCTTTCTGCTGGGGGTGGTGGGGAATGGAGACTGGGCCCTCCTGCTGCCTTCCCAGCCCTGGCTCCCCCAGGCCCCCACACTCTGGCTTGTCCTGTCTGGCTGGGGCTGTGGATATTCAAAGAGAACCAATCCCACCTCTGACTCGGAGCTCTGTGCCCCTGGACTCACTTGCCCAAGCCTCAGTCCCTTTCTCTGTGAGATGGAGCAAAGATAGTGGCAGTCTTCTCTCTAATCCTCTACCCGAGAGGGGTGATACTTGGGGGATATTGGATGTAAACAGGCTTTGGAAACAGTACTAAAATTTCTCTGAGAGACACATCATTGTGCTCCTCCAAAGCACTTTCTGCCCTTGATTTCCTTTTCTCTTTACATCCACCCTCTGAATTAGAAGAATCTGATATAGGGATGGTGGCCGTAGTTTTCGCCGTGGGTGCCAACTCTGGCCGAAACCAAATGGCTGCCTGGAATGATGTGTAAAGGAGGATTCCAAGTCCAAGTCTGGAGTCACCGAAAGGAAGATTATGATCAATTAGGGATGTCTGCTGTGGGCAAGTCATTGGACACTGGCAGCTTTTGGGCTGCATATTTATTGACCACGAAAGAAGTAGAATTTGGAGCAGGAACCTGGATGCTGTCTGCTCTCTTGAGTAAAACTGAGCTCAGCTTTAAAACAGCGGGGGGCGGGGGTGGGGGGGGGGGGGGGGTGGTGGTGGTGGGAAACACCTATATAGTCTTAGGGTTGTTGTAAAGGTGAAACAAAGGAAGGTTAAACAAAATTCCATCATCTGGAGGTGAAGTGTCCATTTAATGGAGGTGTCAGAGGGACAGACATATTGTCCCATTTCAGAGGTGAGCCGCCTGAGGCCCTCAGAGGGTGGATGACTTGGAGAAGAGGAAGCCGGCAGCCTTGCAGGACAGGCCTGCATGGCTGGGGCTGTTCCTCTGTCTCCTAGTGCAGGATTCTGGCTCCCTCCTGCCACCCCCACGCTGATGCCCCAAGCGGGCTGTAACAGGCCCCGCTGGCCTGGCTCCACTTTGGGGTGTGAAACTTGGCTGAGTCGGCACCTGGGAGAATGGGGCAATTGCCATCCTGGAGCCTGGGGCCTGGGCCGGGGCCAGTGGGGCAGATGAAAGGATGATGGGAGAGCCTGGGCGTCAGGAGCTAGCTGAAGCAGTGCAGCTGGCAGGAGGCGGGCAGCAGGGGACCTGGCTTGAGGATACTCCCAAGCTGAGACCCTGGTCCTGTCTGTGCGCATGCACGCGTGTGTCTGCCTGGCTGCTGGCAATGCCTGAGCATGTGCGCTGGTGTCTGAGTGTGCTTTTGTGCACGTACATGTGCCTGAGGCTGCGTCTGGGAGCCTGTGTCCTTATAAATACGCGTGTATATGTATCGTCTATCAGTACAAGAGTTAATCAAGTACATGTGTGTAGTTGTACACATCTGTGGGTCAATGTGTGTGTGTGTCAGTGCGCACGAATGATGTGTGCCCATATATGTGTGTAAGTGAACTTCTTGCACAAGCACACCTGTTGGTATTCCTGCACGTGTGTCTGTACATTTCTGCCTGTGTCTCTGAATGTCCCGGTGTCTGTAGGTTTAATGCAGCGCCGCAGGCGTGTCCACACTGGCGCATGTCTGACCGCCTCCGTCAGTGTCTGTTGCTGTGAGTTCAGGCCTTTCTGGTGGCCTCCAGCGCGCGTCCCTCTGCAGTGTGTGTGTTCTTCCCGATGCCCTGTGCCTCTCTGCATGTTGCACACGTGTGTAGATGTGCCCATGTATTGTTGGTGCATTTCTGGGTGTGCACATCTACCTGTGAGGGTATGTTGGTATCTCTTTCAGGATGCAAGCACAGCGTATCCAGGTGAGCTGGGTGGAATCTTCCTTGTGGCTTCAGCAGCTCCAGGTCATCACTTCGGTCTCTGTCCTGTAGCTGGAGCCTCCTGGACATTCACGTGCTTGTGCTGTGTTTGAAAGAAAGCTTTTCTCTCTGTTTCCCAGGTTGCTGCCTGGACTCTTGGAGTACTCCTGGAGCTGGACCTGCCTGCCCTCTGGCGCTTGTTTATTTCTCCCTTCTCCTTTTCTTTGTCTCATCTTCTTTTCTTTTTCTATTCCTCCTCCCCATTCCCCTTCCTTTATCCTCTTTTCTCTCTCCTTTTCCTTCCCTTTTCGCAACTCACTTGAGAAGACCTGGCCTTGGGCTCTGGAGGTGACAGATGAACCCTAGAAGCCCTCCAGAGAGGGACTCCCCACTCCCATCCCCTCTGAGGACTCAGCCCCGGAACCACACATGCTCCTGGGGCTCTGGGGCTCTTTAAAGTCGCTGTGGACATCCCTGTTGGTCCAGTGGTTAAGGTTCTGCCTGCCAATGCAGGGGACGTGGGTTCAATCCCGGGACTAGGAAGGTTCCACATATCTTGGAGCAACTAAGCCCATGCGCCATGACTACTGAAGCGCTTGAGCCCTAGAGCCCACGCTCTGCAACAGGAGAAGCTGCTGCAGTGAGACACCCACACACAACTAGAGAGCAGCCCGCATTCCCTGCGACTAGAGAAAGCCTGTGGGCAGCAAAGAAGGCCCAGCAGAGCTAAAAGAAAGGTGTTAAAATCTGAAAAAATACAGTCTTTGCCTCCCCACTGCACTTTAATAATCACTCCAAGAGTAGCTCTGAGTCAGAATTCCTGCCCTTTCCTCCTTCTCTCTGGAGACGAAACGTCCCAGCCTTCCTGCAGTGCTGCTAAATGGTGGCCCCACTACGTGCTGGAAGACCTGCTGGCTTGGACTTCAGAGCGCCTCTGCCCCAGCTTCACTGTATGACAATGGTCCCTTCTGCACCAGTTGACCTTTTCTGGGATTGAACTCGGGGCTGTTCTTCCTCCTGACTGTGCTCAGATTACAGCCTGTCCTGCTGGCCCTCCCTGTTCAGTTACCTGGGTCATTCCTAGGCAGCCTCAGCCTGATAGGGTTCCTCTCGTATGTTGACAGTCTCTTCTGTTCTGTCCTGCAGGGACCGGGTCAGACTCAACCCCCTCTGCAGTACTGTTCCCTGCCTCTTGGCACTGCTTGGAACATAAATGCAGATGGATGATTCTGGTAAAAAACAAAACGTCCCAGCTCATGTCTTTTTTTTTTTTTTGCTCAGATTTGATATAGGTTTATTGAATGTGATTTCAAGCAAAAAGAAGAGACAATAAAGTGGACAGTTCTGTTCTCAGAGTCCGTTTGGAAGCCAGGCATTCATAAAATATCATTTCTACACTTAGGAAAAGACCAGCTCATATCTTGTGATTACCAAATGCCTTCCCCCTTCCAATGATCTTCTCCCTACACTGATGATTTTGGATGGAGTTTACAGTAAAAAAGACTGATTAAAAATTGGAAGCTCTATAAATGAAAATAAAAATGCTTAACATCGGTAAGTATTGTTTGAACTTTGACGTAAAGAGAAAACGTGTTAAGATGACCATTTTATGGACAATTTCAAATTCTTGTGAAGTTATGAGTTTTGTTCCTTTCTGTTGGGGATCCTGGCTAGGTGCTTCTCCTTTTGGAATCCTGACCAAGCGGGCACTGAAGTGGGGTGTGAAGAACTTGGGCTCAGGTTGCGTGAGCCTGGGTTGAAATCTCTCATTCACTGGCTTTGTGACCTTTCTGAACCTCATTTTCGTATCTGTACAGTGGGGATGAAGGAGCTACTACATAGGGTGGATGTGCGGGTGAGAGACGACGCTGTGCAGGACCAGGGGCAATGCCTGGTGCATCATTCTGCCTTGAGAACACACCCAGAACTTACCTCCGCTGCTGTGGCAGCGGGCTGAGCACCACCCCCCCCAATCCCCCAGGGGCCTACTCTCTACACTGCTGCCACAGTGATCCTGTTACCATTTAAGTCACATCACATCACTTCTCCGCTCAAAACCTTCGGTGGCTTCTATCTCACTTGGAGCAAAAGCGAAGATCATCACAGCAGCCGTAAGGTCCCACCGGCTCAGCCTCTCCATTTGTCTCTGTCTCTGCTCTTCTCCCCCATTTCACTTCCTTCCAACCACAGCCCTCTCCTAGCTGTCCCCCAAACATGTCAGCCATGTTCCTGCCTCAGGACCTTTGAATGTTCCGTGCCGGTTGCTGGAACGCTCTTCCCCCAGATATCCTCATGGCTCCCTCTTCAGGTCATTACTCTGATGGTTGTCCCCTTCAGGTCATTACTCAGATGTCACCTTTTCCATGAGGACTAGCCTGTTCTTCTTTCCAATTTATTTTTGTCTATGGCATTTACCACCCTCTAGTATATCGTGCCATACTTTTTATTTATTTCCTGTGGTTGCTTGTCTCTCTCCAGTATGGTTCTTACAAGAGAATTCTTGTAAGAGGTTCTTACAAGAGAATGTAAGCTCCTTGAGAGCAGGGATTTTTGTCTCTGTTTTCACTATCTGGAATGGTGTTCAATAAATTGTTGTTGAATAGATGAACTGCTTGTCATTTTGGAGAGTCCCAAAGTATAGGAAAGTTATGACCAACCTAGACAACATATTAAAAAGCAGAGACGTTACTTTGTCAACAAAGGTCCGTCTAGTCAAGGCTATGGTTTTTCCAGTGGTCATGTATGGATGTGAGAGTTGGACTATAAAAAGCTGAGCACCAAAGAATTGATGCTTTTGAACTGTGGTGTTGGAGAAGACTGTTGAGAGTCCCTTGGACTGCAAGGAGATCCAACCAGTCCATCCTACAGGAGATCAGTCCTGAGTGTTCATTGGAAGGACTGATGTTGAAGCTGAAACTCCAATACTTTGGCCACCTCATGTGAAGAGCTGACTCATTTGAAAAGACTGTGATGCTGGGAAAGATTGAAGGCAGGAAAAGGGGACGACAGAGGATGAGATGGTTGGATGGCATCACCGATTCAATGGAGATGAGTTTGAGTAAACTCTGGGAGCTGGTGATGGACAGGCAGGCCTGGCATGCTGCAGTCCATGGGGTCATGAAGAGTCGGACACAACTGAACTGAACTGAAAGCATAGGAGTGGATGCCCACCAACTCAGGCAATCAAAGATTACCAAGGGTAGCTCTGGACAGAAGTCACTTCAGCATCATCTCATTAGTGAAGTGGTGGGGATGCTCAGATGGAAACTTGCCCTATGGTCCTCCTCCTGCTGCTGCTGCTGCTGCTAAGTCGCTTCAGTCATGTCCGACTCTGTGCGACCCCATAGACGGCAGCCCATCAGCCTCCTCTGTCCCTGGGATTCTCCAGGCAAGAATACTGGAGTGGGTTGCCATTTACTTCTCCAATGCATGAAAGTGAAAAGTGAAAGTGAAGTCGCTCAGTCGTGCCCGACTCTTCACGACCCCATGGACTGCAGCCCACCAGGCTCCTCTGTCCATGGGATTTTCCAGGCAAGAGTGCTGGAGTGGGGTGCCATTGCCTTCTCCAATGGTCCTCCTACTGAGGGCAGCCAATCCAGGAGGAAGCACCTGTGTGGTGATTCCTGATCCAACCTGTGAGCCAGTTGAGTGTCTTCATGGACCAGCCAGAGGCTGGGGCTTCCTGCTCCCTGGCACTCTCCATCTTTTATCTCTGTGTGCCATGGCTGCAGTGTGTCCAAGGCCAGGGTGGTCTTTGCTGGAGGCTCATATTCCACTGGGACTCTCCGTGGGAGTCAGGGCATTCAGACTAAGGGAGGGAGTCCAGCTGGGCACAGGGAGGTTGAGGGAGGGTCAGCTGTGGAAAGGGCACGGGACAGGCATTAGGCCCAGGGATCAGCATGGAAAAGCCAAGCATGCAGGAATTCCTTGGTGTTCTGGGGAAGGGTGGCAGCAGGATGTGTGTCTCCCTTACCTGGTGAGAACTTCCAGAAGCCTGAATTGGGTCCCAACCATCTTTGCCTGCCCCTCTAGAACAGTGCTCAGGCCTCAGGAGTGCTGTTGAGCCTGCTGGGTTGAGTCTGCCTTGTTGCCTCAGGAAACAGAAGAAGTAGGATGGTGAAGGTCAGAGCTGGGAGCCAGTCTTGGTCTTCCCAACTTTAAAGTAGTTACTTCAGCTTGTACACTGATGGTAGGAATCTGGAAAACAGTACGGAGGCTCCTCAAAAAAAAAAAAAAAAAAAATGGAACTACCATATGACCCTACAATCTCACTCCTGGGTATATATCCCCCGAAAAGAAAAACACTAATTCGAAAAGATACGTACACCCCAGTGTTCATAGCAACATTATTTATAGTTGCCAAGATATGGAAGTGACATAAGTGTCCGTCAACAGATGATTGAATAAAGAAACTGTGGTATATATATATACAATGAAGTATTACTCAGCCATAAAAAGAACAAAAATTTTGCCATTTGCAACAATCTAGATGGACTTGGAAGGCATTATGCCAAGTGAAGTAAGTCAGACAGAGAAAGACAAATACTGTATAATATCACTTACATGAGGAATCTAAAAATACAGCAAACCACTGATTATAGCAAAAAAGAACTAGACTCACAGTTATAGAGAACAGACTACTGGTTACCAGTGGGGCGGGGGGCAATATAAGGATGGGGGAGTAAGAGGTATAAACTGCTGGGTGTTAGACTCAAGGGTGTAATGAACACCATGGGGAATATGGACAGTATTTTGTAATAATTATAAATGGAAAGTAATCTTTAGAAATTGTACAAAGAATTAAAAGAAGGAGTTCCTTTAAAGGTGGAGGGAATGGCTACCCACTCCACTATTCTTGCCTGGAGGATTCCATGGACAGAGCAGACTGGCGGACTACAGTCCATGGGGTGGCAAAGAGTTGGACATGACTGAGCGGTTAACACTTTCACTTTTAAAGGTGGGGAGGAGGGTTCTCCAGAGCTGTGAGATATGCCCAGACTGGAATGACCTCCCCAAATCTGCCACTCTGGTGGTTTAGTCACCAAGTCGTGTCCGTCTCCTGTGCCCCCATGGACTGTAGTCTGCCAGTCTCCTCTGTCCATGGAATTCTCCAGGCAAGAATAGTGGAGTGAGTTGCCATGCCCTCCTCCAGAAGATCTTCCCGACCCAGGGAAGATCTCCCTAGGTCTCCCACATTGCAGGCAGATTCTTTACTGACTGAGCTACAAGGGAAGCCCAAACTTGCCACATTCATGGCTAACTGAAGTCTATGGACCCACCTCAAATACTGCTTTTAAATGCATAAAATAAGATACATAGGATTACAAAGGAAACTCATTCTATTGAACTGTAGTTCTTACCATGGACCCCAGGTTCAAATGGTCAGTTACACTCTTGGTAGACAACTGTTTGGCTCTCTGAGCACAGAGCACCACCCTGGCTTCTCCGCCTGCACGCTCGGAGGGTGGTGTCTATGTTTGCAGGGCTGTCCTGGGATGATGTGAACAGCACAAGCCTGTCCCGCCCAGGAGTTAGAGCCTGGAATCCTTGGAGGAAGGCACAAGGAGGGCCAGGCTGCCTGGGGGCTGGAGTGGGCTCCCCATTTCTGGAGGTGGTGAGCTGGAGGCCCATTTGCCAGGGGTCAGGGTGGCGTAGGTGATTGTGGCCTGTAGGGGAGAGGATTGTGATTGATTTAAAATCACTTTCTTGGGACTTCCGTGGTAGTCCAGTGGTTACGAGTCCATGCTTCCAGCACAGAGGATGCAGGTTCAATCCCTGGTTGGGGAACTAAGATCCACATGTCTTGCAGTGCAATGCACCTCCCCCATCTCCCGCCACCCTTCCCTCCACGCCACCCCTGCCCCACAAGAAACTAGTCTAGGAGGTACTGGTGGCAGTCAGAGCTTTCTCCTTCACCGAGCCCCGAGCCAGCCAGGCCACCCTGGGACTGAGAGAAGGGCCACTTCTGCCAGCTTCTGCTCACCAGGCCCCTTCTAGGGATACGCACCAGCATCACCTCAGTGTTGTTTCAGAACCAGTCACTGACCTTGGTCTTTCGAAGATGCCGGGCTTCAGGCTGGGAAAACCTTCTGCTGTTCCGAGTCTGCACCTCAGAACCACTTCCGGCCATAAGGATTGTAAACTATACACCCAGCCTCCCCTAGCTGTCTAGGGTTTCAGTTCTGAACATAGGTAGGGGTCTTCCTTTTAACCTCTGTGGCATGGGCACCCTCCCCTGCCGCTTCAAAGCCCTCAACAGTCTTTGAAATCGTCTGGGCCAAGATTCCCTGCTCCCCCTCAACCCGTGCCATGGGTGGGGCAATTGAGACCCCTGGGTGCAGAGCTGGTTCCAGAGGCTGAGAGGCAGCCCAAGGTGGGAGAGAAGGTGGTGGGGAGTCCGTCTTGGGTCCCTTTGGCAAACACATCATGCTTCCCACCTACCTCTCCTCCGTGGGTGGGGAGCCCGGGACTGGTCTATTAGCTCTCTCCTGCTGTCCCCCGAGGATGCATTTGTCTGTTTTGCATTTTTTCCAGGCTGTAGTTAGACTACTCCTGGTCCTGGGGGGAGCGCCGCGAAGAGAAAATGTCAGGGCGACACGCCGCCAAGATAACATTAGCGAAATATCAAGTCCTTTATGATGTCAGGAGGGATTCCTTGCCGCTGCCGAAGCTGCCTAATGACATCATAAAATAGGCCTGCGGCAGCTGCAGCCCCCTGAGCCATCAATCAGACCTGTCTGCGCGCGGGTGCGGGCTGGGGGTCGGGATTTTCAACTTGAAGGGGCCCCATCGTAGCCGATCTGTGGCTCTGGTTGAGGACACCCAGAGCCCCGAGAAAGGGTGAGCCCTATGGTTCAGTGCCCCTTCTTGGCTGGTCTGGGCACAGGGGCAGGCATGGCTCCCGAGGCCCCTTGGAGATCCGGAGACTGAGTTGGCTGCCACCCGGCCCGAATGGCTCCCAAGGAGGCCTGCATCCTGCCAAAGACCACCTCAGTGGTGCTGAGCAAGAGCAGGGGCCTTAAACCCAGCCTTTCTTTTTGCTGGTATCGTCAGGGACAGACTGAAGCCCGATGTCTGGGTCATCAGGACCAAGAGTCGCATCACGGGATTCAGATCCAGGAGGCCTTTGACTCCACTGTGGCTAGCGTGTGCTCTCACAGATCAGATCCTGGGGTTTGCTCACGTGTCCATCTGTCTATTCATCTGAGGTGTTTGCAGCCCATGGACAAATGGGGTGCCCGCCTCTGGTTTGCGGAGTGTGCATGTTTGTGCCTGCAGCCTCCTGCCAGCCTGCCCTGCTCCTCTCTCTACGTCCCAGACTTGTGCTTATGTATGCAAATGTCTGCAGATGGGACGAGGAGATGTGGGAAGGGATGGAGGACCAAAGGGGAAAAGAGATGGGGGTGAGCAGGGGCATGGGGTGTACATGTATCAAGCACTTCCCACCAACCTCCGCTGAGAACTTTGGATGTGTGTTAGAATCACCAGGGAGATTTAAAAACTTACCCATGCCCTGGTCTTCACCTCAGATCAATTACATCACAGTCTGGAGCCAGGGCCCAGATATTGGTATTTTTAAAGGCTCCCCAGGCGATTCTAAGGGCAGCCAGGGTTGAGAAACAGGGTGTCCAGAGGTTTGCGACTCCGAGTGTCGACTAGCACCATTGGCCTTATCTGGGAGCTTCTAAGAGAGGAGGAGTATCAGACCCCTCCCAGATCCTCAAATCATCATCTGCATCCTCTCTCCCCTAGTCTGTATTTTAATAAGATCCCCAGGTGATCTGTACATCATTAAAGTCTGAGGAGTAGAGCAGGGCTCTCAGTGACTTCAGATCTGAGAGTTTCTGAGTCAGTAGATAGGGGGTGGGGCCTGAGAATGTGCTTATCTAACGAGTTCCCAGGTGATGTTGATGCTGCAGATGGGGGGAACCACACTCTGGGGACCCCTGGAGTAGCGGCAGTATGTGAGGGAGGCAGACAGAAGGAGAGGAAGTGGAGGGTGTGTGTGTGTGTTGTGGGTAGGGAGGAGGAAGGAAGTGGGGGGGGATATGTCTCATATCTCAGTCCCCCAGGAAGATCATGTTTCTACAAAAAGCATGGCCTGTCATCGTCTTAGGGCCTGGAGTTCTCTGACTCAGGGACCAGTCCAGGGATGAGGATTGTAAGGAGAACAGGAAAGAGAAGCAAGTCTCTTGAGAGCTGCTGGCATGTGACCCCCCCCCCCCCCGCCCCAATCTGTCAGGAAGATTCCAGGGCTGGACAGTTCCCTGGTACCCTAAAACCTCTGGAGAATAATCAGGTTTTCTCAGAGCCTGCGTGCATCAAAATACCCATGTGCTCTCTTGGGGGTCCCGCACATACTGGGGGCTCATATATTTGGTTAGCTGGGACCATCTTGGTATAGAATTCTCTCTTTTCATTCTCAGAAGTTGCCCAGTAAATCATACAATTGGATAATGGTGACTGGAATTGTCACCCGGGTGGAGGTGGGGGTGGGAGATGACTAAGGGTGTTCCCAAGGGGAAAGCCCTCTGGGAACCCACCTCCAGGCTCCCTCCTTCTGGCCTGGCTTCCTGGGGGAGGAGAGGTGGGAAGGTCCTTTGCAGGAAGCCTGCCCGATCTGGGTCAGGGTTTAGCCTGATGATAGAGGCAGTGTTGTGGGGAGCAGACTTCCTTCCCAGGTGGCCGTCGGTCCTTCCCTCTGGTGGTGGTGGGGAGTGGTAGGCAGGCGGGCCAGGCTGGCAGCAGCCCCGTCTTGCCTCGGGCCTGATCTGTGGTACCAGCACCTCTTCTGCCTGCATCTTCACAGAGTTACCTGAGGGCTGGGGGAGGAGATAGCGATCAGCCGGAATACCAGAGGTGTGAGGCATGCATGACCTCACCCTGGGCGTGCCTGCTCTCCGAGCCCTGTCAGGCCACCCTCCCCAACACTCCCAGGCACCTCCAGGCCGATTCACACAACAAGCTTCAGCCAGCAGTGGCAGGGGCGTCCCTACGCTCTGGGGCTGGGTCTCAGCCCACCTCTTCTGGGAGTAGCCTATAGGTCTCTAAGGAGACTCCAGCTCCCTGGGGGTTGGGGTGTTTGGGGTGTTTGCAGCGAGGGAGGGCTGGGGCTGGAGGGAGCCATTCAGGATTGAAATTGAGAGCTAGACCAGGGGTCAAGGAAGAAGGGAATTTGGTACTCCCCAGTGACCTAGGAGCTTAGAGACCTGTCCCAGCTTGGGTTGGGGTGAGGACCAGGAAGAGATCCAACAGTGAGCATCCACTGGGTGCCAGGCAGTGTGTTAGCCAGAGCTGGTGGGAAAACCAAAGCCAGGGGAGCCGGGGACTTCCCTGGCAATCCAGTGGCTAAGAGTCTGATCTTCTACCGCAAGGGGCATGGTTCCATACCTAGCAGGGAGCTTAGATCTCACACGCCATGCTGCATGGCCAAAAAAAGAAAAGAAAAAAAAACCCCAAAGCAAAAACCCAGAAGAGCCCAGAGGAGGCTGTGGAAAGTATTCACCAAGCCAAACATATTAAAACCCCTCTTGGTAGCTTTAGATGGACCCAGAGATTCACACCGTGGTAAGACAGGCTGTCAGTGTTAAGTGGCTGACTGTCAGCTCAGTGGTTGACTGGGGGCGGGGGGTGGCCCTGCAGGAGCTGCGGGGTCCTGGAAATCCGTGGGCAAGGTCTCTAGGGGAAATGCCCTCCTCCAACCCCTGAGCGACTGGAGCAGAAAGTGAGCACAGCAGCAAGTGCGGCCTCTGGCTGGGACCCCTCCCACTGTCCCGGCTCTGTCCGGCCAGCTCAGAAGCTCCCCTGTGGACCTGTGGGCTCACTCAGGCTCACTCCTGCTCATCCCACCCCCACCCTCGATGATCTACCCACCCGTGTGTCCACCGCCTCCCGGCATCTCCCACACCCACACTCGTGGGGAGGCAATGGGCCTCACTCCAGAGTGTCGCATAGTCACTCGAGACACCTTTGCATAATGAATGAATGGACCCACCTGGGAGCCACTGGCTTCTTTGGGCTGTGCTCCATGTCCGTGGGCACACAGTCCCAAACCCAGCATTCACGCTGGTGCCAAGAGCCGCAACCCCAATCTCCAGTGTACTCCCCCACCCACCTCCCTGCCGCTGTGGCCGCCTTTCCAGTCCTCGTGTATCAGTGTCTGTTCAGCCCCTTTCCTCTTTGTGCTTTTGAGGGACATGGCTGCATCTTAGTGTGTGTTGTTGTCTGACTTAATTATTCAACTCAGCAAATGTTCCCTGGGTTTTCCATGCGCCTGGGCCTCTCCTGAGCTCTGGGGCCCAGAGGCAAGGAGAATAACAGTGCTTCCACAGCACATCTGGGCTTAGCAGGAGCCCCAGGCTGGCTCCCACTCTGTCCTAGGGGTCTGCCTCCTCCCCACCTGTTCCCCCTGCCCCCTGCCCCACCCCCCACCCCAGCTGGCACCTCTGCACACAATTTTCTCTGCCACATGACAGCCAGCCTCCTCCTCTGCATCATTCTCTTCCACCCCCTGGTTTCCTCCTTCATCTTGGCTTTGGATGGATGACATTACCTGGTCTCGTCCTCCGTTTCTGGGGCAGCATTAGGACGGCTGTGCGGATGCTCAGATGCTCCCTGCATCTCCCACTCCCTCCCTTTCCAGGCTTTGACTCTGGGGGATGTAGGACCACGTGAAACCTGGAGGTAGGGTGGAGCTTGTCCCTGCTGGGTTCTGAGTGAGGGTCCTGGCTTCTTGATGGCCTGAGCAGGCTGGAAGAGGACACTGGGAAAATAGAGGGATGGATGGAGTGGGGAGGGAGGGGAGAGAAGGCTGGAGGGAGGGATGTGGACATTAGTGGGAGAGAGGGAAGAGGGCAGGAGAGGTGAGAGGTGAGGGGAAGAGAAGGGAAGAGAAGAGAGGAGGGAGACAGAGGGAAAGAGACAAGAGTACGTCAGAGTCTGAGTGAAGTCACTCACTCTTGTCCGACTCTTTGTGACCCCATGGATGGTAGCCTACCAGGCTCCTCTGTCCATGGGATTTTCCAGGCAAGAGTACTAGAGTGGGTTGCCATTTCCTTCTCCAGGAGATCTTCCCAACCCAGGGATCGAACCCAGGTCTCCCACATTGTAGGCAGATGCTTTACCATCTGAGCCACCAGGGAAGACCTTACGGGTCTCAAACTCTGAGACCCTTGTCTCAGACCAACAGAAGGAGATTCTGACCCAATCGCCGGGCAACTTCTAAAAAAGAAAAAACCATGCTCTTTTCTTAAGGTGGGACTTGAGTCTCTTGGTACATGGTTGCACAGCCTTGTAATGAGACTCGGAAGGGGTTCCTTCTCCAGCCTTGGCTCCCACCCTGCTGAGCCGGGCTGAAAAGCGCCCTGGGTGAGACGTGACCATGGACAGTGGCAGTGAGGCTCCTTGGCAGGTGTCCCAGCCCAGGGATTCTCCCATCTCTACTCCCTGGGCTCCTGCTCACTGTGGTCTCGACACCCTCAGCTCTAGCCTTGAGGGAGCTTCGTCAGCTTTGTGGGGAAATTTCATAAATTCCCAGCAGCCTCTGGCCCCACCTTGTGTAGGCGGTCTTCAGCCTTTTCTCAGATGCTGAATTCCCTGGCCACCCTTCTTTTGCCCCCTGGTGCCTGCCAGGACTCTCTGAGCCCCCTTTCTCTTGTCTCGTGAGGTTGCCTTGGGAGGGAATGGGAATGGGAATCGGTGCTGGGGGTTAAGAACCTGACCTCTCCTCCTTCCCAACCCAACCGTCAAAGAAGCTCTTAGACAGGTTCTGACCCGCCCTGTAGGCCTTCCTGGGCACCTCCCTTTTGCCCTCGGCCTGCGGGAGCCCTCCCGAACCCCAGCCAGGGCCGAGGAACACTGCTGAAAGCCACAAGCAGTCTCAGGATCTCAAAGAAGGATTGTGATAGGAATCCCCACAGCACGCACCCGCCCCAGGACAGAGGGGCCTTGGCAGCTTCCAGCTTGGTTATCTGATTTGGGGGCTGATGGGGTTTCTAATGGAAAACAATATGGTAATTTCAGAATGTTCCTGATTAGATGAAAATGATATTGAATCAAAGTTACTTCCTTAATTTATTCAGAAAATAACAAGAGAGAATTCTCTCCTAAGATCCTTAATTAAACCAGAGCTTCCACTGCGCAGGCAAAGCAGGCGCTGAGCTCCAGGTATGGGGGACAAAGGCCATACTCCTGGCCTACTCTTGCAGGGGCTGACCTGGGGCTGGAGGCCTGGGTGGGTCTCCACCTGGACATGATGCCTGCTCAGCCTGGGGGCACTGCTGGCAGCAAGAGGGCATGGGATGAAGCTCCTTCTACTGCAGGGGCCAAGGGGGCGATCATCCTAGCATCATTCCAGCTCCTGATTTTCTCTTACAACATCATCCTGCAAGTGACCGAAAGCCGCTGAGCCTCAGCGAGTAGGGGTGGCAGAGCTGGGTGCCCAGGGTGTCTTTCAGATGCAGAACAGCAGAGTGAACAAGGAAGATGCTGGTAGGTCCACTGAAGATCTGCACTGCGAGCAGCTTGGGAAAGTTGTCACAGCGTAAAAGGCTTAACTGAGGATAGTTTGGCTTGAGAGGGAGAGGCAGGTATAAGAGAAACAGCAAAGGATGGTGAAGCATCTGGACATCAATAACAGGGTGAGGAAGCTGCGGCTTCTCTTAGGCTGGAAGATGCAAGAGAAGGGAGGATAGAGACAAGGACAGACGCTTAGAGCTGTGGCCGGTTGGTGCTGGGATGCAGTGAATCCAGGGAGGACTGGATGCATTCCAAACCTCTTTCTTCTCCTGCCCTCCGGCTCCTGCTGGTGCTGCTAGGCTGGACAGGAAGCCAGTAGGTGGGGCCCCTGGGTGACACCCTTCATGTTGGTGAGGCTCCTGAAGAAATGGATCTGGGGGAGGATGAATGGAGAATGGCTAGCACAGACCTAGGAGTGATGCTAAACGACCTTTCATGGTCTGATGCTTCAGAATTTCTATAGCACATTCTTATCCATTTTCCTGGCCATGCCCCACAACGAGCCTAAGTACAGATTCTTATCTCCAGAAAGAAACAGGCTCAGAGAGGTCAAGTAATGTGTTGGAAGTCACACAGTAGGAAGGATTTGAACTTATTTCTGCCTCACTCCAAATCCTCTCTTTCCCCCTAAAATAGAGGCTTTTATGCATTGAAGTGATAGCCTGAGCTGGGTGTTAGGAAAGTTTCCTGGTGTGAAAGGGTGCTATCTGGAAGCTTCTGCAAGGTCATGAGGAAAGTCCTGCCTGCCACTCATGAACGAAGATCTGGAGGGCCCTTGGCACCTTGTAAAGCAGACTGCAACAAATTACTGGTCGAAACAAACATTTCTAATTATGGTAGGACCTCCTGCCTCCAGGGCCAGCGTGGTGGGCTGGTTGGGCTCTGCTGGAGCAGGAGCTGAAAAAGGAGACCTCACAGCTGAGTTGGGACCATTTTAGAAGGGACTTCTGTCCTCCCGGGGACTGGCCCCATTTGCCCACATTCCTACTGGGTACACACACTACATCAGCTTGACTCCCTTTTCCACCAGGCACCAGCACCCCAGCCACTGAGTGTGTAGGGGGCCAGGTCCTGGCTAGCGGTGCATTGGGGTCTCCTGACTTGGGATTCTGATGTGGTGAAGACGTAGAGACCAGGGCTCTGACACTGCGGCTGCAGAGGACTGCAGGGTGCAAAAGGGTTCTGAGGATGGGGAGGCTATGTGAGCACGTGGGTATGTGTATGCATGTGTGGATGTGTGTGCACGTGTCTGTGTGTGCCCATGTGCATGTGAATATAGGAAGGTGGGCATATATGTGTGTGAAGATATGGGGAAAGGGAAGAAGAAGGAGAAGGGAAGGAGAAGGAGGAGGAGAAGCAGGGGTGCCTCTACCTCTCCATCCCTCTGTTACATCAGAATCTGAAGTCAGGAGTTTTGGAGGAGGAGAAGGAAGGGAAGAAGAAGAAAAAAAGAATCAGAAGGAAGAAGAGAAAGAGGAAGGAGGGGAAGGAGAAGAAGGGGGAGAGGGATGGGGAGGGGGAGAGCAAGGAAAAGGAGAGGAGGGAGGGAGGGAGAATTTGTTGCAGTTATCAGAGATTGAAGGGGTTAAAGTCAAAGGAAGCGGGACTTAGATGTGCCATGTGAGATAATGATGATAGTAATGATAATAATAACAGCTAACATTTACGTAAGACTGTTTGCCAAGCCTGTTCCAAGCCCTATATACATATAATATTTTACTCTTCACAACCAATTTAGGTGGTGGGTACTATGATCACCCCTTTTTACAGATGGGGAAACTGAGGCACAGAGAGGTTTAATGCTACGCTCAAATACTAGAGCCAAGAGTCGAGCCAGGTCTGAATCTTAACCACCGAGAGATACTGCCCGTCAGCTTGCAGGTGTGGCCTCGGACTCTGCTCATGAGTGCAGTCTGGACTTCGATGCTCTGTCTCTGTGTCACGCTCTTTAGTCTCAGCTGGAGTTTTTTTGCGGGGAGGATATGAAGTTGATCCCACAAAGTGTGAGTGTCAGGTGGTTCTAATGGAGAGCCTAAAGCAGGGAGCTGTCAAAGGATCTTGGGTTTGGGAGGGCCCTTCATTCTGAGTATTGGTACACAGGGCTGGCTTGTGAAGGGTCTTTGCAGGCCAGGAAGCTGTGTCCCTCTCTCTTAGAGCATAGGTGGTGGGAGCCCCCGAGAAGGTAGGAGAATGGCAGGGTCACTGTAGAAGCTTCTCTCTGGCTGCAGCGTGGATTGGAGAGAGTCTGGAGGCAGGTGATGGGGCCTGGGCTGGAGTAGGTAATGTGAAGACGGAAGAGGACGCAATTGTGGAGCTAGAAGCCTCAGTATTTGGTGATGGACTGGATGTGGAGGGATGTGAGGGAGCTGTTGAGGCTAGCTTCTAGGTTTCTGGGTGGATGCAGACCACGGAGGAGAGCAGCATCTGCCACACCTGTGGAAACCTCAGGGGGACAGGGAAGCCCGCAGCCCTGGTGACTAAGACTTAAGGGGCCCACAAGAAGCGGCCAGGGCATCACCTGGCCCTGGAGAGATTTGGATTAGCCCTGGGTTCTCTCCTGCTGGACACCAGAGGCTGGGGAGGTAGAAGGTCGGAGGCATGGCCAATGGACACACCGGGATATGGGGAGGGGTGTTGACGTCTTCTCAAATGTGTTTCATTTTCATAGGCGTTTCCGATTCTAAACAACTCACACAGGGGCTGTAAGAGAGATGGAACTGTACATCACTCCTCAATCGCAAACCCCACTGAGGCCCTGTGAGGCAGTGGTCAGGACTCTCATTATGCGGTCGTTTTGGGTTCAAATCCCAGCGTCACCAATCTGTAGCTGTGTGTTCTTGGGCAGATCACTCCATGTCTCTGAGCCATAGTTAGGGCTCATGATAGCACAGGCCTCATAACCCTGTTGTGAAGATGGCATGGCGTATGTCATTAGTTACAGTTATTCAGATCTGGGCAGGATGACACCGAACAGGGGCAAGGTAGGCATTTCTTCTTGCCCAGGTCTCAAAGGAGCCCTTTCCCCCTTGCCTCCATCTTCCTCACACTTAGGAGACACCTCCGTTCTTTGGGGACCAGAAGTTGGGACCATCTGCTAGACTAGAAGGAGGAGGGCTTTCTGGCCAGGATGGGATGCTGAGGAGCCTTTCCTCTGTCAGGCCCCTTCCCTTCCCAATTCCCCAGTCCTGGAACCAGGAGATGTGGCCTAGGACGCTGCCTCCCACATAGGGTCTGGACTTTGCATGGGGTCTGAGTGATACACGGTCCAGGTAAAAGGGTGGGCAAACCGAGACAGAAGCTGAAATTCAGATGCCCATCACCCCTGCCGAGCCGGAGCCTTCCCAGATAGGATCTGGACGGGCCATTTCTCAGCCTTTCCCTCGCTGCAGGCAGTGCCCCCTTCTCCCAGCCTCAGGGCAGCCCCTCAGCCCCCAGTGGCTCCTATGCCTGCAGGGCCCCATCCCCAAGCTTTCCCAGACGTGGGGGCGCGGGGAGCGGGGGGGGGGAGGGGGCCGGGATCTAGGGTCAGGGAGGGGCCCAGTGCCGAGGAAGAACCTTCAGTCCGTTTCCCCCAGAGCCATCAGGAGAAGATGGCTGCCTGCTTTCTTCACCGGCCTGCCCTGTTCACCCTAGGGTCAGGAGGCCTGAGCCCCTTGCTCAGCTCAGCTCTTACCCCAACCCCAGCTCAGAGAGTTTGCTGGCAGCAGCGTAGATGACTTTGGTGTAGTTTCTGTGGTTTAATAAGCTACAAAAACGACATTATTTTAAGCCAATCTGGATATAGCACAAAAACTCTCACCCCGTCTGTTCTGTGAAACTCAGATACCCTGACGAGAACACAGCTCACAACCAACTAATACAATATTCTACTGGGCTCGCTGTCAGCGGGCCCCACGCGGGCGCCGGCTCCCCGGAGGACTGCCCAGGCGCGCTCGCCGCGGGCCCGGGAGGGAGGCGGGCGGCCTGGGGACCGGTGAGGAGGCGGATGGGGATGGGGCCGGAGTGGGAGCCACGCCGTGGGGGGCTGCCTCTCCTCTCCCCGAGGAGCTGGGGCCGTCCGCAGCCCCTCTGGGCTCCCCGCCCCCTTCCACGGGGACTCGGGGAGGAGAGGAGTGTTTCTGGCCTGCTGACAGCAGTTTCACTCCCACAACTTGCATATGTCTGATTCCGAAGCAGGGGAGTGTGTCCAACACACCCAATGCAAAGACAGGTTGTTGAATATTTTTTCTCTCATCACTAAAAAGGATTCCCTGCTGGGTGCAATCAAGATCCATAAACTCGCGGCTCGAGTCGGTGTGAAAGCAGCGCTCCAGCCCAGACTCCCTCGCTGGCGCTAAATGCAGGCTCCGGGCGGAGATGCAGACATCCGCTAGCAGTCTGGCCTTGCGACCGGCAGTTCCCGGCACATTAGGCATCGCGCTTATTTTGGGCTACGCTTCAGTGGATTAACTTTCAGTGTAAAGTTTCCGAGCTCGGGCCTCATCCCTGCGGCTCCGCCCCCCTCCCCCTCCTCCTTCGGTGGGTACCATGCTCTACAGAGCCAGAGGCAAGGGAAACTGGCTGACAGGCTTTCTCAGCAGCCGCAGGGTTCAGCCCTGGAAAACGGAGGCAGGGCAGGCAGGGGTCCCTCTGGGACCCCGGCAACCTGGAGAGCTCAGCTTTTGACTGGCGTGCCTCAGGGTCGACCAGATGCCCACCTCCGGCAGACACTGAATTTGCATGCTTGGGAGATCTTGAAAAGTTCCCTTGGGTGGGGGCTGGTCCTAGAAGAGAGGCCCCTCCCTCTTCTGTAGGTGGTGGTGAGTCTGGCATCCATCTATCCCTTCCCAGCTGGGCTCCTGGTTCCCTCTTCTCCTCAAGATCCCAGGACCCTTGCTGGAGGTTGGAATTTGCTGTGCATGTAAAGGCAAGAGTGCCTTCTTTTCTTTCTGAGCTGCCCTTCTCCATCTCTCAAGGAGACTGAAGCAGAAAGGGAAGAGGCAGGGGTCTTTAATGAGCCGTGGGAAAGCTCTTGGGGACTTGAGGAGGGTGGAGAGAGGACGTGAGGGAGAGGAGGAAAGGGAACATGACCAACCTCTTCCTTAAGGAAGAGCTCAGGTTCTTGCAGAAATGGAGAGACCCCTACCTCCCATCCCCCATATCGATCCACTGGGAGGTGCTTTCAGATCCAGTGATTTAAAACACTAGTTCTCATGAATTCTTAAGAAGCAACTAAAGATGTAGCCTCCAAAAAGCCCCCTTTCTTCCCTGGCATCTTGTTTGTTGGGGGGCATAGGCTGTATCATTTAAAAACCAGAATGAGCTTTAGAAATAGCATGAAGGGTAAAGGGCAGTCTAGGTAGAGGGCTGAAGCCCTGTAGGGTGTGAAATCTATTTGATATTATTCACTCATTCATTTATCCAAAACACAAAATCGGTGCTGACTTTTGTACAGGTTGCTGTACTGGGGCTGCGGGAGGCACAGGGGGCTCCTGCTGGGGTGTGAGAGGACACACACCCCCATTCTTCTGTTTGTTCATTTATTAGCATGACTGTGGGGCAGGCACTATGTTTGGGTGCTGAGCACAGGCAGGTACAGATTGAGTACAAAGCAGAATGTGAGAAGGGCTGTGAAGGAGAGAAGGGGGCCTTTGGAAGAGGCAGCACTGCTCAGGCCCCCTCACCCCCAGCTCTGAGCAGATCCTCAGGTTCACATCTTTCTAAGCCTTCCGCCGGCATGGCGGGGGCCCATGAGGATGGGATCATTTGGCCTTAAAGTTACACCGAGGCAAAAATAAATGATGGGAAAGAGGAAATGTTGAGGCATTTTCGGGGAGCCCTGGATTAAAAAAAACCCAAACCTTTATTGTAAATCACTCTCTCTCAAACCCCTCCCCCACTCCCTCCTGCTCTCTCTCTCTCCAAGAGATCAGCACATTGCAAAGACAGGTTGTTGAATATTTTCTCTCTCATCACTAAGAAGGCCTCCCTGCTGGGTGTAATCAAGAACCATAAACTCGCCTTGCGGCTGAGTCGGTGTGAATCCAGCCCTGCTCCACTCGCCACAATTCAGACGATTCAGATGCGATCGGGCTGGCTGACAGCGGCAGTCAGGCTGCTCTCCCAGACCTGACGCAGCCCATCCCGGAGGGGCTGCAGCCGGGGGGCTGGCCTCTTAGAGTCTCTGGGCTCTGTAATGACCCAGCATGGAATTCAGGGCGCCTCTCCTGAAAGGTCAGGAAGGAGAGGAATCGATGCCTGCAGACAGGTAGTCAGGGTGTTGACAAGTGCTGTGGGGGCACTGCTTGACCTTCACCCCAGGTCCCCATGTCTCCCGGGAGAGGAGACAGGAGGTAGGATGGCCCCTCAAGCCTGGCAGTGATTTCCAGTGGGCTGCCCGAGAGGATGGAGTGGCTTCCGTCTGGTTTTCAGAACTGTCCCTTTCATGGTGGAAGAGAGCATGGACCTGGTGTTGCTCTAGAGGGCTGTGAACAAATCGGGGGCTGGGATAAGGGGAGAAAATGAAGGAGAAACACCAAGGAGGCCGGGCTGCTGACTGCTCAGCTGCTCAGTGCGCCATCCTGCTCTTTGTCTGAAAATCCATTAGCTGGATTGGGAACAGTTTGCAGATGCAAAGCTGGGGAGGCACCCTTCCCACCTTTTCTTGACTTTCTATCTTTGTTGTGACTCTCTTCAATGTCACTGCCACGGCCTGAATCCCTGGGCCAGTCACCCTCCCTGATCTGTGTCCAGTGTGAGCTTTCATGGATCTGACTATAATCTCCCCTTCCTCAAGTGGCTGCAGGCTGCCTCATTGCCTGCAGGAACTGAATCATGGTGAATATTCAGGATTTGCCACCAATATTCCTTTCTGACTCCCTCATGCCCCTGACCTCCAGGTTCCCAGCGAGCAATCCTTCTGAATATCCTGCAGTTTCCCAGACACATTTGTGTGTGTGTTTTTTTTAACCTCTAAGCCTTTACATTCCCCGTCCGCCCTGCCAGGCATGCCCCTTCCTCCTCATCTTTAATGAATAGCTCCCTGTCAGGAAGATCCCCTGGAGAAGGGAACGGCTACCCATTCCAGTATTCTTGCCTGGAGAATTCCATGGACAAAGGAGCCTGGCGGGACACAATCCATAGGGTCACAAAGAGTTGGACACAACTGAGTGACTAACACACTGTCCTTCAAGTCTCAGCAGAAATGTGTCCTCTTCTGAGAAGACTTCCCTGATCCTCCAGGCAAAGGTAATCCACACTCCCTGAGCAATTTACACAATTCAGCTCTTAACCTCTGTATCATGATTGTCCATGTCCCTCTCCCCACTGGACATGAACTTCTCCTCGAGGGCTGGGACTGAGTCTGGTTTAGCTCTGTGTGTCCAGGTCCCAGCACCTAGTTTACTAGGATGAATAAAACCAAGCATCTATTACCAGGTTTCAACATGGCTCTCTGTCTGTACCTGCATACCTGTGTACCTGCACATCTGTGTAGCTATGCAGGTATCTACATACTTCCTGTCCAAACTCCTTTTCTCCATCCTCATAACCAGGTGGGGAGCTCCTTGAGGGCAGGATGGAGTCTTGTTCCTCTGTAAAGGTACACACCCAAAGTGATCATTGGTAAAGTTTGAAGGAACTGGATTTGCTGAAATAGACGTGTTCAGGCTCCACCTGGGAGATCCAGGGCTCTCTCTGCAGGACTGTTGTAGGTGGTGAGGATGTGCTTTCCAGGAACAGTCTGGAGGAGTCACTGTACAGGGCTTGGATGCCCAGCCTTCACTGGGGTTGGGTTTCCTTCCAAGCTTGGAGGGGCTGCTGACCCAGAATCTGGGGGCTCAGTCCCCATGCGGGGTTTACAGACCCACGCTAACTAGTGAACAGCCAGCCGCGGGGCTCTTCTCCCAGGGCTGCCAAATACTATCGCTCTCCAGGACAGGAAAGGTAGCATGGGCCCTGGAGCAGCCTCCTCTGCCCCTCTCTTGGGAGGCCAGGTCCAGAACTCAGATAGAGCAACAGTTTCCTCCCAGGCAGACGGCAGGCCCACCCTCCCGCCTTCACAGAGGCCATAGAGATATTGCCCACCAGCTTCGGGGCTCTCATAACTCTTTCAAGACAATCACTTTATTTATATGAGTTTATTTTAAAAAACCCGCAGACGATCCACCGCGGGGACTGCTCCTACTGCCTCGGCTTGATTCTCTCCTATCCTCCGAGTCCATAACTCTTAGTCTTTTGATTCTCCCAGTCCACAAACTATAAAAATCTTATTTCTATAAGGTCTTTTATGGTTACCAAGATAGTCAATAGTGTCATTTTCATTCATATCATTCTGCAGGGAAGTTAGAGGAAACGAACCAGACAGAGGAGAGCTATAAATAAGGCTCAGCTACACAGGCCCCAAGCGGATTCCTCTGTGTTCTTTTAAAACGATGCATGCACAGCACACACAGACAAGCACAATATACGCACATGTACGCAACTGTGCACTCTGTGCCCGCTTGTGCACGGATAGGAGGACACAAGCTCATCTGTGCACACAGCTGTAGGCACCACGCGTGTGCACACACATGCACACGAGTACACTCATGTGCTTACACAACTTGTCAGGCTTAGAAAAAAAGCTGTTTGTGGAATTTCCTCGGCTTTGAAGAGACAGGAGCAGACAGCAGCACTTGCTTTGGAGAGACGGGTGAGGGGCGGGTGGGTCTGATGCATGCTAGCCTGAAGAATACATTCCAAAGCCATGAACTGTGGGGTTGGGCACCCAGCCACCCATGAGCTCATGGGAGGGAGCTTTGGATTTCCCGCCAACACAGGAGTCTGTGGGGTAGCCACTCAGGCAGCACTGGGAATGGTCAGGCCGACTGCAAGGCTCCCTCTGACTGTGTGTGTCATCTGAGGTCCCAAACTCTCATTCCTGGAGGGTAGCCAGCCAGCTTCACGATTTGATTTGCACCTAGCAGCCACCCACCTGAACCCCTGTCCACAGTCTGATGCCAATGGCTTTGCCCTTGAACCCCAGAGGGAGAGCCCCAGGCGTGATATGAGAGCAGAGAGCAGGAAGTCTCTAGCAGAGGGAAAGCTGGCACGTTTGTGTGCTGGAATGAAGGTGGGCAGCCCAGACTGGCCAAGCACAGATAGACGGGGCAGACCCGGGCGTGGGTGCAGGCTGCCAACCTTCCCCAGGTAGGCACAGCCAGGCCTCAGTCCCCACCCCAGGGAGCAGATTGGGGAAGGAAGGGGCTACGTGGCTGGTGCCAGAGAACCATGCTCAGAGAACTCTGGGCTCACTGGCCAGTGGCGCCAAAGAGGGAACGACCACCAGAGTCAGGGGGCATGGGTTCTGAGGCTAACTCCATCAGATCGCTGCTGTGTGTGGTGTTTTCCAAGTACCTTCCCATCTCTGAACCTCTGTGCCCCGGTGAACCATAAGGGAGGATGCTCTCTCAGACCTCTTCTCGTGTTGCAGATACAGATGAACTGGCTGCACTCCAGAGCCTTAGGACAGGTGTATCTCCTTCTTTCCTGTCTGCAAAATGGGCACCATAATTGTTGCTATTAGCAACAGTCCAGGGAGGCCATGAAAGGCTGGGCAAAGGTCCAGAAGTGCAACTGAACTTGTTTGGGAACTGGTCCGATTGGGACATGTAAGGGATGCTACCCAGCAGGGGGCCTGAGATCCTGCAAAGCCTCTCTTCCCACTCCCGCCTTTCCCCTCCCTCCTTACTCCCCGCCCCAGCTCCCCCTAAACAGCTGGGAGTGGAGCCCAGGGCTCTGAGCTCAGGCCTTGGAATTCCTCTATCACTGCTTCTGCCTTCTTCAAGGGAACTATTAATTGTAATTGAAGCCTCCTAAGTTAAAAGCCGCGCACAGATTTAAGGATTCTCTCATGCCAATTACACATCGTTTCTGGCTGCACTTTAGGGCCAGGCTTTTATCTGTTGTTCTGGGGAATCACTTATCGGTCAGAGCAGCGGGCTCCACACAGATTTCTTTCTGATTATGTTTAATGGCAAATGGAGAGTTAACCAGCTTCCCTCCCCTGATCTGTGCTTGCAGTTTCCCCAGCCCAGCCTGAAAGCCACCCAGGGGAGCAGGAGGGCACGGACCAGGGAAGCTGGGGTCGGGGGGAGACCTCCATGTCCCGGGCTGGTCAGGGCAGGTTCCTTTTTTTTAAAAGATGTTTTTTGACGTGGGCCATTTTTGAAGTCTTTATTGAATTTGTTACAGTAATGCTTCTCTTTTACTGTTTGGATTTTTGGCTGAGAGGCATGTGGGATCTTGGTTCTCTGACCAGGGATCAGACTTGCGCCCCCTGCATTGGAAGGTGAAGTCTTAACAACTGGACTGCCAGGGAAGCCCCAAGTTCAGGGTTCCGAGGGGATCCATGTGTAGTCCAAGGTGGCTGAAGGGGCAATCCACTCCCACTCTCCAGGTGACCCAAGTGTCCCTTTGCAAAGGCTGATGGCAGCTATTTGTTTATTCTGTGTGTTTTGCAACTAGGCAACTATTTTGTGTCAGGTCCTGAGCTGGCGTCATTTCTTCACTCATATCTGTGTGCCCCCCACCCACATACATGCTTTCACACTCCAGGGAGTGAGCAAGCACTCTCTGGACCTGTACTGCCATGGGTACACACACTCATAGATGTGTACACACACACACACACACACAGGAGCATGTTTACACATACTCAGAGAAGCATACACACCCACACAAACACAGAGGAATGTGCGCTTACATACAGACCCTATAGAAGTATGCACGCACATACATTTACACAAGCACACATACACGAGCACTCGTGCAAACCAACCAGCAACACGTCCATATGCAGGGACACATTCTATTTGCACGGAGTCCCCCCTACTCTTAGCTCCAAAGACACTCTCAGCTCAGTCCCACAAAGGCACACAGTTTGGCTCTTTATTGTCACATGGAGATTCCTCTGTCAGCCTTTCATTCACAGGTCTGTCTGTCTCCATTATAGGAACTTGGGATGGATCTTGGGATGTCAGGCAATGAGATTCTAGAGTCAGGCCCCTGTGTCACACACTTCCACCGTGTCCCTGAGCCCTGTCTCATACCCAATTGGATCACACTGTGTTGTAGAGCTCAGCTGGCTACTCAGACCTGGGGTTGCTACCCTGTAAATTTCAAACTCAGCAGGTCCAAAGTAGAACTCCTGGTCTCCCCCAAACCTGCCTCCCTTGTGGTCTTCCCCACCTCAGGTCTTGGCAAGTCCTTCTTTCCACCGCTCAGGCTGAAACATTCTGATTCTGACGTCAGTTGTAACGTGTAGGTTTTCCCCTCACATCACCAAGCAGTTCTCTGATACCAGCAGGGTGTCCTACAATTCAATCCATTTCTGACTCTATATACCGGAAGGCAGCCTCAGATCCATAGGTTTAAGGGCTCAATCTCACGAGACTGTCCCCACTTCAGATGCCGATCGTTAGGCCAGGTGCTTGCCTGTGCTTTTGACCAATCAATTATAAATCAAACGTTCCATAACCTCCTTGCATTCGAATGATTTGCTAGGGAGGCTTACAGAACTCAGGAAACCAGTTTACCTATTGGAAGATGGTTTGCTATGAAGGGATATAACTCAGGAACAGCCAGGTGGAGGAAATGCATGGGGCAAAGTATGGGGAAAGCGCTTTCATACTTTCTCTGAGCACCGCTCTCCCAGTAACTCCCAGTGTCCACCAGTTTGGACGCTCTCTGGACCTCATCCTTTTGGGCTTTACATAGGCATGATTGATTAATTTGTTGGCCATTGGTGATTGAATTGAATCTCCAGCCCCTTTCTGAAAGGGGTGGGAGTAAGTGGTGTGTGGGGGACGGGATTGAAAGTTCCAGCCCTTTAATCGTGTGGCTTATTCCCCTGGCAACCAGTCCCATCCTATCTAAGCGCTTTCCAAACTCACTTTATTGACATAACATGGGACACCTTCATTATTCTCAGCACTTAGGAAATGCCAAGAGTTTTTGGAGCTCTGTGCCAGGAATGGGTACTATTACTATAATATATACCAAATCTATGTTTATTATAAATCACAATATCACAAACCCCTTGGCGTCATCTTGGACGCCTCTCTTTTTCTTACATTCTGTATCCAGTCCATCAGCAAGTTCAGCTGGCTGGTAGAAGTGCATCCCTAACCCTATCGCTTCTCCCCACCTTCACTGCCCCTACTAAGACCTCTACTGGTATCACAAAGAAAAGGAAGGCTGAGCACCGGAAAACTGATGCTTCTGAACTGTGGTGTTGGAGAAGACTCTTGAGAGTCCCTTGGACTGCAAGGAGATCCAACCAGTCCATCCTAAAGGCAATCAGTCCTGAATATTCAATGGAAGGACTGATGCTGAAGCTGACACTCCAATACTTTGGCCACCTGATGCAAAGAACCGACTCATCTGAAAAGACCCTGATGCTGGGAAAGATTGAAGGTGGGAGGAGGCGATGACAGAGGACGAGATGGTCAGATGACATCACCACCTCAATGGACATGAGTTTGAGTCAAGTCCGGGAGCTGGTGATGGACAGGGAGGCCTGGTGTGCTGCAGTCCTTGGGGCTGCAAAGAGTCAGACACGACTGAGTGACTGTGTCACAAAGAAGAACAAACCTGACCCCATATAGAATCTGTTCCTTTAGCTTTAACCTTTATGCTCCTTTCCTGTGCTTAGTCATGCTGGCTCTGCACCTTTTGTAAAAGAATGTTGCCTGTAACTTGAAATATACGTGATATCCCATTCTCAGCGCTTTGACCTTTAAAGGTGTAGCGCTTTTCCATTCATATAGAGATAAAAGTGAAAGTGTTAGTTTCTCAGTTATGTCTGACTCTTTGCAACCCCATAGTGCAGCCTGCAAGGCTCCTCTGTTCATGGAGTTCTCCAGGCAAGAATACTGGAGTGGGTAGCCATTCCCTTCACCAGGGGATCTTCCTGACCCAGGGACTGACCCTGGTCTCCTGCACTGCAGGCAGATTCTTTACTCTCAGAGCCACCAGGGGCTTCCCAGGCAGCACTATTGGTACAGAATCCATTTGCCAATGCAGGAGATGCAAGAGATGCCGATTCAATCCCTCGGTCGGGAAGCAGCTGTCTTCTCTAAGAGGCACCCCATGCCAGTATTCTTGCTTGGAAAATTTCATGGACAGATGAGCCTAGTGGGCTACAGTCCATGGGGCTGCAAAGAGGTGGCCACGACAGTGACTGAGTGCACCCAGACATAAAAAGCTGTAGAACAGAGAATAACATTTGTCTTGTTGGAGGTTTATAAGAACTTTGGACCAGATCTAAGCGAAGAGCTGCAAGAACAAAGGATTCCTGCACCAAAAACGTTTCTAACTCAGGGAAGATGGTTCTTTGGGATGCCGGTCCACCATCTTCTCAGTCTGTTGGCTTTCTGAAAAAGGTCACTATTTCTTCCTCCAACACCTCATCTTGATTTATTGGCCTGTCATGGGGCGGGCAGTAGGAGCTTGGACTCGGTAACACTTGGTTTACTGCAAAGACCTCCAAATAGGTAGGCCTGCTTCTGCCCTTCTGTGCTACACAGTAGCCAGAGGACTTTCAAGTCAGAAGTTTCATGTCAATTCTCTACTCCTTTCAGAGAAACAGTCCAGAACCTTGCAGTGGCTGCAAGTCTTTCTGTGACCTCTCCCCTTTCCTACCCCAACCTGGCTCCTCCTGCTTTCCTTCCCTCTCTCTACTCCAGTCACACTGGCCTCCTGGCTGTGCTCTTGCCTTTGGGTCTTTGCTGTTCCCTCTCCTCCTAGAATGCTTTCCTTCCACATCTCCACTTGGATAATTTCCTTTCCTTCTTCAAGTCTTTGATCACTTCTTAACAAGATCACCTTGACTATTTTATTTAATGCTACTATCTGCTGCCCCTTCAGCCCCTACCCTCCCAAAGGCCCTTATTCCACTCTGGTTTTCCCTTTTTCCCATAGAATGCAGACTTTCTGTTGCAGGCTGGGTGCACCAGGAAACAGACTTTCATATAGTTTTGCTTGCAAGGTGTTTCTTGGGGGAGCTCTCAGATCAAGACCTCTAGGGAGCGAGGAAGTAGAACTGGGTGGAGAGAAGAGCTGGATTGTCACTAAGGCCCAGCTGATCCCATGTAGAGCTGGACTGACTCTCAGAGTTGCCTAGCATTGAGGCAAGGATACGGGGGACTTATCCTTGCCGACTTATGGGCAATGATGCCCACTTATTTGACCACTTATGGACCAAATTTAGGATGTGGGCTGCCCCCAGGGAGGAGAGCAGCTTTCTCTAAGGGCTTGTCTGGAGGAGGAGGACTCAGCAGAATGTCATCGGCTACCAGTACTCCTGGCAGTTGGGAAGTGAGTGCCTCAGTTCAGAAGTGGGGGATCTGGGAGCCATGCTGAAACATGCACCTCACCTTTCAGCACACACAAATGAGTAAGTGTAATAGTACTATAGTTATCATCTGTATCTATGTCTTCTGCTAGAAAATGAGGCCCAGAGGAGAAAGGATCTCTGTGGGCATAGCTCCCTGAGGCTTCTTAAGTGCTTTTAACAGTTTAGGCCCACAGCGGGCTCTTCCTAAACATTTGCTGAATGAGTGAACGAGCCGTTCTCCATGTCCTGTCCTGTCCATTCTCCATGTCCTGCTTGTCTCAAGGACATCAAGGTTCTAACCTGGTCACCATTGAGGTTCTGCTGCCAACTAGGTATGCAACTATGGGCAAATTGTCTAACTTATTGGAGTCTTTGATTCTCCATCTGTGAAATGGGATAACAGAAATGCCCCACCTCACAGGATTTGGAGAGGGATGAAATGAGCTAGTGTTTGTAAAGCACTTAGCAGACACCTGGAACAAGACTGGCAATCAATAAATGTCAACTGTGGTTGATGATGCTGTTCGTGCCTTGGGCTCTCTTTGTTTTGGGTTGTTGCCAAGATTCAGATCACACTTGAAGACAAAGCCAAGACTCCAGCTGGGGTGGTTTGACCTTCCAGGTGTGCAGGGAGAGATACACTCTGTTTCTGCAAGTCTGATATGCAGACTCGGCTGATGAGTGTCAAGATCTGCTCACAAGCCAATGGCTGGAGTCTCTGCCTCTGCAAAACCTCAGCGTGTATACATGTCCATATAATGTTTGTATGGAGATTATGCAAGCCATACTCAAAGACTTATATTCCTAAAGAATCATTTATCCTAGGTATTAGGCCCACATGGGAAGGCAGGCGTTAGTGGGGTCTGAATAGGTCAAAACAGTCATCTCTCCTTCCCCACCTTCTGCTCACTCTTTGCCTCTTGCGTGGGCTCGTCCCTCTTCACTCCCTTGAATAAACTTGCTTCCCACTCTCCAGTGCTGGTGCTGTTATTTAGTCGCTAAGTTGTGTCCAGCTCTTTCGACCCCAAAGACTGTAGCTGGCCAGGCTCCTCTGTCCGTGAGATTTCCCAGGCAAGAATACTGGAGTGGGTTGCCATTGCCTTCTCCAGGGGATCTTCCTGACCCAGGGATTGAACTCACGTCTCCTGCATTGGCAGGTGGGTTCTTTATCGCTGAGCCGCCAGGGAAGCCCTTGAATTCAGTGACTGAATGATTATTCTTGCTTTATTTGGGGATGTCTCTAAAGGGTTATACCTGCTCTAGAGATCACCATGGATTTGACTGAGGTCACTGTTACGAATGCATCAGAGTTCATCTTCTCCCTCTGCCCAGTCCTGCTGGCCTTTCTCTTTCACAGATGTAGGTGTTGGGATCACTGTCCAGTAAGCCCCTCTGCATGTGCATCTCCATTCCAGGTCCGTTTCTAGGAAACCTGACCTCCTACGACAGTTGGTGCTAGGAGTGGTTCCTAGGAAACAGACTCTCAAGTGGGAGTTTGGAGTTGCATCACTCACTGGCCAGTTGGCAATGAGAACCCCATGGCTGGTGGCGGGTGGAAGTAGTCACAGAGCCTGACATGCTCCAGCCATGCAATTGTCCAAACGTTTCTTAGTGGTGAACTGGGACAGGCGCTGCTGGAAGGCAACACACTGGTGGGAGTAGGATCCCAAACATTTGAGAGGCTCAGAGGAAGATGTAGTGATAAAGACCGCAGTTCACTTCAGTTCAGTAGCTCAGCCGTGTCCAACTCTTTGCGACCCTATGGACTGCAGCATGCCAGGCCTCCCTGTCCATCACCAACTCCAGGAGTTTACTCAAACTCATGTCCATCGAGTAGGTGATGCCACCCAACCATCTCATCCTCTGTTGTCCCCTTCTCCTCCTGCCTTCAATCTTTCCCAGCATCAGGGTCTTTTCAAATGATAAAGATCACGGAATTAGATAATTGTTGCTGGGGGCTTTCAGTGCAGTGGAAAAAGACAATGAAATGCTGAGGGTGATTCATCACCAATTTGAGGTGAAAAGCAAAAGCCAGAGGGCCTCCTTGCCATCTGATAAACAGACTTTCTTCTGCAGCTGGAGGGCAGAAAAAACTGAAGTTTGGCCCAGGGTTTAATTTTGACAGTAGGAGATTTCCAGAGAAAATTAAATCCTCACCATAGCAAGTTGGCTATGCCTTGATTGGTCAGGGCTTTGATTGGGAGGGAGTTGGGTTCTCACACCTGGGACAGGGACATCTAAGCCGAGGCACTTGAATGCCTCCAAATCCCAGGTCACGCTGAGCCCTCTGAGGCAACCATGTGTCCTTTGCCTTCCCACATGAGGCTAGAGCTCTCCATGCTTGAAGATGATGCAGAGGCTTCTACCCTGCAAGAGGTCAAGCATCATGCAACAACCCACCCCTTATCCCCCAGTTCTACTCCCCATCCCCTTCTGGAACCCAACAGAACCCACCTGCTAAGGAAAAGTGTCATTTCAGACTCGGCCAGGCTACACTCGCAGGAGCTGGTCACTGACCGTCATTTCTCTCCTGCATCATCGGCAGGCCCTCTGCCTCCAGACTCGACTCTGCTGGCCGCCCCCGCCGTGCTGCCAACAGAGGAACCTTTCTAAAACACATCTCGTCACGTCTCTGCCGTGCTTAGAGCTCCTCAGCAGCTCTTCACTGCCTCTGGAGGAAGGCCACATATTTGGTCTCAGTGTTGCGTCGTCTCTTGCCTCCTCTTTTACGTAGTCTTCTTTTTGTAGCTGCCATGCATGTTCCCATCTCTGAACCTTTGGCTTTGCTGTTTCCTCTGCTTGGAAACTTTCTTTCCTCACATCGCCAGACACTTCCCTACCCTCACACAAGTGCCACCGGATCACCTCTTTTGGAAGACACTGTGTTCTCCTCCCAGCTCCCCTCTTCAGCATTGGCACCTCTGTCTGCAACTACTGAGAACACTTGCTCTGAGGGCGTACAGTTGCCTCCTTGCATGGGAGCTCTTCTCAGCGACTCTTCTCAGCAAGAGGGCCCCCTTGCCTAACGTTATGCCCCCTGCCAGGGCCTGCCCCTGGCCAATGCTGGCTGAGGAAGGGGGTACAAAGATGCAACCACATTGCTGGTCTGTTGCTAGCTTTTGCACTTTTTATACGTTTATCTTTCCAGAGCATTCCTCTGTTCCTCTATAAACCTCATGCAACTCTGTTTCAAAGTCTGTTCCCAGAGAACTCAGCCTGAAACACCTCTTAAGGTATTCTCAGACTCTTTTCCTCCGGGCTCCTTTGGAACCATGCACAAACATCTGACATGGTGTTTTTCACTTACCTCTTGGTGTATAACAAACCGACCCCAAACTTAGTGGCTACAAATACTGATTGACTTTTCCCCTCATGACTGGCCTCGACTGGCCTCGATGGGAGAGTTCTACTCCATCTGGTGAAGTTTAGGTCACTTGTGTGGCTGCGCTCAGCTGGGAGTCTCGCTGTGGCTGGACTGTCCAAGATGGCCACTCACCCTCTAGGGCCTCTTTCCTTCTGGCCCCTAATCATTTAGTAGTGTAGCTTTGGCTTCCTTACAGTATGGCAGCTGGGCTCCAAGCAGGAAGAACTGAACTGACCATTCCTCTTAAGACTTGGACTTAGAAGGTTTAGGACAACATGTCTGCTGCATTCTATTGGTCGAAACAAGTCACTAGCCAGCCTGGTTCAAGGCGAGGGGAAACAGGTTTCACGTAATGATGGGGGAGAGCATTATTTGTGTCTAGATTTGAAAGGGAGGAGTTGATGACCATATTTGGAAACTATCAACCACAGCATATTAGCAATCATTATACTGGGAGCTCCTTGAGGGCAGGGATTTAGCTGTATATTCACTACTCCTAGCCTAGGCACTTCCAGGAGCTGTCAAAGATTTTTGGTGACAGAGTGCCTCAGGCTGTATTAGGTCCCTGGAGAGCCTGGGGAAGGGGTAGAGAGGTAAGCGCCAAGCCTTACGCTGTCAGCTGCCTCTATTGGAACATCTCTTTAATTTCCAAGATAACAGATCCAAATGTGTCTGAGCGTCTATTTCTGGGCACAGACTCACCCCCTGGGGCATGAGTGGGGCACATTTTATTCATCCACATGGTTGCACAGGGCCCAGGATCCAAACACAGACTTAATAATTAATGCTCATCTCTCCTCTTTCTTGTCATTGTACATTTAGAGCATGTGGAAGTCATTAGCGTTGTTTGTCAAATATTTCTGGCTACGCACCTGCTGAACACATGGAAGGATTGTACTTCTTGGCCCTCTTGTGGTTGGGTGCAGCCTGGTGATTAATTTTGGCCAATGAGTTGTGAGTGAAAGTGACTCATGTCATGTCTGGGCATTTAATTGCTGTGTGGAGCCCTCTCCAGAGTTCTTTCCTTCTGCTTTGGTGACTGGCAGTGTTGGAACTGATGTCTGCTCCATTCAGCTGTGTGAGGAGCCACGGAGTAGAGCCCCAGTCAGCCCGTGATGTGCAAGCGGCACAAGCGAGAAATCCTCTCTGCTGCGTGCAGCTGCTACCATGAAGGGACTGTTTATCACAGTATCCCGACTGACACAAGGGATCTGCTTGACTCAAGCTACTTTGCTGCTGCTGCTGCTGCTGCTAAGTCGCTCCAGTCGTGTCTGACTCTGTGCAACCCCATAGACGGCAGCCCACCAGGCTCCCCTGTCCCTGGGATTCTCCAGGCAAGAACAATGGAGTGGCTTGCCATTTCCTTCTCCAATGCAGGAAAGTGAAAAGTGAAAGTGAAGTCGCTCAGTCGTGTCCGACTCTTAGCTCATCTTAAATCTATTATACCTCGTTTCAGGTAGATCTGGTGTGGAATGGGGGCAGGTCTCTTGGGAAAGAACTCACCTTCAGGGAAGGAGGAACAGAGGCTGGAATAGATGCTGGAGAGGGAATCCTATACATAGGCGACCTAATATAAGAGAGGAATTCATCAGTATGTGTTAGAGTTATAAAGGCTTCGTATTAATGCTGAATGGTTCAGAAAAGTAGGAGCATTTTGAAGATTCCTAATTCTTTCCCTTCTCCATACATAGATTCCCCTCTCCCTCCACCCCTATCCCATCCCTTCATTTGCTGCTAAGGCTTCACATAGTTGTTATAAAGGCAGAGTGATTTGAATGCCCGTACATTTGCATATGGGCTGTTCTTCATTGTCTTTATTCTGGTTCAATGGCTCTCTAACTTTGGCATGCCTAAAAATTCCTGTTCATGGTTCTGTAAACAAACCCATAGACACTGGACTTTGTGAATGGCTTAAGAGTTTTTCAAAGTGACTTTTGACTCTATGCAATTCTTATCTTATGCACAGACTTCAAAATCTAACCCCTATGTAAAGTGAGATTCCATTGTTCAAAACCAAGAGAACCTTGCAAATTTCATGAGATGCTGAGAGCACAGGATGTCAGCAGCAGCTGCTCTTAGCCCATTATCCACCCATCACCCAAGCCCTGCTGATTTTACACCCACAGTGTAAGCCTCCGTCCGCTCATGCCTGGATTCCTGGGAAGGGCTCCTTGCTTGTATTTTTGCTTCTCTTGCTGCTTCCAGTCCATGATCTACAGTGCAGCCAAAGTGATCTTTTCCAAACACCCAATTCCTCTTTCACTGACTTCCCATATTTTACCAAAATCTTTAATGAGCTCTTTAGGTCCACAGCACCTGGCCCTTGCCTACTTTTCCAGCCTTAGCCGTATTTCATGACTTCTTTTCCTTCAGCCTCTGATTCTTCCATGCTGGCCTTTCACTTCCACTGACACGTTCATGCCCCCTCCCCCCATCGCAGAGCCTTGGCACCTGCTCTACCATCTGCTTGGAATGTTCTTCTTCCACCCTCTCTTTTCTGTCTGGTTAACTCCCACTCATGTTTCAGATGTCAGCTCAAGTGTTGTGTCCTCGGAGAAGCATTTTAAAATTGAAGTATAGTTGATTTAGAATGTTGTGTTAGTTTCTGGTGTACAGCAAAGTGATTCACTTATACATATAGGTATTCTTTTTCATTATGGTTTATCACAGGCTATTGTATATAGCTCCCTGTACTACACAGTAGGACCTTGTTGTTTATCCATCCTAAATATAATAGTTTGCATCTGCTAATCTCAAACACCCAATCCAGCTCTCCCCACCTTTTCCCCTCTGGCTACTACAAGTCTGTTCTCTATGTCTGTTTATTTCTATTTCATAGAGAAGTTAGTTTTTATCATATTTTAGTCTCTGCATACAAGTGATAACATAAGGTATTTGTTTTTCTCTTTCTGATTTACTTGACAATATGATAATCTCTAGATTCATCTATGTAGCTGCAAATGATATTATTTCATTCTTTTTAATGACTGAGTAATACTCCATTGTATGTACACACACACACACACACACACACACACACACCCCACATCTTCTTTTTCTATTCATCTGTTGATGGACATTTAGATTGCTTCCATGTGTTGGCTATTATACATCATGCTACTATTCCCTGTGGCTCAGAGGTTAAAGCATCTGCCTCCAATGTGGGAGACCAGGGTTTGATCCCTGGGTCAGGAAGATCCCCTAGAGAAGGAAATGGTAACCCACTCCTGTGTTCTTGCCTGGAGAATCCCATACTACAGTCCATGGGGTCTCAAAGAGTCAGACATGACTGAGCGACTTCACTTTCACTTTCTTTCACTATGAATATAGGGGTGCGTGTATCTTTTTGGGCTTCCCTTGTGGCTCAGCCGGTAAAGAATCCGCCTGCAATGTGGAAGACCTGGGTTCGATCCCTGGGTCAGGAAGATCCCCTGGAGAAAGGAAAGGCTACCCACTCCAGTATTCTGGCCTGTAGAATTCCATGGATTGTATAGTCCAAGGGGTCACAGAGAGTTGGGCACGACTGAACAACTTCCACTTTTGTATCTTTTCGAATTACAGTTTGTCTAGATATACGCCCAGGAGTGGGATTGCTGGATCATATGGCAACTCTATTTTTAGTTTTGTGAGGAACCCCCATGCCGTTCTCCATAGTGACTCTACCAAAGTACACTCCAACCAAAAGGGAGGGTTCCCTTTTCTCCATATCCTCTCCAGCATTTGTTATTGGTAGACTTTTTGATGATAGTCATTCTGACCAATGGGAGGTGGTACATTGTTGTGATTTTGATTTGCATTTTTCAGGGAAACATTTAAACCAACTCATTCTTTATTTGCTCTCATAGAATGATTTGCTTTATTTCAGAATATCTATGCCAGTTTATCACTATATACTAATTTATTTGACTGTGTGATGCAAGCTTATTTCCTCCACTAGAATGTAAGCTCTAGGAGAGCAGAGACTGTGAATTCGTGGTTACTCTTATATCCCAGCCTAGGCAATAGGTCTTTGCTGCATGAATGACTGAATGGTGCTGATAGTGGTGTAGTGATAGCAATACTGTTGGTCAACACTTGATGGCTCATCCATTTCTTGCTCTTTTGGGCTATTGTTTACTCTCATTCTTACCTCTGGCTTATGTGACCTGGTAAACAGAAGTTGCCTCAAGATGCTGGGCTGGATAAATCACAAGCTGGAATCAAGATTGCCAGGATAAATATTGGCAACCTCAGATATGCAGATGGTACCGCTCTAATGGCAGAAAGCAAAGAAGAACTGAAGAGTCCTCTTGATGAGGATCAAAGAGGAGAGTGAAGAAGCTGGCTTAAAATTCAACATTCAAAAAATGAAAATCCAGGCATCCAGTTCCATCACCTCATGACAAATAGATGGGAAGAAATGGAAATAGTGAGAGACTTTATTTTCTTGGGCTCCAAAATCACTGCAGACTGTGAATGCAGCCACGAAATTAAAAGATACTTGCTCCTTGGATAAAAAGCTATAACCAACATGAAGTGAAGTGAAGTGAAGTGGAGTGAATTGAGGTCACTCAGTCGTGTCTGACTCTTTGCGACCCCATGGACTGTAGCCTACCAGGCTTCTACATCCATGGGATTCTCCAGGCAAGAATACTGGAGTGGGTTACAATTTCCTTCTCCAGTATAGACAGCATTAAAGCAGAGAGATCACTTTGTTGATAAAGGTCTATCTAGTCAAAGCTATGGTTTTTCCAGCAGTCATGTATTGATGTGAGAGTTGGACGATAAAGAAGGCTGAGTGCTGACAAACTGACGCTTTTAAACTGTGGTGTTGGAGACTCTTGAGAGTCTCTTGAACAGCAAGGAGATCAAACCAGTTAATCCTAAATCCACCCTGAAATCAACCCTGAATATTCATTGGAAGGACTGATGATGAAGCTGAAGCTCCAATACTTTGGCCACCTGATCTGAAGAACTGGCTCTGGAAAAAAAAAACAACCCTGATTCTGGGAAAGATTGAGGGCAGGAGGAGAAAGAGGTGACAGAGGATGAGATGGTTGGACAGCATTATTGACTCAATGGACATGAGTTTGAGTCAACTCCAGGAGATGGTAAAGGACAGGGAAGCCTGACGTGCTACAGTTCATGGGGTCGCAAAGAGTCTGACATGACTTAGCGACTGAACAACAATAAGATGTAACCCAGCAGTTAGACAAAACTAAGGACCAGTGAGTGCCCGAGTCAGCTGCAGAATTCATCTTCAAGACTCCAGATATGGAACATTTTCTTACATGGTCTACCCCTTCTTGGCCTTGACTCTGGCAAACCAGAGGTATCTTCTGAAGTCTCCCAGGTGGAGTCTACAGGTAGCACAGTAGCATCTTTTACAAATGATCCTCTTCTTTCTCCTCCTCTTTCTTCTTTTTTCATTTTCTCTTCTTCCTTCCCTTCCTTTTCCTTTGATTAAAAAAAATTTATTATTATTCTTTTTTTCTTTGGAGAAAGATAAACACTGGTGAAAGTTTTTGAAATGTTGATGAGCAAATAAAAGAATTTAATATCTGGCAAGGACATTTTGAACCAGATATAATATAGTGAAGGGATATCTCCGTGAACCTTGATATTATAGTGGCCTGCAGTAAACGGAGTGGAGATAGTGGAATTGCCTTGGAAGCACATTGAGAAAATGGTCAGAGGATTTAGGGATGTGGCATAAGACTATAAGGTCAGCTCTCTGTGTCCTCTGGAAGAATCCAGAGAATGGATGGTTGATGGTTTTGTTGCTCAATTGTGTCTGACCCTTGCAACGTCATGGACTGTAGTCCACCAGGCTCCTCTGTCCATGGGATTTCCCAGGCAAGAATACTGGAGTGGATTGCCATTTCCTTCTCCAGGGGATCTTCTTGACCCAGGGATCAAACTTGCATCTCCTGCATTGCAGGAAGAGCCTTTACCATACTGAGCCACCTGGGAAACCCATGTTAGAGTTTGTTGTTGTTGTTCGGGTGCTCAGTCATGTCCGACTGTTTGTGACCCCATGGACTGCAGCACTCCAGGCTTCCCTGTCCTTTACCATCTCCCAGAGGTTGCTCAGACTCATGTCCATTGAGTCAGTGATGCCATCCAACCATCTCACCCTACATCATCCCATTCTCTTCCTGCCTTCGGTCTTTCCCAGCATCAGGGTCTTTTCTAATAAGTTGGCTCTTTGCATCAGGTGGCCAAAGTATTGAAGCTTCAGCTTCAGCATCAGTCCTTCCAATGAATATTCAGGATTGATTTCCCGTAGGACTGACTGGTTTGATCTCCTTGCTCTCCAAGGGACTCTCGAGTCTTCTCCAATTCCACAGTTCAAAAGCATCATTTGTTTGGTACTCAGCCTTCTTAATGGTCCAACTCTCACATTCATACATACCTACTGGAAAAACCATAGCTTGGACAAGACAGACCTTTGTTGGCAAAGTAATGTCTCTGCTTTTAGATATGCTGTCTATGTTGGTCATAGCTTTTTTTTCTGTGGGGCAAGTGTCTTTTAATTTCATGGCTTCATGAAAGTCTGTAGTCACATGGCTGCAGTCACCATCTCCAGCGATTTTGGAGCCCAAGAAAATAAAGTCTCTCACTGTTTCCACTTTTCCCCCATCTATTTGCCATGAAGTGATGGAACTGGCTGCCATGAGCTTAGTTTTTTGAATACTGAGTTTTAAGCCAGGTTTTTCACTCTCCTCTTTCACTTTCATCAAGAGGCTCTTTTGTTCCTCTTTGCTTTCTGCCGAAAAGGTGGTGTCGCCTGTATATCTGAGGTTATTGATATTTCTTCTGGCAATCCTGATTTCAGCTTGTGCTTCACCCAGCCTAGCATGTCACATGATGTACTCTGCATAAAAGTTAAATAAGCAGGGTGACAATATACAGCCTTGACATACTCCTTTCCCAATGTGGAACCAGTCCGTTGTTCCATGTCTGGTTCTAACTGTTGTTTCTTTACCTGTATACAGGTTTCTCAGGAGGCAGGTAAGGTGGTTTGGTATTCCCATCTCTTGAAGAATTTTCCACAGATTGTTGTTATCCACACAGTCAAAGGCTTTAGCATAGTCAATGAAGCTGAAGTCGATGTTTTTCTGGAATTCTTTTGCTTTTTCTATGATCTAACGAATGTTGGCAATTTGACTTCTGGTTTCTCTGCCTTTCCTATTAGAGTTAGGGCATACAAAGTTGCTCTGTTCATTTTCCTGGTTTCTGAATGTAAATTTAGTGTAAAGTAAATTTATATTATAGTGTATAATTTCTGAACATTATGAACAGAAACCCAAGTGGAGGCCTTTAAAAGTGCTTTTCATGATGGGGGGGTGAGGAAGGAAAGGGTGAGACGAACAGAGAGAGTAGCACGGAAGCATATAAACTACGGTATGTAAAACAGCCAAGTGGAAGTTGCTGTGTGACTCAGGGAACTCACGCTGGTGCTCTGTAACAACCTAGAGAGGGTGAGAAAGAGCGGGAGATGAGAGGGGGATTCACGAGGGAGGGGACATATGTACACCTATGGCTGATACATGTTGATGTATGGCAGAAATGAAATCAGTATTGTAAAGCAATTATCCTTCAATTAAAAATAAATTTAAAAAAAGTACCCTCCAACTCCTTGGCCAAGATGCTAAATTTTAAACAGTACCAAATCTTTGGCGGCATTATCGAAATCGGTGCTGCTATCAAAGATGTAAAGATTCAAGGTTGGTTTTCCCCATCACATTCCCATTCAGTTCATTGATATGGCCCCTGAAAAGTCCAGAGTTGTCCTGGATGGTGACAGTGGGAGCCCCAGTTATAGCTGCTGTGCTAGAAATGCTATCTTTCCTAGAACAAATCAATGTAGCCTCCAGCATTTATGACGTGGCATTTGATCTTTTCAATTCACATCAGGAAAAAGGATTAGAAGCAGTTTGTATTCACATGGGAAGGACAGAAAAATATATATTCATTGTCTTGCCTCAAGGCTCTGTTAATTTTCTCACTTTCTGTCACAATATCGGCTAAAAGGACCTTGATTTTCTTGACGTTTCAAAAACGTCATGCTCATCCACTGCGCTGGCGGCATCATTCTCATCAAACCCAGTTAATAGGAGGGGCAAGTACTCCGGGTGCCTTGGTAAGAGAAAAGCATGTCAGGAGATGGGAGGTAAGCCCTGCAAAGACACACTGGTGAAGCTTTTAGAGGTGTTGTTCCTTAAATCTCCCACCACTGAGAAAGAGGTACAGTGCTTAGCGGGCCTCTTTGGAATGTTGAGGACATGTCTACCACACTTGGAAATAATGTTCTACACCATCTATTGAGGGGCTCAGAAGGTTGCCAGTTTTGAGTGGGTCCTAGATCAGAAGAGGGTTCAAGTCTGAGCTACACTGTAACCTTCCCTGCTGTTTGGGTCATGTAACCTGATAATTATGATACGGTTGGAGGGATTCATGGTAGAGTCTGGCAAGCCCTATTAGAAGAATTATGGAGGAAGCCCTCGTCTTCTATAGTAAAAACTACTCAGTGCTTGAAAACCAGCTCTTGGAATGTTCCTGGGCCCTAGGAGAGATGGAGAACCTGACTGTGGACCATCAAGGGACCCTATGGTCACAGCTGCCCATCATGAGCCAGATATTATAAGAACTGAGTCATAAAGATGGGTAGCTGCATCAGCAATCCATTGTACGGTGGAAATGGTACATCGGACCCAGATTTGAACAGGTCAAGGGTGCACCAGGAAGTACACAGGTGCATTATCCTCCCACATCATCTGTCTTTGCTGAGCCAACACCTTCCCCTTGGCTTATATCTGCCACCTTGTGAAGAGAGCCTATGACAAACTCATAGAGATGGAAAAATCCTGAGTTGTTTCCCAGATGGATCAGCTGAATATGTTGGTGGTCCTAATGGGCAGGGTTGGGAGAAAATCTTTCACTAAGTAGAGCTTCAAGCTGTCTTGTTTGGTTGTCAACTTTTTATGAACAGTGATATGGTCTGAGGTGAGCATATACAAGGCTATTGGGTAGTGATGAATTACTTGGATAATTGACTGAGGGTCTGGAAGAAGCAAGGTTGAATGATTAGAGATGAGAAGTCTGGGAACGTTTTCAGAATTTTGTATCTCACATGAATGCTCACCAAAGAGCATCTGTTATATAAAAGGCATTAAACAACTAGGGGACAAAAGACTCCTAAAGCAACGGATACTTCCTTGTAATGTTTTTGGCAGGATGAGCTCATAGCTCTGGTCAATGTGGTGTGGAGGCAGTTGCTACAAGCAGGCAGGCTGAATTGCTGTAAACCCAGGGGGTAGCAGAGAGAGGCTTCTACCTAGACGGCCACTCTCAGGATCCCATGCTCACTCTACCTAGAGCACACTAGTGTATTTATAGCAGGCTTCCCATTGGTGCTTCTCATCTGTGTGCTACTTCCCAAATTTTTGCCCTAGTTCAGTTCTGTTCAGTCGCTCAGTTGTGTCCGACTCTTTGCGACCCCATGAACCGCAGCACGCCAGGCCTCCCTGTCCATCACCAACTCCCGAGTCCACCCACACCCATGTCCATTGTGTCGGAGATACCATCCAACCATCTCATCCTCTGTCATTCCCTTCTCTTCCTACCCTCAATCTTTCCCAGCATCAGGGTCTTTTCAAATGTATCAGCTCTCCACATCAGGTGGCCAAAGTATTGGAGTTTCAGCTTCAACATCAGTCCCTCCAATGGACACCCAGGACTGATTTCCAAGATCTCTGTAAATGAAAGAAACTTTACTTTATTTTTTGAAAAAAAACAAAACAAAAACAAAAACAAAACCTTCCAAATATTGGATGTTTTTGACATCCAACCTCTGTCCTCAGCCATCCCACACATGTACAAAGGGGCCATGTACAGAGTAGCATGTAGCAGGGATGGGTGCTATGCATATGTCTAACCACATAGACTACCTCTCATCAAGGTTGATCTAGCTAATGCAGCTGCTAAGTGTAATGACCTGCCAGCCAAACCCAGCACCTTCAGAACCCTCAGTATGATACTGGTCCTTGCAGCGAATGACTCGCCACTTGATGATAATTTCCCCTGCAAGGGGCAGCAAATTGTCCTTACTGAGAATGACAAATACTCTGGATATGAGTTTGTCGTCCTTGCCTGTAGTTCCTATTCCAGTATCACTGTCCAAAGGCTTACAGAGTACTTGATTCACTGACATGGGACTCCACATAACCTCATCTCAGACCAGGGGACCCACTGTGTAGCTAAAGAGGTATGACAATGGATACTTGACATTGGGATTCATCGGTCCTATTGTATATCATATCACCTGGAAGATTCTGGCTGATAGAATGTTGTAATAGCCCCGTAAAAACTCAGCAACGTGGCAGCTTGAAAAATAGCACCCTGCAAGGTTAAGATTCTGTTTTCCAGGATGCAGTATATATATTGCATTAATGGCCATTAAGTGATGTGTTGCAAAATAGAAGACATGGGCTTGGGAACCAAGGGGTAAGAGTGGGATTGGGCTCTGTCACCACCTCTTTTGGGACCAACTCGAGGAAACTTGTGCTTCCTATCTAGAATCTAAAGGCTCTATGGGACTAGAGTTCTTCTGGTCCAAAAGAGGAAACAGTAAGGATTCCACTGAACCTAAAACAAAGATTTACAGCTAGTCATTTTGGGTTCCTCATGCTAGTAGACCAGCATACAAAGAAAGGAGCTAGGTTGCTGCTACCTAATGAGGGCAACAGGAAATAAGTCTAGAATTTTTCTATTTCTTGTGAATTTCCCCCATAGTCTACTTTACTTTTGTTCCTTGAGATTATCTCCTGCACCCAAGCCCATGTCTCAGGGTCTGTTTTAGGGAGAATAAAATAAGGCAGTAGGGTTTTATTTCATTTAATTTTTCAATGTGATTTTATTTCAAATTCCACAGAGTGAGTTCTTCAGTTACCTTTTTTGAATAATAGTTTTCAATTGCATATCAGTTATATATTAATAGATATTTCCAAAGGGCTTTAAGGTCTTTGAAAATAATTTCTTTCAAAAATTTTTTATTGGAGTAAGACAGTAGGATTTTAAATTTTGTCGTAAGTGCATTGAAATCCCCTGAAGCATTTCATGCAAATGTAGTGCACGATCAGATTTGATTTTAAAGAGGTGACTCTGGTGGTTGATGGCGAACAGATCGGAAGAGCCAGAGTGGACTAGGTCGTCTAGTTTGGAGACAACTCCACGAGTCCAAACAAGAGATGGTGGGTGGTCTGGATTCCTATGATGGTGGTGGTAGAGATGGAGAGAGGAGTAAATGGATTATGGGAGCAGAATCAGTAAGACAAGAGTTCCACTGGTCAATTTCAGATCAGTTTGTTCAGCGCTTACCCTCAGCGCATGCATGCGTGTTTGTCGGTGCACTCATTGTTCCCTCCGAGGCTGGATAGTGGCTCTAGGACAAGCCCAGCTTGGATATCTTTCTAACAGCTATCTTCTGGGAGGAAAAGGCTATAACTATGAATCAAAGACCTTATCATTGAATAGTGAAGCGATGTGATGCTCAAGAACTCTGTGAGCTTTTTAGGTTAGCCTAACACAAAGACTGCTCTCTTCAGCAAAGCCAAGACTCTGAGCTCCAATTCTGTTCCAGCCACTCAGAAGGTCATTCCTGCAAAACTCTTGAGTCCCAAGACTGTGGTGTGTAGCTGATTATGACTGCAGTATGCAGGAGTCAGAACTGATTTATGGAATGTGGTGGCAGCCCTTAAGATTCCCAGAAATACTTGGTAGCGGAGATAACAAGGAAGTAGAGCCAAAGATAGCTCTTTAAAGACTGAATTTCTTGCCATCAGTCAGCTGGGAGGCTCCAAGTGATCAAAATAGTGGGGCCGTATATGGATTCAGGGACAGTCACTGTGTGCTTGGCCAGGTGAGCAGTAGAGAATCTGATGATTACCAGGTCTCTGGCTTGATGAGATACTGAATTTAGATTTAGATACGCTGAGCAACACCAAAGGAGTAATGTTTAGCAGTCTGTTGAATATATTTGTATGTCTAAAATAATACCTGACATGCTAGGAATTCGATTAATATTTGTTCAAACACATTAGCTAAATTCTTCTCCCCAAACTCCCCCAGCAATACCCAACCTCAGTGATAGGGCAGTTGTTACTTTCTGTTTGGGATAATTAAGTCTAGGTAAGGGACTAGTTAGCTAAAGTCCCAGACCGCTCACTAAAGAAGCATGTCTTTGGACAGTCTCCTCAAAGCACTTGACTCACTGATGTTTTATTTGGATATTCAGGTCTGCGAAGACCTGGGGATGAGAAATAAAGACTCACAGGTATCTGGATCCAGCTTTCCTGAATGAGGTGGGGATTATGGGATGAGGGTTGGGTAGGGTATGCAACTTTCTCTTTCTGGTTCAGGATCTACTGTAATTCTGATGGTAGAAGTTACACGTACAGGCTTGGGAGTTGGATAACTTGAGTTCAAGTCTTCACTCCATCATTCCAAGGTTTGTGACCTTGAGCAAGTCTTTTAACCTCCAAATCTTATTTTCCATACTTGTAACATGGTGATATCTCAGGGCTTCTCAGGTGGCACAGTGGTAAAGAATCTGCCTGCAGCGTAGGAGAAACAGGCTCAATCCCTGGGTTGAGAAGAGCCCCTGGAGAAGGAAATGGCAACCCATTCCAGTATGCTTGCCTGGAAAATCCCATGGACAGAGAAGTCTGGTGGGTTAAGGTCCATGGAGTCACAAAAGGGTCAGATATGACTTACTGACTAAAGAACAACGGTTCAGTTCAGTTCAGTTCAGTCGCTCAGTCGTGTCCGACTCTGCGACCCCACGAATCACAGCACGCCAGGCCTCCCTGTCCATCACCATCTCCTGGAGTTCACTCAGACTCGCGTCCATCAAGTCCATGATGCCATCTAGCCATCTCATCCTCGGTCGTCCTCTTCTCCTCCTGCCCTCAGTCCCTCCCACATGGAGATATTAATGTCATTTTTCTTATGGTGTTGCTGTGAAAATTAAGTGTGATAAAACCTATATACCACATACACATACCAGTATGTGGTATACAGAGAGCATTCGATTATTAATAATAATTTAACATTAGGACTTCCCTGGTTGTCCAGTGGTTAAGACTCTGGACTCCCAATGCAGAGGGCCTGGGTTTGCTCCCTGGTCAGGCAACTAGATCCGGCACGCAGCAACTAAGGTCCAGTGCAACCAAATTAAAAAAAAAGAAAAGAAAAGAAGTCCCAGAATAAAAAAAAAATCAGTGATTTATAAAAAATAATTTAACACCAGTAATACTACTGATCATTTTATCTGTCTAACAGTATCATGCATTCCTTATACTCTTTACCGTGTAAGTAAGATATCATCATCATTCCCATGTTATACATGGGGAAGGGAAGTTTGGAGAGGCCAAATGACTTTGTCCTGTCAAGAGTATGGTGAAGCTGAGTCACCTCATCAAGTCTTCTGACCTTAGAATCCAGGACTCATTTGATGGAAAGCCTAGGTAGAGCTGAATGAGTCCATCCAATCCAGTCCAGCAGAAATGCCAAAAGGTGAGTCTCAAGTTCTAGGAGACAGGACCTACTGGATAACTCAACCAGGGATGCATATATGTGTGTGCATGTGTGTGTGCTGGAGGGTGAGGGAAAAATGGTGAGACAGCTCCCCTAAATGTCCAAGTCTCTAGGAATCCCCAGTTCATAGAAGGCATATTTCTACTCGGTTCATTCAATACCCTTCTGAGACACCCACCTTCCTCTGTCTTTTGGAAAGCCCCACTCGATAAAGCTGAGTTCAAATAGAAGAAAAATATTATTTGTCCCCATTGGTCTTTCTATTCCGCTGTTCAGCTCAAGGCCTGGGAGAAATCCAAGATTAGCATAGTCAGATTGTTATTCCAATTGTGGTACTCTAGGACTCTGAACAATTCCTGTTCTCTTTCTGGGCCTCCGTTTCCCTGTCAGCACCGGATGGGACACTCCATGATTCAACGTTGCACCCACACCTCCTATTTCTGGGGGGAGGAGAAAAGGATGGGGCAATGGCATTAATCTCCTTCCTGGGATGGCTCCTCTGAGCTCTATATTTCTTGCCTGTAGTGACCAGGGAATTTTCCCCTATTGATTGCTTTCTGTAATCGAGCTTAACAAATAGAACTTCCCTCAAATGATTCTTCCAACTAAACTGATAGAAAGCTAACCTTGTTATATTTATTGACAGAACATTGAAATAAATATTATAGGTCTAGAGGGAATGTTTCAGCCCATTGATTTTTTTAAGGAAATAATAAATGGAGCCTATTCCCTTTGGCATATTATGCTGGGAATAATCTGAAAAAATGCTTAGCTTGTTCAACACAGAGCTTAGAAACCCTCCTTTCACTCCCTACGGAGCCAGGGCCCTTTGCATAAATCTGCTCTGGCCCAGACAATCAATTTTCAATTTTAATTATTTTCAAAACTCGTTTATTATTTGCTTGTTCTGTGAGTTGGAAGCTTTACTTTCTTGGTGAGTTTATAGCCGTGAGTGGTCAGACTTCTGATCTGGGTCTGGAGGCATGACATTTCTTAGTTCTGAAGGGCTTCTGTGGTGGCTCAGTGGTAAAAAAAACTTGCCTGCCAGTGCAGAAGACCCATGTTCGTTCCCTGGGCCAGGAAGTTCCCTTGGAGAAGGAAACGGCAACCCACTCCAGTATTCTTGCCTGGGAAATCCCATCGATAGAGAAGCCTGGCAGGCTACAGTCCATGGGGTTGCAAAATAGTCAGACACGACTTAGAGACTAAACAACAGCAATCCACTGGAGAGGAAAGCTCACCATCCCTTTCCCCAGGGTCCCTTGTTTGAGAATAGGGGTCTGTGAATGGGGCCCACTGCCTATTTTTGTAAATAAAGTTTTATTGAAAAATAGTCACGCTCGTTAGTTTGCATGTTGTTTGGAGCTGTTCTCTATCTCAGTGGTAGAGTTAAGTAGTTTCAACAGAGACCAGATTGCCCACAAAATCTAGGTTATGTATTTATTTATTTGACTACATTGGGTCTCCATTGTGGCATGCAGGATCCTTCTTTTTAAGTTGCACACATGTGAGCTCTTGCTTCCCTGGCGGTTCAGTGGTAAAGAATCCACCTGCCAATGCAGGAGACACAGGTTTGATCCCTGGATTGAGAAGATCCTCTGAAGAAGGAAATGGCAACCCACTCCAGTGTTCTTGCCTGAGAAATCCCATGGAGAGAGGAGCCCAATGGGCTACAGTCCATGGGATCACAAAAGGGTGACTTGGTGGCTAAACAGCAACAACAATGTTGTGGGCTCTTAATTGTGGCATGTGGGATCTAGGGCCTTGATCAGGGCCCTCTGCACTGGGAGCACAGAGTCTTAGACACTGGGCTGCCAGGGAAGTCCCTCTAGATTATTCGCTATCTGTTTTTTTTTTTACAAGAAAAGGTGGCCCACCCCTGTCCTAGAGTCCCCTCTTTCCTGCTTTTCTGGATGGGACCAGCATGCTTCATCCATGCACTTGGGGATCTCTCCTGGACCAGTGGCTAGCATAGTGATGACATTAGCCAAAGCAATATAGTGCTTTCCAGGTCCCCAACACTCTCCTAAGGGCATTTTATGTATTATTCTTCATTTCATCTTCACAACAACCCTGGGACATAGGACAATTATTAACCCTGCTTTAAAAATTGAGGAAACGGGACTTCCCTGCTGGTCCAGTGGTTAAGACTTCACCTTCCGATGCAAGGGGTGCAGGTTCAATCCCTGGCCAGGGAGCTAGGATCCCATATACCTTGCACCCGAAAACTAAAACATTAAACAGAAACAATATACTAACAAATTCAATAAAGACTTTAAAAATGGTCCACATCAAAAAAAAATAAAAAAAAAATGGAGGAAACAAGACACAGGAAAGTTCAGTAATTCACCCAAGGTCAAATAGGTAGAAAATGGCAGAGCTGGGATTTAAATCCAGGCACCCTGGCTTCAGACAGTGTCAGAGGTGGTGGGTTCTCAGGGAAGGTCTATGTTAATGTCCTTAAAGTACAGATGGGGAAACTGAGCCCTGAAGAGAGGACACATAGTCGGTAATAAAGCTAAAGGTAAAATCCAGATAATGGTTCCCCTGTCTCTTTGTAGTTATTATTGCTCAGTTTCTGTTCATCAAAGTCAGGCAGGGGAATTCAAAGGCCATTAAAGCAGACATCACCCTTCTCCCCTCTAAGACTTTGAGAAGTATATTATCCATGACATGAGTTTCCGTGGTAGTCCAGTGGTTAAGAATCCACCTTGCAATGCAAGGGACACAAGTTCAATACCTGGTCTGGGAAGACTGCACGTGATGCAGAGCAACTAAGCCCACACGTGCCAGCGACTGAGCCTGCGCCCTAGAGCCCGCGCGCCACAGCTACTGACACCTGCTCTCCCTAGCGCCTGTGCAGCAACAAGAGAAGCCACCGCAGTGAGAAGACGGCACGCTGCCGCTGGAGAAGGCCGTGGGCAGCAGCGAAGACAGAACAGCCAATAAGTAATATAAAAAAGGTTATATTATCCATGACATCACTCCTTACCTCTTTCTCACAGCCCTCTGCTCTTTTTACTCTCCCATGCTGGGGGAGAAGCTTGGTACTGGGCTCAAGGGCTTCTTTTCCTGGGCAGTTTCTACAGTCATTAATATTACGAATATCGCTGGGTACCTAGAACACACTGCATTCAGCGATTTTGCAGGGCCATTGGCAGCTCTTTGGGAAAGACCTCAAACCATGTTATAGACTCGCATATAATCACAGGTTTGGGCTACATATAGGTCAGTCACCTCCAGTGAAAAATCGTTCCTTGACCCTTTGTCCTTCCCTGGATATTACCGCAACTTCGACTTTCTACTCAAAGCCAGATTGATTGGAGAAATTTCTACTCCATCATTGTCTCATGAACGTCTTTCTCATTCACTCCTCAACTCACTCCAATCTGGTGTCCATCAAGAACACCACTGAAACCACTCTAAGGAAGCCTCTGAAAACGAAAGTGAAAGTCACTCAGTCATGTCCAACTCTTTGTAATCCCATGCAGAGCATGGGTAGCCTTTCCCTTCTCCAGGGGATCTTCCCAACCCAGGGATTGAACCCAGGTCTCCCGCATTGCAGCCAGATTCTTTACCAACTGAGCTATGAGGGAAGCCCAAGGAGGCTTCTAGTGACCCCTAAATTGCAAGGCCAATACCTTCCAGTCTGTATCTTCAGGATCCCTCTTGCCTTTGAAACTGTTGGCTGCTCTCTTCTCCTTGAAATATTTCTCCCTAATAATACTCTCCTGGCTCTTCTCCTATCTCTCCAGACAATCCTCAGGGTCCTTTTCTGCTTCTGCTTTGTTGATCCTGTTACATTTTGAATGAACCAGGGCTGCATCCTAGGTCCTCTTCTTACTGGACTCAGGGCAGATCACAGCTCTAACTACCTACCACTTACCTGCCACCCATGATTTCCCCAAATCTCAACCAGCTGCCAAAATCTTGTTTTAATTCTCCAAAATGTATGTACACCTGGACATCATCTGGAAGTCCTGCAGGTACCTTGAAATCAACTTCTCATTGTTGAACTCATTATGGTCTCCTCCAAACATGCTTCTTCCCATAAATTACTGATATTGATGAATTATTTCACCACCCACCAGGCTGTTAGAGCCGGAGGCTTCTGCTGTCTCATCTCTTATTTAAAATTGGCCCTGTTGATTCTGGTTCTTAAATACCTCTCACAATTTTTCTCTCCATTTCACTCTCTATGCAACCGCCTTAGTTTATGTCCCTATCATCTCTCACCTGGATAATTAACTAGTTAATTAATTCAACAACAATTTATTGCATATTACTATGTGCTGCTCACTGGGGGAAATAGTATCAAACAAGGCAGGCATTTAGTTCTCCTGGACAAACATTCTTAGTAGGAGGAGACCCTAAAAATATAGACAAGAAAGCACACAATTAAAAAAGATAATTTCAAATATTAGATCTGTGAGGAAAATGAAATTGGGTGATGTACATGAAAGTGACCACAGGTGAATTCCTTTAGATGGGGGCAGGGCGTGGGGGTAGTGGTGGTCAAGAAGGGCTTCCTGAGCAGGTGACTTTTGGGCTGAGATCTGTGAGTGTTCCAAGCAGAGGGAGACTGGGCTAGGGATAAGCCTAGCTGGGTTCAAGGAACAAAAAAGGCCTGAGTGTGATGAATTTAAGGAAGACCAATAGAAAATGCTTCCCTAGTAGCTCAGATGGTAAAACTTCTGCCTGCAGTACAGGAGACCTGGGTTCGATCCCTGGGTCAGGAAGATTCCCTGGAGAAGGAAATGGCAACCCACTCCACTATTCTTGCCTGGAGAATTCCACAGACAGAGGAGCCTGGCGGGCTACAGTCTATGGAGTTGCAGAGTCACAATAGAAAATGCATCTCAAGAGGTAGGTGAAGGCCACAGCAAACTGGGTCTTGCAGGTCATGGCAGAGAATTTATTCTAAGCATTATGAGAAGCCTTGGGAAGGGTTTTAAGCAAATGGGATCTGACTTACAGTTTAGATAGCTCACTGTGGCTGCTGTGTTGAGAATGAGTGGTGTGAGGTATAGTGTGGAGACAGGTGGATGGTTAGGAGACTGTTGCAATAGTGTGTCTGGGATGAAGGTGGTAGAAATGGATAGGAAGAGATGTGGTCAGTATTTGTCTTGGAGCAGAGACAACAGGGCTTGCTGATGGATTGGGTATAGGGAGCGGTGAGAGAAAGAGGAAGCAAGCCTGTCTCTTTAAGACCCTCCAACAAATATCATGTATTAACACATATATTGATGTGTGGAATCTAGAAAAATGGTATAGATGAATTTATTTGCAAATCAGAAATAGAGACACAGATGAAGAGAACAACCATATGGACACCGAGAGGGGAAGTGCGGGTGGGATGGATTGGGGTGGCGTATATATACTACTCTACGTAAAATGGGCTTCCTTGGTGTCACAGTGGTAAAGAATCCTCCAGGCAATGCAGGAGATGTGGGCTCGATCCCTGGATCAGGAAGATCTGGAGAAAGAAATGGCAACCCACTCCTGTATTTTTGCCTCGGAAATCCCATAGATAGAGGAGCCTGGTGGGCTACAGTCCATGGAGTCACAAGAATCAGACACAACTTAGTGACTAAAACAACACCGATGTATAAAATAGATAACTAATATGGACCTACCGTATCGGAGAAGGCAGTGGCCGCCCACGCCAGTCCTCTTGCCTGGAAAATCCCATGGACGGAGGAGCCTGGTGGGCTGCAGTCCATGGGGTCACTAAGAGTCAGACACGACTGAGCGACTTCACTTTCCCTTTTCACTTTCCTGCATTGGAGAAGGAAATGGCAACCCACTCCAGCGTTCTTGCCTGGAGAATCCCAGGGACGGGGGCGCCTGGTGGGCTGCCGTCTGTGGGGTTTTACAGACTCGGACACGACTGAAGCGACTTAGCAGCGGCAGCGGCAGCAGCAGCAGCATGGACCTACCGTATAGCACAGGGAACTCGACTCAATATTCTGTAACGGCTGATATGGGAAAGAATCTAAGAAAAGAGTGGTTATGTGTAAATGTGTAACTGATTCACTTTGCTGTACACCTGAACTAAGACAACATTGTAAACCAACTATGCTTCAATAACCCCCCCAAAAGAAAAAAAAAAACAAAAAAAAAACCCCTCTCCTCCTACCACCCTGTGCCTCTGTCAGAGAAAAAAAGAGGGCCATGGACAAGAATTCCATCTCCTTCCAATCCCCCTGCTCTGACAAGGCTAACTCAGAAAGGGGCAGAGGGTCAAACTTGTCTTGTACAGAGGAGCCTGACCTGGTGTGGAACCCTGATGCTGAGCTGAGCCATGAGCAGGAGGTTGAACCCAGCCAGGTGTAGTCTCCCACCTCCAACTGTGCTTTGTCCAGAGAGCAGTCAGGCCAGAAAGCCATTTGCCCTCATCTCTGTTGCCCTGGCTTAGCCAGGCAGGTGGTGGGAGAGGCTCCTCACACAGCCTTAAAGACTGAGGAGGCCTGTGGTACCCAGTGGGCTGTGGTTTACATCCCAATGTGGCCAAATGGGAGGCTGGCCTGAAATGGCTCCTTTTTGAACTTTGGAGACCCTGGGTATCAGAATTGACCTCTTGGGCCTGTGGGAAGAGTAGATTCTGGAGACTAAAGAAGGAAAGAGAGGCTTGGTTTTAGTTTCACAGAAGCAGATGAGTCCTCCAAGGAGAAAGTTGGGGATGGAAAGGAGGAGGATAGTTTTCTAGAATCTTCTAAAGATGACTTTTTCTGACTATGACTATGATACCCTAGAAACTCTGATTCAAACAGGAAGACATTGACTTTCAGTAAACCCCTCATCCAGCCATTTTTCCACCTCTAATGACCAGTCTCTTGAACAGAGACTGAGAGTACTGATGTCTTCAGGGACCAGGCATGTACTAAGCGAAGTGGGCTTTGTGGGGACTTTGGGGAGTCTGTGTTCTATACAAAGGGTGAGAGTAAGGGGCGGACAGGTGGGGGAGCCACTGCTTGGCACCAACAGATTGTTGAAGTGTAGGAAGAGGAAACTGGTGTTGCTGGATCCTCTGAGTATTCAAGAAAAGTCAAATTCTGAAATTGTATGTGTCATCTGTATTTTAAATGTTGGTAACTAATCAGCTGGAAAAAAAAAGAAAGTTGCCAGTGTGGGCCAAACAAGGCTGTAGGAGGCACTTGGCCTGCAGGTAGTCAGTTTATGATGACTGATATAGAATCACAGAGGGACCAGAGGCATAACTTGGGTTTAACAATAGCCAGGTGCTAATGTCTGATGCAAGTGAAAAGCACTAGCAAACACCTACAATTCAATGTTCATGTGTCCCCAGCTGATCAGGACTATTTCACTATTTACATCACAAAAGATGGAAATGCTTGTGACTTTTGATTCAAACGAAATACTTAACAACATTCTGTTAACCATCCACTGATGACTGAACACAAAGCACGTTAGTCTTAGTTTCACAGATATACAGGTTTATTGTTCACTCATTAATTCATTCAACAAGCTCCGATGGTTATGGTGTGAGACACAACCTAGGCTTTGTGTCATGTTAAAAACTGCCTTTCAAATCAGGCAGGATAAAATAAGTGCTGTAAGAGTTATGAGAAAAGGGCTCTGAAAGAACTCAGAAATAGTGACTACCTTTAGGGCAGCTGGTGAAGGCTTCAACTGAGGAGGTGACATTTGATCTGAGCCTTGAAGGATGAGTGAGTGGAGTGGGGATGAAGTAGATTTCAGTTAGCATTTTTATATGTGAGCATTAGAATTAATTCAGAAGCTGAAGCTCCAATACTTTGGCCACCTGTTTCGAAGAGCTGACTCATTGAAAAAGATCCTGATACTGGGAAAGACTGAAGGCAGGAGGAGAAGGGGGTGACAGAGGATGAGATGGCTGGATGGCATTACTGACTCAATGGATATGAATTTGAGCAAGCTCCAGGAGATAGTGAAGGACAAGGAGGCCTGGTGTGTTGCAGTCCATGGGGTCACAAAGAGTAGACATGACTGAGTGACTCAACAACAACAACTAATCAATAGGAGGCTGGGGGACCAGGCCTGGAAAACGCAGGAACTGAGGAGGCTCTGGAAGCCTGGGATTCAGGAAGCAGGAAGCTGAGAAGCTGGTCCTCAGCAAGAGCAGATGGGAGGGGATGTGGCTGGTGGTGCCATGGCTGTTTCTGCCGCTGTTGAAATTAGCCTCCAATGGCTTTGTGATCCTTGTGACATTTGCTCAAGGCTCTGCGTCTCGGGAGTCAGTGACTGGCTGACTTTAGGTCACCTTTTCCTCCCAGCCCTCCAAACAGATGAGGACGTGGGGAATTAGTTCCTGCCAAGACTTTGTTCAACGTTGACTATTTCTAGCCCATCCTCAACGGGAGAGAGCACCTCCAAATTCTCCAGACTGAGCAGTTCTGAGATGGGGCAGTACAAGGCCTCCAGAGGACTCCCGGTTCTGCCAGGCAGGGAGATACGTGGCAGAGACTGATGGGGGAGGCCTTCTGGCCTCTGTCCCCTGGGGCTGGTCGCTGCCTGCTTCTGCTCCACGCTGCAAGCAGGAATTCAGTGACTTCCTGTGTTCTACCAGAACTGTGCTCCCATCTCAGCCTTCGTTCCTCATAGTTAACTGGAAAAATAAAGGCTTATTTCCTCAAGATAAGCACCTTTTAGTCCTACTTACAAAATGAATGAACAAAACTGAAAAGTAATTGAATTAGCATTGAAAACAATCTAAATATATAGCAATAAGGGATTGAGTAAATAAATTTTAATACATACAATAGAATGTAATCTGTCCAGATTGCAAAACAGCCTGGCTATTTCCAAGCCTATTAAAAATTTACACGCACGCACACACACACACAGAGAAATGACTGGCAGGGTAGGTGCCAAAATGCCAGCAGTGATTATCTCTGGGGAGTAGGATACTGGGTGGATTTTAGTTTCCTCTTTTTGCTTATCTTGCCTTTTCTGTTGTTTCTGTAATAAACACAAAATACTTTTAAATCAGAAGAAAAGTTTATTTTTTTAAGAAAAATATATTTGGTGAATACAATCGTCATGATTGTGAGTAAGCTACACTTTCACCACCATTCATGAGAGTCAGCTGAGTGTATCCCAAATGATACGTAACAAGATCTGAATAAAGTCAAGAATGTGGCTGAGAGAGAGGTTGAAGGACATTGCTGTTGTCCCCTCGTTGCCTGTCCCTTACTTCTGTCGGGGCAGCCATCTGCCTGATAGTATCTTTTGCGGGGGGGGGAATAGGGTCATGGCTCCATCAATCCAAGGCCCATGTCTCTGCTTTGCTCAGTGATTTTGCCCATGAGATTTAGGATACTTTTACCATAATATTTATTCAGTTTTATGGCTTTAAATATAACACTAACTCCTAATAATCAATATTGATTTAACTATAATATCTTATTTATAGACACAGCCCGCTGGTTTGCATATGGACTCAAACTGTCATGCAACAGAAATAAGCCACTCACTTCCCTGGCCCTGGGCCAGCAACGAAGGGAATGTCAGCCTCTGATGAATGACTCTGAGGCTGGGGCAGAAGGTGGGGTTTTTCTGATGCCTACTTCTCCCCAGACCTTCCAAAATGGCTGCTAAGGATGCCTGTTCATTTCATGGAAGGTAATCGTCAGTCCTAAGGAGTCAAGCATGATGCCCAACTGACATCACTGGAGGGCAATTAACAACCTGTTCTGGGTGGAAATGCAAATAAAGAACCCTGATGGAGAGAGAAATAGCCGGAAGTAGAAAGAATAAGGTAGGGACTTCCCTGTGGCCCAGTGGTTAAGAATCCAGCTTACAGTGCAGGGGATGCAGGTTCAGCTTCTTGTTGGGGAACTAAGTTCCTGCGTGCCATAAAGTAACTAAGCTGGCGCAACTAGAGAGACTGAGTTGTTGCTGTTCAGCCACTGAGTTGTCTGACTCTTTGTGATCCCAAGGATGCATTGCAACATAGATCCCGCATGATGCAGGGAAGATCCTGCATGCCACAACCAAGACCCAATGCAGCCAAATAAATACATATATTTTCAAAAAGTGAGTACTTGCCTCTCCCCACTCCCTCACCCCACCACCCTATCCCAGGAGACCCTGACAGGACCATGTGGATTCCTGGAGAAGATATTATGGTGGCTATAGTTAGTGTTGAAGAGGTGTCCAGGCAGTACAGCTGGCAGCTGCCACTTGTGGAGACAGAACGCGGGCCTGGCAACCATGGCCCAGTGTGACTGAGGTCCATGTGGAAGGATAGAAGCAGCAAGAATTTATAGCCTGCGGAAAAGAAGACTCAGATTGGTGAAGTTTGTCTAAGAGGTGAAGGAAGTCAACTCTCATTTATAAAGCAGCGGTGCCTGCCAGTAACTGGATCAAATTGTCCATTACTCAGAACACTCCCTTCTCCCTCTTGAAGTCCCTTGGTATCTCCATTGATATTTGATGTGTATGGTGGAGATTTATTATTTATCCCCTTCAGCCTCTGCACACACACACACACACACACACGCACACACACACACACACACAAGCATTCATTCACCCTTTCTTCTGAAGCAGCTCTAGGCTTCACAAGTGTAGTCTATGACCCAGGCCTGTCCAATCAAAGCATCTTGGTTGCAAATCGATTGCAATTGATTCAGGACTTTTGGAGGAGTTACCAGAAGGGTCTGGTTCTCTTTCACTGCACTCGATCCAAGAAGATGCAGTGGCTGGAGCTGCTGCAGCCATCTTACCATCATGTGGAACTTACGAGGCACCCATTATTTTCTCCATTCAGTTCAGTTCAGTAGCTCAGTCATGTCCGACTCTTTGCAACCCCATGAACTGCAGCACACCAGGCCTCCGTGTCCATCACCAACCCCCGGAGTTTACTCAAACTCATGTCCATTGAGTCGATGATGCCATCCAACCATCTCATCCTCTGTCATCCCCTTCTCCTCCTGCCCTCAATCTTTCCCTGCATCAGGGTCTTTTCAAATGAGTCAGCTCTTTGCATCAGGTGGCCAACGTATTGGAGTTTCAGCTTCAACATCAGTCCTTCAATGAACACCCAGAACTGATCTCCTTTAGGATGGACTGGTTGGATCTCCTTGCAGTCCAAGGAACTCTCAAGAGTCTTCTCCAACATCACAGTTCAAAAGCATCAATTCTTCAGCACTCAGCTTTCTTAATAGTCCAACTCTCACATCCATACATGACCACAGGAAAACCATAGCCTTGACTAGGCGGACCTTTGTTGACAAAGTAATGTCTCTGCTTTTTAATATGCTGTCTAGGTTGGTCATAAGTTTCCTTCTAAGGAGTAAGCGTCTTTTAATTTCATGGCTGCAATCACCATCTGCAGTGATTTTGGAGCCCCCCCAAAACAGAGTCTGCCACTGTTTCCACTGTTTCCCCATCTATTTCCCATGAAGTGATGGGACCGGATGCCATGATCTTAGTTTTCTGAATGTTGAGCTTTAAGCCAACTTTTTCACTCTCTTCTTTCAGTTTCATCAAGAAGCTCTTTAGTTCTCCTTCACTTTTCTGCCATAAGGGTGGTGTCATCTGCATATGTGAGGCTATTGATATTTCTCCCTGCAATCTTGATTCCAGCTTGTGCTTCATCCAGCCCTGTGTTTCTCATGATGTACTCTGCATAGAAGTTAAATAAGCAGGGTGACAATATACAGCCTTGACATACTCCTTTTCCTATCTGGAACGAATCTGTTGTTCCATGTCCAGTTCTAACTGTTGCTTCCTGACTTGCATACAGGTTTGTCAAGAGGCAGGTCAGGTGGTCTGGTATTCCCATCTCTTTCAGAATTTTCCATAGTTTCTTGTGATCCACACAGTCAAAGTCTTTGGCAGAGTAAAAGCAGAAATAGATGTTTTTTCTGGAACTCTCTTGCCTTTTTGATGATCCAGTGGATGTTGGCAATTTGATCTCTGGTTCCTCTGCCTTTTCTAAAACCAGCTTGAACATCTGAAAGTTCATGGTTCATGTATTGCTGAAGCCTGGCTTGGAGAATTTTGAGCATTACTTTACCAGCATGTGAGATGAGTGCAGTTGCGTGGTAGTTTGAACATTCTTTGGCATTGCCTTTCTTAGGGATTGGAATGAAAACTGAGCTTTTCCAGTGCTGTGGCCACTGCTGAGTTTTCCAAATTTGCAGGCATATTGAGTGCAACACTTTCACAGCATCATCTTTCAGGATTTGAAATAGCTCAACTGGAATGCCATCACCTCTACTAGCTTTGTTTGTAGTGATGCTTTCTAAGGCTCACTTGACTTCACATTCCAGGATGTCTGGCTCTAGGTAAGTGATCACACCATCGTGATTATCTGGGTCATGAAGATCTTTTTTGGACAGTTCTTCTGTGTATTCCTGCCACCTCTTCTTAATATCTTCTGCTTCCGTTAGGTCCATACCATTTCTCTCCTTTATTGAGCCCATCTTTGCATGAAATGTTCCCTTGGTATCTCTAATTTTCTTTAAGAGATCTATAGTCTTTCCCATTCTATTGTTTTCCTCTATTTCTTTGCATTGATCACTGAGAAAGGCTTTCTAATCTCTCTTTGCTATTCTTTGGAACTCTGCATTCAGATGCTTATATCTTTCCTTTTCTCCTTTGCTTTCCGCTTCTCTTCTTTTCACCATACTTTCTCCATATCACCTACCTTTCTTGGGGAATTCTTCCCCATACCCCATATAGTATTAGACAGTATGTGACCTTCATTTTTGACCATAAATGATTTTACAGGGGTGAACACGTAACTCAATGTGACTTACCAGGTTTTTTCTCATAGGAATTTGAAACTGAGACTTAGGGATTAAATCAGTAAGACAGTATTACGGGCACTAGCACTGAAAAGTCATGTAGAATTGAGGTCAAAGGTGAGTGCTCCAGTTTGTTCACTTGCTTCTGTGACACACTCCATTCACACACAAGTAGGAGTTACAGGGAAGCACAAAGAAGTAGAGATAATGATTATTTTGATAGTATTTTGGTTACCAATTGCTGTGTAACAGACCAGCCAAAAACTTAGTGGCATAGAACAGTTTATTATTACCTGTGGGTTGATTGGACTTGGCGAGGTGGCTCTTATTGGGGTCTCTCATATTGTTCTAATCAGAGTGTGGCTGAGGATGGTGTCATCTCAAAGCTCAGCTGGGCTAGCTGTCCAAGATGGTGTACACACTGGTGAGCAATTGATGCTGACTGTAGGCTAGGAGCTCTACTGGGGCCATTGCCTGGAGTACCTACAGATGTCTCCTCTGTGTGGCTGGAGCTTCTTTCTGCATGGTGGCTGGGCTCCAAGTGGGCTGTCCTAACAGCAAGTACCTGAAGAGAAGGGAAGCAAACTTTGCCAGTCTTCTTAAAGGCCAGTCTTCAAACTGGCACAGTATAATTTCAACCCTATTTTATCGCTTCAAGCAGTCACAGGCCGGCCTAGATTCAAGGGTTGGTAGGAATGGACTCTATCTCTAGATGGGGAAATACCAGTGGTAAAGGGAGGAAAGGCTTCATGGTAGCTCTCTTGGAGACAAGCTAGCACAAATAATAATGATTAAAAAAATTTTTTTTTAAACTTTTTATTATGAAGTTTTAAAACATTCAAGAGAAGAGAAAACAACACAAGGAACTCCTATGTAACCATGATCTTATCTTTGACAATTATCAGCATTCTACATTTCTTGTTTCTCATCTGCCTCCCCACTTTTTGGTGGGTGGAGAAGCATTGAAATATTTAAAATCAGATAACAGTATCATTTTATCCAAATAATGATTTTTAATGGTAACAATTGCTAACAGTTGTGCAAGGTACTGTCCTAAGCGTTTTACATGCATTATATCCTTAAGTCCTAAGTCAATCCTATTGCTATTCACAGTTTACAGATGGGGACTTTGAGGTGTGGAGTGGATGAAATAAATTATGATGGGTGTTTTATTGTTAAGAATTATTACATCATTTGTAGAGATGTGGGTAAACCTAGAGTCTGTCTTATAAAGTGAAGTCAGAAAGAGAAAAACAAATATCGGATATTAATGTGTATATATATATATATGGAATCTATAAAATGGTACTGATGAACCTATTTGCAGGGCAGGAACAGAGGCACAGATGTAGAGAGCAGACTTACAGACACGGCGAATGATGCAGAGAGAGGGTGAGATGAACTGAGAGAGTAGCATGCTGCTGCTGCTAAGTCGCTTCAGTCGTGCCCGACTCTGTGCGACCCCATAGATGGCAGCCCGCCAGGCTCCCCCATCCCTGGGATTCTCCAGGCAAGAACACTGGAGTGGGTTGCCATTTCCTTCTCCGATGCATGAAAGTGAAAAGTGAAGGTGAAGTTGCTGAGTCGTGTGCAACTCCTAGAGACCCCGTGGACTGCAGCCTACCAGGCTCCTCTGCCCATGGGATTTTCCAGGCAAGAGTGTTGGAGTGGGGTGCCATTGCCTTCTCCAGAGAGTGGCATAGCCATGTGTAAAGTAGCTAGCTAGTGAGCAGCTGTGTGTAACACAGAGAGCTCAGCTCAGTGCCCTGTGATGACCTAGAGGGGTGGGATGGGGGATGGGAGGGAGGTTCTAGAGGGAGGGGCTCCACGTATACATAGCTAATTCCTGTTGTACAGCAGAAACTAACAACATTGTAAAGCAATTATCCTCAAAAAAAAAAAAAAGGCAGACCACCCAACTAAAGAAAGTTTAAACAATATGCCCATTTATCATCCCACTTAACAGGGACATAAGGAAAGGAGGCGAAAGAGGGAGGGCATAGCTGGTGACTCAAAAATCTCAAGTTTCTTCCCAGCTCTCCACTCTGCTACCCTCAGAATGTAGGTAATGGCTCCTCTTGTCTTGGTAAGATGGCTGCACAGCCTAGCCACACCTGCTCACAGATGATTGGACCAGGGCTAAGCACCTGACCAATCTGGACCAATCACATGACAACAACCTACCTGGCTACATCTAAGGCAGGAAGGAAGGGAGAAGCTTCCCGTGGTGTTTTTTTCTTTCATTGAGCCCCCTGCAGGCTTCCTTCTATGTCATTGAGCAGAACTGGGATTAATCAGTTCCTGCAAAGGGAATCACTGGCAAAGGGAAATAGGATTATCAAGACTTGTTTGGACTGATCATGGTGCATCTCTTGGGCTGGACTCAGTACTGCCTGATTTCTGAACAAACTCTGACTGTTGGTGCCTAAGAAGGTGGTGGAGTCACTATTGTATAGACAACCAATAGTTTCTGCCACATGTGTCTTTAAGAGGCAAGGAGCATGGCCTGTGTCCCTGAGGTTACATTTCCACCCCTGACCCTTGCTGGCTGGATGCACTGTTTTCTGTCTGGCCTATGAGATTGCCTGTCATATCTTGACAACCAGTTCCGCTTTACTTAAGCTAATGAGTGAGTTTCTAGTCTTGGCAACCAAATATATTATGCCTAGGACAATCACTGAGACACTTTGAGGTATATTTGTTTTACAACTTTCTAGAACAGAATTTTCTAGAATGTTTCACAATTAACTAGAATGCTTGTGCCTGCTGGGCATTGGACTTGCAGTCAGGACACCTGAGGCTGAATCATGGCTCTGGCACAGAGTTGGTGTTACCTGGCATGCTTGCTACCATTACTTCTTCCTGAAGCCATGTTTGTCGTTGCCTATTAACTATGCATTCCTTCCCATTGAACCCAGATATGGCGCCAGAAGTGTTCCCAGCAAAACACTCAGAGGCAGCTAACTAGCAAGAGTTGGTATATGAGAGGAGAGCCATTGCCATTTCTGCTTTAAGTAGCTCTTAAAGTCAGAAGAACTCTTTCCTTCTCTAGGGCTGGTTTTCCCCTGTATGATGAGGGGGTTGGATTGGGTGATTTCTAGGGAGTCTTCCATCTCTGAACTTCTTCTCATCTTACTATCCAGTCCTGTTTTCAGGCTTGATGTAGCCCATGATTTCTGGTCATACCACAGAGAGCCCAGCAAGTCAAACGACACGGGTCTGGGGTTAGATAATAGGTGTAGACCAGTCATGTTCCAGTAAGTAGGGACGCTTCATCTGTTTTCAGGATTCCAGAGAAGCTCTAATCTCCATGTGGAGACTCTGAAGCTCCCAGCCCTATAGTGTCACTAGGTGGGGTGGGGTGGGGCAGTCCAGGTAGGCAGCTGAACTCAGTTGCTTCAAGAAGATTTTTTGGGCAATATAGAGCTGGTGGTCAAGAAAAGGACCTGGGTTTAAGCTGTGGGACCTTAGGCTGGTTATCCTTGGAGCCTCAGTTTCCTTATCTGCAAAATGATAATAGTGTTATCACTACTTTAGTAGAGATTAAATAAATCATTGTAAAGCAATCCGTAGAACAGGTGGTTCACAGGAAGTATTAAACAAATTGTAGATGTTATTGTTATGCAGTTGGGGGGCACTTTTTCATGCTGATAAGGGGGAGTGCCATCCCATCTCACATAGAGCCCAAGAAGGTCTCTTTACCAGGATAGGCAGAAGGGAGAATGGACAGTCTCCATGGTCGGGGCAGCCCATGACCTGCTATTCTGGCTAGACACTGAGAGGATCCCACCGTGTCTTGTATTTTAGGTGACAGTGGCCCAGGGTCTCCCTTGAAGGATGCTGGGGTCAGTGGGAGAACTGGAAATATTGTTCTGTGAGGCAGGTCTGAGGCAGCTCAGCCTGGAGAAGATCCATGCAGGGGATTCTTTTTTTTTTTTTAGACCATTGAAAAGCTATCATGGGTAGAGAGGGCTGAGACTTTGCTGTAACTGGAGAGGATGGTGGGCATCAGAGAAAGCTCTTTGCCCCAGTGCAGATTCTGATGCTCACAGCTGTCCAAAGCTTGAGGAGCAAGGCTCTGCCCTCTGCTGCTTCTCACTCCATGTCAGGAGCTCTCAACTCTAGCTGAACACCAGTATTACTCAGCATCTTTCTAAAAATACCACTTCCTGAATCCCACCCTGGAAAACAGTGCAGTCATTAGATCCTGGGGGAAGAGAACAGAATTCCTATACACTTCCCGCAAATCTCCCCTTTGCCTTGAGTTGCAGGAGTCGGTTTTCTCATTTAACACATGGGAAGGGCCTGGACCTTCTCTTCCAGGTGTGGGAGCCTCCATCGCTTCTGGGCACTGCCGCCTTGTTAGCTGAGGGTTAGCACACATGACTCTGGGCTCTGTCTGTGCTGGCGGGCACAACTGGTGAGGAAGAAGGCCCTGGTCCTCTGTGTGGGATGCTTGCTGGGTAGCTCCGACTCTCAGGACATAGGGGACCTTCATGCTCTGCCCCCAGGGGGCACCAAGAATCTCATGGGGTGCCCTGGGGCCTGTGGCCACCCCATGGGCTGGGCTACGGGGCCCAGCCCTGGGAAACAAATGGCTTGTGAAGACCCTAGACTCTCACAATGGCACTTCCCATACCCAGGAGTTTTCTGGAGGCACTGACAGTTGTTCGTGGGGGCTTGGGGGGGCAGGTAGAGGGAGAGGGAAATACATTTTTAAAGATAACCTGGAGGCAAATATAATATTTATACTTATTTATCCTCAGAGCTCACTTGCAAGGCCCCAGACATGTCTAATGAGCAAGAATTGCAAAATGGCCACGAATCCTACTTGCTTGCCTTTGCACAGTCTCTGAGCAGTCAGAGGGACCCAGATTTTTCAACAGTGTGACTGCTGCAGGCGAAACGGCTGTAAGGAACACCAGGGCAGGCAGAAAGTGCCCAACTCCCAGAGGCGCTGAGCCACAAAACTGCCGATCCAGGAAAATGAGGTGCTTCCCTCTACCGCCTGCCTCAGCAGAACACAGAGCATCCACACCTCTGCATGTGAGCTCACGTGACACACAGACTCACATGTATGCACTCACCTATGTCCACACACGCACACACCACATACGCGGTGAGGCTTGCAGGGTCTTTCTCACAGGCCTGCAGGCCCATCCCCATCCAAATTCTTACACCCTCTCCAAAGCAGGTGCGTTGGGACAGGATGCTCCCCGGCTAAGGTTCTGTCCTGGATAAGGATGCTGACCTGCCCAGCTCACTCTGGACAGGGACAATCATCACCAATATCTGAAGGAGCTCGCTAAGTCAACAGCAGGATTAGAGAAAGACATATATCGTCTCATATCATTTACATGTGTAACCTAAAAAAATGATACAAATTAACTTATTTACCAAACAGAAATAGACTCACAGACATAGAAAACAAATTTATTCATAGGGAAAAGGGGGCCAAAGATAAATTAGGAGTTTGGGATTAGTAGATACACAGTAGTGAAGTAGTAGTGAAATCGCTCAGTCGTGTCTGACTCTTTGTGACCCCATGGACTATAGCCCTCCAGGCTCCTCCATCCATGGGATTCTCCAGGCAAGAGTACTGGAGTGGGTTGCCATTTCCTTCTCCAGAGGATCTTCCTGACCCAGGGATCGAACCCAGGTCTCCCGCATTGTAGGCAGATGCTTTACCGTCTGAGCCACCAGATACACAGAACTATACATAAAATAGATAAATAGCAAGGATCTAATGTATAGCACAGGAAACTGTATTCAATGTGTTGTAATAACCTATAATGGAAAAGAATCTCCCTGGTGGCTCAGATGGTAAAGAATGTGCCTGTAATGCAGGAGACCTGGGTTCAGTCCCTGGGTCTAGAAAATCTCCTGGAGTAGGAAATGGCAACCCACCCCAGTATTCTTGCATGGGAAATCCCATGGACAGAGAAACCTGACAGGCTGCAGTCCATGAGGTCACAAAGAGCTGGACACGACTGGGCAACTAACACTGTATGTGTAACTGAATCACTTTGCTGTACGCCTGGAACTAACACAATATTTTAAACCAATGATAGGCTACCCACCCCAGCATTCTTGGGCTTCCCTGGTGGCTCAGACACTAAAGAATTTGCCTGCAGTGTGGGAGACCTGTTTACAATCCTTGGGTTGGAAAGATTCGCCTGGAGAAGGGAACAGCTACCCACTCCAGTATTCTGGCCTGGAGAACTCCATGCACTGTTTCACCCATGGGGTTGCAAAGAGTCAGACACGACTGAATTTCACTTTCACTCTCACTTTCATACTTCAATTAAAAACTATGTCAACAACAAGGTTAACTGAGACCAGCACAATCTGCTCTGGAACGAGAATGCTATTCAGGTTACTCCATGGCTAACTCAAGAATCTATGCTTAGTGTGTGTGTATATATATAAACATAAGTGCACACATATATGATGGCAACAAATAGAGAAATATGTGGGGCAGCCCTTAGCTAATGAGAGTCTGTGTGCCCTCGTCTCTGACTCTCCAGGCTGAATCAGGTTTGCTGCTATGAGCTCTCACATTCCCGGGTGGTGTTTCTCGAGGCATTTACTCCCTTTATTTGCGATGCTAGTTTTTCCAGTCTGTGTTGCCCTGACTCTGAGCTCCAGGAGGGAAGGCCCCTGTGTCTCTGCTCAGTGTTCTGTTCCAAGCGCCCCCCTCACAGTAAGTGCATCAAGTCTTACACCTCGGCACTGGGGGGGAGGGGGTCACTTCTTTTACTGCCAACCGCAGAAAATTCCCAGGCTTGGTCTGCAAAGTTCAAATTTCAAATGTAGCACCGATGTCAACTGTGTTTCTGATGCAGTGACTTTCTTTCTCCATGCTGCCGGTGGCCTATGTAACAGAGAGAGGGCACCTCTCTGTTAACTTCCTTTCTTATGGTTGGACCATGGCTGGCTTGATGGGGCTGTGGCACAGGGGGTGTGGTTTGGAGAGTCATAGATGGTTTAGGTTTTCATACGACAGTGTCACTTCCAGATATTTTTTGGCCTGAAAAATATCCTTATGAAAAGAGCTGTGTGTTCTTAAGGCTGTAGTCTGGAATCTTCATGTACAGAAGCCATTGACCGGTTTTTGCTACAAGTCGAAGAGGGAGGTCAGGAGGACCAGTCTCCTGACCAATCAGAGCTAGAACAGTAGTAAGTACTGACCCACTCATTATACTAATTTATCTGAAGATGCTCATTCTGGCTTCTAGGTGGCTGGAAGCCTGTCCCCTTGTCTCTAAAGAAAAAGAAAGAACAGCAGTTTCCTGGATGCCACTGACATGATTTTATTTGCACAAACCAGGAGTGTCATTGATAAAGAGCTGGTTTTGCTGGCTAATTGGTGTTTGAAAGAGGAGATTTTGGCTAGTGGCTCTGAAACCCACATCACCCCCCTTTTGTTCAGATTTCATTTTACTTCACATTTATTTGAACTTGTAAAATGGACCCTATCAGTTTATTTGTAATATTAACTGTTTATATTAATTAAAAATTTTTTAAAGTATAGTTGATATTTACAATATCATGTTAGTTTCAGGTGTATAGCACAGCTGTTATGTAATATTATATATATTATTTTCAGAATATTTTCCCTTATAGATTATTACACAATATTGAGTATAGTTCCTTGTGCTACACAGTTGCTTATTGGTAATCAACAGGTCCTTGTTGGTAACCAATTTTATATATAGTAGTGTGTACATGTTAATCCCAAGCTCCTAATTTATCCTCCCCCCACCCTCGTTTTCCCTTTGGTAGTGGTAAATTCATTTTCTATGTCTGTGAGTCTCTTTCTGTTTTGGAAATAAGTTTATTTGTATCTTTTTTCCCCCCAGAGTGCACATATGAATAATAAATAATATTTGTCTTTCACTGTCTGGCCTATTTCACTTAGTGTGATCATCTCTAGGTCTACCTACCTTGCTACAAATGGCATCATTTCATTCTTTTTTATGGCTGAATAGTATTCCATTCACATCTATCTCCATCACCTGTCAATGGGCATTTAGGTTGCTTCCATGTCTTGGCTATTGTAAATAGTGTTGCAATGAACATAGGGGCACGTTTCTCTTATCAGGACACTTCAAATTCATAACCTGTGTATCAGGACACACTGTTTCTTCACACAACAGGATGAATTTCTAGGTATCACCAGTGTCATGGGTGGACGGGAAAAGCTTTGACTCAGATGCTCAGCTAGTATCCCTCATGTCCCCTTTCAACGTATATGAGATGCATAAAGAAAACAACACCAAAAGCATAAAGACAAGTTGACTCCCAAAAGACTTCCCTAAGTCTTGGGTCCCTTCTGCTTGGAAGGTTCTTTTGGTTCTGGGCACCTGTAGTGGATGCTGTGGTGCGGTACCCAGATCCTTCTTCAGGATGGAGGTGCTCCTTCCCTTAGTTTCTCCAATGGTGATGCTCCCTGCTGAGCTCCTTGCTGGGAGCTGCTCTTGGCTGCAGACACCTGCCTCACTCAAGGTGATACCTCCTTCCCAGGGGAGCCCACCCCCAATGACCAGCTTGCAAGGGTGAAGGGCCTCAATTCAAGCCTTCTCTGCAGTCCCACTCAAGCCCTAGGGCTTCCCAGGGGGTGGGTTGAGGCCTTTGCTGAGGCTGCATCACCGTTCAAATGCTTCTGCTCAGTTCTGTGGCCCTCACTCCCTGGCAGGTGTTGGACTCCCACACACTCCCTACACACAAATCCCCACCTCAGAGTCTGTTTCCTGGGAAATCCAACCTACGTTAACCACCTCGACCTTTTTTTCAGCTTTTTGCTGCTCAGATTATTTTGGTGAACATTTGAGACTACGAAGGCTATACGAATAAAGTTTGCCATGGCTTTGGCTGGGGTTGGGTAGCTGGGATTCAGGGGTCAAGTGTGGTCAGATTTCAGGTGCCCTCTGCCTGGACATTGCTGGGTTTAAAATCCAACCCACAACTTCCATGGAGCTCAGAGCTCTGGATGGCAGGCGGGGTACTGTAAGTGTTGCCAAGTGGCTTGATGACTCCCACGCAGGTCTGTCTTTGGGGTTTCTGCCTGTGCTCAGAGGAGGGATCTGTCATACCCACTGCCGTCAGGCTGAAGCTGGAAGAGCCTCAATACTTCCTCTCTTTCCCTCCCTGTGGGGCCCGTGGGAGAGAGGAGTGAGACTCAGGAGCTCAGGTGAAATACTGACTCTGGGAGTCATGCCTGTCCTGAGCCTGTTTGCACTCACATCTCTTTTGGAATCACAACTGTGTGCATGTTGGGAGCTGACCCCCCCGCAGGCTGCATTTGCAAGCTCCTCTGGTTTGGGCCAGTAAGAAGGATTGGTGGGAGCCTGGCTCGTGGAGAACTTGGGTATCTGTCCTCTGCCCTTTCTGCCTTGGTGGCTTCTCTGGCAGAGGCCGCCTGCCCTCCATGGATCCAACTCCTCTGCGTTTTGTAGTCCAGTTCTGCCAGAACCTAGCCCCAGGGCTCCAGTGACACCGCCTCCTCCTGTCCTTTTCTCTGCAATCTAGAGGTGACCGTGGCTTCCTGCCAGCCTCTGGGCACCTCCCTGCCACCTAGTTGGCTTTCAGTTTCTCTATCACCTATGTAACCAATTCTCTGCATTAAATTCCTTCTAGTATACATTCTTCTTGTTGGTGGTGTTGTTTCTGTTATTATTATTTTATTATTTAAAATTTTTTTAAAAATTGTGGTAAAAGTCTCATCATAGAAAACATATTACTTTTACCATATTTAACTGTGCATCTCAGTGGCACTAAGTACATTCACATTGTGTACGACTCTCCCTATCTGTCTCCTGAAAATTTCACCTTCCTAAACAGAAATTCTCTCATTAAATACTAACCCCACCCCCACCCCCCACTCCAGTTCCTGGCACCTACCAATGTACTTTCTGACTGTATGAATTTATCTGTTCTGTCATACAGAGTGAAGTAAATCAGAAAAAGAAACACAAATATTGTATATTAACTCTGCTGCTGCTGTGTTGTGCTCAGCCGTGTCCAACTCTTTTGTGACCTCATGGATTGTAACCTGCCAGGCTCCTCTGTCTGTGGGCTTTCTCAGGCAAGAATACTGGAAGGGGTTGCCATTTCCTCCTCCAGGGGATCTTCTTGACCCAGGGATGGAACCTGCGTATCCTGCATTGGGAGGCAGATTCTTTACCACTGAGCCACCTGGGATGCCTGTATTAGGGCATACATGTGGAATCTAGAAACATAGTACAGATAAACCTATTTTCAAAGCAGAAATAGAGACAGAGATGTAGAGACCAAACGTATGGACACTCAAGAGGGGAAGGAAGGTGGATGAACTGGGAGATTGGGATTGACATGTATACACTACTGTGTGTGAACCGTGAACTTCCAGAGGTTCAAGCTGGTTTTAGAAAAGGCAAAGGAGCCAGAGATCAAATTGCCAACATCTGCTGAATCGTCAAAAAAGCAAGAGAGTTCCAGATAAACATCTACTTCTGCTTTATTGACTATGCCAAAGCCTTTGACTGTGTGGATCACAACAAACTGTGGAAAATTCTGAAAAAGATGGGAATACCAGACCACCCGACCTGCTTCTTGAGAAACCTAATAGCAGGTCAGGAAGCAACAGTTAGAACAGGACATGGAACAACAGACTGGTTCCAAATAGGAAACGGAGTATGTCAAGGCTGTATATTGTCACCCTGCTTGTTTAACTTATGAGTACATCATGAGAAACGCTGGGCTGGAAGAAGCACAAGCTGGAATCAAGATTGCCAGGAGAAATATCAATAACCTCAGATATGCAGATGACACCACCCTTATGGCAGAAAGTGAAGAGGAACTAAAGAGCCTCTTGATGAAAGTGAAAGAGAGTGAAAAAGTTGGCTTAAAGCTCAACATTCAGAAAACGAAAATCACGACATCTGGTCCCATCACTTCATGGGAAATAGATGGGGAAACAGTGGAAACAGTGGCTGACTTTATATTTTTGGGCTCCAAAATCACTGCAGATGGTGATTGCAGCCATGAAATTAAAAGACGCTTACTCCTTGGAAGGAAAGTTATAACCAACCTAGATAGTATATTCGAAAGCAGAGACATTACTTTGCCAACAAAGGTCCATCTAGTCAAGGCTATGGTTTTTCCTGTGGTCGTGTATGGATGTGAGAGTTGGACTGTGAAGAAGGCTGAGTGCTGAAGAATTGATGCTTTTGAACTGTGATGTTGGAGAAGACTCTTGAGAGTCCCTTGGACTGCAAGGAGATCCAACCAGTCCATTCTAAAGGAAATCAGCCCTGGGTGTTTGTTGGAAGGACTGATGTTAAAGCTGAAACTCCAATACTTTGGCCACCTCATGCGAAGAGTTGACTCATTGGAAAAGACTCTGATGCTGGGAGGGATTGTGGGTAGGAGAAGAAGGGATCAACATAGGATGAGATGGCTGGATGGCATCACCAACTCGATGGACATGAGTTTGGATGAACTCCGGGAGTTGGTGATGGACAGGGAGGCCTGGCATGCTGCAATTAATGGGGTCGCAAAGAGTCGAACATGACTGAGCGACTGAACTGAACTGAACTGATGTATAATATAGATAACTAATAAGAACATACTGTGTAGCACAAGGAGGAAAAAAGAAAATGCAATCTGTTTGTAGGACATGTATTAAGTTAACCTTAAAAATGTATTCCAGTATACATTAACTGCAGATAAATATGATTTGATTCCTTCTATTATACACTCTTAAGGTGGTTTTTATTTTCCTGTTTAGACTGACTCATACAATCATTTCTGTTGTTCCTGCTGAGTTGGAGTCTGATTTAAGAAGGGGCGGCTTTGTTGAGCACAGCTGGGCTCATGAGTGAATGACTCCTCAGAACTGCCCGGGAGCACCTCAGACGACCCACCCCTTCTCTCTCATCCCCAGGTCAGGGTCTCATCTCAGAAGGGTTTTTGCCTTCATGTCTGCTCTTTCCAGGAACTTGGGGGTGACTTCATGTCTGCATCTTATTGAATTTCAGTTTGGCCCATGTATTGGGAAGAATTTAAATGAGGGAGACGGAACAAGAGCTAGGTTTTCCCCAGAGGCTAGAATGATAGCTCCTTAGCAGAATTTCCTAAAGGTGTTCTAGTACATTATGGTGGGAGCTTTAGTAAGTGTTATGTTAGAAAAAGGGTTTTCAGGGCAAATGGTTTTGGGAGGCTTTGGGTTACACAGGATTGGGAGGCTTCTTTACTCCAGGACTTTTCAGGGCCTTCAAGGTTCGAGGGTCCTTTGTGAGTCTCTAAGAGAGGAATGACGTCTGGAGTTCCTGAGCTCATTTAACCCCAGAATCTCCCTTGCATGGAAACACATCCAATCAGACCCACTCTGGAAAACCTTTCTGATGGTGTACAATTGAGTTTTTGATGGTCCATTTGGCCACAGGCTGGGTTGGAGCTAGCACTGTTTTGGGAGGAGGAATATTGTCCTATGGCGGGGACAGGAGTGACCATCCATTTGGGTGCCAGTCCTGCTTTACCTGGTTCATGAGCTCGACATCATTTTTTATTTCTGTGGTATTTCATCCATACACAGACGCAGGAGAAAGATGGTCTGCATCCTCCACTTATAATTGGGGTGCTTAAGCAGGACTCCCAGTAGGACTGAGTGGGGCAATGCATGGACGGTGCCTAGCACAGTGATTGGCCCTTGGGAAGGATTCCGTGAATTCTAGGCTCCCGTGAGCTCTCAGGTGCATTGGGTCCTGTCTCTTTATGTGTCCTCACTCAAGTCAACATGGGAGCTAGAACATACCCCCAGACTCCGTAGGTCCCACAACACCAACGCCTTCCCATGGATTCTGAGGTCTGGCTGTTTCCTCAGGGGTTCAGGCTGCATGGGAGCCTCCAAAAGCCTCTTGGATGACAATTTCTGCTCTTCCTCCCTGAGCTTATCCAGGCTCCATTTATCCTCTCTCTGGGGAGTCTGAGTTGCCCTCCAGTCCTATCTTCTGGAGGGTCCCTTCCTCATCTATCCCCAGGATGTTAGCTCTGTTTGCTTGGCCTAACCCATGTAGTTGGAAACCCCTGGAAACATTCCCCCAAATCTCACAAACATCCCCTGGCCCAGGCAGCTGGTCCCCTATCACCCAGCAGAAGTAAGAAGGTGGGGAGAACTGGCTACAGGAGCATCTGGAAATGGGAACCAACAGCAGCTCTCCAGCCAGGGACCAAAACCTCAGAATGATGAAAACAAAAGTGTGTTTGTCCCAAAGGGCCAGTGACCACCTCCCGAGCAGGGAGCAGTGAACTTTGCAGAGCGTTCCTGGCTCCAGCCTCCCCAGGGACAGGGCCCTCTTTGATGCCTGGGGAGCTGACTTTTCCAAGCACGGGGTGGGGGGATGTGGGGCTGCAGTTGGGCCCCTAAGTCCCTTCCTTCCTGACCTCCCCAGCTTGAGCCAGAGCCGGAAGGGCCACTTCCAACAGTGACTCAGGCAGGACCTTTGCAGCTGGCTGAGTTTGCTTCTGAATCTCTGGACCCACTGTCTATTTTTCTGCCCCTACTTCCAACATTTTGTTTTAGAAGTTTTCAAACTTAGAGACAAGTTAAAAGACTAGTCCAATTACTACCCATAAATCTTCCATCTAGATCCAGCATTTGTTAACATTTTGCCGTATTTCTGGCTCTTTTTTGTGTAGTATTTGAAAATAAGTTGCATACATCATGACACCTCACCACTAAACACTTCTCAGCCTTCTCCTGAGAATAAAGACATTCTTCTTCATATCCGCTGTGCTGTTATCACACCTGAGAAGATCACAGTAATTCCATCGCATCGGTCAATTTCTAGTTCATATTCATATTTCCAGTTATTCTAAAATGCTTTTTTTAGCTGTTAAAATTTTTTTGAACTAGAATCCAATCAAGGTATGTATTTTGCTTTTGGTCTTTAAAATAATCTACAATAACCTATTTTCTTAAAAATTATCATTAGCACATTAACTTTTTGAAAAGTGAATGCCAGTTTTCTTCACTATCTTTCATTCTAGAATATCTAGAATATTCTAGATACTAAACTTTTTTCTTTTAGCTCAAGGTAATTTTTAATTTTATTTATCTAATTTTTATTAAAGTATAGCCGATGTTCAGTGTTGTGCCAATCTCTGCTCTACAGCAAAGTGACTCAGTTATATGCAAACAGGCTGTCTGTTTTTGTATTCTTTTCCACTAGGGTTTTATCATTCTAGATGCTACATTTATCTGATTGTCTCCTCCTGGTGTTGCTCAACATGTTCCTCCTTCCACTGTGTATCCTGTGAACTGCAAGTTAGTCCTAGGTGCTTAATTAGTTTCAAATTAGATTCGCAAGAATATGTCCCAGGTACACTTCATATTGTAAAACATCAGAAATGCATCCTGGTTTCTTTGAATTTTTCTTGAAGTTTACTTTTAAAGAATGGAATAAGGTTTAGTGGTTGTATATTATATGCCAAGTACTTTGCAGAGCTATCTTACCTGAAGTCACAAAACAATTTTGAGGAGAGGAGATGGATATCCCTGTTTTATGCCAGGGCAAAGAAAGAAATGAACATTTGCTAAGTAACTATTGAGGGCCAGGCACAGAGTTGAGTATTTTCCGTTTATGCTCTGTTGCCCACTTCATGCAGAGGGCAGTTCTGGAAAGTTAAGTCCCGTGTCTAAGGTCACAAAAATCAATTAAATGACAGACCTAAGTTTTCACTTAGATATTCCTGTCCCCAGAAAGTCCTGGGTTCTTTGTGCTCAACCCCTCTCTCTGAATCCCTCATCTTTAGGATTCTGTTTATTCAGTGGATGGATTGATCTGCTGCCCAGATTTAGCTGTGATGATCAGGGCCAGTGAGCCCCAGTCCCTAGAAGGCTTTGAGCAGCAACTCAGGGGCTGGTTGCTGGGAGGGGCCTTTGAGGAAGATGTATATCGTCCACGGTCATCTCTTTCAGTTTCCCTGTGACATCACCAGGGCCAGGGTAGGCACCAAGTGGGTGAGTGGGCACCTCTGCCTCTCCAAGATTCCAAGCACAGATGGAACAAAGTGGGCAGGGAAGCCCGAGGAGGCCTCCTGATCATGGGAATCCGAAGCACCAGGTCACAAACCCAGAGTCTAAGTGGAAGGTCTTGGAAGAAACTGAGGTCCAGAGAGGGGCAGAGGCTTGCCTCAGGTCCCATGGCCAGTGGAGGCACAGCTGGGAGTGGAGCACAGGGGAGGCTGGGCTCCTTGTCCAGTGCTCTTTGCCATCTCCACTCCCTCGCCTCTGCTATTTGTGTCATTCCTCCTTGGGGTGGAGAAGGAGCAGAGGAAGAGAGTAAGTGGAGGGATGAGGGGGTGAAGGATGGCGGCGGGGGATACACAGAGACAGTGTGGGGCCCCCAAGTAACCAAGGGTGTTGGGTATGTGTGTGCATGTACGTGTGTAGGGAGTGGCCTCAAAATATATTTCCATGATGTCATTGTGTCTCCCAAGGGGACCCTGGGACAGCTCTCTATCCATTACTATTGTCTTGATTAGATCTTCATCTTTTTACCTGGGACTCTGACACCTGCCTCCTTAAGGGTCCCCAAGCAGCAATATCACCACTTTTAACCTATCCCCTGCATCATGGTCAGAGTTATCTTTTTAAACAGTTTCCACTCAGGTCATCCTTGTTTATAAACTCTTGTATCAGTTAGCTGTTGCTGCCTAACAAACTATCCCCAAACATAGTGGCTTAAGACAACCATGGTTTTATTTAGCTTGTTGTTTTTCAGTCACTCAGTCATGTCTGACTCTTTGCAACCCTGTGGACTGCAGCATGCTAGGCTTCCCTGTCCTTCACTGTCTCCCAGAGTTGGCCTAAACTCATATCCACTGAGTCGATGATGCCATCCAACCATCTCATCCTCTGTCACCCCCTTCTCCTCCTTCCTTCAATCTTTCCCAGCATCAGAGTCTTTTCCAATGAGTCAACTCTTCACATCAAGTGGCCAAAGTATTGGAGTTTCAGCTTTAGCATCAGTCCTTTCAATGAATATTCAGGGTTGATTTCCTTTAGGATTGATTGGTTGGATCTCCTTGCTATCCAAGGGACTCTCAAGAGTCTTCTCCAGCACCACAGTTTGAAAACATCAATTCTTTGATCCTCAGCCTTCCTTATGGTCCAATTCTCATATTCATACATGGTTACTGGAAAAACCATAGCTTTGACTGTGTGAATCTTTGCCAACGAAGTGATGTCTCTGCTTTTCGATACACTGTCTAGCTTAGGCTTCTCTTGTTCAGTTGGGTGGTGGTTCTGGTCTAGGCCAGACTGGCTGATCTGAGCTCTCTCATGTGTCTGCTCCCCGGTTGGCTGGTGGCCGCACAATCCAAAATGGTCTCGCTAACCTGTCTGTTGTTGGCAAGCTGTCAGTTAGTTTGGGTTGGGCTCAGCTGGCACACCCTGTTTCTTCTCCATGTGGCGTCTCAGACTTGTTTCCATGGTGGACTCTGGGTTCTAAGAACAGCAAGAGGGCAAGTCCCAATATTCGAGCATTTTATAAACTTCTTGCATCTGCTTTACACACCCACTTGCATCACCCTTTCTAGATTCCCTCTCACCAAAGCAAGTCACTTGACTATGCCCAGAAGCAATGTGGAGATTGGGGTAGAGAAACAGACTTCACCTCTTTATGGAAAGGGCCAAAGTGTCATCTTTTTTGCAGACTACCGCAACTTTGCTTGATTCCCAGTGTCTTCAGGACAAAACCCAAAATCTTTAGCTCGCACCCTATGCCCTCCATGATCTGTTCTCAAATAGCCTTCCCATGACGTACCCCATGCAAATCTCATGTTGCAGTTATTCCAGAGTCTTATGCTTTATAGAGCGTCTTTCCTCCACTCAGCCTTTGCCCATGCTGTTCCCTCTCTCTGTGTCTTTTCCATTACCCACCTTCATACACCCCTGCCTCTTGCCCAATCATTCTTCATGGTCCAGCTCCAAAGTTGCCTTTTCTAGAAGCTTTTTCTGCTTCATCTCTGTCTGAATTCTTCCTCTCTTGCAGATCTCAGAACCCTTGCTTGCATCTCTGTGGCAGCATGTCCTCCCTGTTGTCTGGAGTTTAAGCTGTGCTCATGGTTGGTGGAGTGGGGGCCCTGGGGTCAGGCTGTCCAGGTTGGAATCCAGCTTCTTCACTTACTGTGTGGCTTGTGCATGACACTTTACTTCTCTAAGTTTCAGTTTCCTCATTTATAAGACAGGGGAAATAACAGTGGCTCTGACTTCAGAAGGCTGTTTTACGGATCCACGGAGGCTCCCATGAAATGCTTGGCAGGGTGAGAGCATGAACATTTTGTGAACAGAGACTCTGTCAGTTAAATCTCTCCCCTACACCCAGCACATGACTTGCCACAGCAGGTTGAGGAGATCCTAGCGATCATATTTGTGAATTGATATCTCCTCCAAATAACAAAGGTCCCTGCAGATGCAGCAGACATAGAGCTTGCCTGCATTTGGGCTTTTCTGTGGCACTCTCTAGGGTGGGACAAGGTTTAGCTGGGCCCACAGCCAGCCCTGAAGTGGATGCTAATAATATCGTTATATGCTGAATAATTAACTGTCATTTAAATATTCATATGTTGTTGGGGGCAAGGCCTTTTATCAGCATCTGGGGATGTGTCAGCAGAGGAAGGAGATGGATGTCAGCAAGGCTGACTTTGCCTGTGAAGGGTGACCCAGGGTCCAGAGAGAGTTGTTGGAGTGGCCACTAGACAGTCAGCTAATATATAACTGCAATATCCCCATGTGATAAACTGCAATTTCATAAACGCTTGATGCATATGAGCAAGCCTAAAACAATATTGGAAGCATTAATTTCATTTGACTAATGCTTATCTATATTTTATTCTGTTCCATCTTTAAAGAAGTCCCTCTTCCTTTCCTGCTAAGGGAGTGGGGCCAGAGACTAGCAGATGGGCTAGAGCAGAGGGGGCAGAGGTTCTTACCTGTTCTGAACCCGAAGCTGCAGGTGCAGCCATGAGGCATGTGTGTTGGTTGTCTCTGAGCCTTGGAGCCCTGCCTGGGGTGTGGGGGTGGGGGATGGTTCTGCTTCTGGCTGTTTGGAAGATGAGCTCAGGCTCTCTACTGGAGTCAGGGGAAAGGGTGTAGGCATCTAGGTCTTGGCCAGGTGGGCTGAAGCTGCTGTAGATTCCCCATTTGTTTCTTCTAGGGATGGTCCTAGAGGGTTCCCTGTAGGGAGAGATTTGGGAAGGCAGGAACCAGGACAAGGGAATTATCCCACTGTGGGTACAGGAGAATAAAGAGGAGAAAGGGGAAGAAAGGAAGTTGAAGAAGATTAAAAGATTTGAGGAAGATTAAGAGGAAAAGGAAGAAGAGGAAAGATAAGAAATAGATGAGGGACCCTGAAGAACCTGGTGATAGGATAAGCTGGCTACCCTGGAAGGAAGGAGACAGCTTGGAGTGGTGATTAAGAGCATTGCCTGGAATCAGACAGTCCTGGGCTTGAATTCTGGCTGTGTCTCTAATTATATACATGACTCTGGGGAAGGTACTCACTATTTACAAATTGTAACCTCCTCTTTGTAAAAATGGGAAAAATACTAGTACTGAACTGGTATATCAGTTGTCTATTTCTGCACAAATTCTAGCGAATTCCCACAAACGTAGTGTCTTTAAGCAAACATGTTTCTCAGTTTCTGTGGGTCAGGGGTTTTGGCATGGGTTAGTTGTAATGTCTTCTGAGGGTCTCATAGGCTACAATCAATGTGTGAGTGAAATGTGCTCTCATCTGGAGGCTTGACTGGGGAAGAGTCTGCTTCCAAGCTCACTCACCTTGTTGGCCAGAATTCACTTTTTGCTGTTGTAGGACTGGAGGCCTCGACTCCTTGCTGGTTGTCTGCTGGAGGCGGCTGTCAACTCTTGGATGTGGCCCCAGCTCCTTGTCACATGGTCACCTACTTCATCAAGCCTGCAGGGAGATGCTCTGTCTCCAGCCTACAAAAGTAGTCTTATACAGGTCTTCCTCAACTTATGGTGGGGTTATATTCTGATAAACCCATCATAAGTTAAAAATTCCTTAAGGTGAAAATGCATTTTATATACCTAACCTACTGAACATCATAGCTTAGCCTAGTCTACCTTAAACATGCTCAGAACGTTTCTATTAACCTTCAGTTGGGCATCCAGTCCCATCACTTCATGGCAAATAGATGGGGAAATAATGGGAACAGTGACAGACTATTTTTTTGGGCTTCAAAATCACTGCAGATTGTGACTGTGGCCATGAAATTAAAAGATGCTTGCTCCTTGGAAGAAAAGCTATGACCAACTTGGACAGCATAGTAAAAAGCAGAGACATTACTTTGCCAACAAAGGTCCATCTGGTCAAAACTATGGTTTTTCCAGTAGTCATGTATGGATGTGAGAGTTGGACCATCAAGAAAGCTGAGCACCGAAGAATTGATGCTTTTGAACTGTGGTGTTGGAGAAGACTCTTGAGAGTCCCTTGGACTGCAAGGAGATCCAACCAGTCAATCCTAAAGGAAATCACTCCTGAATATTCATTGGAAGGACTGATGCTGAAGCTGAAGCTGACTGACAGTTGGGCAAAGGGCTTTCCTGGTGGTGCTAGTGGTGAAGAACCCTCCTCCAAAGCAGGAGACATAAGAGATACAGGTTCGATCCCTGGGTCAGGAAGATCCCCTGGAGGAGAGCATGCCAACCAACTCCAGTATTCTTGCCTGGAGAATCCCAAGGACAGAGGAACCTGACAGGCTACTGTCCATAGGATCTCAAAGAGTTGGACGTGACTGCAGTGAATTAGCATGCATGCTCAACTGGGCAAAAGCATCTAACATAAAGCCTATTTTACAGCAAAGTATTCAGTTTAGTTCGGTCGCTCAGTGTGTCTGACTCTTTGCAACCCCATGAATTGCAGCACGCCAGGCCTCCCTGTCCATCACCAACTCTCGGAGTTTACTCAAACTCACGTCCATAGAGTCGGTGATGCCATCCAGCCATCCATCCTCTGTCATCCCCTTCTCCTCCTGCCCCCAATCCCTCCCAGCATCAGGGTCTTTTCCAATGAGTCAACTCTTCGCATGAGGTGGCCGAAGTATTGGAGTTTCAGCTTTAGCATCAGTCTTTCCAATGAACACTGAATGAATTTCAGTACAATGAACACTGAATTTCAGTACAATGAATACTGTACTGAAAATGAAAAAGAGAATGTCAGGGTACAGATGTAAGTTTATTAATTGTTTATCCTTCTGATTGTGTGGCTGACCAGAAGCTGCAGCTTACCGTCGCTGGCCAGCATCAAGACAGAGTAATGTAGCACATATTGTCACCCTGGGGAAAGATCAGAATTCAAAATTTGAAGTAAAATTTCTACTGAATTTGTATTTCTTTCGTGTCTTTGTAAAGTCAAATAATCATGAGTCCAATCATCGTGAGATGGGGACTGTCTGTATAATGTGATGTAACCATAGGAGCGACATTGCAGCATCTTTGCCATATTCTGTCAGTTAGAAGCAAGTCACAGCTGCTCACACATATGGGAAGGGCAGTCCCTAGGAGGTGGGGATCACCTCTGAGTCTGTCCTCCGTACCTGACAATGACTGCTCAGTGCCAGACACTGTTCTAAGTGCTGTTACTCTTTTGACTTTCTGAACAATCCCGTGATGTGCTATGATTATCATTATAATTATGAAGAAATGGCAACACAAGAGGTTAAGTTGCAGCTATGTATTTAGTAGCGGGTAGAGTGGGCATGTGAATCATGTACTCAGGATTCAGGCCCCAGACTCTTAGCTGCTGTGAGATCCAGTCTTGCAGGGCTGCTTGTGAAGATGTTGAGTACAAGGCCTAATAAATTTTACCTCAAAATAACTCATTGCTGGGTCGGCTTCCTTTGGCATCCTCTGCTTACACTCTGTACCCACATGGAGGTCAGATCCACAAACGCTTCATATTCCCAGGATAACTCAGCCCAAGTTCCAGAGCACAGGGCACAAAATGGGGAGATGGAGAGATGTCATCTCTTTACGTGTGTTTCCCTCACCTGAAACACTCCTTCAGTTCAGATCAGTTCAGTCATTCAGTGGTATCCGACTCTGCGACTCCATGAATCGCAGCACGCCAGGCCTCCCTGTCCATCACCAACTCCCAGAGTTCACTCAGACTCACGTCCATCAAGTCCGTGATGCCATCCGGCCATCTCATCCTTGGTCATCCCCTTCTCCTCCTGCCCCCAATCCCTCCCAGCATTAGAGTCTTTTCCAGTGAGTCAGCTCTTCACATGAGGTGGCCAAAGTACTGGAGCTTCAGCTTTAGCATCATTCCTTCCAAAGAAATCCCAGGGCTGATCTCCTTCAGAATGGACTGGTTGGATCTCCTTGCAGTCCAAGGGACTCTCAAGAGTCTTCTCCAACACCACAGTTCAAAAGCTCCTAGCCCAAAGCTATTGATCTCTTGGGCTTCAGCTTAAAAGTTACCAATTTCCTCTTGCTGCTGTACTAAGTTACCACAAATTTTCAACAACACAGATTTATTATTTTACACTCCCAGGGGGTCAGAAGTCTGAGATGGGTCTCACTGTTCCATAATCAAGGTGTTGGAAAGGCTGTGTTTCTTCCTAGAGGATCTAGGGAGAATCTCTTTTTATGTTTACATTTTCCAGTTTCTAGAGGCCGCCTGCATTCCTTGGCTTGTGGTCCCTCCATCTTCAAAGCCAGTCTAGTCTTTCTCATATTCCATCACTGTGACATTGACTCTTCTGCCTCTTGATTCTACCTTTAAGGATCCTTGCGAATATACCAGGCCCTCCCAGATAATATATAATAATATCCCTACTTTAAAGTCAGCTGACTTACAAAATTATTTCCATCTGCAACCAAAGTTCCCAGTTTACCATATAACATATTCACAGTTTTAGGGGTACCAACATTCTTATGGACTGAACACCATAACAATGGAGGGGGCTGTGTCACCACCCCCTCCAATTTGTATGTTGGCTTCCATTTCCCTGCACCTCGGTGTGATGGTATTCAGAGTAGATTCAGAGGTAGGGCCTTTAAACCGTTTTATTTATTTACTGGTGGCTGTACTGTGGCTTTGCTGCTGTGTGCAAGCGAGCTTTCTCTGGTTGTGCTGAGAAAGGCTGGTCTCTAGTTGCAGTGCATGGACTTCTCACTGTGGCAGCTTCTCTTGTTGCAGAGCATGGGCACCTGGGTGAGTGGGCTCAGTAGTTGTGGCACAGGGGCTCAGATGCCCCACACCAGGGGTCGAATCCATGTCCCCTGCTTTGGCAAGTGGATTCTTAACCATTGGGCCCACAGGAAAGTTGAAGTTGGAGCCTTTGAGAGGTAGTTACTATTAGATAAGGTCAGGAGGGTGGAGCCCTCATGAATGGGATTAGTACCCTTATAGAAATGACCCTGGGGAGCTCCCTCGGCCCTTCTGCCAAGTGAAGACACAGTAACATCACAGCGGTCTACAAAGCAAGAAATGGGTTTTCATCAGACCATGACTCTGCCAGACCTTGATCTTAGACTTCCTAGCCTCCAGAACTGAGAAATATATTTTTGTTGTATAAGCCACTCAGTCTATGATAATTTGTTATAGCAGTCCTCTTCTGTCCTCTACACTTCCATGGGGATCTGGGTTTGGGTGCTGTGTCTGGTGCTCCTGTGACAGCCTTTACTTCTCCATCACCTCCCACAGCCTTCTTCCAAGTGTCTCAAATGCACCTGCCCGTAGGGGCCAGCAGATAATGTAAAGGAATTCTCTGAGTGTAAGATAATTAGGTGTGATGGCAACGTAAAACCGGTTTTTAGTTGAAGAAAACTAATTTTTTAAGTCTACTGAATTTGTTACAAGGCTGCTTCTGTTTTGTGTTCTCAGAGCAGAGTTTGAACCCACACCCCCTGCACTGGAAGGTGAAGTCTCAACCACTGGACCACCAGGGAAGTCCCCAGTTGAGAAACTTTAAAACACTGTGCTGACCACATGAAACCTCCAGCCTGCAGACCGCCAGTGTGTTCTTTGGGGTCCTGTTTGACAATGAACTCCCCGTGATCAGACCTGGGTTGCAGGAAGGCTAGCGCTGCAGTGAAAGGAGAGGGATGGCCCTGGGCAGCTCCATCAGGAAAGGCTCTCATTCCTCTGTGCTGAAGCAACCTCTCCTGGCTGGTGTTCGGCACCCACCCTGGGCTCCCAGGTGAGCGCACAGGATGCAACTCGCACGCTGTCCATGGTCCTGTCCCCAGGGCTTCATAGAGTGCGTGACCCATAGTACAAATGCGGACTAGATATTTGTTAAATCTGTAATTGAATGAAATCCACTGCCTTCTCACTTACTCTATACCTCATTCAGGGACATGTGACCTCGTTCCAAAGAGCTCAGCTTCTCTTGACAGGCACCGGCCGTGGCCAGAGGCACCATCCGTGTGTTTGTGCGCGCATGCATCAATCACATGCGTCCGTGACTTGAAACCTAAGGTCTTTTCACCTTTGGGGGAAATCACCATGGCCTGTGACCAAAAGGCTGGGGCCAGGGGCTTGGCACACAGAGGGGGCTCCAGCCTGCCCTTGCTGCTGTCCCAGCTGCTCCCTTCTTGCTCTCTCTCCCCCATCCCCTCACGTTCGAGATTCCCCGGAGGTCGGGCCTGGTGTAATTACAGGGTATCTGCTGCCTCCCTATAAATCTAATAGACTTTTTGGCCTTGTCAGATTAAAACTTACCTATCAACCCGCCGCAGTCCTCTACATCTCCCTAAATCTGTACTTGGGAGAGAATTTATGGCCAGGAATTGCATTTTGCAAAATGATTAAAGTTGCCAAACAGCCATAAAAAGTTGCAGGAGGAGATATGGTTTTTTTGAAAGTCTGCTTAATTTATAAGGGGTGGAAGGTTTATTGTCATTTAGAGTCCACAGCGAGGCAGCGATGGAGTGTTCCACGGCAGCTGTGCACAGCTGCTCTCGCTTTATGCCTTTTACATGTTTTTAAATTGCCCTGTTTGAATCTGGCCTTCTGCAGCAGCAGAAACGCCCTGGTGGCCCTGTTTGCAGGAGGGAGGCTGGCCCCCCTGCCCTCTGATGCTTAGCTTCACTCATCCCCACTCCCCATCACCCCATCCTGGCTGACTTTCCAGAAGCATTGCTAGCTGATCTTGCTTGCTCCCATCCCACAGTCCTCCACTGCCCTCCTCCCCGCCAAACATTAACAAATACTCACGTGTGTAAAGGCTTTTAAGTTTATAGGCGAATTCCCGTGTAGTATCTTAGTACTTATCACTCCAGGTTAAATGATTAAACGAGATAAAGCACATAAAGCTTTAAACACATTGCTGCTACCTAGAGAGCTAATAAATAGAATTAGGGCTTCCATTTACTGACCACTTACCACTTGCCAGGACCTCTGCTCCGAGTTTCACATGCATTAATTCATATAATCTCTCCTGCCACCTCATGAGGTAGCTGTGAGTTGTGTCTATGTTTAGGAAGCTTAAAGAACTGACGCCAAGGTCATGCAGTGAGTGCTGAATGAATCTGCACTATTATCTTTAATTCTGTTTGGGCAGGACACTTACCTATTTTTGCTCCCTGCTTGGCACAGAGTAGGTCCTCAATAAAAGCAGCAGAGTATAAGCATACATGTGTCAGAGTTGTTCTTATTGCCAGTCTGATCCTGCTGGCCATGAACACGAAGATCCGAGTTTGTTCATAGTATGTCTGACCTTAGCACCAAGCCCAGTGCTACCACAGCCCCATCAGGAAGGTAATAGGAGTTCCATCTTGCAGAGGAAGATTGGAAGCTGAGAAGGAGCTTGACACCTACTCAAATCACACTGATAATGGCAGAGCCAGAGTTTCAGATTCCAAGTCTGGCAGTTTTTTGCTTTGTTTTGTCTTTTTTTTTTTTTTTTTTTTTTAACCACAGCCCAGCTGCCCACCTACTAGGCATCTGGGGTAGATTCAGAAAATTTTCTTCTTCCTCATTATCATATGTAGTATTTATTAAAAACCTATGACTCACCAGCTATAGATACCATGCCAAATAATCCTCCCAACATGCTAGTAAAACGTAGCTTGTTTCTCCAGTTTTATAAATGTGGAAACTGAGGCTCAAAGAGATTGATCAGCAGTTGGCTGAGCTGAAACTTCAGCCCAGGTGTGTGTGTTTGTGTTTGTGTGTGTGTGTATATGTGTGATTCTGGAGGTGGGTGATGATGACATAGGATGATCATGACTCTACTGAGGGAAGATCTTCAAATCCAGTCTGGTAGGGGGCAGGGGAGGCTTCCTAGAGGGGGGGACTTCTAAGATGACATTTGGACAATGAATGGGGATTTGCCAGGTAGGCCATGGAGAGTTGCGTTTCAGGCAGAGGGACAGCAGGGAGGCAGGAAAGGGCAAGGCTGGAGGGAGGACATGAAGTTTTAGATGGGCCAGTCCTGAATTCCTTCTGGCCTCAGACGCAGTTCAGTCCTTTATTCCCCTTCCCTGGTTTGCAGAGATGTTCACGGTGCAGAAGGGGCTGGTAGGCTGTGTGCTAGGTGCTCACCAAAACCACCATCAGCTTCACTTACATTCCCTCCTCTCTGTCTCAGGGTCAAGCCCACTTCCCTCCTCTGAGAATTAGGGAAGTGGGGATCTGCCTACTGGCCTGTGATGGGTACTAGGGTCCCGCTTGGGTCTGGTCCAGTTTCTCTCAAACTTACCTCTGTCACTCCATCCCCCTGTACAGTTTCTTCCCTTCCTTTCCACAGCTTGAGCAGGAAGGTGAAGGAATTTCCTCTTCTGCTTTCCTTGCCTGTCAAATGTCCCCAGATTTGGAGCCCAAAGACTTCTCCAGGCTTTTCACTGATTCATTTAACAGATAACTTTGAGTACCTAGTATGGTTTGGGTACTGTTCTAGGGACTAGGAACATAGCCATGAACACAGAAGAACAGGCCTTTATCTTCCTGGAAGGTACCATGATCCAATGGATAAACAATGGATAAATAGAGGGTGACTTGTGCCTTGATGGGCTCCCCAGGTGGTGCTAGTGGTAAGAACCCGCCTGCCAATGCAGGAGACATAAAAGACATGGGTTTGATCCCTGGATTGGGAAGATTCCCTGGAGGAGGGCACAACAACCCACTGCAGTGTTCTTGCCTGGAGAATCCCATGGACTGAGGAGCTTGGCAGGCTGCAGCCCATAGGGTCAAGAAGAGTCGGACTTGACCGACGCGACTTAGCACACATGTACGCACGCATGTGCCTTGACAGGCACGTGAAAGCAAGTTGATATGACTGGAAGTGAGTGAGGGCACGGGGTGTGTACCTATGTGTGTACTGCTTTGTCAGCATACAGGGATTTTGAACCGAGATGTGGCTGAGAAGAAGCCAGTTGAAGGAAGATCTGAAGGAAGAATGCTGCACACCATGGGAAGAGGAAGTGGCAAGGCCCAGAGCAGGAATACCCAACTCAAGGAACAGAAGTGAGGCTGGCGCTTAGAGAGTGAGGGTGGAGTAGTGGATGACCTAGAGAGAGGTGGGCAAGGATCGGATCATGCCAAGGCTTGTAGGCCACAGCTAGACTTTAGATTTTTACCTGAAGTGCAATGGGAAGCTCTTAGAGGGTTGGGTCAAGGGACAACACGATCCCATTTCTATCTGCCAAGGTTCACTCTCCCTTCAGTGTTGAGAACTGAAAGTAGATGCTCAAGACAGCCTGGAATCCAGCCCACCCCAAACTCTTCTCCAGACGTACTGTACACTGCTGTGCTCTAGGCCTTTGCACCTGCCAGTCCGTCAGCCAAGAACGCCTTTCCCTTTACTTCTACAGCATTCTGGTTCACCCTTTGGGATTAAGCTCCCGTACACCCTCCCTAGGATTCCATCTCCCTTCCTTCCAGGCAAGGTGAGTTCAGGTTCTCTTTGCCTTCCCCCACTTCCTGCCATGAGCAAACACCCTGAAGTCTGCTTCTGGGTCTCTCCCCTGTCTGAACAAGGAGATGCTCAAGTGCCAGGACATGGCTTTTAGCTCTGAGAGCTGGGGCCCTGCACCCAGCCAGCCCAGGATGGGTGCCTGACAGATGCTTTCTGAGTGACAAGAACTCCTCAAGCATCCCTATCATTGACAAAAGCACTAGATGAGCAAGCACTCTTTGTTTAAACGGATAATAAGAAGATAAGTACGGCAACGTACTATTTACCATAACATTCATGATAAATCTATACTTACTAGAATTTTTGACATCTGGAGGTTAAGTCTCTAAGTATTTACTAAAAGCAGCAATAGTCTGTGATCATCAACATGTGAATAGCTCTTTCTCTCAAGGACTGTTCCGTTATTACCTTGAGACCATGAATGTTTGTTAAAGAAGAATACATTAAAAAAAATACTGGTAAATACTTGTGACTGAAAGAAGACATTTGTTAGAATACCACCAGTAAATACTTGCTTGTAAACCTGTGTTTGTCACGCAACACGGTCTAGGCTGCCTGATTTGGTTCTAATTAACCTATGTATGTAGAAGAGCTGTGTGTTTCCTTATTAAGCTAAGAATGTATTAAAGGCTGTTTCCTTTAAAAACCCTCCACCAAACTTAGCTGCATCTTCCCGCACCACGTGGAGAGTGCAGGCTGCGCTGATCCTGTGGGTTCCCAGCAGGGGGCATCTAGCTTCCCTCCCCCTCCCCCAGCCCACCTGGGCACTGAGCAGCCTGCACACTCACAATCTGCAGGAAGTGCCCACAGAGGGTGATCCCGTGGGCATGGTGCACTGGGTAATGGGCACAAGGCCTGGCAGCTTCGGGGTAAATGCTAAAACCCATGTCTCACATCTGCGTACTTGGTAACCCTGATGCCCAGCTTTCTGAGAAGTGGGGAAACAGTTGGATAACTGAAACATGCAGTTGTCACTCAACTAATGGGTAAAGATTCTAAGCCCCTGAACAAGTTATTTAACTGCTTGAGCCTCAGTTTTCTCATCTGTGAAATGGGGACCATAATATATGGAGGGTGGCTTGCCAAAGCCCTGCGGCCCTATTGGATTGCCGGCTGCCTTCATCCTGCCTTGGCTTTGATCCTTGTTTCACTCCTCCAGGTAGAAGCCGTCCTGACAGGTGGTTCCATGTGATGGGGTCTCAGATGGTGACCTGTCTTAGAGGATGATGTTAAATTTTATTACTCTCGTAATAGTCACTAGGCACCTACTATGTGCAAGTACTATGCTGGACACTGAGAATAGATACAGCAGAAAAAGACACATAAATCCCCACCCTCATGGAGCCTGCATTCTAGAGGGAAAAACATGGAAGTTTCTGAGCACCTGGGGTTTGTGCGGTGGCAGAAGTCCACTTCTAGACCAATAGGCTTTAGATGCCATTCCTGAAAGTCGCTACCCATTTTTAAGTCTGATCCTGCAATACCCACCTTCTGAGTCTGTGGGAGAATTAATGCAGATAATGTCTGGTGTAGTACCAGGTGCATTCTGGATGCTCTGTAGGTTGGAGACACCTTTCTTTCTCCAGACACAGATCTATCTATGGGCCCCTTCCTGTGTCTCCCTCTTTGCACGGATTTTTAGGCAAAACAAGATATGAGGAATGCTTTTTGTGTTCAAGGCTGAAGATGAGCCATTAAAAAAAAACTTTTTTTGGAGCGGTTTTAGGTTCAGAGCAAAATTAAGAGGAAGGTACAGAGATTTCCCACACACCTCGCTCCCACACAAGCCTGGCCTCTCCCGCTGTCAACATACCCCGGCTCCTCGAGTGGCACCTTTTTATTTCACAACTGATGAACCTGCACAGACACATCATAGTCACTGAAGGTCCATAATTCTCATTAAGTTTCACTCTTGCTGTTTACATTCTATAAAGTGAAAATGAAGTTGCTCAGTCATGTCCAACTCTTTGCGACCCTACAGACTGTAGCCTGCCAGGCTCTTCTGTCCTTGGGATTGTCCAGGCAAGAATACTGGAGTGGGTTGCCATTTCCTTCTCCAGGGGATCTTCCTGACCCGGAGATTGAACTCAGGTCTCCTGCACTGCAGGCAGACTCTTAGCCACTGGGGTTTGGACGAATGTATGATGACCAACCTAGATAGCATATTGAAAAGCAGAGACATTACTTTGCCAACAAAGGTCCATCTAGTCAAGGCTATGGTTTTTCCTGCGGTCATGTATGGATGTGAGAGTTGGACTGTGAAGAAAGCTGAGCGCTGAAGAATTGATGCTTTTGAACTGTGGCGTTGGAGAAGACTCTAGAGAGTCCCTTGGACTGCGAGGAGATCCAACCAGTCCATTCTGAAGGAGATCAGCCCTGGGATTTCTTTGGAGGGAATGATGCTGAAGCTGAAACTCCAGTACTTTGGCCACCTCATGCGAAGAGTTGACTCACTGGAAAAGACTCTGATGCTGGGAGGGATTGGGGCAGGAGGAGAAGGGGCCGACAGAGGATGAGATGGCTGGATGGCATCACGGACTCGATGGATGTGAGTTTGAGTGAACTCTGGGAGTTGGTGATGGATAGGGAGGCCTGGCATGCTGCAATTCATGGGGTTGCAAAGAGTCGGATACGACTGAGTGACTGAACTGATCTGAACTGATGATGACCTAAGGTTTTCCCATGTGGCGCTAATGGTAATGAACCTGTCTGTCAGTGCAGGAGATATGAGACTCAGGTTTGATTCCTGGCTCAGGAAGATCAGCTGGATGAGGGCATGGCAACATTAGAGTGGTCTGTAACATTCTTGCCTGGACAATCCAATGGACAGAGGAGGAGCCTGGTGAGCTATGGTCCATAGGGTCGCAAATAATTAGACATGACTGCAGCGACTTAGCATGCATGCATGCATGATGACCTATATCCATCATTATAGGATCATACAGAGCATTGTCCTGCCTTAAAACTCCCCTGTAGGTGAGCTACTTCTTTAGCTTCAGGGAGGCGGTGTAGGAGAAGGAAGGGAAATACACAGAGCCCTTGGAGTCAGGGGACAGCAAGCCTATACCTCCGTCCTGGCTGCCAACCCTGAAGTGGAGGGAGGCAGGGCCAGTTTGGAGTCTTCTTAAACACTTGCGCCAGGAGGAAGATACGTAAAGATCAGAGTGAGGGAACACAACCAGACAGCAAGAAATAGCAAAATCATTGATACCCATTTCACAAAGTCCCACCAAAGAGCCATGGCATCTCGTGTAGTCCAGCCAAGCGGTTGTCCTGGAACCCACGAGACCCTAGCTGGAAGCCCCCAGCCAGCCAAGTGGAGGATAGCATTGTTGTCCATTGTAAAAATCAATGGTTCCTTTGCTAAGTGGTCAATATTTATTTGGATTTAGCATTGTTTAATTCAATGCATCAATTAAAGATAGTGTAATGTCTGCTCTGGTCTGCAGCCCCGGCTTCTGTGTGTCGTTACCTCATCTGTTTGAGATCACTCACGTCCTTACGTCTCTGGTCCTTTGTCCTCTTGCATAACTCAAGGACAGGAGTAATTGACGTGAAACTTTTAAAAATTAATTTCGCTGCATATGCCAGTGAGGGGGAGCGCGCGTCCTCCCAGCCATTTATAACGTCACGGTGATTGGTCCTGACAAAACAATACCTTAAAAACTCACCAAAGTAAATTATGGCCCCAGCAAATGGCTGCTCCGCGGCAGGGCCGGAGGCTTGGAGGGGAGCCAGGCAAAAACAAAGTAATGTGCTTTTGATATTAATAACAGAGATGATATTGATCTGCAAGCTAGTGTCACTTTTCCACTCTGGCGAGGAGATTGCTCCCGGCATTTAGTCCACTGAAAGCCACTTTCCATGCAGCCCATTTAATTTTGTGAGTCTTTAATTATGTGAAATGGAGTCTAGTTAAAGGGCCAGGTCCCAGTTTTGCCGGGCGGAGACGTGGGCTGTGATTCAGGAAGCTGTCAGAAATGAATATAACTCAATTCTTAGATCTGCAAATGCAGTTGTCTCTCTAAATGTTTATTTCATCCCTGCACTTCTCTGGCCTGGTGCCACCGTGCATCAGGACAGACACAGCCTCTGATTACAGGACCACATTTTTCAAAGGACCTGAAGTTAATGGGCCTGTTTTCTGCATAATAAAAGTCATAACTCACAGGGGCCGCCAACGCCTCTCTCCTGAAAGAGGGCCTTTACGGACTGCGTGGAAGGGCTGCACAGCCCTGCCCAGCAAGCCCCGATTCCTGTACCTGGCCCAGTTTTGAACGTTTGGTCTCTGGGTGGAGCTGCGACGGACCACAAGTCTGACTACAGGCCTGTGTGTGGGTCAGATTATGTACTCAGATTGTGCATAGGTTCGTGAGACATGTTGAGCAGAAATCCGCCTATCAGATCAGAGAAGCCTATGACGGCTGCTTTAGGATTTAGGAACTGTCACCGCAGCTCTATGCCTTGTGTTTATGTTACCCTTCCTCTGGTTAAGTTAGGTCAAGCCTCTTTCTGTGTTTCTTTCACATACACATAGTTCTCTCTTTGTATGGCCATCTGCTCCTCTAAAGCCACTCTTTCATATATGCATATACGTTCAGGCACGCTTGCACACACACACACACACACACACACACACACACACTCTTTCTCTCTCTCTCTCTCTCTCAAAGCTTCAGAATCTCTCCTGGATTCTGCTTTAGAATTGAGAGGGATCAGTGGAGAAGAACGGTCTCATATCTAGAACTCAGCTCCCCAATAGCCCCATCTTTCCTGAACATTGTAAAGGATCAGGAGCTCAGAGAAGCAGAATCACAAAGACAAAACACACTTGACTCATGGGAGGACGCATCAGGGCCTTGCTCACAGCTCTTTCCTCTTTACAAGTAGCTTTGATGATCCTTATGCTTATTTGTCCAGCCTACATGGGATTTAGAAGTAGGAAGAGGAGGGAGAGAGAGAAGCTTCTAGAAGCAAAAGCACCCAGAGCAATAGAAAATCACAGCTGAAAGCAAGGGAAGAGAGAAAAACCTGAAAAGCAGACAAAAACAACTCAGCACGGTGAGACATTTAAAAGTGAATTCTGCAGCATAAAGGAGGGGAAGAGGTGGATGCTCATATATATTTAGGAAATGCTGGGTTAAATGAAACCAGACATGTTCCTTGGTTGTAGATTTCAGTGGCCTTAATAGGCTAACATGCATTGCGCATCCCTAGAGGTGATGGGGATAGAATCCAATTTTTCCCAAACTTATTTACCCCTGAATATCTTTTTCTCCCCCAACCCCTATCTTAGAGAATTCTGAGTGGTTAGTATTCAACACACCGGGATGTACCGACACACCAAGATTAATTGTCCTGTGACCAGAGTGGATGCCATCTGGGTCTTTTTTGGTGCTTAGTAGCCACTGGTTCTCCTTGCAGAACCAGCCATTTGGAAATCCCTCTCTCCCCCGTTTTTCAATCCATGTGGTTTTGCTGGAGTCTATTCCTGAAGCCCAGAGATGGGCCCGTAACCCATTCTAAGCCACTCGTGACGTTGCATCTTCCTGGCCACCACGATTGGTTTGAGGACAGGCACACGGCCTGATCAGAGCTACTGAGACACTATGGGACTTTGCAGGGAATTCTGGGCAAGAGACAACTAGACTCAAAGGCAGAGCATGTGCGCTTTAGAGCTGTGACAGCCCTTTTTACACCACCACCACCTGGAGCCCAGAAAGGAGTCAACGCAGAAGAGATCAGGGCCAATAGCTTGTCTTTCGAAAAGATCAGGGGCTTCCCTGGTGGCTCAGCTGGTGAAGAATCCACCTGCAATGCGGGAAACCTGGGTTCGATCCCTGGGTTGGGAAGATCCCCTGGAGAAGGGAAAGGCTACCCACTCCTGTATTCTGGCCTGGAGAATTCCATGGACTATATGGGGTCGCAAAGAGTCAGACACGACTGAATGACTTTCACTTTCACTTTTTGAAAAGATCAATCTAGGTGCTGTGCAGAAGGTAGATTAGAAGAGGAGTCCAGCCTGGAGACCCGTGAGTGAGAAGACATCGGAAAGAGATGAGAGGTGCTTGAGTTAGACTGAGGGTAGTAAGGGTGATTAAGGCTATTGAGGAGGTAGTATTGACTGGAGAGTGATTGCTGGGGATGAAGGAGAGATGGTTCCCAGACTTCTGGCTTGCAAAACTGGATGAGTTGCAGGAAGAGGAACTCCTTCCAGGGCCGAAGAGTGGGCTGTTGTCTAACACCTGGGAATGAATTATCTGAGGAGACACACGTGCTGACATAGCAAGAGACTTTATTGGGAAGAGGTGCCCAGGTGGAGAGCAGCAGGGTAAGGGAGCCCAGGAGAACTGCCCTGCCACTGCCATGCTTGCAGTCTTGGGTTTAATGGTGATGGGATTAGTTTCTGGATTGTCTCTGGCTCCGGGTCCTTCCTGGTGGCACACACATGTCTCAGACAAAATTGATTCCAGCAAGAAGCCCAGGAGAACATATGGACTGGTGTCTCCTGTCTCCTTTTGACCTTTCCCTAATTCTTCTGGTTGGTGGTAGCTTACTCGTTCCTCATTCTTTACCAGGACCTCCTATTGTAGGAGAACTCATGCAAGTGGTTACCTTCGGGTCTGGCCAGAGTGGGCGATTTTGGTCAGTGATTCCCCTAACAGATGGATGATTGTGATCTCTGAAAGAGGACCAATTTGTTTAGGTGGAATAGGGTGGGAGGAAGATCATGGGTTCATTTTGGTTACATAGGATCTCATGGGAGGTTGAGAAATCTAAGTGGAAATGTTGAGTAGGAAACTGCCTGTAAGGTCAGAGGGCAGTCTTAGGTTGGAGATATATAATGGGGAGACTTTGGCTCATGGAGGGTAAAAAGTGACCCGTAGCAATGTTACCCAAACCTATGGCTGGGATAAGGGGATAAAATATCAATGGAAACTGGAAAGGCATCCTCAGAGAGGTCAAAGGAAAAGAATGTTTGAGGAAGGAAGAAATGGTCAATTTGCTAAGATGTCAAGTAAAAAGATGGGAAGTTGCCCTATGGATTTAGAGAGGAGACCCTTAGTATCTTTAGCCAGAGCTGTTTGGGTGGAGTAAAGCAAAGAGAGGATGAGAGGATGAGACGGTTGGATGGCACCACTGACTCAGTGGGCATGAGTTTGAGTAAACTCAGGGAGTTGGTGATGGACAGGGAGGCCTGGTGTGCTGTAGTCCATAGGGTTCCAAAGAGCCAGACATGACTGAGTGATTGAACTGAACTGAAGGTGAAGAGATCAGATTAGTGAGTAGAGGAGAGAATGGAGGTGAGGAAATAATCAGCGTAGCAAGAACAATAATAAACAAAGACTAATAGGATATAAACTCCTACCAAGGGCAGGCTCTTTCTAAGTGCTCTACATTTAATCCTCACAACAGCTCTTTGAAGTGTGCGGTTATTTCCATTTTATAGAAGAGAAAACTGAGGCTCAGAGAGGTTAGGTAGTTTTCCTGAGGTCACACAGCTGGCAAGGAGTGGAGTGAAGTTGCTCAGTGGTGTCCGACTCTTTGCGACCCCTTGGACTGTAGCCTGCCAGGCTCCTCTGTTCATGGGATTTTCCAGGCAAGAATACTGGAGCAGCTTGCCATTTCCTTCTCCAAGGGATCTTCCTGACCCAGGGATTGAACCTGGGTCTCCCACACTGTACACAGACTCTTCACCGTCTGAGCCACCAGGGAAGCCCTGGCTTGGAGTGGAACCAGAATTCAAACCTAAGACTGGCTCTAGTGCTCATATTCCTAACCATTGACTTACACTGAGGAAATACATAAAGACAACTCTTTCAGGCAGTTTGGCTTTGAAGGCAGGGAGCGATATAGACCTGTTACTAGAGGGAGACATGTAGTCAAGAATTAACGCTTTTGAACTGTGGTGCTGGAGAAGACTCTGGAGAGTTCCTTGGACAGCAAGGAGATAAAACCAGTCAATCCTAAAGGAAATCAACCCTGAATATTCATTGGAAGCACTGATGCTAAAGCTCCAATACTTTGGCCCCCTGATGCAAAGAGCTGACTCACTGCAAAAGGCCCTGATGCTGGGAAAGACTGAGGGCAGGAGGAGAAGGGGGCAACAGAAGATAAGATGGTTGGATGGCATCACCAACTCCACAAACATGAGTTCGAGCAAACTCTGGGACATAGTGAAGGACAGGGAAGACTGGTGTACTACAGTCCATGGGCTCACAAAGAGCTGGACACCACCGAGCAACTGACCAACAATGTAGCCAATGAAGAGTTTATCCAATGGAGAGATTTAAATTTTAAATGTCATAAGAAACATTCTTTTCATTCTCTTAAGAGGAAGTACCTGGGGACTTCCCTGCAGTCCAGTGTTTAAGAATCTGTCTTCCAATGCAAGAGATGTAGGTTTGATCCCTGGTCTGGGAACTAAGATCCCGCATGAGTGTGTGTGTGTAGTCACTAAGTTATGTCCAACTCTTTTGCGATCCCATGGACTGTAGCCCACCAGCCTCCTCTGTCCACGGGACTTTCCAGAAAGAATACTGGAGTGGGTTGCCATTTCCTTCTCCAGAGGATCTTTCTGACCCAAGGATTGAACTCACAACTCCTGTTTTGCAGCAGATTCTTTACTGTGAAGCCAGCAGGGAAGATACTAAGATCCCACATGCCTTGGGGCAGCTAAACCCACGGGCCACAACTAGAAAAACCGGCACATTGCAACTAGAGAAAGCCTGCAATGAAGACCCAGCACAGCCAAAGGGGGAAAAAAAGAGGAAGTATATGCATACAGATCCTGAGAAGGTGAGAGAGGAGGGGCTCCAAAACATAGGAGGAGGTAGGAGGAAAGACCCCTCATCTAGCATCTGAGAGGGGAGAGAATGGGTACCATGTAGATAGGTTTGTAGGTGAAGTTTGTTTTTGATGACTTCCATTCCCTCAGTGAAAGGAGAGATGAGGTCATCTGATGGGAGTGGGAAAGAGGAAAGTAACTCAGAGCTTTGAGGAGACTGGGAAAAGTCTGAATAGTCATGGAAAGCAGAAGAGGAAGTTGATGGGGAAAGGCTGACGAGGCATGGAAAGTGGGTGATGGTGAATTTGTAGGTTTGTGTGTGGCACAGAGAGAGCAGAGGGTTGGGTTCATCTGAGACTGGGGTTTTGATGAACAGGTACAGAAAAGGTGATGGGGAGGAGAGTTTCAGGGTATTGGCAAGAGTGTCCAAAAATGATGAAATGTATGGAATCTGTGGGCTTCCCTGGTGGCTCAGTGATAAAGAACCCACCTGCCAGTGCAGGAGAGGCAGGTACGATCCTTTGGTTAGGAAGATGCTCTGGGGAAGAAATGACAACCCACTTCAGTATTCTTGCCTGGGAAATCCCATGGACAGAGGAGCCTGGCAGGTTACAGTCCAAGGGGTCGCAAAGAGTCAGGCACGACCTAGTGACTGAACAACAACAATAACAACATGGAATCCACGCTAGATAAAGGAGGAAGTGAAGAAAGAGAGGGCTGACAGATGGGGAGAGAGGTAAAGAGGTTGATGGACCTGAGTTCTTGGTGAAGTTAAAGAAGGACCTTAGTGAAACTGGCAAAGAAGGAGAAGAGATTATAATCAGACAGTGGGTGCTTGAATCAGTGATGCTGGAGGGGGAACAATTTAGGGTAACAACTCTATGAAGTAGCAGCCATTATTCCCCACTATACCATCATCCCCATTTTACAGATGAGAAAACTGAGGCACAGCACGGTGAAGCTCTTGTCTTGGCTGCGCTGGGTCTTTGTTGCTGTGAGGGCTTTCTCTAGTTGCGGCAAGTGGGGGCTACTCTAGCTGCAGACCACGGGCTTCTCTCCTTGTAGTGGCTTCTCTTGCTGTGGAGCATGGTCTCTAGGGTCAGGGGCATCAGTGGTTGTGGCACTTGGCTCAGTAGTTGTGGTGCCTGGGCTTAGTTGCTCCACGCCATGTGGAATCTTCCTGGCCCAGGGATCGAACAGGTGTCCCCTGCATTGGTGGGGGGAGGGGAGCGGTTCTTAACCATTGAGCAAAGAATTTAATAATACGCTAGCAAATACTTCGGAGAAGGCAAATGGTGGGCTGCCATCTATGGGGTCGCAGTGTTGGACACGACTGAAGTGACTTAGCAGCAGCAGCAGCAGCAGCAGCAGCAGCAGCAGCAGCAGCAGCAAATACTTTCATGGTATTTACTGTGTGCTGGGAATTGTGTTGTACACAAATTCATTCACTGACTCCTCACAACAATCCTGGAAGGTGGACACCAGTATCACCCCAATTTTACAGATGTGGAGATTGACCGCCATGAAGTTGGGACACTGCTAATGAGTGGCAGAGATGAAATCTGAACCCCAGCGGTCTGGCTTCAGATCAAGGCTGTTGACCATAACACATGCTTACACTCTGTTTCTGAAACTTGTTGCCAGGGACAGAAAGCCAAATCCAACAGCTTCAGCTAAAAGGGATTTATTGGCTCAGTGACCTGGTGGTTCAGTGTGGGGTCTGGTCAGATTCCAGAAATTCTGAGTGATGTCAATGGCATGGCGATTCATTCATTATCTCGCCCCTCTGTTCAGCTTCCACCTGTGAGTCAGCTGTGCCTACTTTCTGGGCCAAGGAGACCAAGTCTCAGAATTGGCCACCCCGTTAGACCCATGTGTCATGGAGAAGGGCCAGTTCAGAGTAGGAGGGGGACGCTGGGACTAGAAGAAGAGGTGCTGAGCAGACAAATAGGACAGGTATCACTACGCGCTCTCTCCTATGCCAGGGGCTTTATACTTTTTAATTTATTTCTCTCTCACTACAACCTGTATAGTCTTCCCTGATGGCTCATCTGTAAAGAATCTGCCTGCAATGCAGGAGTCGCAGGAGACGCTGGTTTGATCCCTGTGTTGGGAAGATACCCTGGAGGAGGAAATGGCAACCCACTCCAGTATTCTTACCCAGAAAATCCCATGGACAGAGGAGCCTGGTGTGCTGCAGTCCATGGGGTCACAAGAGTCGGATATGACTGAGCAGCTGAGCATGTCCAACTTGTGAGCTGGGGATTACTGTGCTCATTTATAAATAGGAAACTGAGGCACAGGGTGATTTATCTAAGTTCATGCAACTTGAAAATTTGCCCAATATTGAAACCCCACACTGCCCAGAGCTTCTCAGACGGATGTTCTGAGAGAGCACGCTGACCATGGCTCATCTTGGGTTCCCAAGGTCCTCTGGGCAGCTCTGTGGCCAGAGGACAGGAGCTAAAGAGCACCTAGTGGGAGAAAGGCCAACCCTCTCCAGGGTCAGCTTCTGGGCTGGAGGGAATCACTGCTTAGATGGTGTTCAGGGTCCTGGGGCTGGCCCTGGCTCCCTGCCCTTGCCTGACCCTGCGTTGGTGCCCTGGGCTGTGAGCCGGGAAGTGGGCACCTCCTCTGGGCCCCTGGCAGGGAGCGAGCAGTGCTTGAGGCAGGAGGCAGGCAGGCATGGTGCGGTCCCTGCCCATCTGGGGAGCGCTTGGTGGCTGGCTGGAACTGAGCAGTGGACGGCTTTTGGACTCGGCAGCGCGAGCCCAGCTCGGAGGCTGCGAGGCAGAGCCGTGAACGCCAACAGTCTGGAGGCAGGCTCCGGAGGGAGACAGGCTCGGGCCCATTCGTAGAGCTCGGTTCCCACAACAGCTCAGCAGACAGATGGACCTGGGGATCCTCACTGCCTGGCCAGGAGGGTGTACACACGCATGGGAAGGCAGGCGCCCCTGGGGGAGGGAAAGCCTGGAGGCTCCCGGACACGGCCAGGGAGGTAAGCCAAAGGGCCGATGCTGTGGCCTGGGCTGGACTGTTAGATAAACCAGATGGGTGTGCGGCGCTTTGTGGTTAGACTGACCCCTGGATCTTGCCTCTGTACAGACCTGGCCCTGACTCCAAGCTTTTCCTGAGTTCTGTTCAGACTGAACAGAAACCCAGACTGAGTACCAACTCTGGCTGCTACCCGGCTGGCCCTGGTTTGAAGCTGAGCAGACTGAACCCGGATCGCAGCCTCCACTGAGCCCCAGTTATCCCGGCCAAACACAGTTGCCTGTGTCTTTTTCAGGAAGGACCCAGAATACTCCCCAGCAAGGATGGGGTCCAGTCGGAACCGACAGCCTCCGAAAGGGACAGCAGAGGAAAGGCAGAAGGGCCAGGATGGGGGAGGCTGGCGGTGGGAAGGCCTGACTAGGGGAGAAAGCAGCAGCTGCTCGCATGCGGACCGGAGGGCAGTCCTGCCAGGGCTGGTCCAAAACCCAGACCCGAGGACAGAGCCCGAGAGCGTGAGCTCACAAGGTCTGGGGGCAGGGGTGCAGAATCACAGTTGGCCTTGGGAGAGAGCCAGAGAGGCAGGCTTTCCTGAGGGGTTGATGCTGGAGCCATTCTGACCAGACAGGTAGAGCTGGGCCTGGAGAAGAGCTCTCTCTGCAGGACCAGGGATGCGGGGCTCAGAAATGAGCAGTGCCCGAGGCAGGCAGGCAGGCAGAGGCTGAGTGAGGAGGGAAAGACAGCACATTTTGGAAAGAGCCAGGAACGATGGGTTGGGGCGGACGGTGATGATCACGGTTGCCCAATGTTGGGAGGGACTCCCTATTCTCAGTACTTAGTACTTAGTATCCAGTACTTAGTACTTGAACTGCGACCTCATCTAGTCCTCACCATGGCTCAGTGAAGTGTTGGGGCAGAAGCCCTTGGCTCCTGGTCCCCCATCTCCTCCCCGTCCTTGACTCTCCTGAGAGGTCTGTCTGGTGGAGAGTGTGTCTCCCCAGAGCTGAGTGCGTGTGTTGGGGTGGGTAGTTGTGGAGGGTCCCTGGGAGCAGCCAACTAGGGACTGGAGTTGGTGGAAAAACAGCCCAGCTTTCCCTCCTTGAGGGCGGACAGCTCTGAGCTGGGTTCTGTGCTCTGTCCTGGATCAGGGGCTAGCAAACCTTTTCTGCAAAGGGCCAGATAGTTTTAGGGCACGTGGTCTCTGTTTCAACTATTCAATTCTGTCACTGAGACAGAAAAGCAGTCACAGATGGCACATAAATGAACGGACCTGGCCGTGTGGATGCCACTACAACTTTATTTATAAAATCAGGGACTTCCCTGCTGGTCCCAGTGGTGAAGAATTCACCTTGCAATGCAGGGCACTCAGGTTTGATCCCTGGTCAGGGAACTAAGACTCCACGTGTCCAGGGGCAACTAAGCCTGCATGCCGCAAACTAAAGAGTCCATGTGCCGCCAACTAGAGCGAAGCCCGTCTGCAACAATGAAACGTACTGCTGCTGCAGCTAAGACCGGGTGCAGCCAAATAAAAAAATAAAAACCAGGAGGCCGGAGGTTTGTAGTCTGTAGACAAACAGGTTTGCAAACAGCTTTGACCCTTGAGATGTCACCAGCAGGTCTGAGCCCTGGTGACCCACGGTGGTCCCCAGCTCGTTGGACTCACCCTTGGTTGGCCTCCAGCCCTTTCCTGGCTCAGTTCTCTACTGCCTGTTGGAGAATCTGGATCTCATCCCAAAGGAGCGACTGTCTCTTGGATTCTTCTCCAGGCCACCTTCTGGGGCCTCCCTCTGGGGCTTCCCTCTGTGGCCTCCCATCTCAGACAGGGCACCTATTTTATAGATGAAGAGACTGAAGCATCTGGAGGCCAAGTAGTGTGTCCACGGCCCCACAAGGTGAGGCTGAGTTGCCTCTGTGGACTGCTATAGCCTTTCCTAGAGTTGCCAGACTCTGCTGTTACCTGGGAGAGAATGTGTCAGATGGGTCAAATGACCTCCAGACAGGTCCCTGGCATCGGCAGGACAGGTAGCTTGTTTATTCACTACCTGGGGAGTGGGGGCATCCAGCCAGAGGAGGGGCAGCCCTGACTGCTCCCAGGCCCAGCAGTCTCGACAGGTAGTCGCAGGTGAATCAGAGCAGAATGGGGTCAATGTCTCCAGAGGGTGAGCCTTGCCCCACCCTGGCTTGCATCCTCCCTGCAGGGTATGAATGATCACTCCTACTCTTCAGATGGGTCGGCTCAGAGAGGGGAAGGGACTTGCTTCTGGCCACACAGCTCAGGTGCAACAGAACCGAATCTTGTTCCCAGGGCTCTGTGAGTAGTTGGGGGATGCCGAGGAGTCCGCAGGAGGCTTCGTGGCCTCGTGGGCTCTCCAGCTCATTCTCTTAACTGCGTCCATATTTGCTGCCTCATTGGATCATGGCTTCTTGAACAAAAGAGCCCTTGCGGGTGTGTGTGCTAATTCCCTTCAGTTGTGTCCGACTCTTTGCGACCCTTGGACTCTAGCCCGCCAGGCTCCTCTGCTCATGGGATTCTCCAGGCAAGAATACTGGAGTGGGTCGCCATGCCCTCCTCCAGGGGACCTTCCCAACCCAGAGACTGACCTTGAATTTCTTCTGTCTCGTGCATTGGCAGGCGGGTTCTTTACCACTAGTGCCACCTGGGAAGCACAAAGGACCCTTATGGACCAGCTAGTCTAACTCTTATTTTATAGACGGGAAAATTAAGACCTAGAGGGAAGGAACTTAGGAGATCGGCAGGTAAGTCAGATCAGAGAGGAGCAGGAGCCTCAGGTTCTTAGGAAACGTGGGTCGGCGAGCCCCTGCCAAAGCCAGGCAGCATCTCTGCCACCCTGACTCCCAGAGGCCAGCGCTGGAGTGGACAGTGGGCCCTGAGTCAGCCCGTCCCTCTCCCCCCTGCCAAAGCTCAGTTCTTGGGGCCCTGGCACCGTCTGAAAACTCCTCTGCCAGTCTGCTCTCGGCAGAGCACAGATTATCGCTCTTGTGCTAATTATTTTTATGATTAAAAGATGATAAATTATTAAACAAAGTCTGAAAAATGTGCCAAGATCTGCTCTGAGGCTGGGCCTGAGAAGTTACCCCCTTGGCGTCCACGTTAATTAATAAATGAGGCCCTCCATGGAGAGGAGCCACAGCTGGCACATCTGGCAACCAGGCAGGGGCTGGCAGAGGGCAGATGCTGGGCAGGCGGGGAGGAAGGGAACTCCCTGGGAGCACTCAGCCTGGGCTTTGGTAATGGAGAGCTCTCCCTCTCTGCTCCCAGCCTAGGGCTCAGCGAGGGCCCTGTGGCACCAGCCCGACATCTGGTCCTTGGAAGAGGCATAGGAATTCAAGCTGAGAAGCCACTGTTAATCCCTCAACCCTGTTTCCTTCTCCAAATGCAGACTTGGGAGAACCCCAAGTGTCCAAGCAAGACAGGAGACCAGCATTCAAATCCCTGCCAGTCATTTCCTCCTTGGGTAATTTTGAGTAGGTTACTCAGTGAGACTCTAAGCCTCAGTTTCCACATCTGTAAAATGGATGGAAATGACTTCTTTGCAGCATGAGGGCATTGAGAGCATTAAATAAAATAATGTCTAGAAACAGCACCCAATTCTCGGGAATGAAAAAGAAATGTTAGTTGAGCCGAGCTGAAGGTTGGGTTTATTGCTGCTGGGTAATGATCAGCCACGAAATCTTGGTCAGTTTAAGCTTTCTGAGACTCAGTTTCTTTATCTTTAAAATGAGAATTCCTAATTGTCAGGATTCAGTTCAGTTCAGTCGCTCAATCGTGTCCGACTCTTTGCAACCCCATGAATCGCAGCACGCCAGGTCTCCCTGTCCATCACCAACTCTTGGAGTTCACTCAAACTCACGTCCATTGAGTCGGTGATGCCATCCAGCCATCTCATCCTCGGTCGTCCCCTTCTCCTCCTGCCCCCAATCCCTCCCAGCATCAGAGTCTTTTCCATGAGTCAACTCTTTGCATCAGGTGGCCAAAGTACTGGAGTTTCAGCTTTAGCATCATTCCTTCCAAAGAACGCCCAGGGTTGATCTCCTTCAGAATGGACTGGTTGGATCTCCTTGCAGTCCAAGGGACTCTCAGGAGTCTTCTCCAACACCACAGTTCAAAACATCAATTCTTCGGCGCTCAGCTTTGTGGATGTGACTGGTGGTAGAAGCAAGGTCCAATGCTATAAAGAACAATATTGCATAGGAACCTGGAATGTTAGGTCCATGAATCAAGGCAAATTGGAAGTGGTCAAACAGGAGATGGCAAGAGTGAACGTTGACATTCTAGGAATCAGCAAACTAAAATCGACTGGAATGAGTGAATTTAACTCAGATGACCATTATGTCTACTACTGTGGGCAGGAATCCCTCAGAAGAAATGGAGCAGCCATCATGGTCAACAAAAGAGTCCGAAATGCAGTACTTGGATGCAATCTCAAGAACGACAGAATGATCTCTGTTCGTTTCCAGGGCAAACCATTCAATATCACAGTAATCCAAGTTTATGCCCCAACCAGTAACGCTGAAGAAGCTGAAGTTGAACAGTTCTATGAAGACCTACAAGACCTTTTAGAGCTAATACCCCCAAAAGATGTCCTTTTCATTATAGGGGACTGGAATGCAAAAGTAGGAAGTCAAGAAACACCTGGAGTAACAGGCAAATTTGGCCTTGGAATGCGGAATGAAGCAGGGCAAAGACTAATAGAGTTTTGCCAAGGAAATGCACTGGTCATAGCAAACTCCCTCTTCCAACAACACAAGAGAAGACTCTACACATGGACATCACCAGATGGTCAACACCGAAATCAGACTGATTATATTCTTTGCAGCCAAAGATGGAGAGGCTCTATACAGTCAACAAAAACAAGACCAGGAGCTGACTGTGGCTCAGATCATGAGCTCCTTATTGCCAAATTCAGACTGAAATTGAAGCAAGTAGGGAAAACCGCTAGACCATTCAGGTATGACCTAAATCAAATCCCTTATGATTATACAGTGGAAGTGAGAAATAGATTTAAGGGCCTAGATCTGATAGATAGAATGCCTGATGAACAATGGATGGAGGTTCATGGCATTGTACAGGAGACAGGGATCAAGACCATTCCCATGGAAAAGAAATGCAAAAAAGCAAAATGGCTGTCTGGGGAAGCCTTACAAATAGCTGTGAAAAGAAGAGAAGTGAAAAGCAAAGGAGAAGAGGAAAGATATAAGCATCTGAATGCAGAGTTCCAAAGAATAGCAAGAAGAGATAAGAAAGCCTTCCTTAGCGATCAATGCAAAGAAATAGAGGAAAACAACAGAATGGGGAAGACTAGAGATCTCTCCAAGAAAATTGTCAGGATTAAGGGAGAAATTATATGTGATGTGTCTAACAATGAATGTTCAATTAATGGTAGCTATTTGATTATAATTATTTATTGCACTCCAATGCAGTGACATTTCAACAAATAAATTTTCCTCCTACCTCATAGGCTGCCTCTTCACTGTCTCCTTTGCTGGTTCTCCTCCCTCCACCACCTCTGCTCATTGCAGTGTCTGTATTTCTCTTTACACTCTCTCCCATGTGACCTCATCCATCTGATGACTCCTATTTACAAGTCTAGCTTGGGCCTCTCACTTAGAAATCTAGACTCCAGGGTCCATGTGCCCATTTCAGCCCTCCCCTGAGACATCTTATAGACACCCCAAATCTAGTATGTCTAATGACACAACCCAAACAGAATTCCTGATCTTTTCCCCACAAACCTGCCCCACCCACCACTGTCTCCTCCTCGGCCAATGGCAACTCTATCCTTCCAGTCGGTGATGATGCCTGGACTTGTCCTTGATTCTGCTCTTTCTTTTACATCAAGTGTTCAAACATTTGCTCAGCTCCACCTTCCACCTCTGTTAGAACCCAAACATCTGACTCTCTCTCACCACCCCCCCACCACCCCCCGACTCTGCCCCATCCTAGGACGAGGCATCATTTTGTCTTACCTGAATTTTTATAATCTCTTAATGGGTATCCAGGTTCTGGTACTTGTCACCTCTGCTCTATGCTCCCCCTGATACCTCCTAAAATAAAGTCAGATCCCATCACTCCTCTGCTTGGAATCCTCCGGTAGTGCCCCATCCCATATAGCAGGAGGAATAGCCTTGACCAAGGTCACCAGGCTCTACATGATCAAAACCTCCCCTTTGCAAAGCCCTTCCTCCATCTGTGGCAGCCACACCCACCTGGTTTTTCCTTGAACTCCTGCACCCTCCCATACCAGGGTCTTTGTCCTGGCTGTTCCCTCTTCTCCCAAATATCCATGGCTCACTCCCTCACTCCCCTCAGACCTTTGCTTAGGGAGGCTGACCTTGACCATCCTACTTAGACTTACACTCCCAGTATTCCTTATTGCTTAGGCCCCCCTCTATCGTGCTTACCATCTTCTTGCACACTAGAATTTTTTGCATCTTGTGTAATTGTCTGTCTCTTCCCTCAAGAGCACAGACTGTTACCTTTTAGTGCCCAGCTGGCTTCTCATTAGCACCCAGCCTGGGTCCCCATGTGCTGGAGGGGATGACTGTAGGAGTGTTTTGTCATAGCCCTGCCTCCCAGGACCTTGGACCTGCAAATCTGCTGGGTGGGCAGACGGACACACCAGCATTTCAGTTATAAGATGAGCTCAGTCACGAGGCAGGGTAGGCTTCATGGAGGAGGTAAGACTAAACCACACGCTGCAAAGGAGGAAATTCAGGTAGGGGAGGCAGTGTGTGTGAAGACTTGGCAGCTCAGGGAAGCGAGCTTGGAGAATGGCAGGTTGTCAATGGCAACCTGAGAAGAGGGTTTGGGGGAGGTGAACCTAATGGGGGAAGATGCCCAAGGCCAGGGTGCTGGTGGTGGCCGTGGGGAGGGAGGTCTCCTGTACCCTCTGCATCAGCAGGTGGGGCACATGCCCACTCTCATGACTTCCTAGAGGGGAGAAAGTGGCCTGCTTGCCAGGAACAATATTAGCAAAATAATGGCAGTATTTCAATGCATCTGAGATGCACAACTATTTTCCATACTGCTAAGGAACCCTGCCAATTAACACATACCATGGCATTTATTCTAAGACCTATGTGAAAGCATGTGAATCTTAAATCTCTATAGACAATCACAGGTTAGCAATGGGCCTCTCCTGTGTACTGGGCACCACACAAACCACTTCAGATACGTTATCTCATTGGATTCTCACAGCAACCTGTGAGTGCCTATGAGATAAGTATGTTTACCTCCCCATTTTACGGATGTGAGACCTGGTGCCCAGAGATATGAACTAACTTTCCATCCAGCTGGTAGTGGAGGAGCCCAGGCTGCAACCCAGGCAGCCTCTCTTCAGCATCGTCTTCCAATAGGAAATGGAGTGTGAAAAGCGGAAGCCGTGTGAGAGAACAGGAAATCAGCTTTGGAAAGTGGGAAGCAATGGTCCTGTTAATTCAGCAGGGAGACCTTCCTTCCACGGCCGCATTCCGGTAGTCTGAACCTGCCTGCCCCCAACCTTCTCGAGTGTGCTCTGCTGGCCACGGGTCTTCTCAACCCCAGCTAGGTCTTCCCACAGTGAGGCGTACCTACCCTTCTCTCTCAGTTCTTGGGAAGCCATGAACTTTGAGACCACACACTTTTTGTGACTAAGCAAGCATCTTGGGAACTTTCTGGCTTTTCCAAAGGGACCTAACTCATCATCTCCTCCTGCCGTTGCCCTCACAGCCTTTACTTCCAACACTCTGGAATGGTTGAAACCAATGGGTTAACTTGCTTTCCCTATTAAATATTTACATAAACACGCTCGGGAAGGTGTGTGTAAGTTATCAATAATGCAAGGCCAGCCTAGGCTCGGTGAGAGCTAAGAGACCCAAATTGTATCATCATAATCCATTATTCACATATAATGCGTCTATTCCCCTCCATTAGCGCAGGCAGGAAATGCCCCTGAGTGCCGGGCAGGGCTTTGGAAAGCGCAATAAATGGCGGGGAGACACATGGCAGGAGGGCGGCAGCTGTAGTTAAACAAGTGTAAATTAGCGCCCAGCCTCGCTCCCTGCCGGCATCCGGCATCCGGAGCAGCGGGCACAAGGCCTGGCAGGGAGGGGGTTACAGTATTCGGGGAACTCACCATCAGGGGGAACTTGCTATCAGCCTAGTTGCCTGCCGGAGGAGGACCATCCCCGCAGCCACGTGGGATGCCATGCCTTACTGAGTTCCGCTTCTGCTCTCCAAGACGGGTCTGGATTCTCAGCTGTGCCGCTGAGTGGACACAGAAGGTTGTATGCAAGCTGCCCCCCGCTGAGCTTGGTACTCCATCTGTAAAATGCGATCACGAGTTACCAACTCAGGGGGGTGGTGTGGAGGAAATGAAATGAGGTAGGAGAAATGCCCTTAGAAAGGAAGACCATCACTCATCACCGCTCCCCATGCCTGTCACGCTGTTCCAGAGCTAGGCATAGAGTGCCGGATGCACGTGGGACAAAGGCAAGGCTAGAGGAAGATGCAGTGGCCTCGAGTGGTCTCCTGTTCACTTTGTGTCGCTGCAGGAAACTGCCTCTGGGGGCCCCACTTGTGGGATCAGTTTCCTAGGCTCAGAGGGCTCAGACCACCCCATCCCCCCCAGCGTGTCTTCAGCCCCTAGGCCATCCTCATCCTTTTCCCCATCATCGCCCCATTCCCCTGGGGATCCAGCTCCCACAGAGCGCTGTGCATCCACATAGGTGACCCCAGATCAAATCCACCTGTGGATGTCCTGTGACCCAGAAGGCAGCATTTCGAGGCATGAAGGACACCTCGCTGGGAGTGACATCTGAGTCCTAACTTCTTTCACTGCTGATCTTCTGTGGTGTGGGGAGTCCTGCAGCCTCTGGGCCTCAGTCACTCTCCCTGGAGAAAAAGGGAAGTAATCACACGAGTTGGTGACTACTGTCGCTCAGTGAAGGTGCTGGTGTTTGCTGTTGTTCAGGTGCTAAGTCGTGTCTGACTCTTTGAGCCCCAGGGTCTGCATCATGCTAGGTGTCCCTGTCCTTCACTATGTCCCAGAGTTTGCTCAGATTCATGTCCATTGAGTTGCTGATGCTATCTAACCAACTCATCCTCTTCTGTCTTCTTCTCCTTGTATCTGCTGCCTGTGTTTGAGGACCTTCCCTGATTCTAGGACCCTGAGGAACAGTAGTGTCATGAGATTCTAGAATCAACTATTCTGCTTCAGTGAAAGTTGCTCAGTTGTGTCCAACTCTTTGTGATCCCATGGATTGTAGCCCGCCAGGCTCCTCTGTCCATGGAATTCACCAGGCAAGAATACTGGAGTGGGTAGCCGTTCCCTTCTCCAGGGGATTGTTCCAACCCAGGGATTGAACCCAGGTCTCATGCATTGTAGGCAGATTCTCTACTGTCTGAACTACCAGGGAAGCCCAATTCTGGTTTAGGTCATCACCAGGTTTTAGCTCCACGGCTAAAGGTAGGTTTTTTTTTTTTTTTTCTAGCACAGGGGCTATGCACAGCACACAGACAGATATCCTGGGTCCTGGAGTCAGCTGTCTAGAGGAGTCACATTCAGCTTCAAGTTGCCCCACTGTGCCCCTCCCCTATATGGTAAGGAACCAGAAGCTCAATGCTTAAGGTCCTGACAGTGATTGCTGGTCAGTGGAGGCCACAAAATATTACTATAACACTCATTTGGAAAGGCAAGGTGCTTTTATATATGTTACTCATTAAATAGTTCCTCAATGAAGTCTGTTCACATATATTAACACCAAAGGGCACCAGCATTAAATTGCAATTGAATGAATCTGGCAGGAATGCTTAGAATCCTATTCCCTGCCTTATTTGGGCCAGGGGCCTAATGATTATCTAAGTGGCTAAACGGTTTAACGATTTTGATGTCCTGACATCTTCACACACAGACTTCCCTTCTGGTCCTTCCTTCAGCCCAGCTCGTTAGTTCTCAAACTCGAGCATGTTTGTATAAAAATCACAGCACTGGGCTATATAAAAAGAAAATTGTGTCCACCATTTAGGGGATTTCAAGAGCAATTTGGACTCTGCAGCTTTTACCTTTGCATTTTTTTACATAAGATGTAAATTCACTGGGTTAGCTGTGTGGCTTCAGTCAAGTTACTAATCCTCTCTGAGCCTGTTTCTGTATCTGTATGTGAAGATATTCATAGCTACCTTACAGAGTATATGAGTTCTGTATATAATACGTATCTGAGAGGCAATAGGTGGGTTTGAATCTTACTTTTAGTGCTAGCCATATGACTTTGGGCAGGTTACTTCTGTACCTCGGTGTCCTCATCTATTCAATGGCGGATATTAATAGAGTCTGCCTTTTACTTGGACTGGACTCTGCATTCTGCTGTGAAGCAGAGCTGTGCTCTGGGTCAGAGCTGCCCCTAATTGTGGGTGCCGCGCCAGGATGTGTGGCTGGGGTCTGTGCCCCTGGAAGGGGGAGGGTTTCTTACTCTTTGGGGGAATTCCGTGCAGTCTCCACTAGTGGATTGGGAGTCAGCAAGTGGTCAAAGAAAAAACTCAAAGAGGGTGCAACCCAGATAGTTAGACAACCCAAGTGGCTCTAGTAGAACCTCAGCTACTGAAATCTCTAAACGTTCTTTAGGAGTTTTATCTGTGGCATACACTGAGGCTGGCCAATGAACATCTATTCATTCATTCAACACTGAGTTTCTATGCACTGGTGAGAACACATTGGACAACGGTTACCATCCTCAAGAGCACAGTTTAGTGACTATAATGATTTTAAAAAAACAATAGCAATAATAGTAACAACAATGGCTTTCATTTGCAGAATGTGTCATGTGCCACTGCCTGGCCTTTGTGCTGTCCATGCATTACCTTATTTAATCCTCACAACATTCCTACTTTATGGACAAGTCATCTAAGGCTCAGAGAGTTTATATGACTTCTCGAAGGTCGCACAGCTAGTAAGTACCAAAGGAGAAGCTTGAATCCAGATGCATTTATTTCCCTAGCTTTGCTAATGCCCTTTCCCTCAGAAACACTTCTAAAAAAGGAGAGTCCCTGGGCTCCCAGACACCTTCCTGTGGGAGGACGGACTGACGAGGGAAGGAGAGAACAGTTGACCTGGAATCGCTAGCTCAGTGCCACGCTGTGGAGAAATTCTGTCCTGCTACAGATGGCGGGAGTCCAGGATGTGGGGAGCAGTAATAAGTCCCAGCTCAGCATGTAGGATGCAGGGACTGCGAGGAAGGGCCAGCCCAGGGCTTGCTTGGGCAGTGGCCAAGCTGGTAGTGTGACATCTTTACTGTCTGATTAATAGAGCCCTGGGGACAGCAGGCATCTGAAGCTGCTCAGAGGTTGTAGGCCTGGGGACCAGGAGAAATAAATAGCCTTCAAAGGCCCCGACTGAGTTGGGGGAGGATGTGAAGCCAAGACAAGGCATCCCTCCCCAACTCCTATCCAGTCCTCTGAGGGCCTTACAGAGAGAGTTGCAGGACTGGGCAGCCCTGAGGCCTGGCGGCAGCAGAGCACACGGTCTGGGGCACTGGCCAGACACAAGAGTCTCCCTCGGCCACCGGCCTGGGGAAACAGTCCTGAGAGGTGTAGATGGAGGCAGTGATCTTGATGGGCCCGGCCTGGGGTCTGGAGCTCAGACCACCTTTCCAGCTCGTGAGAGGAGCCAGGAGCAGGGGCAGGAACTCGGGCTCTCGACTGCAGTGAGTTCACTGTGTGTTAGGGGCCCATCAGAACAAAAGACCCACTGTAGGTGATCTGAGGACTGTCTGCTGGGAATGAAGCCCTTTGTGATCACGGCAGCTGGTGGGCAGTGATGTTAGTCTGGACACACATGTCTGGAGGTCAGTAGGGCTGGCAGTCAGGAAGGAAAGATGGCAGGAAGAGGAAGTGAGCAAGGACAAAGTGAAACCTGGAAGGGGGACTTAGAACCCCTGGGCGGAACACTGGGACCCACACCTGTCTGTCACTGGAAGCTGGGTGATCTCCTGCTGCCTCCAACCCTCCAGCGGATATGGGTGATCTGCAGAACCGGCTGGCCTCATCATGACATTGCACACAAACCTGGCCCAGAGCTTGGGGAAGCAGAAGGAGGAAATCTAGCGGGGTCTGAGTTGCGCAGGTCTGGCTGGGTGGCCCAAGGCAGCAAGGTGAGCCAGCAGGGGGGGTGGCTGTGGCATTGCCTGTGATCTCACACAGGTTGAGTTGCAATAGAGGCTGCTGTTGCACTTCCACCCTCCAGATCTCATGCAGATTTCTCTGTGGCTGCCCCCAACCCAGAGCCATGAAGGGGAAGGAAAGGCAGCTCAAGATTTGCTAGGTTGACACAGTATAGAGCCCCCACGCTCACCGTGTGTCTTTGGCCAGGTCACTGTTCCTCTTTGAGCCTCAGCTTTTTCATCTATGAAGTGAGAGGATGGAGTCCTCAATGGTTCCTCATTTAATGCAAACAACTCCCCCCAAAACCAAAAATAAATAAATAAATAAAGCAAGTAAGCAAACAAACAAAAAGAGGCAAGGATTTCCTCCTTCCCCTTTGCATGCAAATGGACATGAGGTTTGGTATGAGTGTGAGGTCAGTCGAGTCTGACTCTTTGCGACCCCATGGACTGTAGCCTGCCAGCCTCCTCTGTCCATGGGATTTTCCAGGCAAGAACACTGGAGTGGGGTGCCATTTCCTTTTCCAGGGGATCTTCCCAACCCGGGGATGAACCCTCATCCTCTGCATTGGTAGGTGGATTCTTCAGCACTGGGCCACCTGGGGTCTCCTTGAAATCAGTGTGCAGATCCCCAGGACTCCAAGGCCCCAGGTAGGAGCACTGGGCTGGATCATGTTGTAGATTCTTCCTTCCTCTGGCAGCGGAAGTGAGTAGAAGTGAAGTGGTGCTTGTAGTCAGAAGAACTGAGCCCAGGATTTGTCCCTGGGATATCGAACGAAGCCCCAAATCTCTTCGAGCCTTGGTTTCCCCACCTGTATAAGGACGGTTCTTTTTTATCTTTCAGGTGACCATCACGTGGATGTTGTCAGAGGCTGAGGTAAAACTCAGAGGGTTCGGGAGGCTTCATAGGTGGTGACTCCGGATTAGTGCTGGCTCTGTGGAAACTGTTGTGCCATGCTGAGGACAGAGGTGTGATTTCATTCTGCCTCCTCCAGGAAGCCCTCCAACCTGTGGCGGAGACAAGGGGTTTTGTCTATGGAAAGCACTTACACAAAACATTCTGGGGCTTTGGGGGAGGAGGAGACACATTCCAGTGTAGTCTTGTTTGAAGAGGGAGTGTGTGACTCTAACCTTGAGAGGTGGACATGGCTGTGACAGCTTAGGTGGATGGCAAGAGCCTCGGGAGGAGGGCAGGACTGGGCCAAGGCATGGAGTCAGGAGGATGCAGTGATCATTTGGGACTGGGAAGGAGTGAGGTGCAGTGGAGCAGGGGGTGTGTCGGTAGGGAGAGGAAGGGCTATGGTGGAAAAGGGGTGAGGATTAGCTTGTAGAGTCTTGACTTCTTGCTAGAGATGCTCACCCAGGATTAGTTGACACAGCAGGGAGTGGAAAGCAACCCAAAGTGAGGCACCAGGGTCCCCATGTCCTTCAGCCCTCTGGGATCATTCTTTCGCATCTCCAAAAGATAACTCAAACCCCTTTCCCATCATGAAGCCCCCCAAAGCATTCCCATGGATTCGTGAGGGGAGCTTTTCATCCTTTCAGCCTACACTGCAGTTGGCTTCTGGTCCTAGCTCTGGACCTTGCAGGATCCATCCTCACTTGCTGACTGCTTCACTCCAAGGTGGAACCTGTCTGATGCCTCTGCTCCTGGAAAGTCCCATTGGCCCAGGGCTGATGGGTGGAGCAGACATCTAGCCATGGTTTACAGGACAGTCTAGGGCAATTATTGTTGCCCTGCAGTCAGCCTGCACCTTGGAAGGAGTATCTACAAAGTGGAAATCAGCAAGCAAATCAGTTCGTGTTGACCCTCTGCCAGCACACCACTGAAGAAAGCTCAATGCAGACCGCACTGTGTAAGGGAAAGGACCCCAAGTTTTTGGCCACGTTGCTGGCATTCTTCTCTTCCCAGAAATTCCCATCTCTCCCAGATCTTCTGGGAGACTCTAACTTCCATGCGTAGTTCAATTCTCTCTTGGCTTCACAGTCTATTGATATTTCCAGACTGTGCCCTGGTCGGGGAGGGATTTCGTAGTTTACACTCTAACAGGCCCACCACACTAGTCTCCTTGTACTCTATTCCTTGGAGGCACTTGCAGACAGGATAGCTTTAAATAGATTTATTTTTTTCCCCTGCTATGCAAGTTGGCTAAGTTGGATTCAAAAGGTGGTTCTGCAGATATTAAAAGTGATAATTGGGATGCGTGAAACAATATGGAGAAAGCTTGTAGGTCACATGCTAAGATCCTGCACTCTCCTTTCTGGGAATCAACTCTACAGAAACATTTGCTATGCAACTGTACATATATATATATATATGTGCGGTGATGCTGTAGCGCTGCTTGTCGTAAACATTAGAAATACCCTAATTGCCTGGCAATGCAGCGATAAGTAAAATAAGCAATGAGGTGTACACAGTGGATGAAAAGATAGAAGTGGGTCTCTAGATGCACTGTCTTGGAAATATCCACAACGTTGTTTCATGAAAGAGCTGCAAACAGAATTTATATATATTTTCCTGTAGAGAAGTTCTAAAGTGTACCTATGTACATGTATGTGTGTGTTTTTATAGACATAGAAAACTGTCTGGAAGGACAAGCCTTAAACATTTTTCCCCCTTCTTATTTAATTGACACATAGTTGCTTTACAATGTTGGGTTAATTTCAGGTGTACAGCAAAGTGATATATATATATTCTTTTTCATATTCTTCTCCATTATAGGCTATGACAAGATATAGAATATAGTTCCCTGTGCTATATAGTAGGTCCTTGTTGTTTCTCTATTTTATGCATAGTAATGTATATCTATTAATCACAAACTCTTAATTTATCCCTTTCCCACCCAGGCCTTGAACTATTAATAATGTCAGTCTTAGAGGACAGGTGTCTATATGTAGGAGAAATGTTCCCTTTCTACAGTTTATTAAAAATAAATTTATCATTTATTTCTATTTCTATAGTGTATTTCTGCATTGCTTTAATTTGTTACCATGGGCATATAGGGCTTATATAATGTTTTAAAAGCCAATAATTTTTGCAAAGAGAAAATGCTTACAATAAAATGTCAAATACAAGTGGTAGGATGTAAAATTGTTTACATACAGTGGTGATCACTGTACAGAAACCTGTGTCTGGGCGGGCAGGAATAGAATAAGAAAGAGCTTCCCACAGAAAGTGATTGGTGATTAGGGTGGGTCCAGGGAGGGTTCTCTTTCCTCTTCCATAAGACTGGGCAGGCTGAGATCTGGGACTTCTTAAATTCCTCCCAGCATCTCCCTTCATTATACCCCCAGCCCATGTTCCCGTCACTTACAAGTGGCAGTGGGTATCAACTATTCAATTATTTTCAAATAGTTGAGCTTGGGTCTGGATTGAATAAATCACATTGATGCCAATTTCCAGGAAGTCCTTTCATATTTTATGATGCGCCCCCACCTTCCCCCTACCCTTCCTTCCTTGTGCTCCCGTTAATGAACCTGCAGACTGAATCCTGCTGGATGTCCCCACTGCTCAGCCCCGGGTGGAAATGCTGCTGCTCCAAGCATCGGGCTTCTGAGTTTTTTTTCCTTTGCCTTCTCACAGTCCTGGGGAAATTGATATGCAGGCAGGATTATGCTTTGTTTAAAGCTCAGCCCTGGCTTCTGAAAGAATACATTATCCAAATCGGTGTATGTGGTTGAAATTCTACAAAACTCAGTTGTAGCACACATGGCTTGCCAATGAGATGTCCAGCTGGGTCTCCTGCAGCATAAATGCCCAGGATCAGAGAATATAACCATGGAAAACCATCCACTAGGGAATATTCCCGGTGTCAATAATTTACCCTGCTGATGGTAGAAGGTTGACCTCCCGCATCTCTCTGCCACCACTGTGGACACCCAGTATGCCATCCAACTCCGTGCCCTGGGGTTGGGTGCGACTTCCTCTCTTCTTCCCAGCTCCTTTAGCCTCTGGATTTGTTCAAAGAGCTGAATGAACATGAACACAGAGACCAAAGGTTTTTTGTTCTGTTTTTTGGTTTCTCTTTTTTTTTTCTAAGCAGTTTCTGAAGGAACTGAGCCTGATTTGGATTTCGGAATTCTGGAACAGCAAGAGGAAGACGTGGACCTGACCTTGTGTGTTTCAGCATCTCTCCTGGTCTTGCATCTCCTCCGTGGCTGGGGCACAGAGGGAACAACTCACTGGCAATAGTTTGGGAGCCACCCTAGCCCTACTTGCTCTTTAAACGTTAGAGTTTTTAATGATTTAGGAACCAAAAGAATAACTAAGGAGCCCAGCAGTCATTATCTCAAATAATGAGACTTTTTAATGCAAAATCAATGTTTGTTATAATGAAAATAGATTCCTCAGCTCCTGCAGGGCCAAATGTACAAATCTTTTCTGCTGTTAAATAAAATGTGACGGCTCATTTTCAGGAGGATGGTGAGCATTTTTATTCAAGAATAAAAATAAAATGTCAGAACTTATTTACTTTTAGTAAGTGCTCATTCTCAATCAGATACTCTAATCAATATCTAATTGGAGGTGAGGAAACGAAAAATAATTTTTATGCCAACTCGGGGAAGGGAAGGAAAGTAGAAAGAAGGCATAGTAGAAAGAGAAACCATAAAATACATTTTCAGTTGTAATAATAGAAATATTTATCGACCGGATGTACAGCGCCAGGACTGAGCTAAATGCTTTGCTTGTGTTATATGGCCGTACTTTCACAATAATCCTGTAATATTGGCAGTTTTGTAGTCCCTATTTACAGATGATAAGACTGAGGCTTGCAGAAGATGATTACTCATAGTCTCGTGTTTACTGTGTGATTGTAAGCCAGGTCTGCATGACCCCTTAGCTCCAGCTCTTAATTATTTTATCTATCTGTCCTCTCTAGTTACCTTTTTAGAAAATGTCTTTTATTTTATTTTTTTAAATGAGCCATTCTTGAGAGATGAGCTTTGTCAATAGCAGAAGTTTTACTCCAATAGCTCTGAAACTGTAAGCTTAAAATCATTTTGGAAAGTAAAAGTTTTTCCTTAAGTATATTAATTACTTCTCTGTCTTGAGAAATAGAGTGGATAGAACATATTTTAATTAAAAAAAAAAAGTGATTCAGAACTCAACTCCGATGGGAGGAGGCTATAGTCTAGTAGGAGAGACAACAGGAGAAGAAGTGATCTGGGATCCTGGCTTTTATGCCAGGGACTGTGTGCTTTGGGCAGGCAACTTGCTTTCTCTGTGAGAGGCTGGGGGAGGGTCTCTGATTTTAGTTACAGGGAGATGGGTTACATCAATTTAAGGAAGAATCTTCTAAAAGTTAGTTATCTGAAAAACGGCTGGGCTGCCTCTGGAGGGAGAGAGTGTCTCATTCTTGGGGGTGTTCAATCAAGACCGATTGTGGAGATGGTTTAGGTGATAAGAAATTACCCTCACGCTCTTTAGGTGGGGCAGCACACTTTTTCTCTAAAGGACCAAAAAAGTAACTCTTTTAGGTTCCCAGTGACTCAACTCTATTGTTGTAGAGCAGATGCAGCCAAAGACACTGTGTAAGTGAATAAGCGTGTCTGTGTTCCAAGAAAACTTTATTTACAAAAAGAGGTGGAGGGCCATTTCGGGTCATGATTTGCCAACCCCTGTTCTAAGTTCTTTCAATTCGAAACTTCATGATTCTCTTCTTATCCCTTTAGTCACCGAGCTGGGCTGAGCACTGGAACCAGGGCCTTTGTTAAAGAATAATAATGAGTTAAGACTGATTCCAAATAGGAAAAGCAGTACGTCAAGGCTGTATATTGTCACCCTGCTTATTTAACTTATATGCAGAGTACATCATGAGAAACGCTGGGCTGGAAGAAACACAAGCTGGAATCAAGATTGCCGGGAGAAATATCAATAACCTCAGATATGCAGATGACACCACCCTTATGGCAGAAAAGTGAAGAGGAACTAAAAGCCTCTTGATGAAAGTGAAAGAGGAGAGTGAAAAAGTTGGCTGAAAGCTCAACATTCAGAAAATGAAGATCATGGCATCTGGTCCCATCATTTCATGGGAAATAGATGGGGAAACAGTGGAAACAGTGTCAGACTTTATTTTTTTGGGCTCCAAAATCACTGCAGATGGTGACTGTAGCCATGCAATTAAAAGACGCTTACTCCTTGGAAGAAAAGTTATGACCAACCTAGACAGCATATTAAAAAGCAGAGACATTACTTTGCTGACTAAAGTCTGTCTAGTCAAGGCCGTGGTTTTTCCTGTGGTCATGTATGGATGTGAGAGTTGGACTGTGAAGAAGGCTGAGCGCCGAAGAATTGATGCTTTTGAACTGTGGTACTGGAGAAGACTCTTGAGAGTCCCCTGGACTGCAAGGAGATCCAACCAGTCCATTCTGAAGGAGATCAGCCCTGGGATTTCTTTGGAAGGAATGATGCTGAAGCTGAAACTCCAGTACTTTGGCCACCTCATGCGAAGAGTTGACTCATTGGAAAATACTCTGATGCTGGGAGGGATTGAGGACAGGAGAAGGGGCCGACTGAGGATGAGATGGCTGGATGGCATCACGGACTTGATGGACGTGAGTCTGAGTGAACTCCGGGAGATGGTGGTGGACAGGGAGGCCTGGTGTGCTGTGATTCATGGAGTTGCAAAGAGTCAGACACGACTGAGCGACTGCACTGAACTGAATCCTTCCATAATTCTTGCCTTGTGCCGGGCACCTTTCCAAGCTCTTTATATATTGACTCCTTTCATCCTCACAAAACAGTCATAGAAAGAAGATACCAATGTTATTATTATTCTCATTTTACACATGAGGCTACTGAGACCCAGGGAGACTAAGGAGCTCACACAGGTTTGTGCAGCTGGTAAGAGATGGAGCTGGGCTGCACAGCCAGGCAGTGTGGCTCCAAGGTCTGTGCCCCCAACCCCTGTAACACCTGCCATTTACTTCCTCATGTTGGATAAGTTACTACTCCTCATAATAGGGCAAATCCCACCCTTACAGTCTACCACCTGTGTGATCCCAGGCAAGTCACCTACCCTCTCTGAACTGTGGCTTCCTAACCAGATAACGGGAATGATGATATTTCTCATGGGGGGCTTTTGAGGCTGCAAGTTTTGGGCAAGCACCTTATTTAGGACCTGAGCACAGCAGCTGCTCAGAGAATGCTAACTGTTGCCTCTCCTTAACAACTTCTGCAGAATAGAGGGATTGCTGAGAAACAAAGGGAGGGTCTTGCCTGAACAACCTAAGTAACAGATTCCTACCATCTCTTACAGGAATTTTTTTTTTTTAACCTTTAACAGTTAGTTGTAAAATTGTACTTTCCCTACAAGAAAGTACTTTGGCCATTATTGCTGGGGTTGGGGGCTGCCTCATCTGAATCATGCCTCTGCCAAGGGGTCTGAATCTCTCCAGAGATGCCATTGTTGTAGGGTCTGAACTGGGAACTCTGACCCCCAGGTTGTGGGCAGTGACGCCTCTGGTCACTCCAGCCTGGTGCTAGAAAGCTCCAGCCCTTCAGCTATCACACCATGAGGTAAGGATCTGGCTTGTACACTCAGTCCAGGGGTGGTTACTGTCTCTTTTGCAATGTATCAAGTACTTTATGCCAGGCCCTGTGCCTAGTATTCTTCATATATTATCTCACTATAATCTTGCCAAACCCTGTGAAGGCATTTCTATTATCATTCCCATTTTGTAGAGGAAGAACCTAAGGCTTTGAGATATTAAGTTACTTGTCCAAGATCACCATTAAGTAGTAGGGCCATGATTCAACCCCAAGAAGCCTGAGTCTAAAGACTCTGTCTTATCTCCCTTTTGCTGTATCTGTTACGTCAGCAAGTCCTGTTTGTTTCTACCTGAAAACCACACTGCAAACTCAATTTCTTGCTACCTCTACAGCTACCTCTTGGGTTAAAATTATTGCAGTAGCTTGACAACCAGTCTCTGTTTTTATGCTTATACCTTCATGCCATATTTTATTCTCAGAATAGTCCATGTGATCCTTTTCTTAAAAAGTCATCTCTATCACAGTTTAATCTGCATATAATAAAAGTAATTTACTTTAAACATACAATCCAATGAGTTTGGACAGATGTAAATAGTCAAGCTTACCGTCACTGTGTTGAAGATACGGAACATTTCTATGAGTGTGTGAGCATTTTAAAAACTTTTTTAAAAAGTTAAATCATGTCACCATTCTACCCAACATTTTCTAAGGGTTTGCTATTCCTTTAAGTAAAAGTCAACATTCTTCTTTATATTAAATTTTTTTGATGCATAGTTAATTTAAAATGTTTGTTAGTTTAAGATGTACAGCAAAGTGATTTGGTTATGTATTTATATACCTATATTCTCTTTCAGGTTTTCTTCCCATCAGTTCAGTTCAGTCACTCAGTCGTGTCTGACCCTCTATGATCCCATGGACTGCAGCACACCAAGTTTCCCTGTCCATCACGATTTCTCACGTCCATCGAGTTGGTGATGTCATCCAGCCATCTCATTCTCTGTCATCCCCTTCTCCTCCTCCTTCCCAGCATCAGGGTCTTCTCAAATGAGTCAGTTCTTCGCATCAGGTGGCCAAAGTATTAGAGCTTCAGCTTCAGCGTCAGTCCTTCCAATGCATATTCAGGACTGATTTCCTTTAGGATGGACTGGTTGGATCTCCTTGCAGTCCAAGGGATTCTCAAGAGTCTTCTCCAACACCACAGTTCAAAAGCATCAATTCTTTAGTGCTCAGCTTTCTTCACAGTCCAACTCTCACATCCATACATGACCACTGGAAAAGCCACAGCTTTGACTAGACAGACCTTTGTCAGCAAAGTAATGTCTCTGCTTTTTAATATGCTGTCTAGGTTGGTCATAGCTTGTCTTCCAAGGAGCAAGCGCCTTTTAATTTCATGGCTGCAATCACCATGGCTGCAGTGATTTTGGAGCCCAAGAAAATAAAATCTGTCACTGTTTTCATTGTTTCCCCATCTATTTGTCATGAAGTGATGGGACCAGATGCCATGATCTTAGTTTTTTGAATGTTGAGTTTTAAGCCAGCTTTTTCACTCTCCTCTTTCACTTTCATCAAGAGGCTCTTTTGTTCCTCTTTGCTTTCTGCCATAGGGGTTGTGTCATCTCCATATCTGAGGTTATTGATATTTGTCCTGGAAATGTTGATTCCAGCTTGTGCTTCATCCAGCCCTGCATTTTGCACGATGTAGTCTGCAAGGAGTGGTGGCTGCGCAGGCGCAGGAGGGCCTAGAGAAGCCATCCCATGTTGAAGGTCAGGAAGGGTGGTGGGAGGAGATACCCCTCATCCTAGGTAAGGAGCAGCAGCTGTGCTTTGCTGGAGCAGCTGTGAAGAGATACCCCACGCCCCAGGTAAGAGAAACCCAAGTAAGATGGTAGGTGTTGCAAAAGGGCATCAGAGGGCAGACACACTGAAGCCATACTCACAGAAAACTAGTCAATCTAATCACACTAGGACCACAGCCTTGTCTAACTCAATGAAACTAAGCCAAGCCTGCAGGGCAACCCAAGACAGGCGGGTCATGGTGGAGAGGTCTGAAAGAATGTGGTCCACTGGGGAAGGGAATGGCAAACCACTTCAGTATTCTTGCCTTGAGAACCCCATGAGCAGTATGAAAAGGCAAAATGATAGGATACTGAAAGAGGTACTCCCCAGGTCAGTAGGTGCCCAATATGTTACTGGAGATCAGTGGAGAAATAACTCCAGAAAGAATGAAGGGATGGAGCCAAAGCAAAAACAATACCCAGCTGTGGATGTGACTGGTGATAGAAGCAAGGTCTGATGCTGTAAAGAGCAATATTGCATAGGAACCTGGAATGTCAGGTCCATGAATCAAGGCAAATTGGAAGCGGTCAAACAGGAGATGGCAAGAGTGAACGTCGACATTCTAGGAATCAGTGAACTAAAATGGACTGGAATGGGTGAATTTAACTCAGATGACTCTACTACTGTGGGCAGGAATCCCTCAGAAGAAATGGAGTAGCCATCATGGTCAACAAAAGAGTTGAAAATGCAGTACTTGGATGCAATCTCAAAAATGACAGAATGATCTCTGTTTGTTTCCAAGGCAAACAATTCAATATCACAGTAATCCAAGTCTATGCCCCAACCAGTAACGCTGAAGAAACTGAAGTTGAACAGTTCTATGAAGACCTACAAGACCTTTTAGAACTAACACCCAAAAAAGATGTCCTTTTCATTATAGGGGACTGGAATGCAAAAGTAGGAAGTCAAGAAACACGTGGAGTAACAGGCAAATTTGGCCTTGGAATGTGGAATGAAGCACGGCAAAAACTAGTAGAGTTTTGCCAAGAAAATGCACTGGTCATAGCAAACACCCTCTTCCAACAACACAAGAGAAGACTCTACACATGGACATCACCAGATGGTCAACACCAAAATCAGATTGATTATATTCTTTGCAGCCAACGATGGAGAATCTCTATACAGTCAACAAAAACAAGACCAGGAGCTGACTGTGGCTTAGATCATGAACTCCCTATTACCAAATTCAGACTGAAATTGAAGAAAGTAGGGAAAACCGCTAGACCATTCAGGTATGACCTAAATCAAATCCCTTATGATTATACAGTGGAAGTAAGAAATAGATTTAAGGGCCTAGATCTGATAGATAGAGTGCCTGATGAACATGGCATTGTACAGGAGACAGGGATCAAGACCATTCCCATGGGAAAGAAATGCAAAAAAGCAAAATGGCTGTATGAGGAAACTTATAAATTGCTGTGAAAAGAAGAGAAGTGAAAAGTCAAGGGGAAAAGGAAAGATATAAGCATCTGAATGCAGAGTTCCAAAGAATAGCAAGAAGAGATAAGAAAGCCTTCTTCAGCGATCAATGCAAAGAAATAGAGGAAAACAACAGAATGGGAAAGACTAGAGATCTCTTCAAGAAAATTGGAGATACCAAGGGAACATTTCATGCAAAGATGGGCTCAATAAAGGACAGAAATGGTATGGACCTAACAGAAGCAGAAGATATTAAGAAGAGGTGGCAAGAATACACAGAAGAACTGTACAAAAAGTATCTTCATGACCTGGATAATCACAATGGTGTGATCACTAATCTAGAGCCAGACATCCTGGAATGTGAAATCAAGTGGGCCTCAGAAAACATCACTACGAACAAAGCTAGCGGAGGTGATGGAATTCCAGTTGAGCTATTTCAAATCCTGAAGGATGATGCTGTGAAAGTGCTGCACTCAATATGCCAGCAAATTTGGAAAACTCAGCAGTGGCCACAGCACTGGAAAAGCTCAGTTTTCATTCCAATTCCAAAGAAAGGCAATGCAAAAGAATGCTCAAACTACCGCACAATTGCACTCATCTCACATGCTAGTAAAGTAATGCTCAAAATTCTCCAAGCCAGGTTTCAGTAATACGTGAACCATGAACTTCTAGATGTTCAAGCTGGTTTTAGAAAAGGAAGAGGAACCAGAGATCAAATTGCCAACATCTGCTGGATCATGGAAAAGCAAGAGAGTTCCAGAAAAACATCTATTTCTGCTTTATTGACTATGCCAAAACCTTTGACTGTGTGGATCACAATAAACTGGAAAATTCTGAAAGAGATGGGAATACCAGACCACCTGACCTGCCTCTTGAGAAATCTGTATGCAGGTCAGGAAGCAACAGTTAGAACTGGACATGGAACAACAGACTGGTTCCAAATAGGAAAAGGAGTATGTCAAGGCTGTATATTGTCACCCTGCTTATTTAACTTATATGCAGAGCGTATCATGAGAAACGCTGGACTGGAAGAAACACAAGCTGGAATCAAGATTGCCAGGAGAAATATCAATAACCTCAGATATGCAGATGACACCACCCTTATGGCAGAAAGTGAAGAGGAGCTAAAAAGCCTCTTGATGAAAGTGAAAGTGGAGAGTGAAAAAGTTGGCTTAAAGCTCAACATTCAGAAAATGAAGATCATGACATCTGGTCCCATCACTGCATGGGAAATAGAGAAACAGTGGAAACAGTGGCTGACTTTATTTTTTGCGGCTCCAAAATCACTGCAGATGGTGACTGCAGCCATGAAATTAAAAGACGCCTACTCCTTAGAAGAGAAGTTATGACCAACCTAGACGGCATATTCAAAAGCAGAGACATTACTTTGCTGACTAAGGTCCATCTAGTCAAGGCTATGGTTTTTCCAGTAGTCATGTATGGATGTGAGAGTTGGACTGTGAAGAAGGCTGAGTGCCAAAGAATTGATGCTTTTGAACTGTGGTGTTGGAGAAGACTCTTGAGAGTCCCTTGGACTGCAAGGAGATCCAACCAGTCCATTCTGAAGGAGATCAACCCTGGGATTTCTTTGGAAGGAATGATACTAAAGCTGAAACTCCAGTACTTTGGCCACCTCATGCGAAGAGTTGACTCATTCAAATAGACTCTGATGCTGGGAGGGATTGGGGGCAGGAGGAGAAGGGGCCGACCGAGGATGAGATGGCTGGATGATATCACTGACTTGATGGAGATGAGTCTGAGTGAACTCTGGGAGTTGGTGATGGACAGGGAGACCTGGCATGCTGCAATTCATGGGGTCGCAAAGAGTTGGACACGACTGAGTGACTGAACTGAACTGAACTGACTCTGCATATAAATTAAATAAGCAGGGTGACTATATACAGCCTTAATGTACTCATTTCCCAATATGGAACCGGTCCTTTGTTCCATATCTGATTCTAACTGTTGCTTCCTGACCTGCATACAGATTTCTCAGGAGGCAGGTCAGGTGGTCTAGTATTCCCATCTCTTGAAGAGTTTTCCACAGTTTGTTGTGATCCACATCGTCAAAGGATTTAGCCTAGTCAACGAAGCAGAAGCAGATGTTTTTCTGGAACTCTCTTGCTTTTTCAATGATCCAACTGTTGTTGGCAATTTGATCTTTGGTTCCTCTGCCTTTTCTAAATCCAGCTTGCACATCTGGAAGTTCTTGGTTCACATGCTATTGAAGCCTGGCTTGGAGAATTTTGAGCATTACTTTGCTAGCATGTGAGATGAGTGCAATTGTGCGGTAGTTTGAACATTCTTTGACATTGCCTTTCTTTGGGATTGGAGTGAAAACTGACCTTTTCCAGTCCTGTGGCCACTGCTGAGTTTTCCAAATTTGCTGATATATTGAGTGCAGCACTTTCACAGCATCATCTTTCAGGATTTGAAATAGCTCAACTGGAATTCCATCACCTTCACTAGCTTTGTTAGTGATGCTTTCTAACTCATGTCCATCTCTTGTGACCCCATGGACTGGGGTGCCTGCCAGGCTCCTCTGTCCATGGGATTCTCCAAGAAGGAATACTGGAATGTGTTTCCGTTTCCTTCTCCAGGGAATCGTCCTTACCCAGGGATCAAACCCAGATCTCCTACATTGCAGGCAGATTTTTTACTGACTGCACTGCGAGGGAAGTCTTTTTTCCCCATAAAGGTTGTTATAAGATGCTGAGTGTATTTTCCTGTGCTCTACAGCAGGTCCTTGTTGTTTACCTGTTTTATATACTGCAGTGTGTATATGTTAATACCAAGTTCCTAATCTATTCCTCCTCTCTCACCATCGCCTTTGGTAGTCGTAAGTTTGCTTTCTATGTCTCTGAGTCTATTTCTGTTTTGTAAATAGGTTCATTTGTATTTTTTAAAAATATTTCACTTATAAGTGATATCATAAAATATTTGTCTTTCTCTATCTGACTTACTCCACTTAATATGATAATCTCTATGTCCATCCATGTTGCCGCAAATGGCATTATTTCATTCTTTTTTTTGGCTGTATTCCATTACATATATATATATATGTTCCATTATATATGTATATATGTATATACATATCACATCTTTATTATCTGTTCCTCTATAGATGAACACTTAGGTTCCAAGACACATGGAAATGTCTTGGCTATTGAAAAAAGCTGAATTTCTTATAATGTCTTTGCTGTGGCAAATGAAAAGCTACCTGTTTACCAAACAATTTCAGTTTCCTCCTGCGCAAAGGAAGGCCAGGTTTTTTTTTTTTTTTCTCCTTGCATCTGGTTGGGGCAATGCAACTAGCTCTGGCCACTGGAGAGTAAACGGAAGTGATGTCTACCTTGTCCAGGCCTGAGACTTAAAATTTCTAGAGAAATCTGCACTGTTTCTTTCCTTCCATTGTCAGCTAGAGGCAGGAGACCCCAAGCAATGCTCTGAGGCCTACAGGATCCAGCAATCACTAGAAAGATGAGTCGGGCCCATGTCAGGCTGGAATGTGAGCAGAGACATGCTTCTATCCTGTTATGCCTCTGAAGTTTTGGAGGGGGAATTAACACAGGAATGTGTTGACCCCATTCAATACAAAGGCCTCTGCTGCACCTCCCACCTGTCTCCCACTGCTCTCCCTTGAATTTTCTCCTATCTAGCCACACTTGTTCTCAGGTATGCTTCTGCCTCAGGGCCTTTGCACTTGCTGTTTGTGGTAGGTTGAGTAATTCCCCTTCCCTCAAAGATATCCACGTCATAATTCCTGGTGAGAATCACCTTATGTGGCAGAAAGGATTTTGAAGCTGTGATTAAATTAAGGATTGTGGACATGAAGAGATTGTCCTGGATTATCTTAGTGGCTCCAGTGTAATCACATGCTTTCTTTTTTTCTTTTTTTTAAAGTCTTTATTGAATTTGTTACCATATTGCTTCCTTTTTTTTTTTTCTCTATTTTGGTTTTTTGGCCCTAAGGCATGTGGGGTCTTAGCTCCCTGACCAGGGATTGAACCCACACACCCTGCGCTGGAAGGTGAAATCTTAACCACTGGGCCACCAGGGAAGTCCTCACATGTTTCCTTACATGCAGGAGGCAGAGGGGGACTTGGCTACAGAAGAGGAGAAGGCAATGTGGTGATGAAACGAGCAACTGCCATGATGAGGCCATGAGCCGAGGAATGCCACGGAATTCTGACACTGCCAGCAGCTGGAAGAAGCAGGGAGTTGATTCTTCCCTGGAGCCTCCAGAAGGAATCAGCTGTTGACACCTTGATTTTAGTTCTGGAAGACTCATTTCAGACTGTGTGTCTCCAGAACTATAAGAGAATATATTTCTGTTGTTTTAAGCCACTATTTTTTTTTCTATAGCAATGAGAAATGACCACATTGTTCCTTCTGTCTGAACTGCTCCTCCCCCAGGTGACTGAATGGTTGCCTCCCTTACTTCCTTTAGTACTTTGCTCAAATATTTGCCACCTTCTCAATAAACTACCCTGTTTAGGAGGGTATCTGGGACTTCCTCTCCCCCTTCTCCATTTTCCTGTCTCCAGAGCACTTGATAACTGGCAGACTTACCATAGTCTATTGACTTTATTTTGCTTAATTATTTCCTCCCCTCATTAGAATGTGAGTTCCAATAACAGCAGGACCTTACGCTGTATTCCCTAGAACAATGCCTGGCACTCTGTAAGCAGCAGTAATCCTTTGTTGAGTGAATGAATGAATGAATGGCCAAGAGGCCCATTGGTGAGCAGAGCTTTCCAGGTGCCTGGCTCTTTGGAGTGGTCTCAGGCTGAGTGGTCCCTTCAGTCACCCTCTACTGAACAGCTGCTCATCCTGTGAGAAGCTGTTGGGGAAGATCTGAGGCACTATTGGGCCCTGCTCCCAAGGGGTGTTCACTTGAGCTGGGAGACAAGGCTTGGTTGTAAACTAGGGTAAAGTGGAATGGGGTGAGGACCATGGAGAGGTACAGCTGGGGTGCTCAGATTAGGGCAGGATGATTCCTGGAAGAGGGTCAGTCTGGATGGGATGAGCAGACCATGGACTGGGGAGAGGAGAGGGTACTCAGGATGAGAGACCAGTGGCAGTAAAGGCCCAGAATGGGTCATTGTGAAGGTGTGTTGGGACATCTTACCAATTTCCTTTCATAGAGTACATAGTGTGTGCTGGGGAAAATTGTGAGGGGGGCCAAAGAAGAGGGACGGGGCTAGATCAAAAAGGGTCTTACACTTCACTTTAAGAAAACAGATTTCATTCTGCAAGGGGTGGGTTAGGGTGGGGAGCACTAAGGATCATTGGAAAAGTATTCCAAAAGGGGGAAAACATACTTTTAATTCCACTCCATCTGCAGGACTCATAAATCCATGTTGTTGTTTTGATGGGCATGGGAAAAACAATTAAATCTTTATTTTCACCAACTTGTAACTGAAATGCAGCATCTCCTTCTATTATGAAAGCAGGTAATGAACCACTGTAGAATTATTAGTGCCAGAACTTGGTCATCAAGAGAAATCACAGACATTACAGTTGTAACAACTATCTTGAAAAATAGTTTAAGCTCCTTTGAACTCATAGTTGCTTTCAGGACATGACTAGATCTTACTATTTAATATGTTAATAAAGAAGCCCTTATATTTCTATTATTTCTATTTCACAGATTCAATTTGAATATTTTGATGTCTATACTTCAAAACAGTTTGTTCTCTTTCTAATCGTATGCATTTTATTTTCCCCATTTTAAAACATCATTCTGAGAATGATCCATAGACTTTCCTGGGTGACACACAGCATTAAAAAAAAAAAAGTTAAGAAATCTTGCATGGAGTTTTTGCTGATCCTTCATAAGTTCCCTCCCCCCTCTCAGTTCCTATAAGCCCAGTTGGCATTTTTCTCTTCATTCTGCCCATGACCCAGGCATTAATGGACCTGTCCAACCTCCCCTGGAGGCAGGACTGTGTCTGATTCATTTGTGTATTCCTCCTGGTATTATTTAGTGCATAATAGATGTACAATGAATGCCTGGAAAGAGTCGGACATGACTTAGCTACAGAACAACAACAAAGTGATTGTAAACTCAATAAATGAATGGGGGATGTATGAATCAGTGAATGAGGGAGTGAAAACTGAGCAATGTGGGAAGAACCCTCACGCCTCTGAAGTTCTCATATATATTATCAACTCAAATCGCATAGCTCTATCAGAAAAGGGAATTTGAGGTTCAAGATTTTCAAGCATGTCTCCTCAAATGACCTATATATCAAGGTCCTACTCTTTATCTGTCCCAGACATTAAAGACACCTGTAAGACTCTGCGTTTATTTCCTTTGCAAATCTTTCCATTAATAATCAGATTATTACATTAAATCCTGGGTCTGGTTTTCAGCCCTGTGGCAGCGGGAGATGAGTCTCCTTTAAAGATATTGTGGCACCTCTGGTTTTCAAAGCATGCCTTAAGTTATCAGTTGGCTTTCCTGCACTCATTTTTTTTTACTTTTACAAGGATTTCAAGGCCATCAAAAGCAGCCAGCTCTTACCACAATCCTTGTAATTTCCTCCAGACTGATCAAGCCCCCACTCCATACTCCTATGCCTCACCTTCTCCCTGTACCTTATCTCATGAACCACAGGTTAAAATTTAATGTTATTTGTGAATCCCATGTACCAGAGGTTATCACCAATCCACTCTCCACCAGCAATGGGGTCTGTACTGTCTACAGAAGGAGGCAATCCAACTGAATCCCATCTTGAAGGTCTGCTTTCTAGGATCACACTTAGTACTATCTGCCATAGCCCTGGTTTCCAGAAAACAGCTTGTATGTGCTCATTTGCTCAGTCTGACTCTTGTGACCCCAAGGACTGTAGCCCACCAGGCTTCTCTGTCCATGGGATTTCCCAGGCATGGGAAATTTCCTTCTCCAGGGGAATTGGGTTGCCATTTCCTTCTCCAGGGGATTTTCCCAACCCAAGGATTGAACCTGTGTCTCTGGCATTGGCAGGTGGCTTCTTTACCACTGAACCACCTGGGAAGTCCTCCAGAAAATAGAGCCTGAGACACAAGTTTATATGATCGCAGGAATGGAGAGTGCAATTCCAGGGCTGCAAGAGTGAGGGGAGTGTAAAGCAAGGCAGGGAGAGGGAAGAGGGGTGCAGACATCAGGAAGTGCAATACTGGGCTTCACCAAGCACAGTTCTGAGGGCAGCTGGTGGCTGGTCTCCGGTGAATCTTCTCGCCTGCAGGACCACGTGGGCCATTAGAATAGACTGGTGACTATCCAGTAATGGCGGGCAAGGTTAGAGCGGGAATTTATCCTCAGGCTTCCTCTCACCTCCCGTCTAAGCTTGCCCCACAGGATGACAACTCTCCTGCACTTCCGGGTTGTGTCGCCCACCCCTTCGGGGACCCTGAAGGAATCAGAAGCCGTGCCTTCCAGTGTGCTGCTTTTCTAAGGGTGCAGACGTGGAGGGGGGATCCAGGGGGTTCCTGCCCCCTACCACTTGGGAGTCTCATGATGTATACTGGGAGCTGCATGCAGCCTTGACACTCTTTGTGGGCTCTGGGCCCTGGAGGAGGTCTTGGGCGGCAGAACTGCAAGTTTCCAGAAGCTGTGCTGGAGCCCGGCCTACCTGGAGAGACAGGCAGTGTGATGACAGCTGGGGCAGATGCAGAAGTCAAGGACACTGGAGCCAGCAAGGCCAAGAGGACTTGAGATCACACAAGAGGTTCTGCGACACCCTGGGAAACAGTCAGACGAGGCCATTCTTAGGCTCAGACCCCCCATGACTTCTTACCGCAGTGGCCCACAGACCCTCCCCAGTGGGGCCCCTGCCGTTTCCACCCCCCATGGCTTATTTGCTACAGCAGCACCAAGCTCCCTGCCTTTCCTCAAACCCACCACACCCTCCCTCCTTGGGACCTGCCTTTCTCTGCCTGAAATGCTCTTCTCTCACATACCTGTCTGCCTGTCTCCTTAATTCCCTTCAGGTCTCCCATCCAATATTAGGAGGCCTCCGCTGGCCACCTTATGTTAATATAAAAGGGCACTTTATTCCCTGCCCACTTCCTAGCACTCTCTTTCTTTACCCTCCTGTGTTGTTCTGACATCTTACACATTTAAATAGTTGTTTCTCATCTGTGTTCCCTGAGCTAGACTGCAGGCTCCATGAGAGCAGGACTTTGTTCCCCCTGGAAGCTCTCACAGAGCCCGGCACATAGTAGGAGCTCCATGAAGTTTCTGTTGAATGAATGAATGATTAAGTAAATGAATGACCATTACATGATGTCCATTCCCCTGGCTAGGACTGAAAAACTAGAAAGAACCCCTGACCTAAGGTGGACCAATCAGATTTTCTCTCTAGATAATTTGGAAATGGACTTGAGAGCTGGTGAACTTTGGCAGAGGGCAGAACACAGCCCTGTGAATGTAGGGGCTGTGGGTGCGCCTTCCATGTGCTTCAAAGAAGTGGGAGGAGCATGTCTGCAGACAGAGGAGAGTTAGGGGCCCTGCGGAGGATGGAGAGAGGCCTGCGCGGGCTAGTCCCCACCTGGGGTCCAGGAGACAGCCCAGAACCTTATAATAAATTCCTCTTTTCTGCTTCACTAGAGTCATTTGAGTTTTATTTGCAATGAATTTCTTAAATATCAGCTCTGCTACTTATGAGCATTTCTAGACATGTCAGGAGCTGGGCTGAACATTGTCCTGCTTTGTGGGACCTGGGCAGGTCCCTCCCCTGGGCCACGCCAGACACTGGGTCACACACACGGTGTTGCAGTGAACACATGCGCCACTCGCGATGCAGGAAAGTCTTCCCTGATGGTTTCCTCTGCAGCTGCTCTGAGGCTGCCCCCAGGCCAGCTCCTGGCACCCAAGGGACACCCCAGCTGCCCCAGAGCCCCGGGCCTCTCCTTCTCACCCTGGCACATGGCACTCCCCCCACCCCAGCTGTCACCACCGACTCCCTGCTCCTTGTCACCTCTGTGCCCAAGGCTCTGGGCCTCAGTGAGGCTCTGGCTTGGCCCCCAACACCTCACGGGGACGGAGCCCAGGCCCACCCAGCACTGGCTCCTTCTCTCCCTGCCCCTGAGCGCCACAGCCCCCTCCCCCCAGGCCTGACCCCAGAGCACGGAATCTATTGTCCTCCTCCATCCTAGCCAATCCCCAGCCCGACCTGACAGCTCCGCATTAAGGATGCACATTTCCAAACAGCTCATTTACACAGAACTCCAGGGAACGCTTCTGTCTCCTGAAAGGAGAGTCCCGGTCACCTCGACAGTGTGGATCCTGAGATTAGGAAGCCTCCCGCCCTTCCTCTCTCTTTCTGGGTGACTCTAAATGGCACCTCTGGCCAGGCGTGTGGGGGTGGGAAGGATGAAATCAGGTTGAACAAAAGAAACCAGGTGCTGGGCAGGCAGATGCCCTCTAGTTGTCTGCATTTATTTCTTCGTTTTTTAAAGAACAATTTTATTCCTTAACTGCATACGCCCCTGTAAAATTTTGAGGGCTTATTTTTCCACTCTGTCCAGCCCCTACTGTTACCTTCTCCTCCTCCATCCCATCCCTCAACACCACCCAAAACACTAGCGATTTTGGTGGATGTAGAAAGGCAGGGGTTGCTGCAGGGGAAAGGAGAGGCTTTGAAATCAAAAACCCCATTTTGAATCCCAGGGCCACGTTTGACAAAAGACTCCCTCAGGGTTTCAGTTACCCTGCTGGTAAAGTGGGAATCCTATCAACTCTGTCCAGTGTGCACATGCACGTGAGGAGCTCTGTGCTGGGCTGGACAGAGGATATGGGATCTGTTAGCGTAAGTAGTTGTTATATTATTGAGATTTGTGTGCTCATTTGCTTCAGTCGTGTCTGACTCTTTGCAAACCTATGGACTATAGCCCACCAGGCTCCTCTCTCCATGGGATTTTCCAGGCAAGAATGCTGGAATGGGTTGCCAAGCCCTCCTCCAGGGGATCTTCCCAACCCGGGGATTGAACCAGCGTCTCTCTGTGTCTCCTGCATTGACCCACCTGGGAAGCCAATTTATTGAGGTTCAGGAAACAGAAAAACTCAACCATTCACCCCGTTTGCCTCTCTTCCATCTTTCCAAGAGAGCTCATCTCTTGTTCTGACCCAGACACAGGCAGACACCTGCCCCTGGCTGCTGGCAGAGGATACAGGCCTTTGCTCCCTGCTTTATTATTTCACATTCTTCTCTAGAAATGGTCCTCTCTTCTTGTTCTGTTCTTTTCTGTTAGGACCTTCTTTCTCAACCATGCTAAGAAAGTGGCAGACGTAGACCATGCTGGGGTGAGCGCAGGCAGGGCTGGGACGTGGTCATGCAGCAGTGTAAGTGTGCTGCCCTGAGCCAGGCATCATGCTCAGCTCTGCACAGGCATTATCTTGTTTAATCACCACCTTGTTTACTCTTGGCAGGCATTTCCTGTTGAGCCCTGAAAAGGTCTCAGAAATTACCGTGATCCATTAGTAATGCCTGCCATGGGTGAAGCCATAGGAATGCCAAAACTGAATCTGCTTTCTCAGCTGAGTGCAGTTGGAAACTTGTAGGAGGGACTCTGGGCTCAAGCTGAAACTCAGGTGAGCTTCCTGGGGAGGTGACCATGAGCAGATAACTGTAGAGAGTAGCGGGTGGACAGATAAAGAAGGATTGGCAAAGCCCTCTGAGCAGGGAAGCAGCATGAATGTGAGATATGAAATGACAAGGTAGGAAGATAGGTTTTACTGGAGCTTAAAACAGGAGGCATGGAGAGATGGAAGATGGAGCAGGCAAGAAAGACAATGAATTAAAACATGTAAAGCATTTAGAATACATAGTAAGTGCTCAATAAATAGTCACCACCATTATTATTATTGTTGTTATTATTATTACTGGATAGTTTCAATAAATGTTTCTTGGCTGACTGGCAGAGGGCAAGGCCCATTAAGCACCTAGTGGATATTGCTCAGTAAATCCCTAGTTCACTTATTGGCAACTCAATCAATAATCAATTGACTCTGGGAGAGTCCAGCCACACCAGGTGACAACATGTCAGGATAAAGACAAAAGTGTCAGTGTGAACACTTTACCCCAAGTCCAAGTTTGGGTAAGCTTTGCATTTTATATATCCCCTCCTCTGAGGGAGTCCTCCTGGCTCCTTCAAGCCCACTTGCCATCTGCCCCGGGAGCCTCGGAATCTGGCTCAGCCACAGCCACATCTTCCCCTTGTCCATGTCCTGGAGAGGGGGCTGTCTGCCAAGCAAGTGTTGCTGTGTGGAGAGAAGGGCAAAGAGAAGAATTCTGCTCATCCCTTTCTGTGGGAGTCATGGGAACCCCCTGAAGATGAGGCATGGGTGATATACTTGGATGGGGTGACCTGAGGAGTGGGACTGACTTTGTGGGTGCCTACACAGGTGGTTATGAACTGGGTGAGGACGGATTCCTCTTGCAGGTCTATGAGCTGAAGAAAGAATGACAGAGGGGAAGGGGAAGGTGAAAATGCCCCTGAGTCCCATTGCTATCATCCATCGCCTCTCCATCTGGATCCCAGTGGACGAGGGTATCCTCCTCTGCAGCCAGGCAGCTGGGTACCCCTTCAGCAGAGAGACCCTGCGCTGTTCCCTGCTCCCAGCCCTGCCTCTGGGATGACTGGGACTCTTCCCCAGGGTTAAGGACAACTCTGAGAGGGCTACGACTAGGGTCAGTGGTTTTCCTAAGTCGGAACCCTATCCTGTCCCATCAGTTTCCTGTAGAGGAGGGATCCCAATAGACTCTGGGTGTTTTGAAGAAAGACTCTTTCCCCACTATTGCCATTTGCTGTCTTCTTTGTTCACTCTCCCAGGGGTTGCTCTGAAACTCAGACCCTATGCCTCTTCCACTAGAGCTGCTGCAGATCCCGGCTCTCATTTTCCATACTGTGCTTCCTTATTTTACAGGATGGACGGGGTGACTTCTCATACCCAGGCTCTTCTGTGCAGGAGGAATTTCCATCTCCTTCCTTCCTTCCCTTCCCTCCACCCCTCAGAGTGCCGTCCCTGCTCCCACCCCCCCTTCATCCCGCAGAGCCTAATTGAAGAGGCTCCGCCTGGTAGAGAAGATGAAAGCTTTATCTTCCCGGCCCATCCTGAAGCACGTTAGGATGATGGATGAGTTTCCAGACCTGCATGCCCCTCCCAGTAGCATCAACAAAATTGCCTTTCAGGAGCCCAACTCCCATGTTAAGATGGGCTGTGGTGGAGATGGGAGACCCCAGCTCTGGCACTCGACGGTTGAACATTAAAATCATTTTAATGCTGCATTCAGGGTTTACGTTCTGTGTGTGTGAGCCAGTCCCATCGCTGGCACTGGAATAAGATGAATGATGTTTGTTAAAAAGCTCTTTGGTGCAGCCTGATTGACCATTATGAACACTCAGCTTGGAGCCGGGATGTGTGGGCCCAGCTTCTGGGTCTGGATGGGACCCATCAAAGATGTTGTCACTGTTAGCCTTACTGGGTCATGGCCAAATCTATTCTTTAGGTCTCTCAAATCTCCCCTAGGCTGATAGTGTAAAGAGGTCAGAGATAAAACACACATATGAGAGTTTAGAACCAGGTACTTGATTGCACTTGGCAAACCCTCCCCCACTGGGCTATCAGTATCCTGATCGATGAAATAAGAGGATGATTAGTTGTTATGGGTTGCACTGTGAAAAGTGAAAGTCGCTCAGCGTTCTGACTCTTTTTGACCCCATGGACTATACAGTCCATGGACTTCTCCAGCTCAGAATACTGGAGTGGATAGCCGTCTACTTCTCCAGGGGATCTTCCCAACCCAGGGATCGAGCCCAGGTCTCTCATATTGCAGGTGGATTCTTTACCACCAGGGAAGCTCAAGAATACTGGAGTGGGTAGCCTATCTCTTCTCCAGCAGATCTTCCTGACCCAAGAATTGAACCGGGATCTCCTGAATTGCAGGTGGATTCTTTACCAGCTGAGCTACCAGGTTGCAATGTGTCGCCCCCCAAATATGTATGTTGAAGTCCTAGACCCAACAATATTTCAGAATGTGACCTTATTTGTAAATAGGACTTTTGCAGAGGTGAAATCAAGTTAACATGAGGTCATCAGAGTGGGTCCTCATTCACTATGACTGGGGCCTTAGGGAAAGGGGGAGTTGGGGCAGACACACGCACAGGGAGGACACCATGAAAGAAGAGGGTGCTGCATCTGCAGGGCAAGGAGCACCAAATATGTCCAGCAAGCCACCAGGAGCCAGGAGAGAGGCCCAGGACAGATCCTTTCTCAATAGCCCTCAGAGGAAACTAACCCTGGCGGCACTTTGGCCTTGGACTTGCAGCCTCATAACTGTGACAACAGATTCCTGTTGTTTAAGCCACTTGGTCTGTGGCACTTTGTTATAGGGTCTCAGGGAAACTAATACATCAGCTAAAGCCTCTCCCACTCTGCATCTAGGATGCAGCCTCCGGTACCAACTGGAACAGGGGCACCTGCAGTAGGAGGGGGAGTGGAGTCTGCTCTTTGCTGTTCTAAGATCTTGGAGCTGAAGCCACAGGCTGTCTTTGTTCCTGAAAAAGCCCAGAAGCCCAGAGGGAGCTGCTGGTCCTTTGGGAATAGATGGCTGGAAGAGGGCCTGCTTTCCAAGCACAGGAGCTCAGGCAGAAGTCTGGTGCTGAGTTTGGGGACTTCTGTGTCTCAGGATGAAGGGCCTGGAACTCGCGCCTGGAAACCCAAAGCAGGAAGCAGGGGTGCCTGCTTCTGAGCAGCTGAGACGAAGTTGATGTGTTGGGTCAGTTTCAGCTTCTTGACTCTTCCAGGTCAATGTATTTCCCCCCTTCCCCCATAGGAGAATTTTAAAAAATTACATAGGAGCTGACCCACTCGAGGTAGACATTAGTGTGCATTAAGAAACATGGGGTTAAAATTTTTGTGTACTTGAATATGTGGCTGGAACTACAGATCCATGAATAGTTACTGAGCATCCACCATAGCCATTTTGTTAACTGCAGGTATTAATGCTATTGACAGTTCTGGGTGTAGTATTACTGCCCCATTTTACAGATGAGGAAAGCTGAGACATGGAAAAGTGAAGTGACTTAGCCCAAGTTTCACAGACAGCAAGTGGTACTGCTTGCATTTGAACCTGGAGAGACTGATTCCAGACCTCCCAGGGCCCGTGGGCTGGTACCTCAGCGGCCTGGCATCCGCTGATAGCGAATCTTCTCATGAGAGGTCAGGAGGTGGGGACCACAGAGCAACCCAGAAAGGATAAAGGACAGTCTTGAAGTCGTTGAGGGTTTGAAAAACTCGTGCTGGCTGTAATATTTGGTGAGAAGTGCGGATTCTGAGGGCTGTTTTGTCATGGGGTCACCCTGTTTACCCAACACACGTTTTGGTGACTGAGCAGGGACCCTGTGCTCTCTGGTTCCTGGGAGGTGGCCAGGAGCAGCAGGTGAGGGCTGGCGGCAGCTATTTCTCCTGGTCCTTGCCACCCCTCCCCCATACGGCAGGTAGCACCAGGTGTGTCTGGGAAAGCTGAGGGGGGAAGGCCAATCAGTGAGTGAGAGGAGCCGGGCTGCACTGGGGCTGGATTGCTGGGGATTGCACTCGCAATCAGGGCATTTCACACAGCAAATTGTGGTCATTTAGGCTGCTCTACGGCGAGCTTAATTTCAGGCCCAAGCACGGAGGATATTCAGAGACACAATGAGGTAATTTCACATTTTAAAGCAGAGAATGCAGGGTAAATTAGTAGAAAAATCATGACACTTATAAACCCGTTCTAAAGATGTATTGTTCCCTTTTCTTCTGGGAGAAAAAAAATCAGCTTCTATTAAGATTGAATTAACCACTGGAGGAGAATTCCTCAGACGGCCAATTCATAAGGAGAAATCTATTTTAAACTTGGTCAAAAGGCTTTTGCAGAAAGTGGTGGGAAGACAGCTCCCCAGGAAATGCAGGTGCTCTGACAGCCTTCTCTGCACCTGGGCCTGGGGGGCTGGCCTGCTCCTGCCCACCCTGAGTTGACCCCCTGTGGGTCCAGCCTTGAGTGGCCTGACTGCTGAGGTTAGACACGCCCCTGACAAGGGGGCCCACACCCTTCCATGTGAGGACCCTGCATTTACTGTGTAGTGAGATAGCTAGGGGTTTTAGGGTTCTGATGCTTGGATTTGAATCCCAGCTCTGCCTCCAAACAGCTGTGACCCTGAACAAGAATTTGACCTCCCATCCTTAGTCTTGTCATCTGCAAAAGGAGTAATACTAGCACCTATTTCATGGATCATTTGAGAGGAGAGGCATACAAAGATCCTGGCATGCAGGAGGCCCCCATTAGAGTCACTGTCTTAGTTTGGGATGCCCCAGAAGAGAGGCCTGCGACAGGACTTGAATAAAGGTGAAGGTAGAGGAGGGGGGACGTGAGAGGCCAACAGGAAGGCATCACCTAAGGCACGAAGCAAAACAGCTGCCTCCTGGGGGCAGCTCTTGGAGCAGCATAGAAAACGCACTAAGAGTTAGCCTACACGAAGGGTACAGGAGCTAGGGTATGTATACACCACATCCCCGAAGTCACCCCTCCAAGGCGCTCCTCCAGGTGGTTTTAGTTTCTTGGTGTTTCCAGCCTCTACCTTGAAGATATCAAAGTGAGCTCCAGGAGCCAGAGAAAGCCCCCAGGCAAGGCAAGTCCAGTGGGTCATGGAGAGTCAAGGTAGAAGGGCACAGGCCTCTGCTGCCCAACTACTGGCACTGTTATTCCAAGCCCACGCCAGGGCTCTTCCTTGGGCTCTAGCTTTTATTTTATTCCAGGAAAACAAGTGCCATGCCAGCGGTGTACATGATACCAGGGTCACGCTGAGGAGGTAAGTTCTGCGTTCTTGTCTCAGCTCTTTCCCTAGAAAACTGTAAACTTGAGCTCCTCCTGTCCGTTTCTCTGGGTCATAATGTTCCCACGTGTTTTGGGATACTCTTTGAAGTCCTTCCTTGCTCTGAAATAATGGCTTAGGGGGTGAGGGTATGGAGAGGTGGTGGACACCCATTCCCTCGCCTCTCCCAGCACCCAGCTCTGGCACAGAGCTGGACTATGCTACAAGGGGTGAAAGTGGAGCTCTGTCCAGACAGACAGGCTCCTGATTTCTCAAACCAGAGAGAAGTCTTCCTCTCTCCACTGGTCCCAGGCCCACAGAATGGTCCTGCTGGCCCTGTGAATGCTCAGTGTGGGGGCCAGAAACTGCCAGGGAGAGACGGTTCCAGGCCATAGGCCTAATCTTGGGGATCAGGACACCAGGATCCCTTTTGATTTTTAAAATGACATCAATTTAAGGCAAATCCATCAGAAAACTGATGAATTCTTCTCCCTGTGACAAACAAGAGCCTGACTCTGCACCAAGCACTTCCGCACATCTTTGAGTGCTCTGCCTGCATCAGTTTCTTAGCTCAGAAAAGACTGCCCTCAGGCTCTACAGACCTTTGTAATCCATCGAACTTTTCACTTAGAACCCCCAAATACCGGGATATTCCTTGGCTCTTTTTTTACAATAATTTTCTAGCTCATTTTTTTTTTTTTCAGAGAAATCAATTTTAATGAGGATCAAAAGGCTTTTTCAGAGCCCCAGGTGACAGAGCCCAAGAATTCAGTTCTCAAGGAAGGGCAGGGCAACTGGGATGGTCCTCAGACTTGAGGGTAGGGAGCAGTGGCCTCCAGCTGTCCACAGAGTGGGTCCCTCCCCAGGACCACGTGAGCTATCCATCTCTCAGGCTGGCAGCCTCGAGGGGCCTTGTCCAGTCCCAGACTGAGTCCTCCCCAGCCCCCCTGACAGCCCATGGCAGGGAGATGGCTGCTCTGAGAGTCAGCTTTCTACAAAGACAGAAATAATCAGGTTGACCAAAGGGGAAAAAAGGGAAAATTGAGCATTATGAGGGTGATAATTCAGAAAGTGTCAGCCTCAGAATAATTGAATCGGATGACATTTCGTGCTACGGGAAACAATAGCAGCTAGCCCGCTGCCCGTCTGATTCATGTCTGGTTCATGTTTAACAAAACAAGGGCAAGGGTCACGCAGCCACGAGCCCCATAAATAACCCGTTAATGGGATTTCCAAACAAGCTGTCCTCAAAAGTGGCTTTCCGTCTCACTGAGAGAATATTAAAATGCAAATGGATTCGGGCTGTGTCTTCATAAACAACCGTGTTCATTTAACCTCCGACCTCCCCGCTTAACTGCCCATTCCAGCAATTTGTACGGGCTCCTCAGCCGCCGGCTCCTGGCGGTAATTCAGGGAAAGTGCATTAAAGGAAAGGGTTACAATTTGCGATGCTCAGTTAATCACGCTATTGAGATGTTTATGGACAGGATGCCCTGCTCCTCTTCACACTTGTCTCAGGCCTCTTGCCTCCACCCCATCGGCTCAGACTTGGCCAGTGGGTTCCTTTTGTTGTCCAGAATCTCGGGAGGTGGGTGCGGCTCTGGGCCTAGGCAGGCTGCCCTTCCAGCTGAGCGAGGGCCCCTCCTTGGGCCTCTAGTCACCAGCCTGGTCTCCTGTGTTGGCCTCTGTTCCTCTTTGGAGGCCCTGTCCAGAGGCCCTCAATTAAATGCTACTCCTAGTGGATGGTCTCAAAGCTCTTTCTCCTTTGTGCAATAGTTCAGGCTCTCCCCAGGCAGTGTTTGTCACTTGGTTTCTTTCAGGGAGGCCCTATCTGTTCCCTCCAGTGCCAGATCCCAGGCCTGGCACTGGCCCAGTAGAAAACCTGTCTTGAGATGCTCCTTGAGAGGCAGCTTGAACGTACGTTTCTTCCCCAGCCTCTGGGCTTTCTCCCTGAGCCTTGTTGTTCAGTTGCTAAGTCGTGTCTGACTCTTTGTGACCCCATGGACTGCAGCACACCAGGCTTCTCTGTCCTCACCATCTCCCGGAGTTCACCCAAACTGTCTCATCCTCTGTCACCCCTTTCTCCTCCTGCCCTCAGTCTTTCCCAGCATCAGGCTCTTCTCCTTTGAGTTGACCAAAGTGTTGGAGCTTCAGCATCAGTCCTTCCAATGAATATGCAGGGTGGATTTCCTTTAGGATCTGATTAAATCAGATCTCCTTGCTGTCCAAGGGATTCCTAAGAGGTTTTTCCAGCACCATAATTTGAAAGCCTTGACCTTCCATCTATGTAGCCATGCAGAAAGAAAAGACACAGACACCGGGAATAGATAGAGATGAGAGCCAGAGGCCAGGGCAAGGTTTGACCCCCTGGGTGTTTATTTCAGGGGATGAGACAGCCATGCCGCTGGAGGGGCCCTATTATGGCCTCAGTTGCCTGGACACGGGCCACACACCCTTCAGTTACAGACAGCTTTTCCACAAAGGTGACTTCTGCAAGGGCGCTTGGCATGTGGTACCTCCAGGTCCAGTCATGAGGTTTTGCCCTTAGAGATGAAGAAAAGACATGAAGGGACTTGCCTGCGGTCACCCAGTGAGTAACAGGAGGAGGGAGCCTGCGGACCTGGCCTGACTCCAGGTACAGCTTTACCGCACACCTGCAGGAGGGCCTGGCAGCTGTGACGTCTCCGAGCAGAGAGTCTGAGAGCCAGGACTGGGTCTCCTCTTTTGGGCGGGAGGAGAGCTGAGAAGGCGAGGCCATGCAGGGGAGGGCAAGTGGAAGTGGAGGGAGGGGGTCCTTGTCACTGATCCCAGCTGAATTAATGGCCTCCTCTCTAGAACTGGGCAGCCCCATTCCAGCTGAACTTGTGTGCTGTTCTCTGAGGCCAGCATCTCTCTCCTTCAGCTTTTTTTTCTCACCGCTTTACCAGGGAAAGAGTGGAAATCCCTGATAATCTCTGATTGACTCATGGAAACTTGGGTCTCTGGAAACCACCCAAACAAGAAATATCCAACTCTGCCTTGCTCCCCTGCTGGATAAACTCAAATATACTCCTAGTTACAAATCTGTCCACCAACATGTAAAGACTCAAATGGCGAATGGTGGGTGCGGCTGGTTAAGGAGCTGAGCTGAGGTTGTGGCCACTGGGCTTCCAAGCCATCTCCCGCCCACCCCATCCTTCTCCACTCCTCTCTTCATCCCCTGCCTCCTTCCCTTACTCAGACTCAGCACCCGAGACCTGGCACTGTGCCAGAGGGTTCCACGAGGGGAGCCAAGAGTCCTGCAGCCCTGGCCCCACATTTCCTGGCCAGTTTTGCTCGCTTTCTTTGCCTGGATGGATTTCTTTCTCTTCCTCTCTCCGTTTGTCTGGCTTTCTCTCTGCTCTGTTTGTCTCCTGCAGACTCTCCTGTTCTCTGCACATTTTTGTCTCTCTCTTGTCTGTCTCTTACATATCTCTCCCTTGTTTCTCCATCTCCTTTCTCTCTCTCTCTCTCCTTCCCCCACATGTCCCCATCCCATCTATTCTTTCCACACACCTGCCCCACTCTCCTTCAGCTCCATCATCTCTTGCTGGCAGTCCTCTGATAGCCCCAAACCAGTTCCTTTGTCTCCAGTCTCACCCCATTCTCTACTTTCCTCTCACAGCCATTTATATAAAGTGCAAATTGGACTGTTTCCTTCTCTGGCTTAAAATCCTTCAAGGCACCCACTGCCCTCAGGGTTAATCCCAGACTCCTTTTCGAGACATGCTAGGTCCCGATCAGCTCCTTGTCCATCTGTCCAGACTCATCTCTCTTCACACCTCTGGGTTCCACTTGACTATATGTGTGTGTAGAGAGAAAACACACACACACACACACGCACGCACAGAATGAGAACCTGAAGGACAAACACATTTACTAGAGAGACAGGGAGAGACAAAAGGAAATGCTCTGTTGGAAGAGGAGTGGTCCTTCACCTCTTGGCCCTTTCAGTCATTTGTCTGCTGCAGGGCCTGACCCATGTGTGCAGAGGACTTTCTACCCCATCCAGACCATCTGACACTGGAATCTGTGCTCCATACACTTGACACTTGTACACTGACTGCCTTGGAGTGATATCAGGTAGGAAGGAGGGCTTTCTGATTGGGCAAAGGCAGAAGAAGGTAGGCACAGGAGGCAGGCGAGTTTATAAGCAACTGGAGGATGCTGGTAGCCCCATTTCCTGGTAAAGTGGGTGAGGTCACTGCCTGTGGAATGTGTGGGGCATTAAGGACAGGGGGAAGAAAGGGTGAAGGTATGGGCAGATTTCAGAGGGTCACATGACAGGAAGCCAACCAGGCAAACACCAAGGCCACCTGGGCAATAGTGGGGACTCAGGTGATAACCAGGAACTTGTGGGAACTTGTGCCCATGAGGCTGGATGGTTTCCTGTAGCAGTGTTTGGCAGCACAGGTGCCTAAACGTAGAAGATGGGCCATTGGATTGCCCCAGAAATGGGGACTTCTCTAAGAGTGGGATGGAAGGACAAGGGTCAAAGGAATTGTTTTGAAGGTTTTGGCCAAAGAGTGGGTGGTGTGATAGAACATGGAATCTCTCTGAGATTGGAAAGGTAAGGAAGGCAGGAAGGGCAGATGGGGAAAAATTAGAGGGGAAGAAATAGTTGGAGGTTTTGATGAAACTGAAGAACAGGTGTGGTGGCAATAAGAGGGTGTGGGAGGGTAGGGAACAGAGGTCCCCGCATCAGTAGCCTGTGGTTCTGGGTAGTGGACAGAGCAAGGGCCGTGGAGCAGAGGCTGGGGGGCGGAGCAGGGGTCGCTGAAGTGTACCGAACCACTCATACACCTGGAAGCTTAAAACATCAATAGTCTGGAGTCAGCTGGAGGTTCTGCTGATCTTGGCTGGGCTCGGCTGGGCTCCCTCACATGCCTGAGGTCAGCAGCATGTTGGTGGAAGCTGGTTGGCACCCGCTGGTCTGAGATGGCCTCACTCACAGGTCTGGGGTTTGGTTGGCTCTTGGCCCAGGGGTTGGGGGTGGCCAGATACCGTGTCTCTCATCCTCCAGCTCAGGCTCAGACTGAGAACAAGGATCACCTCTTCTGCATCCTAGTGGCCAAAGTGAGTCATCAGGTTTGCCCTCAAATCAAGCAGTAGAGAAATGGCTCATCTTCTCGGTGGGAAGAGCTGGAAAGAAGTGTGACCATTTCCCAACCTCGCACAGTTAAGGCCCTGATCCTCCTAAGGATGGTTAGATCACTAGCTCCCACACTCAGTTCCTTTGGGATATACACCGAGATCCAGGCGCTAAGGTCTTCAGAGAGTGACAGGGTGTGACACAGAGCCTGTAGAAATAGCATCGGGAGGGACAAAGGCAGTCCGGGCCCTTAGAGGAGTGGCTGTTGTGTGTGTGTGCGTGCATGTGTGTGTGTTTGCAGTGAGCTTTGGGGATTGAGAAGATGACAACCTCTGGGAGGGTTGGGGGCAGGGACGACAGTGACAACCCTGGGAAACAGTTTCTGGTACTTTGCAGAATCGTAGCGTTAGCAATTCAGCCCCGTTCTTTCCGCTGCCCCAGCCCCACTGCTGGTAACTGACAGAAGGTCACGGCCCATCAAGACGCTGCCCAGGGGAAGGTTGCTACATCAGCTCTTTCTTATTGACCGACTGTCTTCACTTTCTTTCACTCAACAAGTAATTATTGAGCATCAGTCATGTGCCAGGCTCTGTGTGGGGGACAGGAAAGAAGACACAGTCCCTGCCCTTGGGGAACTCAAAACTTGGGTATTCTGGCCAAGGTGTATCTACACACACAGGTGTGTGCCCATGGGTGTGCACACACACACATTACTCCTCTGGTACCCTCACATGCTTTATATATTAAAATATGGACCCTTGCTAATTAAAAAAGCAAAACTTCAAAATCATCCTAATTGTTTATCTTTCCACTTTTTAATATCTGACAACACTGAGGTTTTTCTAGAATAAAAACTGATATGTTAAAAATTAAAAGATTCTATTCAATGGCTTGTTTGAAATCTCCCATGTTCAGGCTGACTCTTGAATCTATTTCTGTGGAAAAAGGGAATGCTGGGAACCTTCCTTAGAAATAAAAAGCGCAAGAATAACAGTAGCAGTAAAAACAGTAACTTCCCTATTTGCGATGCTAAAAGGCAATGGCACCCCACTCTAGTACTCTTGCCTGGAAAATCCCATCGACAGAGGAGCATGGTGGGCTGCAGTCCATGGGGTCGCTGAGAGTTGGACACGACTCAGTGACTTCACTTTCACTTTTTGCTTTCATGCATTGGAGAAGGAAATGGCAACCCACTCCAGTGTTCTTGCCTGGAGAATCCCAGGGACGGGGGAGCCTGGTGGGCTGCCGTCTATGGGGTTGCACAGAGTCGGACACGACTGAAGCGACTTGGCAGCAGCAGCAGCAGTTTGAAACATCCAGTCTTGCATGTTATATCAGTTGTCTTGCGAATGCCATCTCATTGTTGGTCTCGGGGCTCCTGGGAGGTTTATGGGAACGAGTGTGGCTCTTGAGGCAACCTGCTCATGTCTCCAGGTACAAACCAGCTCTGGTGGGTTGTGCTGAGCCCTACTAAAGGGGAAGAGATGCCTCCTTTGTCTCCCAGTCCTGTTGCCTCTTCTTGGGCAGGGCTTGGGCTCCCAGGAGAACGCTTCAGAGTCAAGGCCAGCACTAGGCTCATGGTCTCCATGGCCAGAGTCAAGGCCAGTCTGCATGCTTCAAGGCTACTGAGAATCATTTGCTGCTGCTGTTCAGTCTGATTGAACAGCGGTGTCTGACTCTTTGCCGCGTCATAAACTGCAGCTCGCCAGGCTCTGCTGTCTTTCACTATCTCCTGGAATTTGCTCAAACTTATGTCCATTGAGTCACTGATGCCATTAATTCAAGGAATGTGGCAGCTGGAAGAAACTTGGGAGACCTCTGGGCTTCACTCGCCAGCTGTAAAATAGGGCTGCCATTCACACTGGCTTCAGGCTTGTTATGAAGCAGAAATACCACTGATCACAGTGATGCTGAGGCAGATGCCCTATGGACACTGTGGATGGGAGGTGGGTGGCACGACACTCGGTCTCCACCTCCCCCAAGTGAGGTCTACGCTGAAGCTTGTTACTCTGATGATCCAGTCCATGACACCTTTCCCTTCACTTCTGGAGACTTCCATCAAGACCAAGTCTTCCAGAGCTACCAGGAGGCTCTAAAGCTTTCAGTTTTTGTCCCAGGGAGCTGAGGACCATACTCACAAGCACGTCCAGAGCTGGCTTTGTTCAGACGCAGAGACTTTTGCCTCCTCAGTCAACAGGGTCTGAGCTTCTGCTCTGTGTTAGGTTAAGTGCTTTGCTGGGGATAGAGAGAAATCTGCATGGAGTTCACAATCTGCATGGGGCACAGACAAGACAGCAGATGGTCCCAGTGCAATGCGGCACCAAAAATATCAGAGGAGGAAAGGAAATCTGGAGGAAGTGTGTGGGGTCATGGATTCCCCTGGGTCGGGAAGATCCCCTGGAGGAGGGCATGGCAACCTTCCCAGTATTCTTGCCTGGAGAATCCCATGGACAGGGAAGTGTGCGGGGCCACAGACCATAGTGTCACAAAGAATTGGACATGACTAAAGAGGAACTAAAAGGCCTCTTGATGAAAGTGAAAGAGGAGAGTGAAAAAGTTGGGTTATAGCTCAACATACAGAAAATGAAGATCATGGCATCCGGTCCCATCACTTCATGGGAAATAGATGGGGAAACAGTGGAAACAGTGTCAGACTTTATTTTTTGGGGCTCCAAAATCACTGCAGATGGTGACTGCAGCCATGAAATTAAAAGACGCTTACTCCTTGGAAGAAAAGTTATGACCAACCTAGATAGCATATTCAAAAGCAGAGACATTACTTTGCCAACAAAGGTCCATCTAGTCAAAGCTATGGTTTTTCCAGTGGTCATGTATGGATGTGAGAGTTGGACTGTGAAGAAGGATGAGCGCCGAAGAATGGATGCTTTTGAACTGTGGTGTTGGAGAAGACTCTTGAGTGAGTCCCTTGGACTGCAAGGAGATCCAACCAGTCCATTCTGATCCCAGATCAGCCCTGGGATTTCTTTGGAGGGAATGATGCTGAAGCTGAAACTCCAGTACTTTGGCCACCTCATGCGAAGAGTTGACTCATTGGAAAAGACTCTGATGCTGGGAGGGATTGGGGGCAGGAGGAGAAGGGGACGACAGAGGATGAGATGGCTGGATGGCATCACGGACTCGATGGACGTGAGTTTGAGTGAACTCCAGGAGTTGGTGATGGACAGACAGGGAGGCCTGGTGTGCTGCGATTCATTGGGTTGCAAAGAGTCAGACATGACGGAGTGACTGAACTGAACTGAACTGAAGTGACTTAGCATACACACACACGCACACACACACACAGCTTGAGGTGAATAGGAATACCCTGGGCTGAAGAAGTGGGAAAGGGCAGGAGCTGCCCATGTGTAGACAGGAGGCTGTGAACTGGAGGAGGACATGTTCGAGAAGGTGGCCAGAGCAGAAGGCATAGGAGGGAGGCATGAAGGGAACATGGCTGGGAACACTAGGTGGGGGTCAGCTGACAGACAGCCACGATGGGATTCGCTAAGACGTCTAGGCTTTTATCCTGGGGGCAACTGGGAGCCGCTGGCTTCTAGGGAGCACCCAGCAAATCACAGGCTAAAGCACAAGCGTATTTGAAATGCCTGTTTCGCCATCCAAGTGGCTGCATCAGGATTTGGAAGGCACTGTTTTGATTTGTGTGGCTGGTGAGCATTGCCCCTTAGGACCCTTCTGCTCCCTCATCCCTACACTGTGTCTGGTCTCCCTCTTCTTTTCAAGCTTCTGGCCATCTCTTATCCCAAAGCCTTCTCCATACTTCTGCATCAGGGATGGAATGAAGCTCTGGGTATTTATCTTATCCATCGGGGATTTGTTTTATAAGGCATCAAAAACCCTGCTTGAAATGGCTATGTAAAAACCTCTGAGTCTAAGTATCAGGAGGTCGTTGCAGGCACCAAACCAGATGCTGTAGAGACGGAGTTGAGTAAATGTGGTCATCTTCAAGTGGCTTCCACTTCGTGGGGGACAGACAGAGATGCATAACTTCACCCCACGTTGTGGGAGCTTTGGCAGAAGAGAGGAAAGGGGCTTTAGGAGCTCCAAGAAAGGCAATGTAAGTCCGTGTAGGGCAAGGGAATGCTGGGAGGTGCCTCTGATCAGGGTCTCTGGAGATGGACTCTGAGATGGAGGTTTGTGTGGGGCAAGTGTCCAGGGCAGTGGTCTTGGGAACCACATGTGTGAGTGAGGAAAGCAGGTCTGGCATGAGGAGAGGCCTCAGCCAACCCCACAGGGGCCTCTGGAGCTTGGAAGACCAGAGGTGTCCAGAGTTAGGTGAGGGGACTGGGCCATTAGAGCCCACACTGACCACCCAATGGCCATGGGGCTACCTGGGGAAGGGGGTAACTCGAGGGCATGGCTGGTGCTCCCGCTTCTGGAAGTTGGGGAATGAGTGCCTTGGTCTTAAGAGGGGTTCTGGGTGGTGCACCCCAGCCTTCCCCACAGAAGGCCTCCCGGAGGGGTGATGGCTATGCCGGACTTGAAGAATGAGCAGCAGTGATCCTGATGCGGTGGGTAGGGTAGTGGGAATAGCGTGGGCAAGGCCTAGAGGCCCTACTTTTTGGAAAAGAGCAAGTAACACGGCTCAAACCCAGAGCTCACTTGTTGTTTAGTTGCTAAATTATGTCTGATTTTTTGAGACCCCATGGACTGTAGCCCACCAGACTCCTCTGTCCATGGGATTTCCCAGGCAAGAATACTGCAGTGAGTTGCCATTTTCTCCTCCAGGGGATCTTCCTGACCCAGAGGTCGAACCCACATCTCCTGTGTTGGCAGGCAGATTCTTTACCACTGAGTCTCCAGGGAAGCCTCCAGAGCTCAGAGAGGGCAGTGAAGGAGGATCCTGGGTAAGTAAGCAGTGGGTAAAACCCCAAGGGGCTGAGTTAGACAAAACCAGGGTCAGAAATTTGAACTTTGTGACAATGGCAATGAGAAGTCACAGAGGGGTTATGATGTCATTTGTCCTACATACTTGCTCTGAATAATGAAGAGGGTAAGATGCATGGGAGGCAGAATTGTCAGGTGGTTTTGAAGTCAGTCCTGAAGACCTGTTCTGTGCTGTGCTGTGCTTAGTGGCTTAGGAGTGTCCAACTCTTGCGACACCATAGACTGTAGCCTGCCAGGTTCCTCTGTCCCTGGGATTCTCCAGGCAAGAATACTGGAGCGAGTTGCCATTTCCTTCTCCAGGGGATCTTCCTGATCCAGGAATCAAACCTGGGTCTCCTGCACTGCAGGCGGATTCTTCCCTGACAGTCATGAGGATCTAAGTATCAACAATAAGTGGACGAGAAGGAGCATTATGAAATACTCGTTTCGCTAGCAAAGTTCACTCAGGTTTTTTTTTTTTTTTGTAAGATGTTATGGAAAACACAAAAGATGTTTTTTGGCCTATCCACCGTTTAGGGGGTACAACTGAACCAAGTAGTGACTGGTTGGATACAGAAGTTATTCTTCTAACTTTACATATATAAACTCATTTGTGGTTCACAACATGGACATCTTTATGAGCTCCATTTTGCAGTTGAGGAAGCTGAGGCTCAGAGAAGTTGCTGCTGCTGCTGCTGCTAAGTTGCTTCAGTCGTGTCCGACTCTATGTGACCCCATAGAAGGCAGCCCACCAGGCTCCCCCATCCCTGGGATTCTCCAGGCAAGAACACTGGATTGGGTTGCCATTTCCTTCTCCAATGCACGAAAGTGAAAAGTGAAAGTGAAGTCACTCAGTCATGTCCGACTCTTAGCAACCCCAAGGACTGAAGACTACCAGGCTCCTCCATCCATGGGATTTTCCAGGCAAGAGTACTGGAGTGGGCTGCCATTGCCTTCTCCATCAGAGAAGTTAAGTAACTTGCTAAGGTCACACAGCTGACAAGTGGTGGAGCCTAGACCTAAAGCTAGACTTTCTTGCATCCTGATATTTGGTTTGGCAAACTGAATGGATTAGTGAGATGGAGGACCCAGGAAGAGAGAGGGTTAGGGAGGATGATGGTGACATTTGCTTCAGACTTTTTGACCCCATGTTCCCTGTAAGCCATCGAGCAGAGACGTTCAGAGAGCAGTTGGCTCGTCTAGGTCAGATGAGCACGGCCTGGAGTAAGAGACTGGAGGACCAGTACCCTTCCAGGTGACACACGACACTGTGAGGATGGAAGAAGAAAGAGTGCGGTGAAAAGAGATCACAGGATGGAAGTGAGAGGAACACAGGGGTTAAGAGAAAGGCAGAGGGAAAAATGCCTGTCTGGGCAACCAGGAGAGGTTGGTCAGAGATCTTGGAGGAAACTCAGAGGGGCTGTCATGGAAGCAGATGAAGAGGATGTCTGAAGGTAAGAAGAGCCAGATGCTGCAGGCCAACCTGCAGATGCTGCCCTAAGATAAAGACTCAGCACTGTCCTCCATTCACCAAGGCAGAGAGTGGACCCTCAGTCCTGGAGCACACGGAAGACAAGCACGGATCTTAACATCGCACTGGCTTCCTCGCTGTCTCTTGGCAGCAGTAGACGTGAAGGGCTTTCTGAACAAAATATCTCTTTGGAGATGGATTGGAAAAAACACCCTGTTTATCACTTCCTCCTGGGATTTTCCTAGCACCTCTCCGCTGAGATAGAAATCTTAGGCTTGTCATCAGAAGTGGGGAGACATATCATGACAGCCTGTCCTCTGAAACCTGCCCACTGCCTCCGCACCTGCAGAGCCCCCGGAGGCTCTGGGTGTCAGTGGGCGGGGGCGAGGCCCCCACTGCGTCTGCTCCCCTCAGCTCCTGCAGGCAAACACCTGGAGCCCTCTTGGCAGGCCCAGGGCTGTCCTGGGACAAAGCCCACATCTGACAGCCATACGGTGTGTGGCGGCACCCTGCCACCTGCAAACACACGCGCTTGCACACATGTGCACACGCGTGCACACACACATGCACACAGACACACTCCCCTGGTTGCTGCATACCACCGCCAGACTGCAGTGGGGGCGGGGCAGCAGGGGTAGAAGGGGCTGAGCTGGTTGGTATCCAGGCTCTCACTGGTCATACTAGGTAGGGGTGCCGGTTACTTCACCTTTCTGAGTGTTTGCTTCTTTATTTGCTAAAATGAGGATCTGGTGTTTTTAGATGCCTGATATGACTATAGCAATAACAGAGTAATTAAGTGCCAGAGACTATGCAAAACCCTTTACACACATTTTCTCAGTGAATCCTGATCATAACCCCATGAGGTGAGGATTATTCCCATCTTACCTGGGAAGAAGCTGAGGTTACAGAGAGTAAGTAACTTTTGCTCAAAAATCTCACAGCTTGGAAGTGGCAGGGCTGGGATTTGAACCCAGGCAGCTGGGTTTGGCACTCCTGGCCACTTTCTTTCCCTGTGATTTTTTTCTTTCCGGCGCACTTCTCATGCGCCTTCAGAGGTGTGGTTTTACACTACTCGTCTGCCTGTCACCCCCCGGCTTAAAGCCACATGTTGGCTTTCCTTCAGTTGCTTATTGAAAGCGAAATGCCTTCTCTGGGCCTCCAGGGCCCCACCCCTCCTCCTCGTCCCTCACACAGACTCTGTGCCCTAGCACCCGTGGCGACGCGCAATTCAACAAGCATTCTGTGTGTGTTCATGTCCAGCAGGAAGCGGCCAGTCCTGGAGGGCAGGGCCTACGTTGCCTCCTTCAACTCTGACATCTCTCTCGCTCCTGCTCCTCCTCCAATCCTCATTTCTAATGAATGTTTTTGCCATAAAAGGTAATCATGGGAATAGCTGCAGCCATGGGAATATCAGGAAAAGTTAAGCAGAGCGGCTAATAAACCCTGGCTGAGGGTCATCTTTATAAACAACTTTGTGTTTGGCCCTTTAGGGTCAGAAAGAAGGAAGACTCTCACACAGATGAGAGTCTATGTGATGAACAGGAAACAAGGAGATGCTGATGAGTACAGCCTTGATGTTAGCTGAGTGTTGTAACTTGACTGGAAAACAAGAAGAAATCGGGGCAGACTTCCTGGGGGAGGTGGCATTAGCACTGAGCCTTTTAAGGACTGGGAAAGTAGACAGCATTCTGAGACTGGGGAGAGACCTACACTTTAAAATGCTTCCATCCCTCTGGTACACCCCCCAACACACTCCAAGTCCCCCACTCCCTGCTCTCTGGGCCTCTGCCAACACCTGCTCTTTTACCTCCCACCACACCAGCAGGTGGGGCTTCCTATAGTTTTCTCATCAAGGCTTTTCCTTCTGAGATGTTGTTTCCTCAAATGGCAGGTGCTCCCTGTCCTTGCCTGGCTAACTCCTAAGGATCTTTCAGTCTCACCTTAAACCCCACTCCCTCCAGATTCAGGCAGTTTTGGGCATCCTGCTTGCCATTTGCACTGCGTTTTCTGCCTTGTCTGGTTCAACACTAACCAGCCTCGCCGATTATGGCTTAGTTCATTGTCTGCCAGCTGCACCAGCTGGTAAACTCAGAGAGGCCAGGTACCTATTTACCCCAGTGCCCCCAGCTCCTGCACACAGAAGGTGCTCAATAAATGTGTACAGAATTAATAAGTGTGTGATACATGGTAGCTAGTTTTCTCATTACCACTGCCTTGAACATTCTTTCTGGTCAGCACCTCTTTCTCTGCCCTGGTCTTCTGGCTTCTGGTCCCAACCCCAACCCAGGAGTGAAGCATTGTGTCCAGGTCCTGGGGATGCTGCTGCTGTCTTGAGAACGGGACTGTGGAAGCCACAATGGGCCTGATCCGGAGCGTTGTCCCTGCTAATTATTACGGACAAGCCTCCTTATTGAACCTCGTCCTCTTATTGACATTCGGATGCATGAGCCGAGGCTGTTGTTTTAAACGCACTCATTAGCCACACAAATCAGTCCTGTTGACAGAGCGCCTTTGAATTAAGCATCTCGCCGTAGTCATTGGACAAGGAGCAATTTATAATGCCATTAGCAACGCTTTCGAAGGTTACAGGCATCAAAAATTGTTCAGCCGTAATTATTCTTAATGGATACAAGGAATAAACTGACGCAGGACAGCTTTTTCATTAGCCTTCAATCAAGGCTGATGGCTTTGAGAAATGTACAGTAAGTGCGTTTTGGGGGAGAAATAATGATGTTACAGCACCTTTCCCAGGAAAATGCTCTCGGTACACAGCTTAACTTTTAATGGCCTTAATTTGACATAATTAAAAAAAATTTGAATTTGTTTTTGAAGATCTTGAAATAAATTATTTGGCTCCCATTTTTAACCCTTGGGGGAACTGGTGCTAAATAGCAGTGAGGGAACCAATGTCTGGAAAGGAGGGGCTATACTGGGAGCTGGAGCTAATAGGGTAGAGTCTTCCAGAAAACCCACCTACTCTGTTATTGTGAGGGCTGCACTCTCATCCCAGGGTTTCTGAGTGACCTTGGAAGAAGGGATGGGATTTCTAAGTCACCAGGTCCAAACGGATTCAAATGCAAGTCTATACCTATAGAGTCCATTTGGATTATCCTGGAAGTGGGGTCCCTATAGGCAGGGAGAGAGGTATCCACCCCATTCTGGGGCAGAGCATGCTAAGGAAAGGATAGGACTGGGAGTAAACCCAGACCTGGAGCTGTGAGACTTCAAGCAAGTGAACTTTGGTTTCTTCATCTGTGAAATGAGGGTGACAATGCCTATATCATGGGACCTTTGTGAGAGTTTGAAGACAGAACTGATATGAAAGCTGCTGGCCATTGCCTGGCACACAGTAGGTGCTCAATAAATGTTCATTCTTGAGGTCAGGGCCTAATCCAACTTGCTATGGTAGTTCCTACTGGCCAAGGCTGGGGCACCAAAAACACAGGAGATATAATAAGATGGGGACAATTATACTTGCCAAAACTTATCTCTGGGAGGACACTGGAGGTAGCTGACCAGAAGCTGTTTGGAGTGGGGATAAGACGTCTCCTTGCATACATCCCCACCTGCATCTTCAGGCCAAAGGAGAAATAGATGACTTCTGAACTGCATCCTAAGGAGAGTGGGTCAGCTGATTTCAGGGCTGCTGCTTTGCTAAGTGAGAGTATGCAAGTTTAGGGCAGAGCGGAATTGCTGGGACCATGAAAGAGATGGCACAATGTATCAATAGGAGAGGTCAAGCATCGTCCTTGTTTATCTTCAATTTCTCCTCCAAGTAAATGCTAAACAAATCCTTCAAGTCTATCAGATTGAGGGTGGGTCAAATCCTCACTTGCCCAAAGTGCTCAAAAGTCTGGTTCAGGCCTGGATGAACCATGGTAAGTACTCACACAAGGGTTCACTGGAGTCATGCTGAAAAACAAGGGTGAGGCATCCTCACTGTCATGATCACTGGTGCTCGATAGGCATCTTCAGGGCCTCTCAGGACTTGGGAAAGGCAGACACAATGGGGCAGCCTGGGGTTGGGCCCACAGACGTGGCATTGCACTGCTTTGGCTCTGCACTGCCCTCTAAGGGACCTCGGAGAGATGTCTCTTCACCTAGGTCTCAGATTGCTCATATGAAAAGGGCAGAATGGCTGGAAGTTACTCCTACAGGCACCAGGAAAACTCAGCCTGTGATTCCTATCTGGTCTACCTGAGAGCAGAGGCATGCCCAGACAAAGGTGTAAGAGACTTCCATGCAGAAACATTGTCAGTGGGAAACATGCTGTCCATCGGCTTAATGCTTTCTGGGACTTAGGAGAAGTGGCCAGTGTTGCATCCTAGCAGGTTGTGGGGCATCCATGGTCAGCAGAAGCTTATCTTGTGCTCCACTCATGGACAGATTCAAGATCAATGGTGAAGCAGTAGGAAGCTGGCAGGTCTGGATTCTACTCCCAACTTGGCCCTAAATTCCCTGCTGGATCCTGTTTGGGTCAATCAAGCTCTCAGGGTCTCAGATTCCTCATCTATACATTTTATCGAATTTGGACTTAACGCTGTATCTTTCCCTTCTACCCTCCCTGCTCTATCTCCCTTTCTTCCTTTCACTTTAGCTGCCAAACCCTGTTTTCAAGGGTACGCCTACACAGAAGCCTACTACATGACGTAAAGAAAAGTGAAGCTCATCTTGAAGTGTGGTTGGGGTCCTGGGAACCTGCCCCCCTAAGCTTTCCCTATGGCCCTGAAGACTTCTCAGAGCACGTGACCCCTCACGAGATGGTCTCAGCTTCCCCTTGAAGCTACATCTCCTGCTGTCTCCCTGATGCTCCCTGTCTCCTTAACACTGGCCAACTAGCCAAGTATGCCACGCACTGTCTTTCTTCCCTGCCTGTCTTCAAGCTGTTCCCTTTCCTTGGAAGATCCTGGCCTGGTTTGGCTGGCAAACTCCAACTCATCCTTCAAGGCCTGCTTCAAAGGTGACCTTCTTAGGAAACCTCCCCTGAAGGCCTCATGCTGAATGACTCTCTCAGTCAGCTAGGTCCTTACAGGACTCTGTAAGCCAACAGTTAAAGATGGCTCAGAGGGTAGTTTAGCCACTGGGTCATGTGTCTTTCTCCCTGGACACAGTGCAGATGCCTGATGGCAGGGACGATTCCTGATTGAGTTTTATGCCCCAGCACTTGGCACTAACAGCATGTGCTGGAGGTGCCCACACAACTCAGGATGCTATGGCAGTCCAGCCATTCTGGGGTCTGGCACACAGTAGGTGCCTACTGAGCATAGGTCCCTGTGTATGTGGGCAATTCCTCATCCTAAGGCATGGCACCATGGAGACATTCATGGAGCCTGGCGCACCACGGGCACTTGCCCAGCATGGGGCCTGGCTCTGGGGTGCTCTGTCAGTGTTTGCTGCACAGAACTTCAATAGGGTGGGAGCCAGCTCTGGGAAACCCGCTAGCTTCTCCCCATAGAAACCAGTGTTTTCTGTCCCTTTCCCACTGGTCAGAGGAGCAAATGGAATCACCTCCTACAACCAGGGGCAGACAGGGCTGCAGGTTTGGGGTGATGGGAGAGGTCTCTGGGGGTGGTGAGCAGATACTGCTTGCTTATCACCATCGGCATGTTCTCAAGCTATTACTCCCTGTCGCCCTCCCGGCTCAGCCTCCATTTGGACTTCTTCTGATAAACACCAATATCTGTGCAAATTCTTGAGGCTGACTGCCTCCCCAGCCCAGGGGCTGCTCTGCTGGAACTCCAGATGTGTGATAAGGCAGGGAAATACATTTTCAGTCCACTAAGTCATCACATTTTCTGACAAGGATTCTTAGGCGCACGCAGATCTCTGATGACTAACATTGCCTTCACTCAGCAGAGGGCTCAGAAACCATCCAAACCATCACCAGGCTGTCAGGTGTCAGCTCATCCCCTGGCTTTGCATTTTGAGAGGCCCTCAGAGGAGCTCGGAGTCCTGATATGGGAGAGCAGTAGGCTCTATGCGGATGAAGAAGGTCAAGGGTGGTCAGCAGGCTTGTGCTCTCTGTGCGTGACTTGGGTGGATCTGGACCCCCCCCCCCCGCCTCAACGTCCCCCTCCTGTCCAATGGGGGTGGGATAGATTCTACACTCTCCATCTTTCCAGCTCCAAGACTGTGATTCTCTTACTTTTCTGCTCATAGGAGCATGGGTCTGCAGGGTCTCATTGCTGTGAAGTGTGAGGGAGGGCTCAGAATCCTGGGGAAAAAGTAACAAGCATAGCTGTATTCTTCTTCACTATCATCACCACCACCATTATCATCATAGCAACTACCACTTTCTATGAACGATTTCACCTGTTTTTTTAATCTCTGGAACCAGGCAGACATGAATTTGAAGACCTGTAGTGTCACTGAGTATATGGCCTTGAGAGAATTACTTAACCCCCCAGAGCCTCTGTTTCATCCCTTGAAACCAGGCGATAATAAGAATTTAATGAGATGACATAAAAGATCGGGTTGGCCAGAAAGTTCCTTCCACAACGGCTTATAGGAAAACCCAAGCGAACTTCTTGGCCAACCCAACACTTACAGGACAGAGCTTAGAACACTGGAAGCACCAATAAATGTTGCTTTTAAAAAAAATCAATGTTAATAACGATCCTTAAAATACTCTTTATGAAGTCGTGAGCACTCTCTTTTATTTTACAGATGAGAGGGATCTAGCACAGAGAGGAGAAATAACTCGGCATAAGGTCGGATCCTGGATTGTCTCTGGGTCTATCTGACCCCAGGTTCACACACATGACCCTCGCTGTGCTCCATTGTAAGAGCCCTCAGGCCACTCGCCCTGCACTCCTTTCTCAAAGCTGGCTCGGCCAGCCAGCGCTGACGTCTATGAAAATCAAGGAGAGGGCTTCATTCACCAGCTGAGGGCTGGTGAGCTGGACGGAACTGTAGGGAAACGGTGTGGTCCGGGGGCTCTAGACCCCTGAGGAGGTGGGCTGGGAGTGAGGCATGGAAGTCATCTGGCCACTGCAATTGGGGCTTTTCCTTGGGGAAAAAAAAGTTGAGAAGAAAATAGATTGCAGTCTGTTACAGACCCAGTGGCTGCAAATCATTCTGAAAATTAGCTTTCTATGGGAAAATCTATATAGTAATTAACTCCATGGCCTCTCTAACGAGTTTAAGCACAATAAGGCCTCTGAAAATATCGAGGCATTTTGCAGCTGCCTTAAATTCTACCTGGGGAGACATGCGCACAGCTCATGAGGCTGTTTGAGAGGTTCCAGGATGAAAGGGGAATCTTCAATGATTCATTTCCAAGGGCAGAAGCTGGGCAGCTGTGACTGGTTTATTGCAGAGGGAAGCTGAGAGCTCCAGGCTTGTTGGGAGAGAAGGAGTCCCTGCCTCTGTGGCTGTGGTTGGCACTGGGGTGTGGCCTGGTATCTCTTCTGAACTCTGTGTCCTCAGTGTGACAGCTGAGAGGCTGTCTCCAGGTCTGGACAGAGAAAGGCTTCCTGGGACTTGGCCATGGAAACCAAGGTGGGCACCTTTGGCTGACTCACTGCTGACCTGGTGGGTCAGTGCTGGGGAGGTGGCAGGCACCTTGCTGTGTGTGGTGCAGCAGACAGTCCAGCCAGCGGAGTCCCTGAGGACCTTATTTCTCCCAAGACAGCCAGACTGCTTGGGCTGGGTGCTGCCTTCAGCCCACTGGCTTTTGCCCATCACTTCTTTCAGATACCAACTTATTCAAGGAGCAGCCGATACAGCGCAAGTGGCACACCCATGTGCTCACTCAAAGGTGCTTGCACACACACAAGTGCCCGTGAACAATGGATGTGCAGCCACTCTGTACACCCCATGCTTGTGTCTATGTAAAAACACACACTCATGAGCACACACTCACTCACATCTTCATCCGCGCTGACGCACAGCACTCGGGCTGCAAATACCCCTCCTGTTGTTCCCTGGGAACACAGGCCACCAGCCCACAGCCCCAGGTAATACTGAGGGGTCAACCTCAGCATGCCATGCTTCTAGGGAAGGGCAGGGGCCCAAACCCTCTTCACTCCTGTCCCTTCCAGGAAATACACACTAATGTCATTCACGGCTGCCTTTGTAAAGTGATAGTCCAGGCCTGGTGTGAACAGAAATCTCCATGGGGCCATCCACGATCCAGACATCCCTTCCCACATCCTCTGGCCTGGGCCTCCTGCTTCCCCTGGGCCCCAGTTGTGTATGTCTCACTCAGAACAGGTCCTCAGAAAAAAACCTCATGGCCAACATGCTCTCCATGATGGACTTGGGCTGTTAACACACAAGTAAGAGGGCTCCTCGTTCCACAGAGGGATGGCAGGAGGAGGGGACCACCCAGGCCGCTGATAACAGGGGCGCCCCTGCTCCCATCAGCCTTCTCCTCTACCGTGTGCCTGGATACCAAGCTAAGTATTTGGTGCCACCATCTCTCCAGCTCTGGAGAGATGGGCATGATCATCCCTGTCTCCCAGTGAAGACACCAAGGCTCAGAGAAGTGGAGCGATCTGACTGTGGTCCCATCGCAGTGAGCGGCAGGGCCCTGAACAGAGCACGTCTGATCCCAAAGTCTTGTTACATGAAACTGCCGCCTGGGTGTCTGGCTAAAATGTTGACACTCCTTTCCAGCCATGAGTGAGAGCGTTTCATAAGTGAAAATAATGATGGTTCTCTGACTGGTTCCCTTCTGGACCAGTAGCCTGACGGCGGGGGAGACCTGGATTTGAATTCTAGCTCTATCCCTCACTGGCTGGGTGACCCTGAGCCCCCGGTTCAAGCCTACAGTCATTTTCTAGTTCAGTCTAAGTGGGCTGTACTCCAGGTGTTGGACAGAGTTGATCACTTCCTCCTCCTCCTTCTCTTCCTCCTCCGTGAAGCCCTTTCTTCCACTTGGCTTCCTGGATGTCAGTTTCCTGGCTTTCCTGCTGCCTCACTGGCCATCCTTCCTGGGTCTTCTTTGCTGGTCCATCCTCTTCTCTGCCGCCTCTGAACCCTGGAGCACCACAGCCTTCGCTGCTCCTGTGTTTCTATTTGCCCACACTGCCCTGTGATCTCATCACGTCTCATTAAGCACCATCTTGGGCTCAAGTCTTGCAAATGCATGCCTCCATCCTGAAATTCTGCCCTAACTCCAGACTTATGTACCTAACTGCCCCCAGGTCGCCTCTTGGGGATCTAAGAGCATCTCAAATGAACACATGCTGCCAGCTACTCAGGCTGAAAAGATTTGGAGACTCCCCAATCCCCTGCCCCTTCTCTTATCTGCCACATTTGATCAATCAGGAAGACTCTCTGCCTTTTCCTTCCAAATACATCCAGTTTCTGACCACAACTCACCACATCTATTGCCTGGAACACTCCTCTTCCACCCTGGAAGTAGCATGGAGTGCACCTGGTCCAAGCCACCGTCCTGTCTCACCTGAATTATTGCAATGGCCTTCTTAACTGATGGTGCTTCTTCTACCCTAGCCCTTTATGGTGTAAATCAACCCAGCAGCCAGAGAGAGCTTTTTAAATACTGCTCACATCGTAATTCTCCATTGCTCGAAAGCTTGCAATGGCTCCCTTGTTTTGCTGAGAGTAAAAGTCCAAGTTCTCAATAGCCTTGAAGACCCCCATGATCGGTAATCCCCTTGACCTCCCTGCCCACCTCTCTAGAGACTGTCCCCCCTCACTCACCACCCCAGGCCTCTGCGCCTCATGTCTCGTTGCTTAGAGCACTCTTCCCCAGGTCTCCAGAGGGCTCACACTCTTGTCTCTGTCAGGTCACCTTCCTGCTGAGGTCTGCTTTGGCCATCCTATTTCAAGTCTCCCACCCCTGTCTCATGACAGGGGTTCCCAATCCCCCTTAGCCTGTGAGTGTGCACACACTCTCAGCACTGACCCCCTTCTGATTCTTCCTTTCATGTACTGATATGTCTATTGTTTTATTGCCCCTAACCTTCAGCTAGAATGCCTGCTCTGTAGGAAGAGCACTGTCCATCATGAATATCAAAATGTATTCATTGAGTGATTAGCATCTCTTAACTTCTATGAGCCTGGGCTTCTTTATCAGTAGAAGTGGGTTATTTGGGGGATTAATTAATGTAATTAAATGCACCACACTGGTGGCACCAAGTCTACCCTTTTCTCGTGAGCACTCTCTGGCTTCTCCTAGAAGTCTCTGCCTCATTTCAGAGGCTGCCTTTGGCTCCCTGGGGAGAAAAAGGGTGATGCTGGGAGGGAAGATGGTACCTGGGGCCTCTCAGCCCTTCCCTTTGAACCTTGCCCTTGTCCATCAGAGAAGATGACTCTAGAGGGAACTTGTTTTCTGGGTCCCTTGCCATAAACATAATATTAGACTGGAGTGTAGGAAAGCACAGGTTCACGCCGGCCTTGCAGATTCCCAAGGGGGAAAAACTTGTAATGGTGGGAAAGTAATAGAATGAAAGAATAAATTTGCTTCATAAGTAGTGAAACAGATGATTTTAAGAGTCAGGCTTAGCAAAGAGCAATAAAACATAGATGAGAAAAATGTACTGTTATCAAAAAGCTTGCAACTACAGTGCTGATGTTTTCCTAACGAGGGTATGCCTAATGAAGGTGCTGGTTTTTTTTTAAGGGTGCATTGTTGTAACATGGCAAGTTTCAATAAACTTTCCCCCCTCTAAATTGCGAGACACACACAAACCCGGTGAAACAGAAGTCGTAGTTCTGTTTGCTCAGTGACAGTATAAATGTCATTTTTTTCCATCAAGACGGAAAAGTGAAAACAAAGAAAAACTAGACAAAATCATGAGTGGTTGAACAGCAGTCACATGAACTAGAATCAAAACGCTGAATAGTGACAAGTGTGCCTGGATCTTCCTTTCCTCTCCAGAAAAAAAAAGAATGTAATCAAGATATTACTATATCCTGGCATGTAGATTGCATAGCAGGAGACAGCTGTAATTAGCTGCTTACCTTTCCTTGTCTTGACAGCCCATCCCAACCCATCCCAACCCATCCCAACCTATCTCATTCCATCTCGTCCCATCGCATCTTACTCTTCCCTGCCTCTCTTTCCCATTTCTCTCCTTCCTCTCCCTCTCTTCCCTTTCCTTCCTTCCTCTCTTTCCTTCTTCAAATATGTTTGAACACTTGGGATGCCCTGGGATACAAAGATGAACAAGATAAGAACTGCGATCTCAAAGAGCTTTCATCTTGTAGGAAGGGCATGTTGGGAACCAACAGCCACATCCTATGATAGATGTTTGCGCAAAGTTCTACAAAAACCCAGAGGATGGAGGAGTGGGAAGGCTTCACAGAGGAGGTGATATTGAGCTGTGGCTGGAGGGATGAGTGGTTGGGAGGGGCTGGCAAAACTTTCTAAGAAGAAAGAAAAGCAAGTACAAAGGTATGGAGTTAAGCTTGTGCCTTCGGTCTTTTTTGTATGTGCGTGAGTGTGTGTGTGCGTGTGTACATGTGTGCGTGTGTGCGTCTGTGTGTGTGTGTGTGTGTGTGTGTGTGTGTGTGTGGTGGGGAATACTGATGGGGACAGCCTCCTCTTTGTCTTCAGGAAACTGCTCTGTCTGGGTTCCCCATAGCTGTTTCCCCATTGCTGAAATGGGCCCATCGATGGGGGGAACACTCCTCCTTGGAGGTCCGGGTGTGGGACACTGAGGGCCCCGGCCATGGCCTTAGGCTTTTTTGTCTTTGCACCACATGGAGCGCACTGGACTTTCCCCTCTCCTGGATTTCCCTTCCTTGAGGTTGCTGTGCACCCATGCTAGGTGCTTAGGGCTTTCAGGCCTCATGAAGACACTACCCATAATTCTTATCACAGTTTCAGTTAGTGATATCTCCTGAGACCCGGTTTTTTTTAGTAGTCATGTATGGATGTGAGTTGGACTATAAAGAAGGCTGAGCGGCAAAGAATTGATGCTTTCCAACAGTGTGCTGGAGAAGACTCTTGAGAATCCCCTGGACAGCAAGATCAAGCCAGTCAATCCTAAAGGAAATCAACCCTGAATATTCATTGGAAGGACTGATGCTACAGCTCCAATATTTTGGCCACCTGATATGAAGAGCCAACTCATTGGAAAAGACCCTGATGCTAGGAAAGGTTGAATGCAGGAGGAGAAGGGGTCAACAGAGGATGAGATTGTTGGATGGCATCATCAACTCAGTGGACATGAGTTTGAGCAAACTCTTGGAGATAGTGGAGGACAGGGAAGCCTGGTGTGCTGTCCATGGGGTCACAGAAACTCAGACACGACTGAGCGACTGGACAACAACAACAGCAAGCTGAGACCTGGGAGAGTTCTACTGGATTCATCAAGAAGGGGCTGGACCAGCCCTGAGCTGTGACTTCCACTTTGGGAACCCCAGTCCTCAGTGGGTGAGGGCTTGCCTGCTTCCTGGATCTCCTTCCCCCCAGAACAGCTCAGATGAGAAGTGTAATTAGAGGCCTCTGGAACCTGGTCTTCATGCTCTTGGAGGCTTCTCTGTAGTGGTGACACAAGTGAAAGAGGGCCCTTAGCGGGTGGCCTCCCTTCTCCTCCAGCCTGGCCTGAGTCCTGGCAAGTTGCTACCATAGTGATGGGGAGGTGACCTCCTGCTCTTCTGGGCAGTGAGGGCACCCAAGACCAGTGAAGTTCATGGCCATTGCAACAAGATCAGAGGCCTCTGGCAGGCTCAGGATAAAGGGTCAGAAGAAGCCTGTGTTGGAGTTGGGCCTTTACTAAGCACTAGTTGGGTACTTCCCTGGTGGCTCAGGTGGTAAAGAATCTGCCTGCAATGCGGGAGACCTGGGTTTGATCCCTGTGTTGGGAAAATCCCCTGGAGAAGGAAATGGCAACCCCCTCCAGTATTCTAGCCTGGAGAATTCCATGGACAGAATTCTCCTGTCGTCATGTCGCAGCTTTTCTTGCTTGGAGAATTCCATGGACAGAGGAGCCTGGAGGGCTACAGTCCATGGGGTCACAAAGAGTCAGACACAGCTGAGTGACTAACACTGTAGAGTAAGCATTAGCTGATGGTAACTGTGGGCTCCAGATGTGCAGGGGCCTCTGTCTTTCTACCATTGCCCAACACAGAACCACATGCTTAGTAGGTGCTTGGGTGAATGTTCAAGACAGGTGTGTATTCATGCATATACGCATATATGGATGATTTGATGAAACTTTCTTCTAGACTCTTCGATGAGCCTCCATTTCTGTTCACAGCCTCAATCTTAACCCAGTCTGCTGCATATTTGAGCTTGAGCCTGGCGTGTCCTTTCCAAGGAGCTGGACTGAGAATCCATTTGTCTTTCTCTCCTCCTTGTTCAAGGCTAATGTTAAAGTCATTCGTGCCAGAATATACCTCTGGCTTATTTCCTACTGTAGCAGCTGCATATTTGCTAATTTCTTATGCGACTCCCCAGGTTCTTTTTGAAGAGCAAAGAGACTTGAGGCCCTCAGATTGACCTTCCATGTAGAAGGAAAGTTCTGGCAGGCCCAGAACTTTCTTAAAAAGCTGCAATGTGACAACAAAGAGAACCAGCTTGCAGCATAACCATTGCCTCGATAGGTAGACAAAGTTGTTTGCCCAGAGCCACTCAACCAGGAAGCAGTGACTGGGCAGCAATGGCCTTAATGTGCTGGCTGAGAATGTGGGAGTCTGTTGCCCATGTTTGGATTCTGACTCTAATATTTCAGCTCCCAGAGCCTCAGTTTCCTCATCTGTAAAATGCACATAATACTTCTTACCTCTGAGGTTGTTGGGTGGATTCAATGACTTTGGGAATCAGAGCTCACTATATGTGAAAGTAGGACCCTATGGGGCCTAATTAGGGCAGAGAGGGGATGCAGTGACTAGGGAGGAGCCAGGGAGGAGCCGTCAAAACACAACAGTGCAGCCTTGGGGGCAGGTTCCTAGATCCCCTTCAAGGGATATTCATAACAGTTCCCAGTGGGAAAAGTTAACTGTATGCTGCCCACAAGCACACAGACCCCAGATCTCTTGGAACCAGAAGGCTGATGATGTTGAATCCCAATTAACTCACCATCAAGCAGTCAGAAGACTGTCCACCAGTTGATCGCACCCTTATCTCTGAACAATCACTAGCGAATGCCTCAGTACTCCCACCAGGTCGGGACACACAGTTTTGGGGGCATTAGCCCCTTGTGGCCCGCTTTGCCTAGCAAAGTAAGAAAGTCATTCATTTATTTCTACTTCACTCAAAACTCTTGTCTTCAAGACTTAATTCGGTGTCAGGGTACAGAGGCTGGGTTTGGCATCAAATGGCACCCCACTCCAGTACTCTTGCCTGGAAAATCCCATGGACGGAGAAGCCTGGTAGGCTGCAATCCATGGGGTTGCTAAGAGTCGGCACGACTGAGCGACTTCACTTTCACTTTTCACTTTCATGCATTGGAGAAGGAAATGGCAACCCACTCCAGTATTCTTGCCTGGTGAATCCCAGGGACAGAGAGTCTAGTGGGCTGCTATCTATGGGGTCGCACAGAGTCAGACACGACTGAAGCAACTTAGCAGCAGCAGCAGCTGGCCTTTCACATCGTTTGCTGTGTACTTAGAATGGCCCAGATCTAGTGCTAAGCCTGTTACTGGATCATCTCACTGAATCCTCCTGACAAATCTACAGTCATACAGGTGAGTCCATGGGGGCCTTGAGACAACCAGGCTTACCCCAAACACCGGAGACAGCGCTTGCGTGTTGGGGATAAGAGTGGACTTGGCTTCTCTTCACACCAAGCCCATCTTCTTAATGGCCCGGTTAGCCAGGAACCCTACCTCCTAATTCCTTTGCCTGGCAGCCCCCAGAGAATAGCTCCCAGTGTGGACCATGGGCAGAATAATGGGGCTCGGTGGGAAGGAAGCTGTGAGTTAGCACCCTTGGCTGCGTGGAGCGTGGCCACCTGAGCCCTGCAGGCAGGTAAACCTGGCTGGAATCTGGAGACAGGCCCACTGCGGAGCCCCCGCCCGGCCCCTCCCGACAGCAGCAACACTGCGCTTTTAAGTCAAATGTTGCCTGGAAGTCATTGCTTCAGCAATTACCTCTGAAACCCATTGTTTCCTCAGCCCCATTAACATGTCAGATCCTGGCAGCCGCTGACGGGGCAAACACCCCTCGGAGGGCTGCAATTCAATTTAAGATCACCTCCCTGCACAGACAGCCTCGGAGCCGGCCCATCTCCAGATTTCACCAAATCCAAGAGAGTCTCAGGGCGCAGTTTGATCATGCTGCTTCCTAAATTAAAAACAAAATTGTAAGTGTTAAACATCTTTAACAAGTCATTAAGCCCCAGCCATAATCCAGAAAAAGTCCCTTAATGAGTAATGACATATGTTGTGAGCGCAGTTATCTTCTAATGTTGGATGCTGAGATGGTGTGATGAAATGGCACAGCGCTCAGAAGGGATGGATCACCACTAATGGCAGGATAATTCGAGGCTATTGGGCTGAGGACCCCAGAGGGCCGATGAGGCAGCCTGAGCCAGGCGGCCAGGATGTCTCATTTGTGTCTGGATGGGGTGGCCCTCAGTGTCCCACCTGACCTGGCCCTAGAGCCCCTTCTCTGCACCAGAGGCTGCTCTGCCCACCCCTGGCACCCCCCACCCCATCACAGACCAGCTCTGCTCTGGGCTTTGCCCCAGGACAGGGTCTGTAGTGGTCCAGAGATCTGGAGGTCGGTACCACCTGTCATGCATGGGGTCCTCCCAAGCTCTTCCTGTGTCCCAGCCTGAGTCTCTGGGCTCTTGAAGGAGGTAGGCGTTTTCTCCCAGTTCCATCATGGACACTGCCGTGTCCCTGTGTCCCCACTGGCCTCTCTGTCTGCCGCCCATTTCTCCTTCCCAGTCTCAGAATACTGCCCTCGATTGTCTCTTCACATGTCAAGGCCCTGGCCTGCACCCACTTTGTGCTACTGTGTTCAAGAACACCTGCTGGACCCCTGTTGGATGTTCATTTTCCCACACTTATAGTTGCAGACATGTGAAGAAACTAACCAGGTGACCTTTATTCCCAAGTCCGAATTCTCAGGAGAGAGAACAGGTTGGCTGAGCTTGGGTCATATGATCACCCCCAGAGTCATCAGGTGTGGTCCAGCCTCAGGGTGATGAGAAAAGGGTTTCCTTTTACCTGTTTGGACTTCTTTGACACCTCACACATTCCACCCACCTACCATGTCCTTCTCTGCTGGGTCTTCCGAAGTGCTCCCTCCATACAGGGCTCTGGGATTGCAGGGCCTTGAGCCAAGAGTCCCGGGTCAGAGAATCCAAAAGCAGGTCTGAGCACCTCAGTAAGAGAAGGGAGACACCAGGTGGGGAAGGTGAGGAGCCCCCTGGGGGTGTGGCTTCAGGAAGAATCTGCTGAAGGTGGCTTCAGGCTGATCCTGCAGGACAGCTCTGGAATGGAAGTTCCATCCCAGAGTCACACCCACCGGATTCCAGATGCAGGTCCTGAGTGCCAGAAACAAAGTCCCGCCCACAGCAGTTTCGTATTTACTCATTCATTCACTCACGTATATTCTAAACATGTGCTGATTTAAAGAGTGTTTACTATCTGCCAAATGCTGCATTTGTATAGAGTATAAAAAGGCTTCCATTAGTCATGTATGGATGTGAGAGTTGGACTATAAAGAAAGCTGAGCGCTGAAGAATTGATGTTTTTGAACTGTGGTGTTGAAGAAGACTCTTGAGAGTCCCTTGGACTGCAAGGAGATCCAACCAGTCCGTTCTAAAGGAGATCAGTCCTGGGTGTTCATTGGAAGGACTGATGCTGAAGCTGAAGCTCCAATACTTTGGTCACCTGATGCAAAGAACTGACTCATCTGAAAGATTGAAGGAGGGAGGAGAAGGGGACGACAGAGGATGAGATGGTTGGATGGCATCACTGACTCAATGGACATGAGCTTGAGTAAACTCCAGGAGTTGGTGATGGACAGGGAGGCCTGGCGTGCTGCAGTCCGTGGGGTCACAGAGTTGCACACGGCTGAGCGACTGGACTGAGCTGAAACACTGCGCTGAGAGCTTTGTGTACCCTGTGTGTGCTGTGCTGTGTCATCACTTCAGTTGTGTCCGACTCTGTGCCTCCCTATCGACTGTGGCCCAACAGACTTCTCTGTCCATGGGATTCTCCAGGCAAGAATACTGGAGTGGGTTGCTGTGCCCTTCTCCAAGGAATCTTCCCAACCCAGGGATTGAACCTACATCTCTTGTGTCTCCTGTATAGGCAGGTGGGTTCTTTATCACTAGCGCCACCTGGGAAGCCCTTATATACTCTACTACATTGGAAATTTTGGCTTCCTTTGAGGCTCAGCTGGTAAAGAATCCGCCTGCAATGTGGGAGACCTGGGTTTGATCCCGGGTTGGGAACATGCCCTGGAGAAGCGAGAGGCTACCCACTCCAGTATTCTGGCCTGGAGAATTCCAAGGACTCTATAGTCCATGGGGTCGCAAAGAGTTGGACACAACTGATCAACTTTCACTTTCACATTGGAAATAGTCACCGAGTAATAGAGGTACTGTTATTAGATAACTGAGGCCCAGAGCAGTCAGATATTTGCCCAAGGTCATACATCCAGAGAGCAGTGGAGTCAGGATCTGAACTCAGGCTTCAGAGCCAGTGGGCTGTTGACTCTGAGAGAATAGGTCTGTGTGTGCGTGAGGGGTGTGTGTGTGTGCGTATGTGTGTATAAATGTGTGTGTACATACACTTATATACATTTATATATATAAAAGACGGACTTCCCTGGTGGCTCAGACAGTAAAGCATCTGTCTACAACACGGGAGACCCGGGTTCCCTTATACAAATATTGGAGACAGTCTAGCTAAACACTAACACACTGGTCCCCAAACAAACCCAAACCATTTAAATTTTCTTTAAAATTCTCTTGAAGTAGAGTTGATTTACAAAGTTGCGTTATTTTCTGCTGTACAGCAAAGTGGCTCAGTTCTACGACGTCTACATTCTTTTCCACATTCTTTCCCACTGTGGTTTATCACAGGGTATTAAACATAGTTCCCTGCGCTCTACAGTAGGGCCTTGGTGTTTATCTGTTTCATATATAATAGCTGCTATCTGCCAACTCCAAACTCTCACTCCATCCTTCCCCGACCTCTTCTTCCCCCTGGGCAACCTCAAGTCTGCTCTCTAACCCACATCATTTACATTTCAACGGCAAAGAAAACAATTGGAATTTTGGTCCCATAGAATCTCTGAGCTGGGACAGAGTTGAGAGGGAGCTAAGAGATCTCCTGGCTTAACACTTGCACTTAACAGAGGTAAATGAGGTCCAGGGAAGAACCAACTTGTCCAAGGTTACTAAGCAGGAGAGTGGAAGAGCTGCAGGGACCGAAGGGGACGCAGAACGCAGACGCTGCAGGCACTACACTCTTCTGTCTCACAGCAGTCTGCTGTGTTCACGAGAGATCAGAAAAACGTCTCACTGTGTCATTTACTTAGAAACAACAGAGAAACATCATAGCAGAGGATCGATTCCTGACCATGCATTCAAAATCAGACGCTTACAGGGCTTCCCCGCAGCGTTTTCTCCATTGGTGCCAATAGGAAGCAGCATTGCCTACCAGCGGTGGGTTGTGGGCTATGTGTGACAGGTGCAACCGTAAGATCTGCAGGGGACAGCAGCTTGCCTCTGACCCAGATGCCCTCGGCTCAGGCTGACGTCTGCCAGGCCTGACCTCTTGCTCCATTTCTGGATCTTGTCCCTCCATCAGTCTTCAATTTTAAGTGTCATCCATAGTTTGGAGTCTTTGGCCTCAGTTATTCTTTCGTACCAGAGAACTTCTTGGCTTAGGAATCACTGCTGCCTGTCATTGATGACCTTCCAAGGCAGGCCTGTGCTGGATGCTCAGAGGTCATCTTTTGGCTTCAGAGCTAGCCCCGTGAGCCTCTGAGGGGTCTTAGGTATGAGGATGAGTGCCCAGAAATCACCTGGTTGCTATGACAATGAAAGGAAGGACACTGAGGCTGACTCACAGGTGTCAGTGCCTGGAGGGAGAGGGTGGGATATCTAGGCTGACAACTGGACTGAGAGTCAGCAGAAAGGGTGACCAGTTCAAGCCCCATAAACCTCGGCTGTGGGGCCTAAGGAGAATGTCTGCCCCTCTCTGAATCTCGACTGGGATGGATTAGGATACTTTTAAGCACGTGCATCTTTGATTCGCTGGACTAGAAAAGGGGCTGCATTCTAAAGTCTCTGCATTCTTTCACACGTCCACCTTAAGAACAGGCACCTTCAGTTCCCGGATGGAAAATGCTACTCAGAGGTCTGACATGGGAGAGAGGGGAGGGCTGGAGATTTGTGGCTCCCAGTTTCTGAGGGTCCAACGTACTGGCCTGGAGTGAGCTTTTCTTAGCTGTTCGGCGCTCACAGGATGCTGGGCAAAGGAGGATGGAGCCTCTGCCCTAAAGCAGCAGTACTCCCACCCTGGGACCCAAACAGGGACAAGAAAACCCTCTTTGTTCTGGGCAGACAGTACAAAGCCTTGTTGCCATAGCAGCAACAGCTATTTCCTCCAGCTCTGAGCTGGGGCAGCAACTCAGCCGAGCCTGGGCTCAGGCCCTCTGAGGCCAGGAACAGAGGTCAGCCTCGTGTGTGGGGGATCTGTGTCGCCACACTGAGACCCCAGTAATTGCCAGCAGAGGAACAAGAAGTTGGCAGTCATGAGGGTACCTTCCTGTCATCATCCAAAGCTGAGGCAGCCAAGGGCTGGGGCTTGGGGCCAGGACTCAAGGACCCAGCTGTTGGAACAGGGGGGCCCGGATGCTGGAACCCTCCCTAACCAGGCTGGCATTGGAGACTGGCCTTGCAGGGGCTTCAGAGCCCTGGAGGAAGTGGTGGAGAGGTCTGTAGGGAAGGGGTGGGGGGAGGGAGACAGCTGTCCTGGACATATCAGGCCCTGAAATATGGATGGGACCAAGAAATTCAGAAAATCCTACACTTCTGAAGAAAAAAAGAAGAAAAGATGCCCAACCCCTTCTACCTGCCGGCCTGTCCCTCCTCTATCTGTTGAGCCCTGTGGGGAGTGGGCACAGTAGGGGGAGATAAGAAGGACTAAGGGTAGATTCAAGGACTTCCAGGCACTAAAATGGGCTGAATGGGTGGTGAGAGCTTCAGCCCCTTGCTTCACCCAGCAGGAAAGAGATGCTGTATGCTCTGAGGTCACACACAGAGCTCCATCTCAGTTCTACCAATTTGAATGTATACAAAAATGTTTGCCTCTCTAAACCTCAGTCTCCTCATCTGCCAGACGGAAACGTGCACACCTAAGAGTGCTTTTCGAGAACAGTAAAAGAGATACTGCCTGCGAAGTGCTAAGGGCACAGTTGGCCCAAACGATGACTATTAGTAACCACCATTTATTGAGTACTTCAATGAACAGTGGTTACTAATAGTAGTATTAGGTTGAACCAGATAAAAATGCCATGGGGGTTTGGGATTGGGAACACATTGTATACCCGTGGCATATTCATGTTGATGTGTGGCAAAACCAATACAATATTGTAAAGTTAAAAAAAAATAGTCATAATAAAAAAAAAGAGAAAAAAAAAACCAGAGTGTGAGAAATGACTAAGTATCAGCAATTCTATCTGGTTTAACCTAATGCTAATGTGTGTGATGACTCTCACATTAGGGTGGGCCTGTGGACAGTACTGAGCTCTTGACCACTTGCTCCTTGGGTAAACATGAGCAAGTCTCTCAACTTGCCTGTAGCTCCATCCCTCCTTTGGGAAACAGGAATATAAAAGTGTTGTGTGGACATAGAAAACAAATGGCTTTGTGGTTACCAAAGGGGAAAGAAGGGATAAATTAGGAGTTTGGGATTATCAGATACATATTACTATATATAAAATTGATAAAACAACAACGCCCTACTGTATAGCATAGGAAACCATATTCAGTATCTTGTCATAAACTATAATGGAAACAAACCTAAAAAAATTGTATATATATATACACAAATTCACGTATAGGTACACATATATATAAATATATATATATATATATAAATGCATGCTTCCCTGGTGGCTCAGAGGTTAAAGTGTCTGTCTCTAACGCGGGAGACCTGGGTTCGATCCCTGGGTCGGAAAGATCCCATGGAGAAGGAAATGGCAACCCTCTCCAGTATTCTTGCCTGGAGAATCCCCTGGACGGAGGAGCCGAGTAGGCTGCAGTCCACGGGATCGCAAAGAGTTGGACACGACTGAGCGACTTCACCTCATGTATATCTATATCACTTTGCTGTACACCAGAAACTAACATGACATTGTAAATCAACTATACTTCATTTTTTAATAATTAAAAAAAAAAAAGAGTGTTGCATGGATGCCATGAACTAACATAGGGGAAGTACTTAGAGGAGTGCTTGGCCCAGAGCTGGTGCTAAATAAATGCTTGTTAAATGAGTAATTACGGTTAACTGGGAGGGGATGACTATTGTCCTGTTTGCATGACAGGAAGCGGGGATTTGTTCAGTTCACACAGCTGGGGCTGGAGCTCAAGCTGTCTGAGTCCAGCGAGTGTTCTTGCCATTGCCCCAGTTGCTTGACCTCTGCAGCCTCCTGTCCTGTCCAGCCCCATCTGTCTCTCCAGTCTGATCATGGTCTGTCTGTCTGTCCAGGAGGCTGGGCAGCTGGTTGGCCAGCTGCCATTCATCAGTCAATCAATTCTTCCATGTGTTTATCCATCTACTCCCTTCCTTTCCTTCCCTTTCTTTCATCTTCATGAAACCAACTTCTGTTGAATGTGAGCATTTGGCTGAAATGATTCCAAAACCTAGAAATTATTTTTAAAAGTCAAATCTATCAAAGTATAATTTACATGCAGTAAAAGACATCCTATTAAGGATGTCACCTGTATACGAAAGCATACATGTGGAATCTAGAAAAATAGAATAGATGATCTTATTTGCAAAACAGAAATAGAGACAGTGATGTAGAAAACAAATGTATGGACGGCAAAGGGTGGAAGGGGGAGGGTGGGATGAATTGGGAGATCAGGATGGACATATATATACTACTGATACTGTGTATGAAATAGATAATGCGAACCCATTGTATAGCTCAGGGAATTCTACTCAGTGTTCTGTGATAACCTAAATGAGAAAGAAATCCAAAAAAGAGGGGATATATGTATAGCTGATTCACTTTGTTGTACAGCAGAAACTAAGGACACTGTGAAGCAACTGTACTCCAATAAAAATTAAATTAAAAAGGATGGGAAAGAAGGATGTGGTTTGATGCGTTGAGACAATTGTATATAATTGTGTAATCATTGCCACAATCAAGATACAGAACATCTCCATCATCTCTTTTTAAATTTATTTTTAATTGGAGGATAATTGCTTTACAATGCTGTGTTGGTTTCTGCTACACTTCCATCATCTTACCTGCCCCAGATTTCTCAACTTCCTTTGTAGTCGACCACTCCGTTATCCTCAGTCCCTTAGCAGCTACTCATCTATTTTCTTTCCTTATAATGTTGCCTAGTCTAGAGTGTAATATAAATGGAATCAAATAGTATGTAGCTTTTTTAGTCTGGCTTCTTTAACTCAGGTTAATGCATTTGAGATTCCTCGTGGGCAGAGGTATCAGTTGTATGTTTACTTTTATTACAGAGTAGTATTCCTTTGTATGGATATACTGCAATTTATTATCCATTCACTCTTTGAAGGACATCTGAATGGTTTTCAGTTTTTAGCAATTATGCATAAAGCTGCTATAAACATTTGCATACAGGTTTTTGTGCAAACGTAAGTTTTCTTTTCTCAAGGGTAAACACTTAGGCATGAGATTGCTGGTTCATATGAAGTTATATTTAATTCTATAAGAAAGTGGCAACCTAAAGCCAAGAGGTGGGACATATTTCTCTCTTTTAGTGGGAAGAACTGCAGTGTCACAAGACAAAGGGCATGGCTACAGGGAGGGGCAAAGCACTGGGGTCAATAATACAATCTACTGCCATGGAGACGAAAGCTACCCCCAAAGTACGGTAGACCAGAAAGCCAAAAGGAGTTTGATGACTTCTTCAAGTAGCTGAATCTTGTTAGGAAAGGAAAAAGATTCCTATTGGGTTCAGCCACCATAGCTGGGTTTCTATTACATGAAGCTAAAGACAATTTCCAAGTTACATGAGGAATATAAGACTAGGAAGAAAGTGGATGAATCAATGGCTTGAGGTCTCAGTGAGCTCAATGAAGGGTACTTGTGGAAAGAAATGAGAATGATAATGCGTTTTGGCAGACAGTGAGTATGTAAAGTTAGTGATTTTAGAGGTGGTGCAGTTCCTGGTGGTGACAAGTTGTAAAGAGGGGCAGATATAGAGTAGAAAGTGGAGATGAGAAAATCAAGAACTATCAAGGCAGTATGCAGGAGAGATTCCCCATCTGGAGAGTCAAGACATCCAGAATGACTTGGGAAATAGAAAATAGACTGGGATCCAGGGTCTGAAGGCTGTCCTGAATGTGTAAGAGTAATCTGGAGAGAACTGGAACAGGAGAGAGGGCAGTACAGCCCGATGGCATGGGTCTCAAAGGAGTGAGGGGTTTATATGACGATGAGGGAGCAATAAGGATGCCCAACTTTATATTTATGGTACAGGCTGCCCTTTGAGATTTAGACCCATGTAACAAGCCTGGAGAGGGCTTCCCTGGTGGCTCAGTGGTAAAGAATCTGTTTGCAATGTAGGAGACACAGGTTTAATTCTTGGGTCAGGAAGATCCCCTACGGAAGGAAATGGCAACTCACTCCAGTATTCTTGCCTGGGAAATTCCACGAACAGAGGAGCCTGATGGGTTACAGTCCTTGGGGTCACAAAAGAGTCAGAGATGTCTCAGCGACTAAAACAGCAACAACAACCGTCCCTCGGGACCTTTTCATTTCGTGATAACTTGGCATTTACGACTCAACATAACCAAGGCCAGTCTCCCCGTGTTTGCCTGCAGACCCACCTCCCCCTCCGCTGCTTCTCTCGGTGAATGACCTACCGCCTCCTCACCCAAACCAGAAACCTGGGGATCATTTTCGAGTCCTCCCTTTCCCTCATCCTATCACGACATCCTACTAATTTTATATCACAAACATGTTGCAATTCATCCTCACTTTGTCCTTTGTACCTTATTTTCAGGCCCCCAGCATCTCCCATCAGTCCCTCTGACTCATTCCCCTAACCATGCTCCCTGCCTCCAGTCTCTCCCCATGAAATCCATTATCTAACACCTCAGGGAACCACTCCGATGTTGGCTGAATCTGAAATCACACTCTGCACGAGAAACCGATCATGAGATACCTGCTTTGTCTCCCCGATTCATGAATATGAAAATGGATTCCTGAAGCTGGCAGGGTGCTTGAGAGTCAGCATAGGGGATAAGAACCAGGCTGCCCTGGGGGCTGGGTGGTGGTCCACCCAGGGAAGCCCAGGCTTGTCATGGGGCCGGCTGAGAGGTGGAGGCCGCCTATGGATATCCACTGGATGGTCCTGGTTGTTGTGAGGACCACAGCCTCCTTGTATTGCGGGCTGCCTTGGAGGTCCCGTGGATGTCTGAGTGTGGGACCGTGAGCTTCTGTTGAGCGGAGAGGCCCGGGGGAGGGAAGGCCAGATGGCACGATGCGGGGAGCGGTGAGAACAGTGGGGAGGGGTTGGCAGCAGCTGGGAAGGATCAATGCGTTTTCCCTTCCATGTTTGCCTGTGTTGCGATCCCTGCTCAGATGAAAGAAATTCAAATAGTTATTGATTCGAGCTGAGAGGAGAGTGTGGGGATCTGGTCTGGCTCCGTTACAGCTGCACCCAGCCCCGGCCAGGCCCGCTCCCAGCCCCAGTTCTTGGCCCCCTAGGCCCTGCTGTGTTTCAGGCCCTGCCCTATTCTCACTCCCTGCCCTGGCACCTACCCTGTCTTTGGCTTCGAGCAGCCATGTGCTCAGTAAAAAATATTTCCCTATGCACCCTTTCATTCAGAGCAGCCACGTGAAGCAGTTTAGGCCAAGGAGATGGAAGCAGAAATTGCTGGGACAGAGACCCAGACTCCTGCCTCAGTCCCTGTGATGGAGACAGGTGAGACCCGGGCTTGTTAGCTGTGGGGCCAGAAGGCCCGTTCAGGCATGAGCCAGGCCCATGAGCTAAGAACAGCTTTTTAAAAGGCTGATAAAGAAAAACAAAGAAAATGTGTAACAGAGACAGCACATGGCCCTCCAGCCCTGAAAAATTTACTGTCTGACAGAAGTTTCACTTGACAGCAAAATTTCCCTGACCTCTGTTTTACACTCTTCCCCTGCTTGTGATTTTTGTGGGTGAATTTTCTCCAAGTTTACGCATCCTGAGTGAAAAGCCTTATGCCATCTCCCCACAGGGAAGCCCACTGAAGGGGCAGGAAGGGGGTCAGTCCCCCAGTGAGAGTCCATGGCTGCCTTGCAGAAGCTGTTTGGCCCCAGTTGCCCCCACCCTCTGGTGCCCTGGGCAGAGACCCCAGGGATGCCTCACCAGGGTGGCACCTTCCCCAGGGTTGTTCTGGAGAGAAGTGACCCCAGGGCCCAGGGGGCCCAGGTACTGTGTGTCCCTCACAGGGAGCACATAGCTCCCAGCCTGGGTTCTCCTGCCTTCTCCAAGGGCTTCAGCAGTGTTGGCCTGGCCAGAACTCTTGGAGCTACAGTCCTGATGCTGTCATCTTGCTGGGTAATGTTGGACAAACCCCCAAACTCCTCTGAACCTCAGCTTGCTCAGCTTTAAAATGGAGATAACCATAACTACCTGTTAGGATCACTTTAACTGTTACATAGAAAAAATTCTGGTTCCATATTAGCATTTAGTAGAGATGAATGCCCCCCCCCCCAAAAAAAATTGCAAGAGATATGAATTTCTGGGCTGCTTTCCATTGACCGCAAAGTGCAAACACGCCAGTGTAGCACTGGAACCCAGGACTGGGAGACAGAAGACCCGTGTCTTCATTCCTGCTCTTGGAGTTCAGTCACCTGGGGCAGGGTCCCCACCCAAGGTTGCTGAGGAGGCTTGAAAGTGAAAGTGAAAGTGAAAGTTGCTCAGTTGTGTCCAACTCTTTGCAACCCCATGGACTGGCCAGAATATACTGGAGCAGGTAGCTTTCCCTTCTCCAGGGGATCTTCCCAACCCAGGGACTGAGCCCAGGTCTCCCGCATTGCAGCCGGATTCTTTACCAGCTGAGCCACAAGAGAAGCCCAGAATACCGGAGTGGGTAGCCTATCCCTTCTCCAGCAGATCTTCTCGACCCAGGAATCAAACCGGGGTCTCCTGCACTGCAGGTGGATTCTCTACAACTGAGCTATGAAGGAAGCCCAGAGGAGACTTGAAGCTACTGTATGTAATTGGTCAGAACAAGGAAAGGTTTCATGCAGACTGCTACACCTGATGTCTAGAACGGCCCCCTTCTCAGGGCCAGGTGCTGCGAGGGAAAAGGCCGGAGCTGGGGCAAGGTGCTGGGCTCGCTGCTGACCCCACCCCAGGGATGTGCAGGAATCAGCAGGAAGGTGCATCGATCCCATCCCGTTGGCAGCTGGGCCACGTGGGCCGCCGATCGATTGGTGGTCTGCCTCTCCCCACCTCTTCCTCAGCCCTCCCCAACTGGGCAGTGAGAGTCTCTCCTGCCTTCTGCCTCCTACAGCACTGGGGAAGGGAGGGGAGGGGAGGGGAGGGGGAGACCAAGAAATCTCCCTGATCCCTCTGGACAAAGAGATCGAGCAGCTGCATGTAATTCGGGACTCCGATAATCCCTAATCCCTAATCCGACTCCATTTGCACATAAATGCAGCGCCTGGCTTCTGACCCCAGGGGTCCTGGGAGCCCTTTGGGGGGTGTGCCTTCATTTATTTACTCTGTGAGTTTTCATTGGCCGAAAGCCCCTCTCTCCTCCTGGCCCACTGAAAGGAAAAGGATTTCCCAAAGAAGCCCCTTTCTCCAGAGGGAAGAGAATTCCTGCAAATGGGACTCATATTCAGGGCTCCAGGCGGGACCCTCGAAGGGCTGGGGAGGTGCCCACAGGGCTGGCACACCCGACTGTGCTGTAGTTGTGGACCCTTGGAATGGGGTGATGTGTGTAGGGGAGAGGATGCTGGGGAGGCCGGATGGGGATGTAAAGACAGAGCATCTCAGGATTCTGAGCTCAAGAATTCACAGCTGCAGAAAGATAGGCCCTTGACGGTCTTACCTGGGACCAAGATATGTGTGTGTCTCTCTCTGACATTTATTGAGAATTTACTATGTGCCCGGTACTGTACTCCATGCTTTATAAACATTATGTCATTTTCTGCCACAACAACTCTTCAAAATCAAGTAGCTGAGATGATCCCCACTTTATCAGCAAGGAAGCTGACTTTCAGATAGTTGAAGTGAATTGCTCAATATCTGGGTGTTTGTCAGTGGAAGCACTCCTGTGTCTGGCTCCAAAGGCAGAGTGCTCCCATGCTGCTGGCTGCCTGGATGCCTCATGCTGCTGGCCCATCCCTCAGACAAAAGAGGACTCCAGGTGCAGGCTGGCCCACCTTCCTTGGCATTTGAGTGTAGCTGCTAAGTGCTTAGGTTCTGGAGTCTGGTGGATTCAGACCCCAGCCCTGCCACTTAGCAGGGGGTATGGGCGGGCAGTATGGTGGAGCTGAAAGGCAGTGTTGCTCCCTTCTCTCCCTAGACTTAAGAAAAAGATGCCCCCACCCCACGCCTTTCAATCCTAAAGGAAATTTCAGTCCTAAAGGAAATCAGTCCTGAATGTTCATTGGAGGGACTGATGCTGAAGCTGAAACTCCAATACTTTTTCCACCTGATGCGAAGAACTGACTCATTGGAAAAGACCCTGATGCTGGGACATATTGATGGCAGGAGGAGAAGGGGATGACAGAGGATGAGATGGTTTGATGGTATCACTGACTCAGTGGACATGAGCTTGAGTAAACTCCAGGAGCTGGTGATGGACAGGTAAGCCTGGCGTGCTGCAGTCCATGGGATCACAAAGAGTCAGACACAACTGAATGACTGAACCCCCACCCCACCCCAGAGCCCCATGCTTTTAAGAGAGATGCTCTGGCCCTCCCATGTGGTGAGGAATCCATGGGGAAGTGCCTGCTTGGACCCCTACTTCCTTTTCAGGGGAAGATCATGTGCCGGTACCTGGGGCCTCAGAGTTTCCTGCCTGAGCCCGACTCCCAGTGTCTGTGTGGACCCGTTCCCTGGGTCCATCCTCGTGGGGCAGGCCACACTGTAAGGAGTGGTCCAAAGGGCAGGATGCTGTGTCTGGAGGATGCAGGCTGCCAGGCTGTGGTGTGCATGACACTCTGCTGAGTCCAAGAATCTAAATGCAAATTTGGCCTTCCAGGTCCTTGTGAACATTCATTTGTCAAGGCATTTCACTCAACATAGTTATATGATTTAAATATTTGGAGCACACAGGGCTTCCCTGGTGGCTCAGGCGGTAAAGAATCCGCCTGCAATGCAGGAAACCTGGGTTCTATCCCTGGGTGGGGACGATCTCCTGGAGAAGGGAATGACTACCCACTCCAGTATTCTTGCCTGGAGAATTCCATGGACAGAGGAACCTGGCGGGCTACAGTCCATGGGGTCACAAAAAATTGGACATGACTGAGCGACTATCACATACAATTTAAATGTTTGGAGTGCATACATAGCACATGAGCCTCCACTTGTGTTCTTACTGGGGCCCTGCGAATGTTAGGGCAGCCTGGCCGTGGCTCAGTGTCTAGAGCCAGCCTGCCCGCTGGGGTTCAAATGCTGGGTTTGGCCCCACTAGCTATGTGACCCTGACCTTTAGGTTACTAAACCCCTCTGTGCCTCTTGTTTTTTTCAGCTATAAAATACCTGAGCACTGACCTCAGAGGTTTATTGTAGGAATTAAGTAATTAGCCTCCAATTAAAATAAATTAATTACAAGAAAAAAGAAAGGTTGTACATGTAAAGTCCTTAGAAACACTGCCTGGAACGGATCAAATGCTAACTACCATTTAGCTCATACTTCCAATTCAGAAGGGCTGGGTTTCTCAAGATTCCAGTGACCTTAGTTGGCAGGGCAGAGGTGGAGCGGGAAGGGTCAGGAGGGTCCCGGTGGTTGCCGCTGAGCTCCGGGTTCTTCTACCCTCTTGCTGTGGAACTGTTTGCAGATTCCTTAGCCTCCCTGTTTCTCTTCCCTCATCTCTACAATGGGCATGATTTGAACTACTTTAAGCTGGACAGTGGATAAAAACTAAAGGAGAAAACAGCTGGCAGTGCCTGACGCAGTACCCAGCAACACAGACAGCTGACAGCTTTCCAGTCTTTCTTCTAAAACATCTCCATGCGTGCATGCTAAGTCACTTCAGTCGTGTCCATCTCTTTGTCCAACTCTTTTTGCCAGTCATGTCCTGGCATGGACTGTAGCCTGCCAGGCTTCTCTGTCCATGGGATTCTCCAGGCAAGAATATTGGAGTGGGTTGCCATGCCCTCTTCCAGGGGTTCTTCACAACCCAGGGACTGAACCTGCGTTTCTCATGTCTCCTGTATTGGCAGGTGGGTTTTTACCACTATCGCCCCCTGGGAAGCCCAAAACATCCCCATTGCTTTCGATTGTTGCCCTTTCTTTTCTCTCTACTCCCACTCAGGCCCTTGACTCATTTTATCTGTGCAGCCCTGGGAGGTGGCTCTTCTAGATTGGGAAATTGAGGCTCAGGGAGGGAAGTCGTCTCCCGACCGTCATCTCCGAGACAGTGAGTCTGATGGAAGAGCCAGAGCTGGGCCCGGACTCATGAAGACCAGAGCAGAGGGGTGCTGCTGTCCATTGAACACTCCCTCTCTTGAGGCTCATATGTTAGCCATCAGGGCTCACAGACACTGGGGGTAGAGAGCTTTACAGACCCCCATTTTACAGTAGATGAGAGGAACCCTCAGGGCATGAAGGGATCTTTCTAGAGTACACCAAAACTGCTACCAGTTTTCTGCTTTCAGAAAGTGTGGGAAGGCAGCATTTCTAAAACTGGCTCCGGCTCTGAGCAGGCTCATCTTTGCAACCAGATTTCTCACTGTGTCCCAGAGGATGGGGCGTAACGACTATGAGATGATTGCTATGATGATTCCTTCTCTGAATTGGACACCAGTTTCTAGAATCCCCCAAGGGGCTAACCTCTCATTTCAATATGTTAATGTGTGGAATCTAAATGGCCTGTTTATTGCTTATGTAGATGCTAGTTATTTACATGGGAAACTGATTTATCTATTAGATAATTAGTAAACTTCAATAATTGCAAAAACCTTTTAGCAATCAGTTGACATTTAATTAACATACAATAACTGTCTTATTAAATCTACATTAAATGCCTATTGGAGTTAATTAAAACTCATACCTATGACTCCACATTCTTTGGGAATCCTCATTATAAAGCCCACCAGTAAATGCAGATGGGAAAATTCCCTGGAAAGAGAAAGTGATTTGCAATAGAATTTCAGGAAGGACTCAAAACTTTGACTGAGTGCCTACTGTGTACGTAAAACCATATCGGGCAAGACAGAAATTGGCCTTGCCTTCAGGGAACATACAGTCTGGTGGTGGGGATGGAGTGGGCCATGGAGATGAATTAAATAGTCACACAGAAGTTACTCAGCAACTCTGACAGGGGCAATGAAGGGTGGACATTCTGTGCTCTGGGAAGACCCTAGAGTACTCCTGCTTGGAATATTCGGTAGTGGTGGTCAAGGTGGTGGCTTGAGCTGAGTTCTGAAGGTTAAGTAGGAGCTCTCTGGGGAAAAGGGATGAGAAGGTGCCTCAAGGAGAGGGAACAGCATCTGCAAAGTCTCTAGTAAGGGAGGGTGCATGCAAGAAGCATGGATTAACGGCTAGTGTTGTAGGGCAGGGAGTAATGAGGAGCACAGAAACAAGGATTCTAGCATTTTCCCTAAAAACTGTGTGTGTGTGTCTGTGTGTGTGCATGCATGTACAGCAGGCTTGGGTTTGTGTTTAGAGAAGGTCATTCTGGCTGCAGCTAGAATGAGTTGAAGGAGGATCAAATGGGTGTGTATAAACCAGTCAGGAAGTTACTGCAGTGGTCCAAGTGGGAGATGCTAGGAGCTTGGACTGGATGATAGACAGTGGTAAGGATAAGAGATGTTGAAACATTCAGTCCTCACAGGAGCTGGCGATTGGAAGCGGGCATTAAGCAGGCCTCCTATGAACCTGGCTTTTGGAACTGGCTGGCTGGTGCCACCACTGGAAGCAGGAACACTGGAATTGGAGTGAAGCCCAGGACATGTTGAGGATGAGCTAACCAAGGGAGATGTTACATAGACAGATCTACAGGCCTTGCACTCAGGAAGAAAAGTTAGGGCTGAAGATTTTTAAAAATCCTTATGCTTATGTGGGTTCCATGCCAGAGATTCTCATTTCATTGGTCTGAGCTGCAGGGGATTCTCATGTGCAATCAAGTTGGACAGTGACCGGCCCACGTAGAAAGCATACACATATCAGAGGGGTTTCATTATCCGCTGCCTTGATCCAAGCATCTCCAGGCATCTCCACCAGTGCCCATTCTCATCTGCCCAGATATATGTGCTCAGATTATTGGTGACGCTATAAGGGATCATTATATCACCCTTGTCATCAAGAGCTTACTGCGCGTCAGACACTGTGCTGAATGCTTTGCATTTGTTCTCTCGTTTGATCTTCACAACAAAATGATGAACTAGGCAGTATCTTTGTTTTACAGACAAGGAAATGAAGGTTCTCTGAGGTATAGTACCTGCCCACTGTCACACAGGTGGTATTGAGTGGACTTGAACCCCAGTCTACTGGATTCCAAAGTCATCATGTTCCCATCACTGATATATTTCCAGGTTCACTGTAAAACCTGGTAGAGTAAGTTTATTTGCATCTTTTTAAAAAATCCACAAATGTGATATCATATGATATTTGTCTTTCTCATCTGGCTTACTTCATTTAATATTATAATCTCTAGGTCCATCCATGTTGCTGCAAATGGTGCTATTTCGTTCTTTTTTTAGACTAAGTAGTATTCCAGTGTGTCTATGTACCATATCGTCTTTATCCATTCCTCTGCCAATGGACATTTAGGTGGCTTCTGTGTCTTGGCTATTGTAACTACAGACATAAAAAATGAACTTATGACTACCAACAGGGAAGAGAGGGGTAAATTAGGAAGCTGAGATGAACATTTACATGTAATATAAAGTATATAACTAACTATATTCAATATTTTGTAATAATCTATAAGGAAAAAGAATCTGAAAAAATATATGTCTGAAAAAGTATATACATATATATGTATGTATATTACATATATATAACTGAGTTACTGTGCTGTACACCTGGAACTAACATGATCCTGTAGATCAACTGTAATTTTACAAAATGATAAAGAGACTTTTTAATGTGTCTGACTCACAGGGTATCAGTCTGATAAGGGATATGGTAGGAATGTGAATGCCCCATATGTCTAAGGAAGGGCCCTGATCCTCTTGCTGGAGAAAGAAAAGAAGTATGTTGGCCAGTGGCCTTCTCCCTTCCCCATAAGCTGTCTTGATTTGGACCCATAAAAAGCTAACAGAGAAGATATAATTAACATATATTGATTAGACCAAGACATTATTGCAAGGGACCTCCAATTCACACACACACACACACACACACACACACACGTGCATGTACGCACGCACGCACACATATATCATCAAACCACTCAGCAGTGGCCACAGGACTGGAAAAGGTCCGTTTTCATTCCAATCCCAAAGAAAGGCAATGCCAAAGAATGTCCAAACTACCGCACAATTGCACTCATCTCACATGCTAGCAAAGTAATGCTCAAAATTCTCTAAGCCAGGCTTCAACAGTATGTGAACTGTGAACTTCCAGATGTTCAAGCTGGATTTAGAAAAGGCAGAGGAACCAAAGATCAAATTACCAACATCAGTTGGATCATTGAAAAAGCAAGAGAGTTCCAGAAAAACATCTATTTTGCTTTATTGACCATGCCAAAGCCATTGACCATGCCAAAGCCTTTGACCATGTGGACCGCAACAAACTGGAAAATTCTGACGGAGATGGGAATACTAGACCACCTTACCTGCCACCTGAGAAATCTGTATGCAAATCAAGAAGCAACAGTTAGAACCAGATGTGGAACAATGGACTGGTTCCAAATTGGGAAAGGAATACGTCAAGGCTGTATATTGTCATCCTGCTTATTTAACTTATATGCAGAGTACATCATGCGAAATGCTGGGCTGGAGGAAGCACAAGCTGGAATCAAGATTGCCAGGAGAAATATCAGTAACCTCAGATATGCAGATGATATCACCCTTATGGCAGAAAGCGAGGAAGAACTAAAGAACCTCTTGATGAAAGCTAAAGAGGAAAGTGAAAAAGTTGGTTTACAACTCAACATTCAAAAAAAGGAAGATCAGGGCATCTGGTTCCATCACTTCATGGCAAATAGATGGGGAAACAATGGAAAGAGTGAGAGACTTTATTTTCTTGGGCTTCCAAATCACTGCAGATGTTGACTGCAGCCATGAAATTAAAAGAAGCTTGTTCCTTGGAAGAAAAGCTATGACAAACCTAGACAGCATATTAAAAAGCAGAGATATTACTTTGCCAACAAAGGTCCATCTAGCCAAAGCTATGGTTTTTCCAGTAGTCATGTATGAATGTGAGATTTGGACTGTGAAGAAAGCTGAGCGCTGAAGAATTGATGCTTTTGAAGTGTGGTATTGGAGAAGACTCTTGTGAGTCCCTTGGACTGCAAGGAGTTCAAATCAGTCCATCCTAAAGGAAATCGGTCCTGAATATTCATTGGAAGGACTGATGCTGAAGCTGAAACTCCAATACTTTGGCCACCTGATGCAAAAAATTGACTCATTGGAAATGACCCTGACGCTGGGAAAGACTGAAGGCAGGAGGAGAAGGGGACGTCAGAGGATGAGATGGTTGGATGGTATCACCAACTCGATGGACATGAGTTTGAGCAAGCTCTGGGAGTTGGTGATGGACAGGGAAGCCTTGCATGCTGCAGTCCATGGGGTCACAAAGAGTTGGACATGACTGAGCGACTGAAATGACTGACTGACTGATGATATCAAACTTTGTTAACAAGTGAGCACTTCTGAAAGTATATTCCAGAATTAAATGCTGTTACTAGGGAGTAAAATGCTTCTGCGGTCAGACAAGTTTAGAAACTGCAGGACTCCTCAAATCCCCTGTTTTGTGCCACTGTGACCCTCTAGCAGGGAGCAGATGCAGTTTTCTAATCTTATTTAACCAAAGAATGCTGCTTCTGTTCTTTCTTTCTTTTTAACCAGAGCATCTAAGCTCAGAGTTTCTCAAAGCGTGGGTCCCCAAACCATCTGCATCAGAACCACCTGAGGAGCTTTTTAAAAATGCTGGCTCTGGGGAAGGGACTCCCCTGGTGGTCTAGTGGTTAGGAATCCACCTGTCAATGCAGAGGACCTGGTCTGAGAAGATTCCACATGCCTCCAGGCAACTAAGCCCATGGGCCAAAACTGCTGAGCCTGCGCGCCTAGAATCCATGTTCTCCAACAAGAGAAGCCACTGCATTGGGAAGCCCTCGCACTGCAATGAGGAGTGGTTTCCACTTGCTACAACTAGGGGCTTCCCAGGTGGCTCAGTGGTAAAGAAGCTGCCTGCCATTGTAAGGAGACAGAGGAGATGCAGATTCGATCCGTGGGTCAGGAAGATTCCCTGGAGGAGGAAATGGCAACCCATTCCCGGATTCTTGCCTGGAAGATCCCATGGACAGAGGAGCCAGGCGGGCTAGAGTCCATAGGGTCACGAAGAATCGGACACGACTGAGCAACTGAGAGCGCACGCACCCATACTGCAGCTAGAAAAAAATTGCATGGCGAAGAAGACCCAGCAGAGCCAAAAACTAAATACAATAAAATCTGGGAAAATACAGGCTTTGGTCCCATCCCCAGCCCTCAGATCCTGCATCAGAGGCTCCTTGATGGGGCCCTAGACATCTGCCAGTTTCTCCAGTACCACATGATTCTAAAGGCCATTAAGCTTTTAGAACCACTCTCCTAGAAGGAAACACACTTTGGGAAACGCTACAATGGACTGAATACATCTCCAACTTTCATGTTCTGTATTTAAACATGGATACGGATGCTGTAAGAAACAACATGTACATTTATTTAATTGTTGCCGAATTCCCACAGTTTTGTTCAGCATTAGTGTTCTTGATGGGGAAGGGGGCTGCTAAAAGTACAGCTACCCTCCGGGGTGGGGTCAGTGGGATGTTTTGAAATTAACAAGGGGTTCTCACCTCCCCAGATGTTGGCCCAGGACAGGCAGAGGCCAGCTAAAGCAGGGGTTCTCTATCTGAGCTCTGTGCAGCCTGGGGGTTGTGTAGGGGCCTCAGAAACTATGGAGAGGGGAGGGGAAAGGTTACTGCCCATTCTCTGTCTCAATCAGGGTAGTGTTACTGTGATTTGTCCAAATTGTGGTTGAAAATACGGTTTGACTGCTTAAAAAAAAATAAGTTTGCTGACGGCGGTTGCAATCCCTCTGATTGTCAAAGGAAGGGTCTGTGACCCAGAGAGGGACAGAGACTTCTCTATGGTCACCCAGTAGGCCCGGGGTAGAATCGAAGGAATCTCCCTGGCCGGCACTTGGCCCAGATCACCGTGCAGAGTGTCAAGGCTGTTAAGATGCAGCCCACGGCCGGTGTGACCAAAGTCAGCTGTAAGTCAGAGCCGGACGCAGCCTGGGGAGAGCCCCAGCCGTCCTCCTTGGGGTTGACCTCCCTCCCTGGCCTCGCTGCTCCTCTCCTCACTGCCTTTTCCGAGCACCTAAGCATATGTATGAAGCGGAAATCAAACGTCTGCCTCGGACTTGACAGAAGTGCTGAACTAAGAGCCATATAATGTCCTCTGCTGAAGGACATCACCTTGTCAAGATAAAGCTTGGTAAACGCGCCGCAGGAAGCCGGGTTTCCAGGGCAGGATCATGTATATTCATGGGGGCTCCAGCCTGCCCACGGCCCCACCCCCGGCTCCCCGCAGCCCACTGACCGGCCTGGGCAGCCCTGGAGGAGGTTTGGAGGCCAGGGCACGTGGTTTGTCCACTGCCCACCTCTTACTGGGCACGAGTGCTGGGGGAGGCTCATCTCTCACCTTCACAGCTTTCAAGCCCTAGTTTCTGTTCACAGCCCTCCTGCTAGCTTTCTCTATGCTCTCCAGCTTTGGGGACCTGGCAAACATCCAGAAAAGCACTGGGCATGGCAGTCAAGGCCCTTTGTGAGTTATCCTGGGCCTCCCCACCTCCTTGCCCACAGCATCTCCATGGACTACTCCCAGGAACCACATGGAACTCCCTTCCTTTGTCCTCACCTTCACACCCCCTCTCAGTGAGGTCCCCTGCCTGGAATTTCCTCCGCCCTCTGCTTGGTTAGCCTCCATGCACCTCTAGGGCCCAGGTCACAGCATCACTTCCTCCTGAAGCCCTTCCTGCCCATCCAGACTGATTCGTCGTTCCCTTCTCTTAGCCACCCGGCATTCTGGCTCTCCCTTCACCTCTTACACTTTAAATTCTTGTGTGTCTCTTTCCTAACTTTCCACTGAGAGCTCCTGGAGGTGAGGGAAGCACCCCAAGAGTCCAGTCTCGGCCCTGGCCTAGAGTAGGGACCAGTAAGCGTGAACTGATGCTCTGCTTACTATGCTGGTGTGTATTCATCTGTCATAACGAAGCAGCACAGGCTGGGCGGCTTCAGTAACAGAAATATCTTGTCTTGCAGTTCTGGAAGCTGGAAGTCTGAGGCCAAGGTGTGGGCAGGACTGGTTCCTCCCGAGGCCTCTCTCCTTGGCTTGTAGGGGCTGCCTTCTCCCTGTCTGGCTGTTCATGATTATGTCCTAATGTCTTCTTTTTTCCCTTAAATATTATTTATTGGGTGCACTGGGTCTTTGCTGCTGTGCGTGGGCTTTCTCTAGTTGCAGCAAGCGGGGGCTACTCTGGCTGTGGTGTGTGGGTTTCTCGTTGCAGTGGCTTCTCTTGTTGCAGAGCACAGACTCTACGGCTTGCAGTCCTCAGTGGTTGCAGCACGGGGGGCGCAGTAGTTGTGACTTAAGGGCCCTAAAGTGCAGGCTTGGTAACTGGCGCCTAGGCTTAGTTGCCCCATGGCATATGGGATCTTCCTGGATCAGGGATCAAACCAGTGACCCCTGCATTGCAAGGTGAATTCTTAACCCCTGGACCACCAGGGATGCCCCTAATCCCCTCTTCTTATAGGACACCAGTCATACTGGGTTAGTGCCCAAGCCAAAGATCTAATTCTACCTTAATCACCTCTTTAAAGACCCTGTCTCCAAATACAGCTGCATTCTGAGGTCTTGGGAAAAAAGAATTTCTGGGGACATGATTCAGCTGATAACACTGTATAACAAAATTACCCCCCGACTTAACAGCTTAAAACAGCAGTTTTATTATGCTCATGGATTCTGAGGGTCAGGGTGTTGGACAGGACACTGCAGAGGTGACTTGTGTCTGCTGCATGATATCTGGGACCTCAGCGAGGACAACTCAAGGATTCTGGGGGCCAGAATCCTTGGAAAGCTCCTTCATCACCAGTCTAGCATGGGGGCAGTGATGCCACACAGAATGGGATCGGGACTGGAGTACCTCTTCCATGTGTCTGGGCTTCTTCCTGGCATAGCAGCCTCTGGGGACTTGAGCTTCATCCCTGGCAGCTCAGGTTTCCAGGAGCAAAGTTTCCAGTGAAAAAGGTGGAGCCACATCATTGGCTTCCCAAGTAGCTCGGTGGTAAAGAACCCATCTGCCAACGCAGGAAACACAGGAGGTGTGGATTCAGTCCCTGTGTCAGGAAGATCCCTTGGAGGAAGAAATAGCAACCCGCTCCAGTATTCTTGCCTGGAGAATCCCATAGATAGAGGAACCTGGGGGGCTATAGTTCCGTGGGGTCACAAAGAGTAGGACGTGACTGAGCATGCAAGCACATCACATTTTAGGATCAGGCTTAGGGTCCTATAGCGTCATTTCCCTTCTATTCTATGGGTCGATGCAGTCACCAGCCCACCTGGATGCAAGGGGAGGGGAATTAAGCTCCACACACTTGTGGCGGGGCACTGATGAGGCCACCCTGAAGAAAACATGTGCGAAGTGGGACATGGTGCCATTTTTTGGAAAATGAAAGTAGACAGAATTCAAAGGGACACTTTGCAGTCACCATTATGGATGGGGCATGTTAAAGTGGCTTGCAGTCAGAGGAAAACAAGGCTAGTTCTCTTGTTTTGCTTGGAATATTCTTTGGCACATATACATGTTTTGGGGATCAGTGCCTTTAATCTTCAGGTTTATCTGTTGTAATGACCACATGTATCAGCCGCTAGCTGTGTGGCTTTGGAGGTCAGTGAATTATTTCTCACAGAGCACGCAGCACAGGGTCTGACAAATACCCATGATTTTGAGTTCCCTGTGGGTTCAGCACTTAGAACCATCTGCTTATTTGATCAGCGTGAATTTTTTCAGGGCTTTCGAGGGGCCCACACTTTGTTTAGGAATAGATCTATCACTTACGCAGTAAACAGCACCTGTGGATTTTGTCATTCAGCAAACACTGTCTTTGTTCAGTCATTCAACAAACATGGTTACAGTATCCACCCTGGGGAAAGCAGGAACTCTGGGTAGAGAGGGCTGCTCTCCAGCTAATGCTCTGCTCAAGATGCATCGGGCAGAATTCTAATAGCATCCATGTGTTTCATTTTGCCCATTACGACACCATTATATTTTAAAGCTTGTCTTTCTAACCCTCCCATTTTTCTTCTAGACTGCACTCCTGCTCTATGGCTCTAGTTTCTCTAACCATTAGGAAGGTATTATAGTTACTGGAGATTCATCTATCATTTTATGAGTCTCTTTCAAGAGAGGAAATAACAGGTTGTTTCGACTGTGAAGTGATGGCTCACAAAGGCCTGTGGAACAGGCGTCTTGCTCCCGGGGGATCAGCCAAGTGGTGTTTATCTTTGACACAATAAGCAAAAGATCGGAAATGATTACAACAAATGGCAGAGTAAACAATCCATTCGCTGCAAAGGGCACCTGCCCAAATGCCGGAAATTGGATCCACACACAGCTGCCAGCTCCAGACTGTGGGCCTGATGGCTCCATCACGCTCTGCGGGATGCGGTGGGTGGCAGGGTGCAGAATTGTCCCATCCCTGCGTGAAAGGCTCTGGCAGGAGGGCCCCAAATCTTGATCCCTTTGGGAATCTCCTTGTCCTTAGGCCCAAGTCCAGCCTCCTTTCCTGACTCAAAAAGCTCTCATGACCTTGGGACTGTTTGGCCCACTGCTTTGTCCCCATTGCCTGGCATAAACCAGACACTCAGTAAATATTTGTTGGCAGAGGGAGTGAATAGTCTGGCCCCTGCCTGCCCCTCCAGCTCTGTCTCCTGCCTCCCTCTCCTTACAATCTTCTCTGAATTGCCTTTAGTTCCTCGCATGCAGCCTACTCTACTTTTTTGTTCTGCCTTTGCACATCCTGCTCCTCTGCTGGGAACCCTCTCCTTCACCTCTTCCTGGTTGCATCCATACTCACTTTAGGTCTCAGCTCAGATTCCCCTTCTTCCAAGAAGCCTTCCCTGATCCCATTGCCCCCCGGCCCACTCACCCTAAAGGCTGTTTATATAGCACATTCTTTTTTGTAGCCCCTTGTCTATGTTCCCACTGGGTTGTAAGCTCTTGAAGAACGGCAATGGTGTCTGTTTACTGCCAAACATCTTTGACTCCTGCTCCCCTTCTGTAGGGCAAAGCTTCTTTGAGGAAGCAGCTGCCTGGATAGGGACTATGGAACCCAACCTTCCATCCACGTGGTTGCCTTTGGCAGTGAGATGCGAGTGGAAGTGGTATGTGTCCCTTCTGGACCAAAGTGATTAAGTAGAGGGCAGTCCTTCACATGCTCTCCCCTCCCTCTCTCTTCTGTCAGCCGCAAATGATCTACTGAAGGGCTCTGAGGAAGCCCCCAGGAGAGATGACCAAAGGGAATGTCCGCATTGGATTTCGCATGAGTGCAGCATAAGCCCTTACTAGGTTAAGCCGCTGTTATTTGGAGAATGCTCACTTTAGCAGCTGGTACTAATTGACCAGGGGCTTCCCAGGTGGCTCAGGGGTAAAGAATCCGCCTGCCAAGCAGGAGACATGGGTTTGATCCCTGAATCGGGACTATCTCCTGGAGAAGGAAATGACAACACACTCCAGTATTCTTGCCTGGGAAATCTCATGGACAGAGCCTGGCGGGCTGCAGTCCGTGGAATTGCAAAGAGTTGGACATGACTTAGCGACGAAACAGCAGCAGCAGCATTAGTTGACCAATTTACTGCTTTGTTTCAACACATACTTCTTTTTTTAATTTAAATTTTTTATTATTTTTAAGTTGAAATGTAATTGATTTACAATGTTGTGTTATTTTCAGGCATACAGTAAAGTGATTCAGTCACACATAAATATATGTATAAGTTGACTCTTTTTCAGATAATTTTCCCTTATAGATTATTACAAAATATTGAATATAGTTCCTTATGCTATACAGTAAGTCCTTGTTGGTTATCTATTATATATATAGTAGTGTGTATACATTAATCCCAAACTCTTAGTTTATCCCTTCTCCTTCCCTCTCTCCTTTGGAAGAAACCATAATTTTGTTTTCTATGTCTGTGGGTCTATTTGTTTTGCATACAAGTTCATTTGTATCATTTTTAAAAGAATCTACGTGTAAGTGATATATGGCATTTGTCTTTATCATTCTAGCTGACTTCGCTTAGTACGATAACCTCTGGGTCCATCCATGCTGCTACAAATGGCAGCATTTCATTCTTTTTTGATGGCTGAGTAATATTCCTTTGTATATATGCACTACGTCTTCTTTATCCATTCATATGTTGATGGACATTTAGGTTGCTTCTATGTCTTGGTTTCAACATGCATTTGTTAAAACTAGAGTTTCCTGGCCACTCAGCTTTACAGTGGGTCTGCCCAACCCCCAACCCACTGGGCCCAGCATTTCCCAGGAATCCACAGTTTGGCTATGGAGAGGAGTTTGAGAATCAGTTCACATCATGAAAAGCAACAATTTGTTAGACTAAATAGACTGAGATGTGTACCATTGGACAACATACAGATATTTGGTTGTGGACAGAAATGGCATTATTCAATATAAGGTGTCTTAATTAAAGTAGACAAATAATAGCCTTTGATTTGGCATATTAGATAGGGTAAGTGTTACTCTCTCCTTCAACCCATGTCCCATTAATTTCTATAGATCCCATAGGCCTTTTCCATTTGTCCACCCTCTCCACTGCCCAGTCTTGTGTTAGTCCCTTTTATCTCTCAACAGAACCATCCAAGAGCCTCTGAACTGGTCTTCTCCTCTCTATATTCAGAGGAGAGGAGTTTACTGTCACCTATATCACAGCCATATGATTCTTCCAAGACCCAGAGCTAACCTCTTGGCCACCTGTTGCGTTCAGGGGAAACCATACTCCATACCTAACATTCAAAGCCTTTCAAGGTACGTCTCCTGCTTCTCTCCCATCTTTCCCCGAGTCTCCATCCACACACCGTTTCAGAGACTCTGAGCTCCTCTTCTTTGTGTCCTGGGCATTTCTGCATCCGTGGTTTTCCTTCCACCAGTGCATGGCCAAGTTTCAATGTTCCACCCAAATGCTGCCTTTTCCAGGGAGCCAAGCCGGATTTTCCTCTGAAATCCCACAGCCACTGAGGACCTCTCTTATCCTGGGTGTCTCTGAAAGCACAGCCTGAAGCACAGTCTTGAGAGTGTTTAGTTGGAAAGTGGTGCCAGCAAGCAGGTGCGAAGGTTCAGGGGAGTGAAATGGGGAAGGAGGGAAAGCAAACACAGGACGGATTGCTGAACTGGCTACCATTCCACGCCTTAAGGAATCAGTCTTAGGGCTGTCTGCCTGGGGGAATGAAAGGAGGCCCCTCTTCCAGGTGGGACACGTGTGTCCGGAGCGGGTTCTCTCTGTTACCTCTCCCTGTGATGTCAGAGGAAGACAGGGCAGGAAGTGAGAGGCACGTGTCATGCCTTCACATCTGGTTCCTTCAAGTTACACCTGCGGGAAGCTGGTCAGAGTCTGTGCAGAGCTGGTCACTCTGCGTTTGTTGGCATGACAAAACTGCCAAGGTGTCTTGAAGTGGCACCTGAGAGGTGTCCAGTACACAACACTTCATTTAGCCTTCCTGCTAGGACAGTTTTTATGTACATATTGTTTTCTCTAATCTGGTGAGTCTTTGAAGATAGGTACTGTATTTTATCCCCAATATTCAATATGGGTCCTTATACATAATTGGGCTCAAATATGTTGAATAAATGGATGAGAAGTTTTGAATGATTGTTTTTCTCTGCAGAGGAAAAACCTATAACACACACAAGGAAAAGCCTCCTTCAATCTGAGTTTTTGAAGAGTGTGAAGTGGGGTAACTATATCCAGAGAAAACCCTGAATAAAACAATAATAGTAGTAATTAACAATAGTAATGTGTTGCAAAGAGTCAGACATGACTGAGTGACTTTCATTTTCACACTTTCACTTTCAATAATAATAATAGCTGATATTTACTTGATCCTTACTATGTGCCAAGTGTTTAACCACTGTATGTGTGTTTACTTGAAATAACCCCCAAATAAATTATTATTATTCCCATTCTAAAGATGGAGAAATGGAGACAGAGGTTAAGTAACTTGCTCAAGGTCTCATGGTCATGAGCAATAGGGCTTGGATTTTGGACCTGGCTAGCATTCTGATGCCCATATCTGGGTGCACACCCACCACAGGGTAGGGGGGCTGCCTGGGACGTCCTTACAACCCAGATCCTGGAAGTCGGGAGGGGCAGGGAATTTGTAGTGTTTATTTCTGCTAAAGCTCCTAATAAAGTGTGAAAATATGTGTTACATTTTTATTAGATCCTGTGTTTGCCCACAGGTTAGGGACAAAGTGTGGGATTATATCTTTTAAGTGTTTGCCTCTCTTTCTCTTTTCTCACAAACCAGTAAGGAATAGAGAAAATTATTTAAATAACAGGCAAAGAATATTCACAGAAGATGAAATAAACAATCAATAAGGGAATAGAAGTTTTACTTAACTTGTAAACAAAGAAACATAAGTTAAAACAGTAATATGCCTTTTCCCCTGTAACAAAAGCAGATTGCTTCTTTTCCTAGTGAGTGATTGTAGCCTGGATTGGCAAAACCCCAAAGAACAGTTTCTCCCATTCACTGCTGGTGAGTCTTTCCAGGGGTAATTTGGCAATATGAATCAGAAGCCTTAAAAATTTGCAGGTGCTTTGATCCAGCAGTTCCCCCTGGAACAGATCCTAAAGAAACAGTCAAGGATATACACAGAGATTTAATTAGAAGTATATTTACCAAAACATTGTTGATGCTACTGAAAAAGTTAAAGCTATTTAAGTGTCTATCAGGCTGGTTACACATCACAGTGGATTGCTAGGTAGTCACTGAAAATGACACAGGCAGACCTCAGAGACACTGTGGGTTCTGTTCCAGGCCAATGCAATAAAGTGAATATCACAATAAGGTGAGTCACATGATGTATCATCTCAAAGTGCATATAAAAGTTATATTTATACTCTATATTTATACTATTATATACTGTAGTCTGTTAAGTGTCTAATAGCATTATGTCTAAAAAATGATGTACATACCTTAATTTTAAAATACTTTATTGCTAAAAAATGCTAACTATCTGGGCCTTCAGTGAGTTGTGATCTTTTTTCAGTAGTAACATCAAAGATCACTGATCACAGATGACCTAACGAATATAATAGTAATGAGACAGTTTGAAAAATTGTGAGATTCAGCAAAATATGACACAGAGACACAAAGTGAGCAAATGTTATTGGAAAAATGGCATTGATTGACTTGCTCAATACAGGGTTGACACAGAACCTCAATTTGTTAAAAAAAAACAAAACAAAACAAAGCCATATGCAATATCTGTGAAGTACAATAAAACAAACTACAATGAAATGAGGTATATGCCTGTGATATTTTATGGCATGGAAAGAGGCACGTGATAAATATCACAAGAGAAAAAAGTAGGTACAAAACAGATAAAGCATTGGAAGCAGTAAGCCATGTACATAAACAATTCAAACATGAGAGCTCAGAAGGACCCCAATTAGCCTAGTACCATAAGAGAAAGAAAGCACAGACTCTAGACCCAGGTTGGCCGGATTCAATCCCCAGCTCTGCTAGACACTAACTGTGTGAGCTTGGATAAGTGCCTCAGCCTCCCTGTGCCTTAGTTTTCTCATCTGCAAAATGGGGATTCATCATAGCACCCACCTAAATAAGACAGCATATGGAAAGTGCCTAGAAGCTTGCCTGGCATCGAGTAGGCGGAATGTGAGAGTTTGTTACACAAAAATGTGCAGTGTCCTATCAGAAATATAGGACCTACACCTCCCTGGAGGTCCAATGGTTAAGAATCTGCCTGCCAATGCGGGGGACATGGGTTCAATCCCAGGCCAGGGAAGAGTCCCCATGCTGTGGGCAACCTAGCCCAAGTGACATAACTACCGAGCCCACTGCTGAGCACCTACTCTAGAGCCTGTGAGCCACAGTTACTGAAGCCTGTGTGCTCTAGAGCCCGTGCTAAGCAAGAAGAGAAACCACCCAATGAGAAGCCCGTGCACCTCAACTAGAGAGTAGCCTGCATGCAGCAATGAAGACCCAGTACAGCCAAAAATAAATGCATAGATAAATTTAAAAAGAGAAATATAAAGCTTGCAGAGAGAAATCGTTGTTTTGCAGGACATGGGGGCCAGCCTCAGAGAGGTGAAGGCACCTGTTTGGGTCTTGAGGGATGTGAAGGACTTCCAGGGGTGGAGAAGGAGCCAGTTGAAGGCATTCCTTCCCCTAGCTTTCCCTAGGAGGCCAGCTTGGAGGCTTTCCCTGAAGGCAGGCTGGGAAGGTCCTCTCCATGGAGCCACCCTGGGCCATAGAGTGCACATGGCTATTGGGAAACTGCCAGTCTTACCATGGCAAAGAAGGCTTTTGGTCTCTGGAGCAGCTTCACCCTGCTGCCTGGGCCAGGGTTTCTCTTTGTCTGTTTGTGCATGGCATTTCCAGTTTTGCTGAATGGAGCAGGATTGTGAACTAAGTTCTAGGACAGAAGGTTAGAACTTCTTTTAAGAAATACGCGTGTTTTTTAAAGAAGTGAATTTTATTCCATAGTGATTATGTTTTACCCAAGTTTCTGCTGAGCCAAAGTTTTGGAATTACATTTATCTTACAGAATTCTTAGAATTCAGAGCCTAAAGTGACCATTCAAATCGTGTAATTATTGGATGGAGAGACGATGCCAAGAGACTGGAAAGTCCTACTCAGGAGGTCATGACAGAACTGGGGCCAGGGTCCAACAGTTGAGTGTGTGAGGGCAAAGCTATGACCCCTGTGCTGGAGTCAGGGGCAGAGGCAGATTTTAGCTCCACTACAGTTTACAGGCAAACCTGTCCAAAATCCACGTGGGCTGCATGGAGGTGGTGAGCTCCCCATTGCTAAGAGTGTGTAAGTTGAGACTGGAGGACTCTTGGGAAATGGTGCAGCTAGATTAATTGACTTTTGAATTTTCTTTAGATTCTGAGATTCTGTTGCGCCATGATCTTTCATCTTTTTTTAAAAAAATTAATCATTTTAACACACTGTTTTAAACATGCAGGCATGAAGGTGAAGATTATTTGAGACATTCATTATTCACCATTCAGAATTAAGAGGTTAATATTTTGCTCTATTTGTTGTAGCCCTCTATTCATTTGAGTCTTCCCTGGTGGCTCAGATGGTAAAGCATCTGCCTGCAATGCAGGAGACCCGGGTTCGATCCCTGGGTTGGGAAGATCTCCTGGAGAAGGAAATGGCAACCCACTCCAGTACTCTTGCCTGGAGAATCCCACGGATGGAGGAGCCTGGTAGGCTACAGTCCATGGGGTCGCAAAGAGTCAGACACGACTGAGCGACTTCACTTTCACTTTCTATTCATTTACTAAGGAAGAAAAATCACAGATATAGCTAGTCTCCACATTTTCTTTCCTCCACAGAGGTAACCATTAGCCTAAAGTTGTTTGTTTGAAAAAAGTCACTCCATACCAGTTTTCATATACATAAAGCACGTGTATGTATCTATAAACAACATGTAGCATTGCTTTTTGTGTTCTTACAATTAACCCCAGTTGTATCATATTGATGGGGTTCTTGCACCGCCATACTGATGGTGCAGCTGATGTTTTTCATTTAATATTGTTTTTGAGACTTAACCATGTTGATGCCTGAAACTTTAGTGCATTTATTTCAGCAGCTATATAATAATTCATTGTATCAGTGAACTGCATTTGATTTGTTTATTCTCTATTCTTGGACATTCAGATTGCGTCTTAATTTTTCTCTATTAAAATATCTAAAGGTGGAATTCCTGGATCATACTTTGCGCAACATCTTCAGCTTTACCAGATTTGAACAATTTCCTCTTCAACATGATCTGCCCATTTAGAGCTCACCGAGAGTGAGAGTTCCTTCTTCCTCCATCCACCAAAATATGTGAGTTTATCAACTATTTTGATTTTGTCCAATCGGCTAAGCACGGAAAGTTATCTCAGTGTCACGCTTATTAATACCTTTCTTCCTCTCTCCCTCTCGGGTTCCCATCTGACATGTACTAGGCCCAGCAGACATCTTTGTCTGTTCTTGACTTTAATCTTTTAATACTTCCAATATTTCACCATGATGAATGATATTTGTTATTGGTTTTGGAAGATAACTCTTATCAGCTTAAGGTTTCCTTCCTAAGCTTGTTAAGCGGTTTTTAAAAAATCATGAATTAGCATTGTTGAATTTTATCAAAAGCTTTTTCTAAATCTCTTGACATGATCATGTGGTTTTTCTACTTTAATTTGTTAATCTAGTGAATTAAAATGATAGGCTTTGTCTTCTCTTTGCTTCGGTTCTTTTTAAAATGAATAAAATATTTCAGATATAACTGAAGCTCTGTGTTCCCCACATGGATCTCATTTTTTTGCCTTCCTCCCCCGAGGCAAATACCACCCTAAATTCATGTTTATCATTCTCATGCATATTTTCATACAATTGCTACATATGTATGTATCATAAACAATATGTGGTGTTGTTCTGCATGTTTTCGAAGTTTATATAAATGTGTCTTACTATGCATATTCTACAATTGGCTTTTCCATTTTGATACTTGAAACTCTAGTTCATCCAGTTGCTATAGGTAACTCTAGTTCATTGTGTTGGTATATGACATTGTGTTTTGTTACTATACTGCAATTTATTTTTTTCTTCTTTTGTTTTGGAACACTAAAGTTGTTTCTAATTTTTAGCTGTTGCAAACAACCGCACAGATAGACATTCTTATAAAGGACTTGTTCTGCACAATGCAAAATTGCCTGGTTGGGCCATAGGACATGACCTTCTTCTGTGTTGGCTGTATTGCTTCCCCAAGCACACTCCCAGAAGTGTAACAGGCTCTGTTTTCCATATACTCTCTTGGTGTGGTCAGGCTTTTAATGTTTTCTGACCTGATGGCTGTGAAATGATAGTTCATCATTTTTAAAATTTGAATTTCCCCCAGTTTATTACTGATATTAAGAATAATATATATATACCTATAGTAAGTATCTATGTATACCTGTAGACTTTATCAAATGTCTATCCATCACTTTCATTTCAGTTCAGTTCAGTCGCTCAGTCGTGTCCGACTCTTTGCGACCCCATGAATTGCAGCTCGCCTTAGCTATCATCTATCTATCTTTTGGGCTTTCCTGGTAGCCCAGATGGTAAATAATCTGCCTGCAATGCAGGAGACCTGGGTTCGATCCCTGGGTCAGGAAGATCCCCTGGAGTAGGAAATGACAATTCGCTCCAGTATTCTCACCTGGAGAATTCCAGGGACAGAGGAGCTTGGTGGGCTACAGTCCATGGGGTTGCAAAGAGTCAGACACGAATGAGCCACTAACACTTTCATTTTTACTTTATCTATGTGTATCTCTCTACCTCTCTCTTTCCCCCACCGCGTGTTGTTCATACGTTCATCATACCTTTTGTCTTTTTTCTTATTGATTCAAAAACTTAAAAATATGTATGTGTCTTTATTCTGAATGCTAACCATTTATTGGTCACATGCCTTACAAAGATATTCTTCACATCTGTGGCTTGAGCTTAAGACACAAAGATTTACCATACATAATCACAATATATGATGGAAATTACACTCAATTTAAAAAGGACAAAGTTGCCAGCTCTAGAAATCCCTTTCATCCCTTCCTAATAATGTTTACTATCCTTCTCCTGCATGGAATCACTGTCTGGATTTTAATTTATCACATTCTTCCTTCTTTATATAGTTTAGCTACCTATATAGACATACCAAAACACTGTAAGTTAGTGTTGCTCACTTTGAAATTTAGGCAACTGAAATAATTTTATAGTTTTTCTTTTGTGTCTTATTTCTTTGCCTTGACATGCGTCTGTAAGATTAATCCTTGTGATGTGTAGCTATAGTTTCACACTTTCTCTGCTGATGGTGTTCTATCAACTAAACATTCCATAATTTATCCATCTTTCTGTTGGTTTCTTCCATCCAGTGTTTTGAAAATTTTGAACAATATCACTATGAACATTCTTATACATATATTTTGGTGACTGTGTATAAGAGTTTCTCCAGAGACACAGACATAGAGAACAGACTTATGGACCCGGGGCGGGGGGCAGTGGGGTTGTGGGCAGAAAGGAGAGGGTGAGAGGTATGAAGAGAGTAACATGGAAACTTACATTACCATATGCAAAGTAGCCAATGGGAATTTGCTTATGACTCAGGGAACTCAGACAGGGGCCCTATAACAACCTAGATGGGTGGGGTAGGGAGGGAAATGGGAGGGAGGTTAAAGAGGGAGGGGACATATATATATACTTATGGCTGACTCATGTTGATGTTTGGCAGAAACCAACAAAATTCTGTAAAGCAATTATCCTTCAGTTAGAAAATAAATTAATTGAAAAAAGAGTTCCTCCAGAGACTATACCTAAGAAAGGAATTTCTCAGTCATTAGGTACACATATCTTCAGCCTTATTAGAGTGCTAAATAGTTTTCCAAAGTGGCTGTTTTAGCCTGTCTTTCACTTTGCTTATGGTAGCTATTGTTGAACAAAGTTTTTCATTAAAAAGCCGCCAATTTTATCAATAATTATCTTTTCTTACAGTGCTCTAAGAAATCCTTCTCTACCCTGAAGACATTTCTCTATTTTTCCCCCCCTTGGATATTTTAAACCCTTGCTTTTTCTGTTCAGTTTTAATCTACCTGGAAATAATTGTTGTATATGATGAAAATGCAGGCATCTAAGGATGGCCAGTTGTCTCAGTACCTTTTATTGAAGAATTCATCATTTTCCTATTGACTCGTGGTATCACCTCTGTCACATATCAGATTTCCATTTAAGAGTGGATCTTTTCATTGAGAAGGTCTTACTTTTGTTGATTTTATTTCTTTAGTAGCTTGATTAAGCTTCCTATTTCTTCTTGAGCTAATTTTGGTCACTTTTATTTTCTCGAAATGTGAAATTTCTTTAGGCTTCCATTAAAAATATAAAGCTAGTCACATTCTACGCCACTGATATTTAAATTTCTAATTTAATTATATTGCGTATTTCTAATTTTGGATGTTCTTGCCTTTTCTCCGTTTCCTTGTTCAGTCTTATTGGAAGTCTATTTTATTAGTTATTTTTTAAAAGAACAATATCTTTTGTTCTTGTTGACCTTTAAAAAACGGTTTTCTATCTTTTATTTCATTAATTTCTACTCAGTTGTAATAGTCCCTTTTTGTACCTTGTTTCTGACCTTCTTATTGTGTCTCAAGCTGAGTAACGCTCGTTTATTTTCTTTCTCTTATTTAAGTAGTGCACTTGCAGTTACAAATTCTCTTCTAAGTACTCTTCCAGCTACATTGTTTTAATATGCAACCTTTGCTGCTGCTGCTGCTGCTGCTGCTAAGTCACTTCAGTCATGTCCGACTCTGTGCGACTCCATAGACCGCGCGACCCCATAGATGGCAGCCCACCAGGCTCCTCCGTCCCTGGGATTCTCCAGGCAAGAGTACTGGAGTGGGTTGCCATTTCCTATTCCAATGCATGAAAGTGAAAAGTGAAAGCGAAGTCGCTCAGTCATGTCTGACTCTTCGCAACCCCATGGACTGCAGCCCACCAGGCTCGTCTGTCCATGGGATTTTCTAGGCAAGAGTATTGGAGTAGGGTACCATCGCCTTCTCCTTTAGATGCATATTATAAATATTCCGTAATTTCTATTACATCCTCTTTCACAATGAGTTGTTTAGGAATGTATTTTAAAGTTTCTAGCATGTTTGTTTTGTTTTGAATTAACTTTATGTTGCTTTCTAATTTAGTTTTACTGTCACAAGAGAAAATGGTCTATATGATATCAATTCTTTGGTGTTTGTTGAGATTTCTACTGTCTCCTACTGTTATATGTGGTCATTTTTTGGAATGATTTATATGTGCTAGGAAAGAATACATTTTCTCTATTTACTGGTTGAAGACTCTGTCCCCATTTATTAGAAAACATGTGTTGATTTAGTTGTTCAAACTTTTTACATGCTAATAATATTTTGTCTCCTGGATGTATAGCTTCTAATAGAAGCTTGTTAAAATCTCTCACTATGTTTCTGTATTGCTCATTTTTTTCTTTGTAATTCTGTTTCTGGGTTGTATACTTGTAGTAATTTTGTTAAGTGCATGTAAATTCATTATTGCTTTATTTCCTTAGATTGTTTTGTTTAAACAATATGTAATAAATTATATTAATTTCTTAAATAATATAATGTATTATTATACATTATAAATTTATAATATATTTCTATTTAATGTATAAAATACATAATATATTGTTTTCCACATTTTATTTCCTTGGTAGATTGTTTCCTTTAAATAACATATATTCATAATTATATATTTATTATACAAATTATAAAATATATTGTACCTTAAATTTTATTTTGATATTAGTTTTACTACACCATTTTTTTGTTGTAGTTCTGTTTGTAATTGCATGGTATATCTTTCCTATACTTTCATTTTGACGTTTCTAACTAATTTTCTTTCTGGTATGCTTCATGTAGGCAATTTGCTGGATTTAAATGTAATCTTATAATCTGTTTTAGTAGGTAGTCTTTGTTTGTTTGGCATGTGTCTTAATAACAGTGCCCAAAGCAATTCCAGGGCATTAAAGGAGAGAGAAAAGGGAAAAGGGGCTGGGAGAATGGAAAGCAGATGTAAGGACTTCACAACAAGCCATGAAGCAATACTATTGCTTGACAGGTGCACTTTCTTGACCTCTTGGTACATTTGCACACATACTATATAGATCCTCATGCCTTGGGGAAGTCCATTGAAGAGAAAAAAGGAGGAGGAATTTACCTGCTAGCTTCTCCCTATCTCCTGTCTCTAATTAGTCAAAACTTACGCCTTCTGGATTTAACTCATCTGAACTTCCTGTTGAATAATCTCATCTGTGAACAGTGGCATGAAGTGTCAACTATGTGGGGGAAGGCAGAGACACACGGTAGTGGCTTCTGGTTGCAGGACATACAGAGCTGACTGTCACTTGGCAGTACTTGCAGTGAAGCAGGAGGCTGAGTGTCAGGTGAGGGAGACAGCTGAGGCCAAGATAATCTGAGGATGTGCACAAAATGCATCTCATATAATATCTATTGTAGCCACTTATACATTTGTACTTATTTTTTTGCCATGTTATTTAACATTCTCTGGGTTTTGTTTCATATTTTCCCTCCTTTTCCTCCTTTTTGTTGCATGGGAAAAGCTTATTTCTCCCTGCCTCCATATCCCTCCATACTATTTGGCAGTTTGGAAAATAGACTGCATTTTTATTTTTCAACGGTTACCCATTAATTTGTACATATGTAATTATATGCATATGCTTATGTACACATTTTTGTAATAGATTTAAGTCATTCAATATCTCTATCATCTTTGAAAACATGGTACAGACTTCGACTCTCTGTAACTGCTAATTGAACATACTTCTCTCTTAGTTATTGTTTCTAATTTGACCTTTTACTAACAAAATATTTGTCTTTTACAGTTAACAGTGAAATAAATTTACTGACATAATCTATTTCCTAGCTCATTATCGTCCCTCTAAACTCAATTGTCTTCTTGCTGAAGTATATCTTTTAACAGTTCTTTTTTCGTTTATTTGTTTAGTAGATCTTACCTTTTGAGGAGTTTAGGTTTACAGAAAAAATCAGAAAGCTAGTTAAGAGATTACTTGTATACCTTGTAAGTTTACCCGTTATCAGCATTTCACATTTGATGACACATTTGTATGTCACATTTGCCACAATTAATGAGCCAGTATTAATACATTGCTAATAACTAAGCAGTCTACTCGGTAAATTTGTGCTTTATTCAGATTTCCTTCGTTTTTACCTAATGTCCTTTTCCTGGACATTCTACCCATGACACCACATTGCATTAAGTCGTTTGGTCATCATGTCTCCTCAGGCTCCTCTTAGCTTTAGCATTTTCTCAGAATTTTCTTTTCTTTTTTTTCATGACTGGGTTAGTTTTCAGGAGTACTGGATTTTGTAGGATGCCCCACTAAAGGAATTTATCTGATATTTTTCTGTGATGAGACTGGCTCTATGGCTTTGAGATTACAGAGGTAAGTTGCCATTTTCATTGCATCGCATCAAGGGTGCATAATACATTATCAGCATGATTTATGACTACTGATGTTGGCCTTGGTCTCTTGGCTAAGACTGTCAGGTTTCTCCATGGTTAAGTTCATTCTCCCTGCCACCATGCCCCTTCTATATCCTACCCTTTGGAAGGAAGTCACTATGTGCAGCCTACACAGAAGGAAGTGAAGTGACAGTGGAAATGTCAGTTGCTCAGTCATACCTGACTCTTTAAGACCCCATGGACTGTAGCCTGCCAGACTCCTCTGTCCATGGAATTCTCCAAGCAAGAATACTAGAGCTGGTAGCCATTCCTTTCTCCAGGGATCTTCCCAACCCAGCGATTGAATGTGGTTCTCCTGCACTGTAGGCAGATTCTTTACCATCTGTACCACCAATTTATATAGATACTCTGCCGTCAAGGAAGGAGATAATAGTACTTATGTGTAAGGAGTGGAGTATTATAATCCCCTTTCCTGATGGCAGAGTATCTATATAAATTATATGAAATTTTTCTGTGAAGGGAGAATTCTCTCTTCTCATTTATTAATTTATTCAATCATTTATTTATGCAAGTATAAAATCACGAATATTTACTTTATACTTTGGGTTATAAGTCAAAATTACTTTATTTTATTGCTCAAACTGTTCCAAACTTAGTGCCACTAGGAGTTTTTTCAGTTGGTTATGGTGCTCCTTTGAAACACTCCCATCAATATATATTTTTTCAATACTTTCTTACTTTATGGCACTACAAGAAGATCCAGGATCCTCTTATATATCCCTGCCCCAGTCCTAGAATCAGTCAGTTGTTTCTCCAAGAATCGCTGCTTCCTTTTTATTGTAGAATGGTGTTAGAAACCAAGATATGCCTGACACCTGCTACTGGAGTGTCATTTCTTTCAGGCAGTTGATAGAGCAAAAAATAAGTGTGTATACTAACTGGTGTATGTACACATATCTATAAATATTTCTGTAAATAACTGAAGTGAAAGTTGCTCAGTCATGTCCGACTCTTTGTGACCCTAAGGACTATACACAGTCCATGGAATTCTCCAGGCCAGAATACTGGAGTGGGTAGCCTATCACTTCTCCAGGGGAATCTTCCTAACTCAGGAACTGAACTGAGGTTTCCTGCATTGCAGGTGGATTCTTTACCAACTGAGCTATCCAGGAAGCCCAACTATTCATGCCTTTATTAATATAAAGCTAACCCTGAATTCATACTGATGTTGCCAACTCAAATCCTTGGATTAGTCTGGCCTCCTCTACTCATCTGTAAGTGTCTGCCCAATAGTGAGAAACCTGGCTTCCAACATCCACCATCCATTTGATTTGATTTGAAAGAAATAAATGAAGATCTACGTAAATGGAGAAGTGTCCCATGTTCATGGATAGCAATACCTCAAATTGTTAATATGTTAATTCTTTCCAACTTGATTTATAGAGTCAACACAATCCTTAATCAAAATCCAAAGGGCTATTTTGTGGATATTGACAAACTGGGTCTAAAGTTTATATGAAAAAACAAAGACCCAGAAAAACCAACACATGAAGAACAAAGTTGCCAGATTGACATTACCCAATTTTAAGATTTACTTTAAATGTATCTAATTGAGACAAGATAGCATTAATGAATGAAGAGACACATTGATTGATGGAACAGATATGAGATTGTTCAGTTCCAATATATATGGATGGTGATACTGGAATTTTAAACACATAGTCTCATATTAGACAACAATTTTATCAACTAGAGTGCTTAAATGCCTTTAGTCTGTAGTCTCACAGAGTCCACTGATTTCCAGAGTTACTTAGGTTACCACCTTGTTCTCCTATCTCTTTCAGGTAGGTTATTTCACACACTTGCAATACTGTTACACTCTCTTGTCATAGTCTTCATTCCTTCCTGAGATTCCCTAACTGCCTAACTGACTTTTTTTTTTTTAGTTTTTTATTTTTTTAATTTTAAAATCTTTAATTCTTACATGCGTTCCCAAACATGAACCCCCCTCCCACCTCCCTCCCCATAACATCTCTGTGGGTCATCCCCATGCACCAGCCCCAAGCATGCTGTATCCTGCGTCAGACATAGACTGGCGATTCAATTCTTACATGATAGTATACATGTTAGAATGCCATTCTCCCAAATCATCCCACCCTCTCCCTCTCCCTCTGAGTCCAAAAGTCCGTTATACACATCTGTGTCTTTTTTCCTGTCTTGCATACAGGGTCGTCATTGCCATCTTTCTAAATTCCATATATATGTGTTAGTATACTGTATCGGTGTTTTTCTTTCTGGCTTACTTCACTCTGTATAATCGGCTCCAGTTTCATCCATCTCATCAGAACTGATTCAAATGAATTCTTTTTAACAGCTGAGTAATACTCCATTGTGTTTATGTACCACAGCTTTCTTATCCATTCATCTGCTGATGGACATCTAAGTTGTTTCCATGTCCTGGCTATTATAAACAGTGCTGCGATGAACATTGGGGTACATGTGTCTCTTTCAATTCTGGTTTCCTCGGTGTGTATGCCCAGCAGTGGGATTGCTGGGTCATAAGGTAGTTCTATTTGCAATTTTTTAAAGGAATCTCCACACTGTTCTCCATAGTGGCTGTACTAGTTTGCATTCCCACCAACAGTGTAGGAGGGTTCCCTTTTCTCAAACACCCTCTCCAGCATTTATTGCTTGCAGATTTTTGGAGCGCAGCCATTCTGACTGGTGTGAAGTGGTACCTCATTGTGGTTTTGATTTGCATTTCTCTAATAATGAGTGATGTTGAGCATCTTTTCATGTGTTTGTTAGCCATCCATATGTCTTCTTTGGAGAAATGTCTATTTAGTTCTTTGGCCCATTTTTTGATTGGGTCGTTTATTTTTCTGGAATTGAGCTGCAGGAGTTGCTTGTATATTTTTGAGATTAGTTGTTTGTCAGTTGCTTCATTTGCTATTATTTTCTCCCATTCAGAAGGCTGTCTTATCACCTTGCTTATATTTTCCTTTGTTGTGCAGAAGCTTTTAATTTTAATTAGATCCCATTTGTTTATTTTTGCTTTTATTTCCAGAATTCTGGGAGGTGGATCATAGAGGATCCTGCTGTGATTTATGTCAGAGAGTGTTTTGCCTATGTTCTCCTCTAGGAGTTTTATAGTTTCTGGTCTTACATTTAGATCTTTAATCCATTTTGAGTTTATTTTTGTGTGCGGTGTTAGAAAGTGATCTAGTTTCATTCTTTTACAAGTGGTTGACCAGTTTTCCCAGCACCACTTGTTAAAGAGATTGTCTTTACTCCATTGTATATTCTTGCCTCCTTTGTCAAAGATAAGGTGTCCATATGTGTGTGGATTTATCTCTGGGCTTTCTGTTTTGTTCCATTGATCTATATGTCTGTCTTTGTGCCAGTACCATACTGTTTTGATGACTGTGGCTTTGTAGTAGAGCCTGAAGTCAGGCAAGTTGATTCCTCCAGTTCCATTCTTATTTCTCAAGATTGCTTTGGCAATTCGAGGTTTTTGTATTTCCATACAAATCTTGAAATTATTTGTTCTAGTTCTGTGAAAAATATGGCTGGTAGCTTGATAGGGATTGCATTGAATCTGTAGATTGCTTTGGGTAGTATACTCATTTTCACTATATTGATTCTTCCGATCCATGAACATGGTATATTTCTCCATCTATTAGTGTCCTCTTTGATTTCTTTCATCAGTGTTTTATAGTTTTCTATATATAGGTCTTTAGTTTCTTTAGGTCGATATATTCCTAAGTATTTTATTCTTTTTGTTGCAATGGTGAATGGAATTGTTTCCTTAATTTCTTTTTCTACTTTCTCATTATTAGTGTATAGGAATGCAAGGGATTTCTGTGTGTTGATTTTATATCCTGCAGCTTTACTATATTCATTGATGAGCTCTAGTAATTTTCTGGTGGAGTCTTTAGGGTTTTCCATGTAGAGGATCATGTCATCTGCAAACAGTGAGAGTTTTACTTCTTCTTTTCCAATTTGGATTCCTTTTACTTCTTTTTCTGCTCTGATTGTTGTGGCCAAAACTTCCAGAACTATGTTGAATAGTAGCGGTGAAAGTGGACACCCTTGTCTTGTTCCTGACTTTAGGGGAAATGCTTTCAATTTTTCACCATTGAGGATAATGTTTGCTGTGGGTTTGTCATATATAGCTTTTATTATGTTGAGATATGTTCCTTCTATTCCTGCTTTCTGGAGAGTTTTTATCATAAATGGATGTTAATTTTGTCAAAGGCCTTCTCTGCATCTATTGAGATAATCATATGGTTTTTATTTTTCAATTTGTTAATGTGGTGAATTACATTGATTGATTTGCGGATATTGAAGAATCCTTGCATCCCTGGGATTAAAGCCCACTTGGTCATGGTGTATGATCTTTTTAATGTGTTGTTGGATTCTGATTGCTAGAATTTTGTTGAGGATTTTTGCATCTATGTTCATCAGTGATATTGGCCTGTAGTTTTCTTTTTTTGTGACATCTTTGTCAGGTTTTGGTATTAGGGTGATGGTGGCCTCATAGAATGAGTTTGGAAGTTTACCTTCCTCTGCAATTTTCTGGAAGAGTTTGAGTAGGCTAGGTGTTAGCTCTTCTCGAAATTTTTGGTAGAATTCAGCTGTGAAGCCGTCTGGACCTGGGCTTTTGTTTGCTGGAAGATTTCTGATTACAGTTTCAATTTCCGTGCTTGTGATGGGTCTGTTAAGATTTTCTATTTCTTCCTGGTTCAGTTTTGGGAAATTGTACTTTTCTAAGAATTTGTCCATTTCTTCCACGTTGTCCATTTTATTGGCATACAACTGCTGATAGTAGTCTCTTATGATCCTTTGTATTTCTGTGTTGTCTGTTGTGATCTCTCCATTTTCATTTCTAATTTTATTGATTTGATTTTTCTCTCTTTGCTTCTTGATGAGTCTGGCTAATGGTTTGTCAACTTTATTTATCCTTTCAAAGAACCAGCTTTTGGCTTTGTTGATTTTTGCTATGGTCTCTTTTGTTTCTTTTGCATTTATTTCTGCCCTAATTTTTAAGATTTCTTTCCTTCTACTAACTCTGGGGTTCTCCAATTCTTCCTTTTCTAGTTGCTTTAGTTGTAGAGTTAGGTTATTTATTTGACTTTTTCTTGTTTCTTGAGGTATGCCTGTATTGCTATGAACTTTCCTCTTAGCACTGTTTTTATAGTGTCCCACAGGTTTTGGGTTGTTGTGTTTTCATTTTCATTAGTTTCTATGCATATTTTGATTTCTTTTTTGATTTCTTCTGTGATTTGTTGGTTATTCAGAAGTGTGTTGTTCAACCTCCATATGTTGGAATTTTTAATAGTTTTTCTCCTGTAATTGAGATCTAATCTTAATGCATTATGGTCAGAAAAGATGCTTGGAATGATTTCGATTTTTTGAATTTACCAAGTTTAGATTTATGGCCCAGGATGTGATCTATCCTGGAGAAGGTTCCATGAGCACTTGAAAAAAGGTGAAATTCATTGTTTTGGGGTGAAATGTCCTATAGATATCAATTAGGTCTAACTGATCTAATGTATCATTTAAAGTTTGCATTTCTTTGTTAATTTTCTGTTTAGTTGATCTGTCCATAGGTGTGAGTGGGGTATTAAAGTCTCCCACTATTATTGTGTTGTTGTTGATTTCCCTTTTCATACTTGTTAGCGTTTGTCTTACATATTGCGGTGCTCCTATATTGGGTGCATATATATTTATAATTGTTATATCTTCTTCTTGGATTGATCCTTTGATCATTATGTAGTGGCCTTCTTTGTCTCTTTTCACAGCCTTTGTTTTAAAGTCTATTTTATCGGATATGAGTATTGCCACTCCTGCTTTCTTTTGGTCTCTATTTGCGTGGTATATCTTTTTCCAGCCCTTCACTTTCAGTCTGTATGTGTCCCTTGTTTTGAGGTGGGTCTCTTGTAAGCAGCATATAGAGGGGTCTTGTTTTTGTATCCATTCGGCCAGTCTTTGCCTTTTGGTTGGGGCGTTCAACCCATTTACGTTTAAGGTAATTATTGATAAGTATGATCCCGTTACCATTTACTTTATTGTTTTGGGTTCGGGTTTATACACCCTTTTCGTGTTTCCTGTCTAGAGAATATCCTTTAGAATTTGTTGGAGAGCTGGTTTGGTGGTGCTGAATTCTCTCAGCTTTTGCTTGTCTGTAAAGCTTTTGATTTCTCCTTCGTATTTGAATGAGATCCTTGCTGGGTACAGTAATCTGGGCTGTAGGTTATTGTCTTTCATCACTTTAAGTATGTCTTGCCATTCCCTCCTGGCCTGAAGAGTTTCTATTGAAAGATCTGCAATTATCCTTATGGGAATCCCCTTGTGTGTTATTTGTTGTTTTTCCCTTGCTGCTTTTAATATTTGTTCTTTGTGTTTGATCTTTGTTAATTTGATTAATATGTGTCTTGGGGTGTTTCGCCTTGGGTTTATCCTATTTGGAACTCTCTGTGTTTCTTGGACTTGGGTGATTATTTCCTTCCCCATTTTAGGGAAGTTTTCAACTATTATCTCCTCAAGGATTTTCTCATGATCTTTCTTTCTGTTTTCTTCTTCTGGGACCCCTATAATTCGAATGTTGGAGAGTTTCATATTGTCCTGGAGGTCTCTGAGATTGTCCTCGTTTCTTTTAATTTGTTTTTCTTGTTTCCTCTCTGATTCATTTATTTCTACCATTCTATCTTCTATTTCACTAATCCTATCTTCTGCCTCCGTTATTCTACTATTTGTTGCCTCCAGAGTGTTTCTGATCTCATTTATTGCGTTATTCATTATATTTTGACTCTTTTTTATTTCTTCTAGGTCCTTGTTAAACCTTTCTTGCATCTTCTCAATCCTTGTCTCTAGGCTATTTATCTGTGATTCCATTTTGATTTCAAGATTTTGGATCATTTTCACTATCAATATTTGGAATTCCTTCTCAGGTAGATTCCCTACTTCTTCCTCTTTTGTTTGGTTTGGTGGGCAACTCTCCTGTTCCTTTACCTGCTGAATATTCCTCTGTCTCTTCATCTTGGTTATATTGCTGCATTTGGGGTGGCCTTTTTATATTCTGGTAATTTGTGGAGTTCTCTTTACTATGGAGCTTCCTCACTGTGGGTGGGGTTCTATCAGTGGCTTGTCAAGGTTTCCTGGTTAGGGAGGCTTGTGTTGGAGTTCTGGTGGGTGGAGCTGGGTTTCTTCTCTCTGGAGTGCAGTGGAGTGACCAGTAATGGGTTATGAGACATCAAAGGTTTTGGAATAATTTTGAGCTGCCTGTATATTGAAGCTCAGGGGAGTGTTCCTGTGTTGCTGGAGAATTTGAGTGGTATGTCTTGTTTTGGAACTTGTTGGCCCTCGGGTGGTGCTTGGTTTCGGTGTAGGTATGAAGGCATTTGATGAGATCCTATTGCTTAATGTTCCCTGAATTCAAGAATTCTCTAATGTTTTCAGGCTTTGAATTTAAGCCTCCTGCTTCTGGTTTTCAGTTTTATGTTTACAGTAGCCTCTAGACTTCTCCATCTATACAGCACCAATGATAAAACATCTAGGTTAAAGATGAAAAGTTTCTCCACATTGAGGGACACTCAGAGAGGTTCACTGAGTTACAAGGAGAAGAGAAGATGGAGGGGGTAGTTAGAGGTAACTGGAATGAGATGCAGTGAGATCAAAAGAGGAGAGAGCAAGCTAGCCAGTAGTCACTTCCTTATGTGCGCTCTATAGTCTGGACCGCTCAGAGGTATTTATGGAGTTATATGGGGAAGAGGAGAGGGAGGAAGTAGACAGAGGTGACCAGGAGGATAAGAGAGAGGAATGAGAAGGAGAGAGACAAATCCTGCCAGTAACCAGTTCCTTAGGTGTTCTCCACCGTCTGGAACACACAGAGATTCACAGAGTTGGATAGAGAAGAAATGGGGGAGAAAAGAGACAGAGGCCACCTGGTGAAGAAAAAGGAGAGTCCAAAGGAGGAGAGAGTGGTCAAGCCAGTAATCTCGCTCTCAGGTAAACTTGGGTAGTGAAGTTTGGGTTTTTAAATGTACAAAATTGACAACAAAAACCTAAGAGCAAAGATTAAAAATCTGTTTTTGAAGACAATGGTCTGCTTTTCTGGTTGCCTGATGTCCTCTGCCAGCCTACAGAAGTTGTTTTGTGGAGTTTGCTCGGCGTTGAAATGTTCTTTTGAGGAATTTGTGAGGGAGAAAGTGGTCTTCCCATCCTATTCCTCTGCCATCTTTACAGTTCCCCCTAACTGACTTTTTAAAAATCTGCATGCATTAAGATTCACTCATGCTGTAAAGTTTTATAGGCTTCACAAACATATATCGTCCTCTATCTACAATTACACTATCACATAATATGGTTTCACTCCTCTAAAATATCCCCTGTGCTGCATTTACTCATGACTTTCCTCTCTCCCCAAACTCCCTGGCAGTCATTGGTCATTTTACCATTTCCATAATTTTGCCTTTTCCAGAATGTCATAAAACTGAAAACACAAAATATGTAGCCTTTTCATGCTGTCTTCTTTCATTTAGCCACGTTCAAGTTTCCTCTAGGTCATTTTGTGGCCTAACAGCTTATTTTTTTTTTTAATTGATAAATAATTTTCCATTGTATGGATGTACCACAGTTTGTTTTTCCATTCACCTACTGAAGGTAGGTGATATTTTGGTTGCTTCAAGCTTTGGGTGATTATTAAAAACTGCTATAAACATTCACATGCAGGTTTTTGTATGAACATAAATTTTCAAATCAATTCAGAATATACCTAGGAGTGTGACTGCTGGATTATTTAGTAAGGCAATGTTTAACTTTGTAAGAGATTGTTGAACTATCTTCCCAAGTGACTGTACTATTTGGCATTCTCACCATCACAAGATAAGAGTTTCTGTTACTCCACATCACCATTAGCATTTGATATTTCTTGTTTAAATTAAGAAAGATTTTGTCATTCCAATAAATGTACAGTGGAATTTCATTGTTTTAATTTGCAGTTCTCTGATGACAAGTGATCTTAGACATATTTCCATATGCATTGCTTGTCATTCTTCAGTGAGGTATTCAGATCTTTTGCCCATTTTTAATTAGGCTATTTGTGTTCTTTCATTAAGTTTTAAGAGTTTTTCATATACACAGAAATATGTTTTGCAAGTATTTTCTCCCAATATGTGGCTTCTGTTTTGATTTCCTTAACAGTATCTTTCAAATAACAGAATTTTAAAATTTTAAAAAAGTTTAATATATCAATTTTTTCCCTTCATAGGTCATGATTTTGGTGTGGTATCTAAAACCTTATTGCAAACCCAGGTGTCATTTAGATTTTCTTTGTCACATAGATCTATGTTTTCTTCTAGAAATTTTATATAATTTCATTTTATTTTTATATCTATGATTCATTTTGAGTTAAATTTTTCTGAAAAGTGTAATATCTGAATCTAGATTACTGTTTTAAAAAATCCAGAAATCCAATTGTTTCATCACCATTTGTTGAAAATACTATTCTTTCTCTATTGAATTTCCTTTGTTCCCTTTGTCAAAGATCAGTTAATTCTATTTGTGTGGGTTTATTTCTGGACTCTCTACCTGTTCCATCAATTTGTGTGTCTATTCTTTCCTAAATGCTATGCCGTCTTGGTTGGCGTAGATTTACAGTAAGTCTTGAAATTGAGTACTGCCTGTCCTCCAACTTTTTTCTTCTTCATATGTTGGATATTCTGTGTCTTTTGTCTTTCCATATAAACCTTAGACTCAGTTTGTCAACATCCACAAAATAGTTTTTTAAAATTTTGATTAAGACTGTGTTGAACCTGTAGATCAAGCCGGAAAAAATTATCTTAACAATTTTGATCTTGTTGTCTGTGAACATAAAATACCTCTCCATTTATTTAGATCTTTGATTTATTACCTCAGAATTTTATAGTTTTTCTTACATGGTTGCTATAAATACTATATTAAGCTTTATATATAAGTATTTCATTTAAAATACTATTATAAATAATAATGTGCTTTAAATTTCAAATCTCAATTATTCACTGTTTGTATATAAAGAAGCCATTGATTTTGTATATTAGCCTTATAGCCTATAAACTTACCATAATCACTTACTAGCTACAGGAGTCTTTTGGTTGATTCTGTGAAATTTTCTCACACAGGCAAATATAACATCTGCAAAAACAGAGTTTTCTTTCTTCCTTCCAAATTTGTATACCTTTCCCTTCCTTTTCTTGTCTTATAGTATTAGCTAGGATTTCTAGTACAAATGGTGAGCGGAAACATAATTCCCTTGCTCCCAATCTTAGGGGAAAATTCTAAATATTCTACCATTAAGTATGATATTTGCCATTGGGTTTGTCTGTGCCTATGTGTAGTTATATCAATAACCTCAGATAGCAGATGACACCACCCTTATGGCAGAAAGTGAAGAGGAACTGAAAAGGCTCTTGATGAAAGTGAAAGAGGAGAGTGAAAAAGTTGGCTTAAAGCTCAACATTCAGAAAACGAAGATCATGGCATCTGGTCCCATCACTTCATGGGAAATAGATGGGGAAACAGTGGAAACAGTGTCAGACTTTATTTTTTGGGGGCTTCAAAATCACTGCAGATGGTAACTGCAGCCATGAAATTAAAAGACACTTACTCCTTGGGAGAAAAGTTATGACCAAGCTAGATAGCATAATGAAAAGCAGAGACATTACTTTGCCAACAAAGGTCCATCTAGTCAAGGCTATGGTTTTCCATTGGTCATGTATGGATGTGAGAGTTGGACTGTGAAGAAAGCTGAGCGCTGAAGAATGGATGCTTTTGAACTGTGGTGTTGGAGAAGACTCTTGAGAATCCCTTGGACTGCAAGGAGATCCAGCCAGTCCATTCTGAAGGAGATCAGCCCTGGGATTTCTTTAGAAGGAATGATGCTAAAGCTGAAGCTCCAGTACTTTGGCCACCTCATGCGAAGAGTTGAGTCATTGGAAAAGACTGATGCTGGGAGGGATTGGGGGCAGGAGGAGAAGGGGCCGACAGAGGATGAGATGGCTGGATGGCATCACTGACTTGATGGACATGAGTCTGAGTGAACTCCGGGAGTTGGTGATGGACAGGGAGGCCTGGCATGCTGCGATCCATGGGGTCGCAAAGAGTCAGACACGACTGAGCGACTGAATGGAACTGAACTGACTGATGTGTAGTTAAATAGATAAAGTTGAGTAAGTGCCTCTCTATTTTTAATTTACTGAGTTTTAAAAATCATCAGTGGATGTTGGATTTTGTCGATGCTTTTTTTCTGCATCAATTGATATGATTTTTTTTAGTTTGTTTACGGGATGCCTTATATCAATGGATTTTTAAATGCTGAATCAGTAGCATAGCTAGAATAGACGCTACTTAGTTATGGTTGTGATGTACAATTCTTTTTATGCATTGTTGGATTCAATTTGCTAATATTTTGTCAAGGATTTTTTGCATCCATATTCGTGAGAGATATTGGCTTATAGCTTTTATTTCTTATATTTAGCCAGTTTTGATATTAGGGTAATGTTGGCCTCCTAGAATGAATTGAGAAGTGTCAATTTAACTTCTATTTTCTGAAGGAGATTGTAGAGGATTGATACTATTTCTTTCATAAATGGTTGAGCCTAGTGCTTTCTTTTTTGAAGGATATTAATATTAATTATTAATTGAGTTTCTTTAATAGATATAAGCCTATTCATGCTATCTATTTCTCATTTCATGAGTTTTGGTAGTTCATATCTCAAAGAATTTATTTATTTTACCTAAGGTATCAAATTTGCAGGTATAGTGTTTCATAATATTCCTTTATTATTCCTTTGATGTCCATGAGATCAGTAGGGATGATTTTTCTTTCATTTCTAATATTGGTATTTGGGGTTTTCTCTCTTTTATTTGTTTTTTTGGTTAGCCTGGCTAGAGCTTTATCAAAACTTTATTGTTTTCATTATTATTTTAGTTTGTATTTATTGTTATTATAATATTGTTTTTATTATTATATTATTAATAATACCATACATATTAATATATTTATAAGTCATTTGCATGTCAACTTTCCTGAGAACACTAAGCTTTTAAGTTAAAATTTTTCCAGATTCATTGAGGCATGATTGACAAAAAAATGTGATATTTAAGTTGATGTTTTGATATAGTATATGTTATGGAATGACTACCACAGTGAAGTTAATTAACATAGTCATCACCTCACATAGTTACCATTTTCTTTGTAAGAACGCTTGTGATCTACTCTGTTAGCATTTTCAAGCATACAGTACATTATTAACTATAGTCTTCATGCTGTACATTAGGTTTCCAGAACTTACTCATCTTATAACAGAAAGTTTGTAACCTTTGATCAGTAACTCCCCTTCCTACCATTTCCCAACCTCTGGTACTCACAATTCTATTCTCTATTAGTATGAGTTTGACACTTTTTTGAAAAAGTTTGACATATAAGTGAGATCATGCAGTATCTGTCTTTCTGTGTCTGGCTTATTTCACTTAACATAATGTCCTTCAAATTCAGCCAAGTTTTCACAAATGGCAGAAAGCCCTTCTTTTTTAAGACTAAATAATATTTGTGTGTGTGTGTTTGTTTCTTCATCCATTTATCAGCAGATGGTCCCTTGCTATGCTGTGCTGTGCAAAGTTGCTTCAGTTGTGTTCAACTCTTTGTGACCCCATGGAACATAGCCCACCGGGCTCCTCTGGCCATGGGATTCTCCAGGCAAGAACACTGGAGTTGGTTGCCATGCCCTCCTCCAGGGGATCTTCCCAACTCAGGGATTGAAACTGTGTCTCTTACATCTCTTCATTGGTAGGCAGGCTCTTTACCACTAGTGCCTCCCCGGGAAGCCCTAGATGGTCCCTTAGGTTGTTCTAAATCTTGGCTATTGCCAATAATGGTGCAATGAACCTGGATACATCTTTGAGGCAGTGATTTTATTTCATTTGGCTATACCGCCGCCCCCCCCCCCAGAAGAGGGATTATGGTATCACATGGTAATTATATTTAAAAATTTTGAGGAACCTAAAAACTGGTTCCCTTAATGATTGTATCAATTTACATTTCCACCAACAGTGTACAAGGACTTCCTTTTCTTTACATTCTTGTCACCAATTGTTATCTTTTGGCATTTTGATAATAGCCATCTTAATAAGTATAAGACGATATCTAAATTTTGGTTTTGATTTCCATAATGATTAGTGATGTTGAACATCTTTTCATATATTTGGCTATTTATATATCTTCTCTAGACAAGTATCTATTCAGATCCTTTGCCCATTTATTAAAGCCAGGTTACTTATTTATTTATTTTTTCTACTGAGTAAAACATGATGTGTTAGGTAATAAGAGGTGAGGTAAATAGACCTTTAGTGTGAGGTTTTATATTAATGTGGCTAGGAGCTGGGCTTATTTAACCTTGGTTGTAGCTATAGGTGTCAAAGGCTTTAATTTCCTCCAGTGTCCTTGTTTTATGTCTTGCTTGTTATCTTTGAGTTTTCATAAAATCTCCTTCTTGAATAGAGTATGAGCCTTGCTGATGTTTCAGCTGTGACCTGCTGTTATGCTATGGCCTTATGGATGGGTGGTAAGGTGTAGGAGGAGGGACACGTTCTATAGTCCTATGATTAGGTCTTAGTCTTTAGTGAGCCAGTGTCCCTGAGCTATGACCGTCACAAATGTGTATCACATCTCCTCCCCACTCCCTTTAGATGAGACAGGAAGGCTAGAGGGGGCTGGAATTGGGTACGTTGCCTTTCCCCCTTCAGCTAGATTTCTTTGAAAGTCTTTTCCCCCAGTAAATAGGTCTCTGTTAAGGTGAATGCTCTGGGCATTATTCCAAAATTGTTACCTTCTCTCCCTGCGGCCAGAAACATGGGGCTTTTGTCTTTACTCCTCAACAAGACAACTTTGTGGGGTTCCTGGAGGTAAAACCCATGGAAGTGCAAGGTTCCTTATGACTGAGGCTCTGAAGAGTTTCTCACTGACACTATTTTACATTCCGTATCCATACATTTATCAAAATTACTGTTTAAGTGTTCCTACAAGTTTATGGCTTTAGCAACTTTTCCTCTAGGGAAGTTGATCTTGGCTGTGATTCTCTGCATTCAGCTTTCTCTCCAGCTTTCAATGTAGTTGGTCCTTTGATCTTAATTCTCTAATGAGTCTAAGAAAAGTCATTGATTTTCAGTTTTCCAGCTCTTTTGTTGTTGTAGGGATGGGATTTCCAACTTTACATGTTGGAGATGCAATTCTAACTCTAGTCTCTAACCGTTCTTTTAATGAGTTGGGAAAGTTATAACCTTTTTATGTTTTAAAAAGTCTTTTCCTCCCTCATTTTGAATGATAATTTATCTGGGTATCAAACTCAAGTTCACCAATTATTCTCCTTTAGCACTTACCTAAATTATCTGTCTTTTTTTTTTCTGGCAGTTTTAAGGATTTTATGTTTCTTTCTGATATTTTACAGGCTTTCTATATGTCTTTTAGGTGTAGAATTATCTTCATTTAATATATTTTTGATGTAATTAATTCTATTCCCTTAATTCTGAAAAATTCTCAGTTCTGATATTCTGAAGCTCCATTAGCTTCTCAATCTATCCTTCATGTCTCTAAAGTGCTCTTTTACACTTTGAATCTATTTGTTCTATGTTCTTGAGAAATTCTTAAATATCATTTTCCATTAATTCTCTCTATGAGTGTGCCCATTTTAGAGTTTATCCTGTTGTGCTGCTTCTGTCCGTGAGAAAGATATTCTATGGAGAGAAAAATCTTCCCCTATATCTGTCCTATGAAGACACCCATTCAAGTCTGCCTGCACAAATCTTTTGAGATATTTGAAGACAGAAAAGACAGCTTTACTTTTTTCTTTAGGTTAAACCAAAATTAAAAGTCATTATATTTAAGTAGATTACAATGAATGCTGCCATCCATAGTGTAGTAACCTCTTGCAACATAGTAACATAAAGTTTGGGAAGCAGATACATATCTAAATTTTAGTCAATAATTCTAGAAGATTTTCATTAGGTATTGGGCATAGAGTAGGATTCTTGTGTAAGCAGAGAGCAGAGAATGAATTTTCCGGTCGATTGCCTTCTTGCTTATTGAGATTTCCTTGTTTAAAGTAAGCCACAGATGTAAAAACTTTAACTGAGAGGTGACTACTGGCATCCTACAAAGAGATTTCATATAAGTAGCTTGGAAATTCCCCTTGGGTATGTAAATCAATTGCCATGTGACATCTGGATTTCATTCATTTATTAAACATTTATTATATGTCCACTTTGTGTTAATCAGTTCAGTCCAGTCACTCAGTCGTGTCTGACTCTTTGTGACCCCATGGACTGCAGCATGGCGGGATTCCCTGTCCATCACCAACTCCTGGAGCTTTCTCAAACTCAAGTCTATCGAGTCAGTGATGCCATCCAACCATCCCATCCTCTGTCATCCCTTTCTCCTCCTGCCTTCAATCTTTCCCAGCATCAGGGTCTTTTCTAAGGAGTCAGTTCTTCGCATCAGGTGGCCAAATTATTATAGTTCAGCTTCAATGTCAGTCCTTCCAATGAATATTCAGGACTGATCTCCTTTAGGATGGACTGGTTGGATCTCCTTGCAGTCCAAGGGACTCTTAAAGTTTTCTTCAACACCACAGTTCTAAAGCATCAATTCTTCAGTGCTCAGCTTTCTTTATAGTCCAACTCTCACATCCATACATGACTCCTGGAAAAACCATAGATTTGACTAGATGGACCTTTGTTGGCAAAGTAACATCTCTGCTTTTTAATATGCTGTCTAGTTTGGTCATAGCTTTTCTTCCAAGGAGCAAGCGTCTCTTAATTTCATGGCTGCACTCACCATCCACAGTGATTTTGGAGCCCAAGAAAATAAAGTCTCTCTGTTTCCACTGTTTCCCCTATATTTCCCATGAAGTGATCGAACTGGATGCCATGATCTTCGTTTTGAAATGCTGAGCTTTAAACCAGTTTTTTCACTCTCCTCTTTCACTTTCATCAAGAGGCTTTTAGTTCCTCTTCACTATCTGCCATAAGGGTGGTGTCATCTGCATATCTGAGGTTATTGATATTTCTCCCGGCAATCTTGATTCCAGCTTGTGCTTCTTCCAGCCCAGTGTTTCTCATGATGTACTCTGCATAGAAGTTAAATAAGCAGGGTGACAATATACAGACTTGACATAATCCTTTCCCAATTTGGAACCAATCTGTTGTTCCATGTCCAGTTCTAACTGTTGTTTCTTGACCTACATACAGATTTCTCAGGAGGCAGGTAAAATGGTCTGGTGTTCCCACTGCTTGAAGAATTTTCCAGTTTGTGGTGATCCACACAATCAAAGGCTTTGGCATAGTCAATAAAGCAGAAATAGATGTTTTTCTGGAACTCTCTTGCTTTTTTGATGATCTAGCAGATGTTGGCAATTTGATCTCTGGTTCCTCTGCCTTTTCTAAATCCAGCTTGAACATCTGGAAGTTCATAGTTCGCATATTGTTGAAGCCTGGCTTGGAGAATTTTGAGCATTACTCTGCTAGTGTGTGAGATGAGTGCAATTGTACAGTAGTTTGAACATTCTTTGGCATTGCCCTTATTTGAGATTGGAATGAAAACTGACCTTTTCCAGTCCTGTGGCCACTGCTGAGTTTTCCAAATTTGCTGGCATATTGAGTGCAGCACTTTCACAGCTTCATCTTTTAGGACTTGAAATAGCTCAGCTGGAATTCCATCACCTCCACTAGCTTTGTTTGTAGTGATGCTTCCCAAGGCCCACTTGACTTTGCATTCCAGGATGTCTGGCTCTAGGTGAGTGATCACACCATCGTGGTTTTCTGGGTCATGAAGATCTTTTTGTGTACAGTTCTTCTGTGTATTCTTGCCACCGCTTCTTAATATCTTCTGCTTCTTTTAGGTCCTTACAATTTCTGTCCTTCATTGTGCCCATCTTTGCATGAAATGCTCCCTTGGTATCACTAATTTTCTTGAAGAGATCTCTAGTCTTTCCCATTCTATTGTTTTCTTCTATTTCTTTGCATTGATCACTGAGGAAAACTTTCTTATCTCTCCTTGCTATTCTTTGGAAGGCTGCATTCAGATGGGTATATCTTTCCTTTTCTCCTTTACCTTCTGCTTCTCCTCTTTTCGCAGATATTTGTAAGGCCTCCTCAGATAACCATTTTGCTTTTTTGCATTTCTTTTTCTTGGGGATGATCTTGATCACTGCCTCCTGTAGAATGTCACAAACCTCCATCCATAGTTCTTCAGGCACTCTGTCTATCAGATCTATTGAATCTATTTGTCACTTCCACCATAAGAGATTTGATTTAGGTCATACCTGAATGGTCTAGTGGTTTTCCCTACTTTCTTCAATCTAAGTCTGAATTTTGCAATAAGGAGTTCATGATCTGAGCCATAGTCAGCTCCCAGTCTTGTTTTTGCTGACTGTATAGAGCTTCTCCATCTTTAGCTGCAAAGAATATAATAATCAATCTGATTTCAGTATTGTCTATCTTGGGATGTCCATGTGTAGAGTCTTCTCTTGTGTTGTGTTGTTGGAAGAGGGTGTTGCTATGACCAGTGAGTTCTCTTGGCAAAACTCTGTTAGCCTTTGCCCTGCTTCATTTTTGTACTCCAAGGCCAAATTTGCCTATTACTCCAGGAATCTCTTGACTTCCTGCTTTTGCATCCCAGTTCCCCATGATGAAAAGGACATCTTTTTTGAGTGTTAGTTCTAGAAAGTCTTGTAGGTCTTCATAGAACTGTTCAACTTCAGCTTTTTCAGCATTTCTGGTTGGGGCATAGACTTGGATTACTGTGATATTGAATGGTTTGCCTTGGAAATGAACAGAGATCATTCCATCGTTTTTGAGACTGCACTGAAGTACCACATTTTGGATATTTTGAGCTAATCACTTCATGACAAATAGATGGGGAAACAGTGGAAACAGTGGCATACTTTATATTTTGGGGCTCCAAAATCACTGCAGATGGTGATTGCAGCCATGAAATTAAAAGACGCTTGCTCCTTGGAAGAAAAGCTATGATCAACTTAGAGAGCATATTAAAAAGCAGAGACATTGCTTTGCCAACAAAGGTCTGTCTAGTCAAAGCTATGGTTTTTCCAGTAGTCATATATGGATGTGAGAGTTGGACTATAAAGAAAGGTGAGCACTGAAGAATTGATGCTTTTGAAGTGTGGTGTTGGAGAAGACTCTTGAGAGTCCCTTGGAAAGCAAGGAGATCCAACCTGCCAATCCTAAAGGAAATCAGTCCTGAATATTCATTGGAAGGACTGATGCTGAAGCTGAAACTCTAATAATTTGGCCACCTGATGCGAAGAACTGACTCACTGGGAAAGACCCTGATGCTGGGAAAAGATTTAAGGCAGGAGGAGAAGGGGACGACAGAGGATGAGATGGCTGGATGGCATCACCTACTCGATGGACATGAGTTTGAGTAAACTCTGGGAGGTGGTAATGGACAGGGAGGCCTGGCGTGCTGCAGTCCATGGGGTCACAAAAAGTCAGACACGACTGAGCGACTGAAGTGAACTGAACTGTGCTAATCATTCTAACACATGTAGGAACTAAACTAGGAATCGACATGGTTTCTATCTCCAAGGAGCTTATAGCTTAGTAGGGATTTGATGCAAAGGGGGATAAAATACAATGTGACAAGTCCTGTAAAGGGGAATACCATGGGAAAGGACTTGAACCAAACTACGGGGGTAGTTGACTACCCCCAAAGTATGAGAAAGGGACACCTGGATTGAGATTTGAAGCCCAAGGAGCAATTTGGCATAATGGAGTTATTATTTATTATTATAAATAAAAAATAAATAATATTTTAATATCACTCTGCTGGTGAATATTTCAAGCAGAAGAAATAATGCATACGAAAGCCTCAGAGTGAAGTCAAGCTGCCATCCCCCAAATGGAAAGAGATGGAGAGGATAAAACTCACTCAGGAGAGTGGGGAGAGTTGAGGCTGGAAAGGGAGCCAGGTTCTTCAAGGTGCTTTGAATGGTGTGAAGATGTTTGGGCAGTGGGAGACTGCTGAATAGTTTTTATGCTCTGAAATATTCCTCAGACTTCTATAGATGGCTGGCATGACAAAAACTTGCTAACTATGGTGATACGGGGTGGAGTAGGACTCATGAAGGAAAAACAGGAGTTGAGGGTAACTCCCAGACTTCAGGCTTGGGTGACTGCATGGACAATGGGGTCATTCATCAAGATAAGGAGCCTAGGAGACTTCCTTGGTGGTCCAGTGGTTAAGACTCTACTTTTCCACTGCGGGAGGCCTGGGTTCCATCCCTGATCAGGGAACTAAAATTCTGCATTTTGCATAGCATGGCCCCCCTCCCCCCCAAAAAAAGATAAAGAGCATAGGAGGAGAATCAGATTTTGACCGGCATTACTTCATTTCTGTTCTGGTTATCTATGGGACATCCAAGTGAAGATAGGCATAGAAAGCTGGATTTATGGGTTTGTTGCTTAGGAGAACAATCTGGGCTGGTGATGTGATATTTATCAGAACTTCTGGGGAGAATTCTAAATTACCGCAGCACATCTCAGAGTCTAATACTTACTTTAGTGTACCTCAGGAGATATTTTCACCCCTTCCCTCACAATTCCCAATTAAAAGGTATTGTCCTGTTGATCCACTACCTTTGATGGTTTCTCAGCTGAGACAGGGCAGGAGAAAAGTGGTTGAAATGATGAGAGGGAATGTGATTACTCAGGCGGAGTGTACAGAGTGAGAAGGGTACCCAGGGCAACACTCTGAAGACCCCATGATGTTTAGATTCCCACATAAAATCTAGTGGTACTCCAATTTATATACAGTTGGGCAGTAGCCTAAGGGGCCATTCAGAAGAGGTTAATTGCAGCCTCTTCCTGCAGAGCTACATAAGGTCAGACTCAGCTCTTACTGTCTTTGAGTCAATCCTGGTCAAGGACGGGAAAAAAAGTGGTTTCACTTCAGCAGCATGTGAGTCTGGATTTAGTTTTACTCCCACTGACTTCTGCTTCAAACATTTCTGAACTCACTGCCATGGTAGATTAGTGACACCAGTGGCTCAATTAATGGCTTTCCTGTATCCAAACCCTTTGCCCTATAGCTTTGTAGTCCCATCCTACTTGGATGCTGGACTTGGACACATGACTTACCTTGGTCAATATGATGTTTGCAAATGTAATATAGGCAGGGGCTGAAAAGGTGCTTGTAGGTTTCAATGTCCTCTCTTGAACTTCTGCCTTCCCCATGATGAGCAGACTAACTTTCTCTTGGACACCTGTTGAAGGCTAGTTCTCTCTTGTCTTGATATTTCCTGTCTCTGTTGCTTGACCCCACCTGCTGACTTGAGAAGATACTTGGGCTACCCTTTTGGAGAGATGTGGGAGACAGATGGAGGATACCTGTGTTGTTCCAGATGAGGCCATCCTAGAACATCCAGCATCCAGACTAAGGCTGGTTCATAGTAGATACATGAGTAAATGCAGCCAAGATCAGACAAGCCTAGCCCAGACTGGCAGAAAGTAGACTCAAATCAACAGAAACAAATAGACTCAAATCATAAGTCTGTAGATGACCTACAGACTTATAAGTCTGTAGATGACCTACAGACTTATGAGTAATAATAAATGGTTATTATTTTAAGCTACTACATTTTGGGAAGTTTTGTTACACAGCAAGAACAAACTGATATAGAAATGGTAGTTAACTTATGCTCAATCATTCAACAAACCTTTGTGGGGTAACTGCTTTGCTCCCGAGGGCCTGTGGAAAGCTCTGCAAAGCCTTTCCTACTGACCACTGTACTGGTTGTCCTCGCACGATCAGGGTTCTACCTCTGTGTCCTTGTCCAGAGCTTCATATCCCTACTAGAATGTGAGCTGTCCTAATAGTCCACTGGTTTGGCTGGGGGCTCTTTTCAGCACCCCTACTTGCCGATTTCCATCTTTGAATGGATGAATCACTTGGAATCAGTATACTTCATATAGATTTCTTATTGCCTAGCTGTCCGCTGCTTTGCCAACCTGGTCACATTGGACCTGCTTGGTAACCAGTGGACACTGGCCTCAAGTATGCACCTGTCTATTGCCTTCCTTTGAACATTGCAATGACACCTGGATGAAGAATTCTCTGTAAGTGTTTGTTCCTTGGTCTCATATGCTGTGGCTGCCATAATGAAGTACCATAGACTGGGTGGCTTCACAGAATTAATTGTCTCACAATTCTGGAAGCTAGAAGACTGAGGTCAAGTTGTTGGCAGTGTTGGTTCCTGCTGAGTCCTCTCTTCTCAGCTGGTAGACGGCTATCTTCTCCCTGTGTTCTCACGTGGTCCTTTTTCAGTTGTGTCTGTGTCCACGTTTTTTCTTCTTACAAGGATGCCAATCATTGGATTTGGACCTACCACAATGTCTTCATTTTAACTTAATTACTTCTTTAAAGACCATATCTGAAATACAGTCATATTTTGAAGTACTAGGAGTAAGATCTTAACATACGAACTTCAGAGAGACACATCTCTCCATACCATCCATCATGCTTGAACTTGGCTTTACTTGTCTCCCTCTGTCCTAGGTATCTTAGGTCTGAACTTTGTGGGCCTTCAAGCCACCGAAGCTGTGAGTTAAGCTTACATGTATATTGTCCCCTACGTAGAGTCTCTTGATCATTGCAGTTTTGAAGTGACAATGCTTCAGTTTCTTCTTTTCATGTCAGGGACCCATATGTATGCTCACCAAAAGGAACTGACCCTGATCTGGGGAGACAGGAGACGCTCATGTTCATCTAAAACTTTTTGGGGAGACTGATATCCCATGGAGTAGTTGAAGAGCATCAGTCTGAAAGCCAGAAGTCCAGAAGTTTCTCTTTCCTTAATTTCACCCCTATGTGCATGTACTTGCGTGCACATATGTGTGGGTATACGCACATCCATATATACACAAGATGCATACTAAACAAACAGCCGTCCACAGGCTTGTGGACATATACACGTGTGACTACACAGAGCGCACACACCCATGCACGTAAGAACTTGTACAGCCCCAGGCAGTCCCTCCACTATAGACAGACACATATACACAAGTGTGCACAAACACACATGTTCCCAGTTCATAGTGGCTGCTTCTCACCATAAAGTAGGTCCCTGAATTTATCACAATATGGTGTCCAATGTATATCTAAATTTGGAGTCCCTATATGGAGTTCTCCCTCTTGATATATCTAAAATTAAATACTAAGAGAGGGAAAACCCAAGCCGAGAATAGGAAACCATACGTACAAGGTTGCAATCACCACCCAATGTTGCTGGTGAAGAGAAATGGATGTTGAACACTGAATGTTAAAAATTGTGTTGAATTAGATAAGAAAATCCCGTGTAGACTTTGTTAATGATTCATAATCAGCTAATAAGCTCATCTTGAGGAGAATAATGATCCGCGGACCTGTTGGCTCGTTTATCACTGTGTTTTACAACATTGGCAAAGAAACTAATTAAATCCCCGCATCATTACAGAGAATCCCTTTTAATAGAGATACAATGATGCACTAGAGGCTACAGATTACACTGCAAATTGTACCAAGAGATTTTGGACAGCGGGTTTTAATTAACATGTGAGCCAGAAGCAGCTCGCTTAAATAATAACCGGCGCTGGAACCATCTGTATGGAGGAGCCAGGCAGGGACCGAGGCCCGGGAGGCAAGGAGAGCATCAGCCGGGGCTGGGACTGAGATTGGGACAAGTTTTAGAGTCATGGGATCTGGGGACAGGGGAGAGATTGAGGCAGGATTCAAGTCCAGGAAGGGAGCAGCATGCAAAACCTGGTGCATGTCTAGGTAAAAAAAGGATGCGGCCTTTGCTGAAAAACAGCAGTTGGAAACCATGTTGATGATGGTGGCAGAGCCAGATGAGCTCTAGACAACCCTACCTCACCCCCATTTTTTATTTGGAAAAACAAAACTGAGAGAGACCATGGCATGAATGAGCATCCTTCATGGACCACTGTCTGGTGTGGATTCCATCTCCTGGCCGTTGGCACAGCAAATTGCTAAGATCTGCTGTAAGGTAGGGATGGGCTGGGGGTAGGTGGGCTAGGAGGGACCCAGTGCTCTAGCTTCTGCCTGGGAGAGGGGACTCCTCAAGTGGCCCAGCCACTGAACCTTTGGTAACTGGCACCCAAGGCTGTTCCCACATGATCTTCTGTGGTCTGGCTTTCAAAGAGAAACCTCGGCAGACAGACAGCAGGCCAATATGCAAGGAGGCAATTGAATGAAGAATCAAGCAGGGAACTGCCTGGCCATGATGTGTGCATGCATTCTGGGAAGCGAGTTCTTGGCAAACAAAGGGAGAACTTTATCACTTTAAGCGAAAGCTCGTATTCTGGGAGGCCTAAGCCACTCTTCTGCAGAGGCTGTCCCTGCTGAGCTTGACTTGCTGAGAGCTCAGGCCTGGATGGTGACTGCCTGGGTCACCCAGCAGCTGCTTGGCCTTAGCTTGAGCGGCTTGTCATCAATTTCTCTTGGCAGTTCCCAAGTGTGTGTGCATTTTGTTCCCTCCTCGGGATCCAGGATTTACTTCCCAGACTGAGAGGCTCATTGCCGAGGTGGCCTGTGCCACAGGCAGCATCACAGTCTTCAAAGAGGCTTTTCTGACAGTTGTGGGGAAGATCAAGTTCCTGTGCAGGCAAGACACGGCAAAAAATTCTCCCTGAATTCATGTCCTCTCGGAGAAAAGAAGCTGAAGGCTTCCTCCACCGAGACTTGTATATTATTATTTTTTTAAGATCAGCAGCAAAATGATTCATAAAACCTTGGAAACAGATTTCGTGTAAAGCCTCCAAGAACAATAGCTCATTGTGTACCCAGACTCCCACCCGATATTCTGCCAAAGGCGTGATGCGGGCTCCTTCGAGATGGAGCTGCACCCAGCAGTCATTTTCCAGCCTGCGGTTCTCCTGGGGTTCCATGGCAACACCGTGAAGATCAACCCTGCATCCTTCTAGCATCCCCAGGCAGAGCTCACCTTTGTGCCCAGGCCCTGGGATGACTGCAGGGCTGGGACACCGTTCAGACAGCAGAGGTACCGCCAGCCCCATGCACACTGGCTGAGCTGACACCCTCCACCTCACAATCCTTCTCGCCATCTTTCCACTCTTGAAAGTGAGAGTACTGAGCTACTGGGCCCTCCTCCTCTCTCTTCTTGGCCAGTAGGCACACATCGCACAGCCTTCCCTTCTTCTCCATCTCCTTACTTACAGCTGGGCCTGTCTCCCACAGTACACATGCCATAGCTCAGCCTTAGCATTTTATGGGTGAGGAGAGGGAGGCGAATGTCAGAGAAGACAGTAACCATCATCATGATCGTCACAGCGGGGAGCAGGACCAGAAGGGTCCGCTCACTCTCAGGCAGGCAATGAAATGTGTTCTCTTGTCTCCCTTTCAGCCACCTCTTTGAAACGTCTCAAGGAAACTGGCACAGTGTCTTCCTATCTGGTCTCTCTCTCCCATCCAACTCCCTTCAGCACATCTTTGGGCTCCTGCCATGATCTTGTCACCTTGATTCTGAAGCTATCAGAACCTCCAGCATCACTTATTTATGTCTGGACTCAGGTCTGATGACTTCAGATCTGGAAGGGACTTTTAAGGTTAGCTGATCCAATCTGTTCATTTTGATGGGAAATTGGGGCTCTGGGATGTTGAGGATGGATGGAGGGACTTGGTGGTCTGACTCTTGGGAAGAACAAAAAGTGCTGGGTCCCAAAGATAGGCTTTATTACAGGATTGTTGCAAAAGCTTGGGCTCCAAAGCCTTTTATCCTTGGTCTCCAAAATCACTGCTGATGGTGGTTGCAGCCATGAAATTAAAAGACACTTGTTCCTTGGGAGGAAACCTATACCAAACCTAGACTTTGTATTGAAAAACAAAGATATCACTTTGTCAACAAAGGTTCGTATAGTCAAGTTATGACTTTTCCATTAGTCGTGCACAGATGTGAGACTTGGACCATAAGGAAGCTGAGTGCCGAAGAATTGATGCTTTTGAAGTGTGGTGTTGGAGAAGATTCTTTAGAGTCCCTTGGACTGCAAGGAGATCAAACTAGTCAATCCTAAAGGAAATCTGTCGTAAATATTCTTTGGAAGGACTGATGTTGAGCTCCAATACTTTGGCCACCTGATGCAAAGGACTGACTCATTGGTAAAGACCCGGATGCTGGGAAAGATTGAAAGCAAAAGGAGGAGGAGATGGCAGAGGATGAGATGGTTAGATAGCATCACTGAGTCAGTGAACATGAATCTGAGTAAACTCTGGGAGATAGTGAAGGACAGGAGAGCCTGGCATGCTGTAGTCATAGGGTCACAAAGAGTTGAACATGACTTAGTGAATCAACAACATTACAAAAGCTGCTCCTGGCTTTGATCAACAGAAGCAGGGAAGGTGGCTGCTACCCCAGCTGACCCCAAACCTGGTACAGTGGAGAAGGGAGGCCCTGTTAAGTTTCTCTGTTGTGGTGCCTGTGGATCAGTGTCCCCCTCCCTTCTCTCTGCCAGAGCCTGGGCTGACTAGCCATTCTAGGCAGCCAGAGCCCCGCCTTGCAGAGCAGGCAAGAAGCTGGTGGCGGTGGGGACTCTAGAGCCAGCCAGATCAGGGTTTGAATCCCAATCTCACCCCTTAACTCAGCACCAGTTTAGTCACTATGATCAGTGGTGTGTAGGAGCTGGCTCATGAGAGCTGCTGCTTACATTTTAGGAAATTTGTGAGCCAGTTGTTAAACACAGCCATCATTATAAAGATCAGATTATATAAACTTACAATTAAATAAATTATGTTTAAAACAAAGGCAATCAACCCTAAAAATGACATCATTTTCTAATTCTTTTATTATCAGCTCTAGTCTAGAAATAGTACCCCAGAGGCGCTTTCTGTCTACTGGATCAGTCTGGAGGAAGTTCTCCACATGGTCTGTTACCCCGTATCTCTTTCCAATGCTGTACTGAGTGATGTCACATTTGTGCTTGGTATCAGCAGTGGTGGGAGTATCTGTACCAGGCAAATTGGCCAACAGCACATATCCTGGCTTTCTTTTTTACCTTCTTTCTTTTTTTGGGGGGATAGCTGGTTTGTTAACCTTTTTACCAGCACAACCCTGATTATATTTGACTCTTCAGACAACCCCACAAGGTAGGGATTCTTGTTCTTTAGAGGTTTATGGGTGAAATGATCCCTCCAAGGTCACAGCTGGTGGGTTTTAGAGCCAGGAACTGGGCTCACTCACGTTTATGGCTCCAAGACAAGTGCTTTCTCCTTTTCACTTTCATGTTTAGGTTTAGCGGTGTGTGACTTCATTGCTGCTTCCTTCCAGGCCCCACAGGCAGGGGTCTTCACCTGACCAACTGTGATGCAGGGACTGCAGTGTGGCTACAGTCGTGGGGCAGGTGGCTATGGGTCTAAGAGCGGTGGCAGAGGTAAGGTCTGAAGGAAGTAGTGGATCTTGTGGAGGGGAGCCCAGCCACAGAGGGAAGACGAGTCTGGACTGAAAACCCCGTTCTTGGCCACTCTCTGTGGATGCTTGAGAACAGTCTGCTGCTGCTGCTGCTAAGTCGCTTCAGTTGTGTCCAACTCTGTGTGACCCCATAGATGGCAGCCCACCAGGCTCCCCCGTCCCTGGGATTCTCCAGGCAAGAACACTGGAGTGGGCTGCCATTCCCTTCTCCAATGCATTAAAGTGAAAAGTGAAAGTGAAGTCGCTCAGTCATGTCCGACCCTCAGCGACCCCATGGACTGCAGCTTTCCAGGCTCCTCCGTCCATGGGATTTTCCAGGCAAGAGTGCTGGAGTGGGGTGCCATTGCCTTCTCCTGAGAACAGTCAAGAGCCTTGGATTTCCCGTTATTACAGTTAGTGGGCTTCCTAGGTGGTGCTAGTGGTAAAGAACCTGCCTGCTAATGCAAGAGGCATGAATTTGATCCCTGGGTCAGAAAGATCCCCTGGAAAGGGCATGGCAATCCACTCCAGTATTCCTGCCTGGAGAATTCCATGGACAGAGGAGCCTGGAGGGCTACAGTCCATGGGGTCATAAAGAGTTGGGCACAACTGAAGCGACTTAGCACACACACACACAGTAGGGATAACTCCACCTCACCCAAATTCTCGGTTTGAGAATTAAACAAGTGAATATTTCCAAAGCACCAGGCGTGGCGTTGCCCACAGTAAGTACAAATGAGACAAATGTTTTCTTTTTCTCTTGCGCTCTCCTCCACCCTCCCTCCCTCTCTCCTTCCCTCCTATCAAATCCTCTATTGTCATCAATGGCACCCCACTCCAGTACTCTTGCCTGGAAAATCCCAGGGACAGAGGAGCCTGGTAGGCTGCAGTCCATGGGGTTGTGAAGAGTCGGAGACAGCTGAGCGACTTCACTTGCACACATTGGAGAAGGAAATGGCAACCCACTCCAGTGTTCTTGCCTGGAGAATCCCAGGGACGGAGGAGCCTGGTGGGCTGCCGTCTAAGGGGTCTCACAAAGTCGGACACAACTGAAGCGACTTAGCAGCAGCAGCAGCAATCATCCAGGCCAGCATGGCACAGGATGCTTCCCTCTAGAGATGGGAGCTTTTGTTTCTTGGTCCACATTCTGTCTCATCCCAGGGGCAACTTGGTGCTGTTCCTGCCCGCTGGCAGGATCCTGTGGTGCTGCAGGGTTCTTAAAGCCAGAGAGTGGAGAAGGTAAGGGAAATCACAAGAAAATGAAGGGTAGGGAGCCAAGGACACCCACAGCCCCATCCTGCCCCCTTCAATCCCCTACCCCATACCCCACTTCGCAGAGCCCATTGGTGCACCCCGTCTTGAGGCATCACTACAGCTGCCACTGAGATCCCAGCCACCAAGCTGAGGCCTTCTAGGCTTCCTCCACATGCAGAGGTTGATTGCTGGGAACCCGCATTCACCATGGTGTGGCTGGAGGCCTCCTGCCATTTGTCCCCTCTCCTCCGGTTCTCAGTGTAAACCTATCCATGCCCAGCTCCCTTCCTCCCACCCAGGGGACAGAAATGTCCCACCAACCCTGAGCACAGGCCCTGCATCCACCCCCCCACTGGGCCCCCCCACCCAGCCTGTTTGGCCAGTCCCCTCCTCCTGCCTCATGGCGCCAACCTCATCCTTCCCGTCCCTCTCTCCTGATATTTCTTCTCAGATTATGAATAAATGGGACATTTTTTCATCTAAAAATAAAAGTCCCCTCCCTCAGCCCGACGATTATCCCTGTTGCCTGTTTTTCTCTCCTTTTCAGAGCCAGATTCTTGGAGGGGCAGCCCATCTCCACCTCCTTGTCTCCCCCCTCTCTCTCCCCACCAGGCTCATCCTCACTTACATAGAAACCCATCTCATGAGGGCCTCTATGTTGCTTCATCTGCTTCTGATGGCTATTTTAGGCCTTTCCAGGGTTTCTCTGAACTACCGGACACCCTCTTGGTTGCCCTCTCCTGCCTAGAGCCCAGTATCGTTGGGTCTCCTTTGCAAATCCTCGTTCTTCCCAGGCTCCTTTGCCTCAGCCCTTCTAGCACTTTCAATATTGGGGATCCTCAAGGCGCTGCTCTCAGCTCTCCTCTCTTTACTCTTTGCCCCTCTCCCTGAGACCTCTCATCCCCCACCCCCAGGGGCCTCAGCTCCCATTGGTCTTCTGATGACTCAGCCACCCAGGTTTCTCACTTGAGCTTCAGACCAGCATGATTCCTCAGTGACACTCAGCAGCTTAAACTCAATAGATCTGGAAAGCTATTATTTACCCCTTAAATCTCCACTTCCCTCTAAATTCTGCTTAGCAACAGCATCTCTCCGTGTACCCATGTAAGAAACCTGAGTGCTATCCAAAATTCCTCTTTCTTTTCTCCTCTAACAGACTACCCGCTTCAATTACCCACTTTGATTCTACCTCTTAAAAATCCTTCAAGGTCTTCCCTGGTGGTCCACTGGTTAAGAATCCGCCTTGCGGAAGGAAATGGCCACCTACTCCAGTATTCTTACCTGGAGAATTCCATGGACAGAGGAGCCTGGCCAGCTACAGTCCATTGGGTTGCGAAGAGTTGGACATGAATGAGCAACTACCACGACTACTTGATAGACCAGGGTCAATCCCTGGTCAGGGAAATAAGGTCCCTCATACCCTGGAGCAACTAAGCCTGTGTGCCCCAACTAGAGTGCCCATGTGCTGCAGTGAAAATCCTCACGACACAAGGAAGATCCTGCATGCCGCAACTAACTCCTGATGCAGTCAAATACATACATTATTTTTTTTTAATCCTTCAAATTCTTCTACTTCTCTCCTGCCCTACCCAGCCCCTCTCATTTCTCACTTAGAGTCCAGTTGCCCCTGAACTAGTTTCCAATGTCAACTTACAGCCTTTCTGATTCATTAAGATGCAGATCATTGCTGTGTGAAATTCTTCAGTGAGATGCTCCAGCTTTGGGGGTGAGCCCCAGACTCCCTATCAGGGAATACAGGCCCCTCCGATTTCAACCTTCCCACCTCCTCACCCTTGTCTCTTATTACTTACTCCTTCAGACCTTGGCTCTAACTGTGTTGAAAAGCTTGTAATCCCCTGAATATACTCTAGTTGCCCTTACCTAGGGTGTAAGCTCGATGCAGACAGGGATTTGGGATCATTGTGGTTCCCAGTCATATCTCCAGCCCCTAGAACAGTACCTCGCAGAGACTCAGTGAGTAAATGAAAGGATACCATTTTGTCTTTCTTCTGGCTATCTCCTTCCACTTGTCTTTCCTTTCCTCCGAAAGCCTTCCCTGGCCTCCCAGGACTGGCTCCGTGGGCCTCTCTCTCTTCCTGTACCACCCTTTCCATTTACCACCGTAGCACCCACATTGAGTGATTTATTTTCAGAGCTGTGTCTCACGTATCCAGGAATCCCTTCATCCTGCTAAGCATAGAACTTGCCACTCTGTAGTATTTGCTAAATAAATACTGGTTGAGTGAATGAAGTGCTGAATGGGGTGGGGTGGGGCATTCCAAGCCCCCTTCTCCTCACACCCTCCATCCTCCTGCTTGCTCAGTGACCACAACTCCCAGCTCAGGCCTCCTCCCCAGTGCCTCCAACGTGGCCCTTCATGACTTCCTCATCCCCGCAGGGACTTCTCAGCATCGAAGGGATGTGAGCTCTGGCTTGGTGCAGCTGAGGACGCCGCTATGGACAGGTTCTCTCCAGGACAGCTCCTGAGGCTTGGTCAGTGGTCTTGGGCCTCTCTGGCGTCTGCCTGAGAGGATCCAACATAAAACCCCATCTTCCTAAGGGAAGGACCCACAAGATCCAGATAAAGAAAGGGTCAAGGCGAATCTGCTTCTAGAGGTTGAGATCTGAGAATGGTTCTGTTCTCACAAGCGCTCAGGATGTTGGTCATGAAAACTGAGGCAGGAACCTGCCAGAACTTGGTGGAAGGCTGTAACTTAGGGGTGGGCACAGGCGAACCAGAAATTCACCCCAGGAATACCAGATATAGGGCTTAGTGAGTCAGTACAACTAGCTCTGACCCCCATCTGCCACAGGAAAGGAGAAGAAGGCTTATGGCCTCCTTTCCCCAGCTAGGATAGTCTCAGGGACTTTGAGGAAGCCAGCCTTGGGGAAGGGGCTTGATTGATGTCAGTCCCTGGGCAGCCTCAGTGTGGTCAGTCCTGAAATTCTACTGAACCCCATATTCGCTTGGCTTACCCATATTTTGATTCATTCTCCTAGAACCTTCTCTTCATCTTCAATAGGCTCTTCACGCCTCTCCTATCTTTCTTGCTTCTCTTCATTCATCCTCCTCCTCTAGACTCCCAACTTTGACCCCATGGTCAGCCTTCCCATCAACAGTCTCACAATCTCCAAGCATCCAATGTGCCCTTGACTGCCCATGGCTGTCTGACAATTTTGAAATTTGGGAAAATAATTCCATTGTTTCTTTTTTTCTTCTTCTTCTTCTTGGACAAAGCCAAGAAGCCTTGCTGATTGAGTTTCCTGACAATGGTTATTGGGAGGATCGATCCTTTTATTCTGAGTGACCTCTGGCTGAGAGCCCGAGTGGCTGCTCCAAGTCTTCTCCACGCTCCTCCAGGCTGAAATGAGCAAGACGCCCTGATCTTCTCAGAGAACAAAAGCAGTAGAGACTGAACCATCCTTCGTTTCTCTTTTTCCACTTCAAAAATGCTGGGCATCTTCATTGCTTCCCCTTTGCTATTGTCCAAAGGGTCCCTCTCTTATTCTGAGGCCAATCTCTCTTACTCTCTCTGTTATTCTGTTCTCATCCCACTCCTGATACCTCTGAGACCTTACTCCATCAGTCACCGCCCCTTTCTTGCATTTCCAATCTTTCCCTTTCAGTTGACATCCTCCTAGAGACTTATAAATGTGCTCAGGTCCCCCTGACCCCCTTGAGTGACTGCTCTCTCTCTCTCCATCATTCAACTTGTCACTGCTGCCACTTCCTCACCACCCACTCCTTCCTTCATCCTTGTGAAATCTGGCTTCCACCCCCACTTCTCTATGGAAACTGCTCTTCTAATTTCTCCAACACCTTCCTCATCTCCAAATTGAATGCACTCATGGCCCATGGGAAGCACTGAGAAACGTGAGGCCTTCCTCCCAGGATTGGCTAGGCCACTGGGCAAAGGCAAAGCTGCTAGGAGGGCACATTAAGCCATAGGTTTGCCTGTGAGCAGATTGGCCCTCAAATAACTGCCCTGCTATGCCTTTCATCTGGTGATTCTTGTGTGACACCATCGGGTCAATGAACAGATGGCCTCCCTTTGTGGTGTCCCTCCAACCCACCAATCCAAACAGTTCCATTTTCTCCAGGCCTAACAGTTCCTTAATGTCCCCATAACCAGCTCCCACAGGCTCCTCTCATTCTCACCAGCCTCATCTGATGGAAGACTGGCTTGATCAGCCAAGCTGGTCCCTGCCCTTTCAGGCAAACTGATCAACAGCAGCTTTATCTACTAAAAAGAACAAGGTGCTCTTAAACCATCTAAGTGTATGGACTCTGATCAGAAACGTGTCAAGTAGGTCCAGCCAGTTTGGGATCTATGTATAGAAATATCATCTTTGCAATGAGCTTTTATGCAATGGAAAGTCATACAGGACATTTCTTTAAAAGCATTCTGTGCATTCAGGTGCTCTTTTTTTCTTTATTCACCTACTTGGTGAGATGTCATTTTACTTTTCCCTTTCTTTGGTGCATTTTATCTTTAGTGGGTACTTGCTACATGCTGCATAAATGGATCAATGCATGAATAAGTGATTAACTATTACAAATATCAAAATTGTTTTGTCAGTTTATCAAGAGTCAATTCTCCTTTGCTAATGCTAAGATTATCTGTTGAACATCAGCCTCAGTCAGTGTTGATCTTTGGGTGTATCACGTATGAAGAAGTGTCCCTCGTGAATAAAAAGTTTAAATCAAAGAATGCAATATGTTCCCAAGCTTGGAGGGGTCACCACTTTGTGGATGATACTCCCCTGGCAGAACCGTGACCCGAGCTGGAAGAGAGGTCTGTAGAGACACATCCCGCTTGGACCATCTACAGTGCTTCCTTCTGCCGAAGGTTGTTACAGGGGAAGTCACAGGGCTGGCTGGAGCACTGGGCTGATGCCCATCGGAGTGTCCAGCCTCCTGCGGAATCCTGCTGCCTTCCTCCCATTGATTTGGCCGGGATCTTTATTGTCTGCTCAAATGTAATTAAAGAGTCCTCTGATGGTGCCAATTAAAGACTCGGAGGGACGGGAGCGGCTGCTCACAGCATCACATGGTGCGGCGCGGTGAAGCTGTAAACATCCATTAGCCATTACAGTTCTCATTAGTCCTTGAAAAACAACTCATTAGTGTCCATAGAACTGACAGGTAAATACAGCTAATGGGCTAAATCTATCAATAAATTCATTGTGTGCAAAATCAGGGTTTCTGTCATTGTGCTGCTTGCGGTGACTAATCAGAAGGTTAAATACTCCTCCTGCAAAAATATATATAAGTTGCAAAGCACTTAGCCTGATAGACTGTGAAAAAATGGCATGTGAGAAACTAATGAAGACATCAAAGGCTTTATTTATACGTAGGGTGGGTTCATTTCAAGTTCAGGTTGCTATGAACTGTCACAGCTGTTTAGCTGAGACTAAATTTTAGAAAGCATATTGATTTGTTTTAATTTAAACGGGGCAGTTTACAAAAGCTGCTTGAATCTGAAGTTATTCCAGAAATGATTGCTCAGTGCATGGTGGTGGTGGGGGGTGGCGGGTCTCAGCATGCTTCTGCTATGCCCCCCGCCCCCCATAAGGCATCTCTGGAGAGGCTGTTCATCCTACAGTTGTCGGAGTCGGGGGATCCTGGCAGCATAGGATGGCCGGGCTAGGCAGGCCTTTAGGCCTCATCCACCCATCCCTTGATGAGGCAGAAGGATAGGTTGAGGCCCAGGGTGGCTGGTGACAGGCCCAGGGTCATTTGATACATTAGTGGCAAAGCCCGGGTCTCAGGCATTGCCTCCTCCTCCTGGCGCTGCCTTGCTCTCTCCAGAGGCACTGGGATGCTGCAGGACTGCACAGGGCTGACTTCAGATGGGGGCTGTCTCCCTGGAGATTTGCTCTCCTTCTCCATCTTGGTCTTCTACAGCTATGCTCCTTTAATCTAGAGCTGCCACAACTTACTTTTCTCTGAATTCAGCTCAGCCTCTGCCCTTGGACTTGTGTACTTTGGGGAGAAGCTGAGACTTGGTTGCCTCCTTTTAATCAAGCAACTTCTATCTCCAGCTGCCTATTCCCCAACTCTCTGCTAAAATGCTCCCTTTTCACCTTGTTAGATGGAATAAAGGGCTTCCTCATCCCGAAAGGTTGATACATTAGGAGAGGTTATCAGCTGGTCACCGGCAAGTTCTGTCTGACCTTTCTGCTCTAACCTGCAGGGCTTTAAAAATTTTAATGCATAATCAGCATAAGCATAAACACAGGGCGATTTATGTAAAATTTTGGCTTTTCAGCTTCTTCTGGAAAATGGAAAGCTCTGGCCACATGGGGCTTGACTTCCAGCCAGGTTCCAGTTTTAGGGCTGAGCAATGGTTGGGGCCATGCTTTCTTGAACACCCCGTGTCCTCCAGCCCATGCCTGCATCAGAGCTGAACAGAACCTCCTCTGATGGTCACGGTGAATGCCACCATGCACTCCCACATCTGCAGTGGAATGACTTCACTGGCTGCAGACTCAAACCCCAGGCAGGAGCAGTGAAGTGGCTGTCCCAGCTCACTCCCCACAAGTTTCTGTTGTTTTAGCTTCTGGCATGGAGAACTGGCCCACAAGGCTCAGAATGATGGGCCCCCAAATCTGAGAAGGGCTTTCAGAGGTTCATAAAAATAGCCAGTATCTGCTGCAGCCTCCTAATCTGTCTCCTTCAGCCTGTTTATGATTTCCTCCAATTCATGCTTCATGTGGCTTCTCTTAAAGATGTAAATGTTTGAAGACATGGCTTCCTGGCATAAACTCCTTCATCGTCTGCCCTTGTTTTTGTGATAAAGCCCAGAACCCTTTCAATGCCAGACCGGGCTCTGTCATTCTAGCCCTCCTCCCTCCCCTGCCCTGCGCATGCTTCATCTTCCTCTTCCTTCTGCTTCAGCATCAGTGGTCCCTTTCGGTCCTCTAACTAGCCTTGTAGGCTCCCCTGTCCTGAAAGCCTGTGCATCTACTGTTCCTTCAACTGGAATATTCCTCCTCAGATTTTTGCACATCTAGCTCCTTCCTTCGGGCTCCTCAGGCTTCTTCCTTTCCTTCAAAATTGCCAAGCTTATCCTGGAGCTTCTGAGCTTTCTGTTTCTTCTGCCTAGGTTGTGTTTCCCTAGATCTTTCCACTGCTAGCTTCATCTCATGGAGCTCAAATATCCTCCTCTCTGCAGAAAGGGTTTTTTGTGAGAACTCCTCCCTCCTCCACCCCGCCTGCCACTCTGCTTCACGGCGCTGAGTGTGGGCTCAACTGATCTCATTTACTTGTGTCCTTGTTCATTATCTGCTTTACCTTCCTTCAAAGAGACAAGCGTCATGCAAGTAAGGCTTCATCTCTGTTGTTCACAGAACAGCCTCAGGGCCTAGATGAGGGCCTGGACTGTGGAGCTGCTTGGTAAATACTTGCCGACTGAATTACATCAGAGAATACGGCTGGCCTGGACCTTTTTGGTTGTCAGTTGAGTCCCAGAGAGGCTGGCCTGATGGAGAAGATGAGGCAAGAAGATGAAAGGAAGGTATTAGGAAAGAAGAAAAGGCCCTCACTTTACTAGTAACTGGGGTATACACACGAAAACAACATGCTACCGTTCTTACCCACCAATTTGGCAAAAATTTTAAGTGTTGGGGAGGATCTAAGAAAATGACAAGTTCACTGCCAGGCGTTTTGGACAACAACTCAGTTTCACCCAGGAAAGTTGAAAATGTCTGCACTCTATCAATGAGGTGCTGTGTTCCTGCATCTGACCTGGAGCAAGCCGGGTATAGACAGTGATGCTTATACCGATGATCGCTCATTCATTCTACAGTTGTTTACTATCCACCCGTTGTGGGGTCTCTGTGCTGGGGATAGAACGGTAAACAAAAACGCATGGGAGACCCTGCCTTCATGCAGCTTGGGTTCTACTTGTGGAGACTGATGGTGATAAGGGCTACTGGGGAGAGTGAAACCAAGTAAGGTGGGAAGGGCGCCCTGGGAGAGAGGCTGCCTTTCTGTTTTGGGCAGTTGAAGGAGGCTCTCTGATGAGGAGACATCTGGGTAGAGTGAAGTACGTGGATATGGCTGTGTGGGGAGCGGGAGTTTGGGCAGAGGGACCAGCCAGTGCAAAGGCCCTAAGGTAGGAGCAGGTGAGGGGAGTTTGAGGCAAGCAAGTGCGTCAGGATGGCTGGAGCTGGGAGAATAGGGGCCAGGGTGGTGAGAGATGGAGTGGGAGGGTTAGGGGGAGTATAGCCAGGGCTCAGCTCATATAGAATCCTGTAAGGCATTTGTAAGGATTTTGGCTTGGACTCTGAGTGAGATGGGGAATCCTCGGGGAATGTCGCTTTGTGAAGATCACTCCAAGCTGCTGTGTCTGTGTTAGAAAGTAGACTAGGAAGTGGGCTGTGACAATAACGCAGGAGAGGGATGACATGGCTTGTCATCATGGAGAAGTATCCGGAGTCAATGCTGGGTACACGCTGGAGGTGACAAGACTAGCTGGAGGACTGAACATGCGGTTTGAGAGGAAACTAAGGTCCAGGCCAACCCTGTGACTTTTGGTCTGAGCATCTGCCTGCAAGAATGGAACTGTTTTGTTTGTGAAGATGAGGGAGACCTCACAGGTAACAGGACTTTGGGTATTTATGTGTACATTACCTTTAACAAGCTATTAGACATAAAAATGATAGTATCAAGAAGGCAGCTGCACATGTAACGCTGGAGGGATCAGGTGGGTGGTTGAAGCTTGAGAGTCAGCAGCGTGTAGCTTGCATGTCGAGCTGTGGGGACAGAGGAATCACCCAGAGATTCAGTGGGTTGGGAAGAGCAGTGTCAGGAGTGAGTCCTGGGATCTGCCATTGTTTGGAGCACAGGGAGTTAAGGACAAATCAGCAAAGGAGATTGAGAAGAAATAGCCCTTCTTAGAAAAAGGACCAAGAAAAAAGGAAGTGCACAGAGTTTCCAAAGAAGCAGTAAGGATGCTGCAGAATACTCACAATTAAAGAGGAAGAGTGAGCCTGGATGTTGCCTGTCAGATGCAGCCATGCGGAGGTCACTGGTGACCTTGCTGCATACTGCTTTAGCGAAGCTGTGGGAGTGGGATGAAAATATGGAGGGATGCGAAAGCCACGCTCTGGAAAGTTTTGCTTCAAAAAGGAGCAGAGAAATGAGGTGGTGGCTAGAACAGAGTGGAGAAGGACAGAGGTGTGTGTGTGTGTTTTTTGAATTTTTTAATTATCTTTTTTTTTTTAAACAGAAACACTGATGTGTTTGTTGGCTTGTGGGAACAATCTGGTAGAGAAGGAGCAGTCTGATGGTGCAAGAGAATGAAGAGATAATGACTGAATTATTTGTCACAGCAAAAAAATTAGAAACAGCCTAAAATGTCCATCAGGAGACGAATAGATAAATATGTTGTATGCAAAAGGATGAGATCCTCCACAGCTGACTCATTGCCCCAAGAAACAAATTCCAATAGCAAGAAGGGGCCTCAGTGGATTCTTGGGCCAAGGTCCCTTGTACTGTGGACCTCCACTCAGATCATACAAGTCCCTTCCTGGCTGTGAAAGTGGGGCTGTGTCTGAGGCATGCCTGGAAGATCTTCCTTCTGTTTGGCCTGATCAGAAAAATCCTCTGTCGTGGTGATGATAAACATTAAATAGCAGCTCCTCACTATGAAGTGTTTCATCAATCCCTTGTCCTCATGAAGATTCTAGATAGACATGGCATAATCAATTATAATAATTTTTAACTTGGGTTATGATGAATGCTATCAAAGAGAGTATCAGAGAGGAGCCAACTCCCATCTATTGGGTTGGCCAAAAAATCCGTAACATCTTATGAAGACATGGGAATGATTTTTTTTTGTTGGCCAACCCATAGAAAGGTGAAGAAACAAACTGAAACCAAAAGAATGAGCACACGTCAGCTAGGTAAAGCTGGGGTGAGAGAAGAGAGAAGAGAAGAGAGGTGGGGAGGAGAGGATTATAAGCAAAAGGAAAGCCTCCCTCCGTTCATTGGCTCAACCAACAGTGACCAATCATCAGCTGGCCTGAATGAACAAAGCACAAATCCTGCTTTCTTGGGGCTGCCATTCTAGTGGAGGGAGGCAGAGACTGGACACACAAATGACCCATGACTTCAGTTAATGACAAGTGCCACGAAAATAATAAATCAGGATAACACAGTGGGGGGAGGGATTGATGAGACTATAGTTAGAAAAGGTATAGAGAGGGACTTCCCTGGTGGTCCAGTGGTTAGGAATCCACCTTCAAATGCAGGGGACCAGGGTTCGATCCCTGGTCTGGGATTAAGATCCCACATGCCTCGAGGCAACTAAGCCCACATGTCACAACTAAAGAAGCCCTCACTCGCCACAAGGAAGAGCCTGCATGCCACAGTGAAGACCCAGTGCAGCCAAAACTAAAAACATTTTCAAAATTAAAAAAGAATGTATGGAGAGAGAAGCAATCTCCCACCTGAGACCCGCCCTGGGCATTGTGCCGAAGAGTGTCCCGAGCACAGGAATGAACAGGCACAAAGACCTTGAGGTGGGAATGAGCTTGTCGTGTTTGGGGAATAGCAGGGGGAAGGTGGCTGGGCCTGTGAAAGAGGTGGGGACCTGGTGAGACTGAGGTCAGAGAGACAGGTAGGGGCCAGATCTCTTAGGACTTTGTGTTTTAAGCTTTTCAATTCTCCTAGGTCTTAGCAGAGCTGCAGATTCACATGGGCTATTTCTTGGAAAAAGTCCAAGATCCCCAGGTCCTCAGGGAGCAGGTGGGCTGTGGCTGGCGCGGTTTGCCTCAGCTGCAGAGACCAAGAGTTTTTCCGTGCTCGCCCCTCTCCCAGCCATAGATCTTACCTTATCACTCCCGTCGGTTTAGCACGAGCCATAGACTCCACTCCAGAGGAGAACTCTCACTTAATTAATTTTAGATTTAAAGCAACAAGAAGTCCTTATATTAAAAATGGAGTGGGGAGGGGGGGAGAACAGCTTGTTAATTAAAATGTCAGTTAGGGTGTTCCTGGCGAAAACTATGATTAGTGGGTGTTTCCTTTGGTTACAGGTCCTTGTGCTTTGATATTTCATGTGTGAATATAAAGAACCTCACACATGTGCCCAGCTTCCAGAAATCAGCTACATTTCATCGTGGTTCCAACAGGCCGTTCAGTTCCAGAAACTCCAGCAAATGTCTGGGATTGTACCCGAAGTGGGTCTTTAACCTCTAGCCTCTGAAGGGTCCTCTCTCTGTCTCTGCCTTTTTTTCACATGCCATTCCCACGGCAGCCTCTTGCTCTTTTTGCCTTTGGAAAACCTACTCATCCTACAGGGATCGATGTCACCTTTTGCAAATCTGTACTAGGTGTCCCAGTCAGAAATATTTCTTCTCTCCCTTGTACCTATAGTGTGGCATTCAATGCCCTTCACCTTGGGACTTGGAGCCTGCTGTTCTTTGCCCCCCATCCTATTTCCTGACAGCTCCTGAACTTCGGTCCTACCTGTACACTGTCTGTTGTGAACTTATCCTAATTCTCTTGGCTTAGGTGTCCCCTTGATTTCCAGGGAGGGGTGAATATTGACACATTTGTAATATCTTATTATTTATGCCATTTAGCTCCTTCCAAGAAAACTGGGTGAGTGATTGGTATAGGAAGACTGGACTGGCTAAACTGTGGGGTGCCATGCTAAATTTCTCTGTTTGAGCAAAGGAAGAGCTGAAGAAAGACTTCAGGGTGGGGGTGTATATCTTGGGGGGCTGACTTGGGGGTGGGATGGGGAAGGGTCTATAGGGCAAGAATCCCCACCCCCACCCCTGGGCTGCACAGCAGGAGGTGAATGGGGGCGCAAGTGAGTGAAGCTTTCATCTGCTGCTCCCCATCGCTCACATTATTGCCTGAACCACCCCTTCCTCCCCGCATGGAAAAATTGTCTTCCACAAAACCAGTCACCAAAACGTTGAGGATCACTGCAGTAGGGGCGGAGGCAGTTGACGGCTGAAGAGGAAGTTTGGGGGCCTATGTGGGGGGAATGCAAGTGTCACGGGAGGTTCGTATTAAGTTTCAGGTGTATTGGGCTATAAACCTCTCTGTTGTCTTCCCATGACATTTTCAGGAAAACCTGTAACCCACTAAGGCTTTGTGGACTTGGATTAGATTGTTTCTGGAAGGGTGAGGATCACTCACTGTCGAGGGTCTGAGACTCAGCCTGCTTGCAAGCTGACAAGTGAGCTTTCTGCAGTGTCATGGATGCTGGCAGGACACAGAAGCCCCTGGAATAAGACCCAGAGCTCGCTGTGACTCATGGCCAAAGCAGTAGCGAGGGTGTCATGTTCGTGCTTGTTTCCCAAGCTTCCTTTCTTGCAGGGTGACTCCAAGAGAGTCAGCCAGCGTCTGTAGCACATACAGTGGCTTTTGTCACTAGAAAGGAACCCCTAGCTTACAGAACCCAAGACTTTTATAATGAGTGGTAAGCCCAGTTGGAACTTTCCCTGGAGAGAGATGTATGTTACATTGGACAACAAACAGACCTTGCCTTGGTTCTGGAGAGAGAATGTCTCCAGTTTCCAGGGCTGTTTGCTACATGGACATATTTAAAGGATTGTCCCAAACAAAGGCAGTTGCTACATTGGCTTACAAAATGTGCAGAAATGCAAGAGACCCATGAAGAATTATTTCCTCAGAGTAAGATCTGGTGCTGATGTCTCCTTCAAGGTGGGTGTGGAATGAGACCAGAAGCTGTTTGTGTTGCCTTTGTGACACCTGGGTTATGAGATATCTACTTTTGAAAAGAATTAATTGATTATACGTCTGTTGGTTAGTTATGATCATAGAACATATCACCCAAAACATGGTGCTTAAAATGACTTATTATTGCTTGTGAATTGGAGTCATCTGGGAGATTCTGCAGGTCTGGCTGGGGCTAGGCTGATCTTGACTGCGTTTTCTTACACTTCCTTCACCCCAGCTAGGATGCTGAAGAGATTTGACTCTATTCTAAGGGGGATTTTATGACAAGGGTCCAAGAGACTGGGCATCAGGGTCCCTGACACTCCTAGGCCTGGGCTTGGAAGTGCCAGATGGGCTTGTCCACAGCAAATCACAGGACAGCCCTGACTCTTGGCATAGGAAATAGACTCCTGCTTATATAAGAAGACCTTCAAAGTAACTGCACAAAGACTCTATACTTACAAGCGAGGAAGAGTTGGGGCCATTTTTGCCCTCAGTCTATTGCGTTTGCCTTTTCTATTGGACTCCGAGCTCCTAGATGGCAGTGATTATGTCCCATTTACATCACTCTGATGGTGACTAGCCTGGGCTGGGTGGTCATAGAGAAGGCATCAATCGTGTCTCTCACGTGAATGAATGACACACCATAAGATGAATGAATGATGCACACTAAGGAGGTCTTCTCTCTGTGAACCAGATGACAGGGAGTTCTCTGGCCTCTGCCCCAGACCACAGCTGGCCCTGCCCAGAGTGTGCCTGGTTCTCTCAGCCTCTTCTCATCCCCACTGCTATAGCCTTTGCTTGGGACCTCATGACATCATGCCCAGTCTGTTCTGCAGCCCTAGTCCTCTCTGCTGGCTTTAATCCATTCATTTCCAAGTTATCCTCCATATCACCTCCAGACACCGTTTTCAGAAGCGCACCTGACTCTGTCAGGCCCCCATTTAAATCTGTGGTGGACTCCCCCAGATCTAGAAGATAAAGCCTCAGCTCTTCTGTGAGGCATTCAAGGCTCTCCACCTTTGGATTTGGATCCTGCTCTTCCTTGTCACGCATCACTCATCCCTTCCTGTTCCAGCCTCACTCTCTGTCTGCTGTGAACTTGCCTGGATTCTCCCTCTCTGCTCCAGTGTCCTCTTGGCCTCTAGGGAAGGATACTGACCTACACTGTGCTCTCAGACCACGCTGCAGGCACGTCCCTTTTCCCCTAGATCTGGCTGCCTAGGGCTTTGTGGGGCCTCTCTCTCCTGTGGATTCAGATTCAGAAGGCACCATCACTCCAAGAATTCCTTTGGTGGTTCAGTCGCTCAGTTGTGTCCGACTCTTACGACACTATGGACTGTAGCCTGCCAGGCTCACCTGTCCATGGGATTTCCCAGGCAAGAAAACGGGCGTGGGTTGCCATTTCCTTCTCCAGGGGATCTTCCCAACCCAAGGATTGAACCTGGGGCTCCTGCACTGCAGGCAGATTCTTTACCAGCTGTGCTACGAGGAAAGCCCTCCTGTGGATCGGGGTTCCTCAAAGACAAATGTGCTTCTCCTGGTTTCCTTGGGACCCCACCCCCACTCCACAACTGCAACTCACCCTGGCAGCTGTGAACTGTGGGGTCTCAGTGTAGGTTGAGTCCCATGATGTTTATTGAATTGAACTGGGATTGGTAGAGAGGAAGGAAGACTGGAGAAGGGAGGAGAGACAAAGGAAGAACAGCAGCAGGAGAGAAAGCCAGGTAACGGCACAGCCTCACGACGCATCTGGGAACCTGCCCTGCGGCTCCTCTCCTAGCAGCCTTTTCTGGAACAAGTCACAGCCTGTGGGCTGAAGACTTTCCACCCTAAGGCTCCTGTTGAAAGTGGAGACCAGGTCTCTGCCCCGAGTCCAAGGATCCTGCCTGGCACTGCTGGGGTGTGGGGAGGGAGCTCTCCCATTGTGTTGGGTTTTCATCACTTAAGTCTCAGTTACAAACATTATTTAAATTTGTCGCTTAGTTATTGTTTATTGAGCATGCTTGTAGCTAAGATGTATTTATTTGCTATGTACTTTGTCTGATTTTAGTAGATATTTTTTCCCCTTCTCCTCTCTTTATATCTGTGTTCTTTATTCTAGTAATGCATATTCAGGTTAAAAAAATTTTTTTAAAAAGCACAGAGGAAAATAAAGTCCCTGGGTATTTCATCCTTTAGAGATAACCACTGTTGACAGTTTGGTGTATATGTTTTCAGATTTTTTTTAATGCTCATACAAATATATATGAATGTGACCCAAATATACCTAAGGAGCCTTTAAGGCCAGTCTCTGCCCAACAACGCATCCAAAATAACCCAAAGTGATTCCAGAAGCCTGAAGAATATTGTGAATTGTTATTGTTGGTTTCCTTAAAAAGTGGTGCCGGGGCTTTTTACAGCTTTGAAAAAGTCAGCTTCAGACATCTCTCCTTCTCCCCCAAGTGTCTCACTCTCAGCAGCTGTGAAAAATTTCTTCTCACTTCCTCCCACTCATCCCTTCTTTCTTTGGGCTGTGCCCTCCTGAACCCTATCAACATGGGGCCCTCACCCCAAGTATAGCTCCCAGCAAGTGCTGTTCCTCCGTGAGTGCAGTACTTGTAAGACAAAGCCCTCCTGGAATTAAAAAAAGAAAGGCAACATCTCTCTATGGCATAAATAGGATCATGTTATACACATTGTTCAGTAACCTTTTTTTTTTTTTCACACTCTGCTATCTCATGGATGCATTTTCATGCTTGTGCATTCAAATCTACCCTTTCCTTTTAAACTGGGGACAGCTCCAGGAAATGGATGGTTCGTAATTTGTTTAACCTGTCCTTTGCTACCCGATGTGAAGAACTGACTCATTGGAAAAGACCCTGATGCTGGGAAAGATTGAAGGCAGGAAGAGAAGGGGACGACAGAGGATGAGATGGTTGGATGGCATCATCGACTCGATGGACATGAGTTTGAGCAAGCTCCAGGAGCTGGTGATGGACAGGGAGGCCTGGCATGCTTACGTCCATGGGGTTGCAAAGAGTAGGATATGACTGAGAGACTGAACTGAACCATCCCTTGCTACTGGACATTCCAGGACCGTCCGGTTTTTCCCACTAAAAGCAATGCTGCAATGAGCACCACTGTGATATTGAGTTTTTACACCTTTCTTTCTTTTCCACCTGCCCCAAGTTTTGATGTCCTACCAGATTTCATGACAAAGCTCATTTGTGTTCGTTTGATTTTCATCCATCACGTGGTTTCCTTGCATTCCTTCTGGTTCCTTCAGGAAACTCTCCGCTCACTCCTTGTGATCCTGGGGGATGCTGCCTTGATGCCCCATCATTCCCTGGCACTGGGCAGGGGGAGTAGTCACATGACCAAGTGGCTGATTGGAGCACTGCTTCCTGCCAGCCTTGGTGATAACCCCATCAGTTTCCACTGTCCATGTCCCTGTCCCTGCACTAGCCCCAGGCTCATCATCTCTGGCCCGGCCACTGCCACTGCTTTCTCTCTGCTGTCTCTGTGCCCAGAGCTGGAAAGTACTCATGCAGCATCAAGGGCTGTCATCGTCCCTGACTCTGTCACTCCTGTGCTTGAGAGTCATCCGTGGTAACTCCCTTTTTCCTATGAATAAAGTCCCATCTCTATTTTTATTTATTTATTTATTGTACCAGAAAATCATCTTTATTAGGGGGACTTTCAGATTCCTTTTAAAAGAAAAAAAAATTGGAAGATAATTGTTTACAACATGTTGTATTGGTTTCTGCCATACAACAATGGGAATCAGCCATAAGTATACATAAATACCCTCCCTGTTGAGCCTCTCTCCCCTCTCCCATCCCTCTAGGTCATCACAGGGTACCGAGCTGGGCTCCCTGTGTTATATAGCAGCCTCCCACTAACTACGTCCCATCTCTAATCTGTCATCTAGAACCTGCAGGACCTGGCTTCTGCTTACCTCTCCAGCCCTGGGGCTCCCCACTCCCTTTCACACATACCAGATTCCTGAAGGCTTGTACGACTTCTCAGTGTTTGACACGTGTCAAATTGCATTTTCCACCTTCCATCCTTTTGACCATGTTTTCACTCCATGGAAGCCTCATCCCCAAACAATGTTAAGTCCAATGCCCACCTAAGCGTTAAAAGTTCCTGGCCCCAAACCTCCCTCAGCACCAAAGAAAAATAATCACCTTTCACCTTCCCCAGGGCTCCCAAAGAGTGTTGAGGATCTTCTAACATTTTTGCATTCTTCACGTATCATTGGTTACAGGGAGGCAGAAATCCAGCTCAAACAAGGGGGCAAGATGGTGCTCTGTTGTAAGGACATGGAGCTCTCAGAGAGACCAAACTCTGCCAGACCTCATGGGACTTGAAACGGGGTCCCAGGAAGTCATGAGGGGCTGAGAGTGAATCTCCATCTCCCAGTGAGATGCCTTCCTGCCACAACCCTGTCACTGATTTAAACCTGAGCTGGCAACTGAGGTATAGGACTTGCCCCTCCTCCATGACTGGAAATACTTTCATACTTGTACTTCCCCCGCAACCCCAACGCCTGCCCAGAGTATAACCCAGGACCTGGTAGTTTGTAAGCAAGAAAAAGCAAACTGACAACATTGTAGCACTTATACATATAACACACAAGGATTTGCATTTTCTCTTTATTCTTGTTAAACCTCTTAATATCTTCCCAAAACAGGTACTATGATCTCCTCATTTTGCAGATGAGCAGACTAAGTATCATTTTGCCCAAACTGACAAAGCCAGCAAGTTGGAGAACTGGAACTTGAATCCAGGTGTGTTTGAATGAATACATGAACTTATTCACCAACAGAAGGGATCTTGAGGTCATCCAGACTCCAGCCTCTAGACCAGGAGCATAGACTGCCCTCCAGAGAGGCAGCCAGCTATTTTCATCTTAAACACCTTCAGGTTGAACCGACCTTTTACCACTCCAGTGATTTTATCCCCTCCCCAGCAGCAGGCCATTCCTCTTTGTGTCCAGTCATGATATGTCTTTTTGTTTGATCAGCAGATGAATGGATAAGAAAGCTGTGGTACATATACACAATGGAGTATTACTCAGCAGTTAAAAAGAATTCATATGAATCAGTTCTGATGAGATGGATGAAACTGGAGCCGATTATACAGAGTGAAGTAAGCCAGAAAGAAAAACACCAATACAGTATACTAACACATATATATGGAATTTAGGAAGATGGCAATGACGACCCTGTATGCAAGACAGGGAAAGAGACACAGATGTGTATAACGGACTTTTGGACTCAGAGGGAGAAGGAGAGGGTGGGATGATTTGGGAGAATGACATTCTAACATGTATACTATCATGTGAAAAAAAAAAAAAAAGAAATCAACACCAGTGAATATCTATTGTGAATTATTATTTGCCGGAGGCAGAACTGAGTACTTATTATCTAGATTCTAAAAATGCATGTGATTTTGAGCTAAGCAATAAGAAAGAACATTTAGATCCAATTTATAAGAGCTAGAGGTCCAACCTGTTTCAACAAAGTCACAGTGAAATCACAGGTCTATGAGAATTAACTAACTTTGTTCTTTAAAATTTATGAATCACAAATTCCTTCTTAAGTCCACAACAGATTAAAAAACAGTGCTCAGAACCAATACAATATTGTAAAGTAATTAACCTCCAATTAAAATAAATAAATTTATGTAAAAAAATAAAAAACAGTGCTATCCAAAAGTCTACAAGCAATAAATGCTGGAGAGGGTGTGGAGAAAAGGGAACCCTCTTACACTGTTGGTGGGAATGCAAACTAGTACAGCCACTATGGAGAACAGAGTGGAGATTCCTTAAAAAAAAAAAAATTGGAAATAGAACTGCCTTATGACCCAGCAATCCCACTACTGGGCATACACACAGAGGAAAGCAGAGTTGAAAGACATGTGTAGCCCAATGTTCAGCACAGCACTGTTTATAATAGCCAGGACATGGAAGCAACCTAGATGTCCATCAGCAGATGAATGCATAAGAAAGCTGTGGTACATATACACAATGGAATATTACTCAGCCATTAAAAGGAATACATTTGAATCAAAAAAATTAAAAAAAAAAATCTCTTTTGTTTGTCAGGCTTCCTTAGACTTGAAACCAACCCTTAAGAGTCATCTGTTGTTTTGGCAATGGCCCTATGAGGTAGACATTTTAAATTTACACTTAATAGATAAGACTCTCAAGACCCAAGAATGTAGAGCAAACCACCTAAGGTTGATCACATAGGCCAGACATGGCAGCTCCGGAACCTGAACCTTGATCCTGGATCCTAAACGGCCCCTCTAGCCCATCACTGTATGTCTCCCACTAAGTTTAAGGCACAGTGGTCTCTGGGACCGTGGAGGAGAGACTTGGCTGTTTCCAACATGGATAAGAAGAAAAGGGAATAATAGCAAGGTTGGGAGATGGAAAGAGCTATGTCTTAGGTTCAGGGTGGAGTGTGGGAGGATCAGAAGGACTAGTCTGGATAACCTGGCTCAGAATCCCTCATGTAGCGGCAGTAACGGTACTGCCACTGGAAGAGTGGAAGGCAGGCGCATCTGGAAGCTAGCTGGGCATCCCTTTCTCTCTGTTTATGTAATTTGGGGGCCTCTTAATGTGGTCTCGAGAGCGAGGTTGATTTGGGCTTCCTTACAGCATGGCAGCCTCAGGGTAGTTGGTATGCTTTCATAAGGGCAAATGCTTTATCACCCAAGGTAGAAGCAGGATCGTTTTCTATGGCTGGCCTAGGAAGTCATCCAGCTTCCTTCTGCCACATTCTCTTTGTCACTAGTGAGTCGCAAGCCTTCCCATATTCAGGGGAGCTGGGAGAGAATAAGACTTTACTTCTTCATGGGTATGTGGCAAGGTTCTAGAAGGAAACATGGAATCAGAGATATTGTGGCTATCTTTGGAAAATACCACCAGCCATACTATCATGACAACTGTGAGACTTATAAGACCTGAAATTGCCTTAATTGTGTATGTTGACCTGTTTATTGTCTGTCCATTCTCCTTCACTCTCACTCAACTAGCAAATAAGACCCCTGGAGAAAGGGACCTTTTCTGTCTGGTTCACATCTGTACTCCTAGCAAACATTTCGTTCAAGTGATGAATGAAATGCTTCAAGGTATGACAGAACCTGAGATGGTCTCTCAGATCTCCTCCAGCTCTACATTTTGAGCCGCCACTCAGAAAGCATCATTAGAAGTTCTGAAATATATTGTCAGAATGGTTCTGTGGCCCAGGTTCTCTGGGTTTTGTTAGTCTGAGTGTTCCAGACCCCAGGTTCCATGGCTCCTTAGCTGCCCCAGTAGTAGACTCTGGTGCCAGGGCATAGACAAAGCAAGAATTCCTCCTCACTTTTGAACCTCCCTAGAAGGACTAGCATCCCCAAGAATCTGCCTTAGCTTTGCACTGGCTGGTAGACACACTCTGTCAATGAAAGAAACATAATTTCTCAGGAATTTTGACTCAGAGGAAAGTACCCATCTACTCTGGGCTCCTAGACCATCTGTGAAATAATTCATGCTAGTCTTTTGAGTCTAAAAGAAAATTTTATTGATGTTTTCTACAAAGGCCATCTATAAACCCCGCCTTGAACTCCTCTAATAAATATCTATTAATGGGTGTATTAGGACAGAGGAGCCTAGTGGGCTATAGTCTGTGAGGTTGTAAAGAGTCAGACATGACTTAGGGACTAACTACCACTGCCATAGATAAATAGATCAATATATGTAGAGATTTATATAGATTTATTATAATAAATTGGCTCACACCATTGTGGAGGCTTAGCAAGTCCAAAATCTGTAGAATGGACCACTAGACAGGAGACCCAAGGGAGCTGCAGTTTGAGTTCAAAGGTCATCTGCTGGCAGAATTTCTTCTTCCTCAAGGGAAGTCAATCTTTGTTCTATTGATGCCTTCACCTGATTGGATGAGGCCCGCACATTGTGAAAAGTCATCTACTTTAATCAAAATCTACTGACTTACACATTAATCTCATGCCCAGAAAACTGTCACAGGAAAACCCAGAATGATGTTTGATGAAAGAAACATCTGGGGACATCCCTGGTGGTCCCGTGGTTGGGAATCTGCCTGCCAGGGCAAAGGACACAGGTTTGATCCCTGGTGCAGGAAGATTCCACATGCAAGTAGAAAAGGTCCATGCACAGCGATGTAGACCCAGTGCAGCCAAAGATAAATAAATAAATAAAAATTTAAAACAATATCTAGGCCAAGTTCATACATAAAACACAATGGAGCAATGCAGAGGAAAGACCCAGACCTTGCGAAATTCGTATTTTAACTGGGAGGTTCATAACCGCTGAAGTGAAGTGAAGTGAAGGTCATTCAGTTGTGTCTGACTCTTTTCGACCCCATGGACGGTAGCCCACCAGGCTCCTCCATCCATGGAATTCTCTGGAGTCGGTTGCCATTCTCTTCTCCAAGGGATCTTCCCAACCCAGGGATCAAACCCAGGTCTCCTGCATTGCAGGCCGGTCCTTTACCTGAGCCACCAGGGAAGCCCAAATAACCGCTAATGGTTCTTAAATGGACCTTCTAGTGCATACACATGCATATTTCAGAGCCGTGCCCTGGGGAATTCTGATTTAGAGGCAGGTGGCACCTCTTTGATCTGACAGTGATGTAGCCTGGGCTCTGATGAAATAGCGGTGGGAGGGAAGTGTGTGGTTCACTGGGGAAAGGAGAGAAGGTTCTTCTAGTAGGTGGTCATAGTCTGGCCCAGAGATGTTCACACTGTAAAGATGAGTGGGGAAGGATGTCTAGGCAGAGAGAGCAGAAGGAGGAAAGACATGAACTTGGCTGGAGTACAGAGGGTGGGAGAGAAGATGGTGGGAGACGCAGCTGACAAGCAGCCCACTGAGGCAACGTATTCGGTGGTTAAGGACAGGGGTTTTATTTTATTTTAATTTTAATTTTTACTTTATTTTGCTTTACAATACTGTATTGGTTTTGCCATACATTGACATGAATCAGCCACGGGTGTACATGAGTTCCCAATCCTGAACCCCCCTCCCACCCCATATCATCTCTCTGGATCATCCCCATGCACCAGCCCCAAGCATCCTGTATCCTGTATGGAACATAGACGGGCGATTCATTTCTTACCTGATAGTATACATGTTTCAATGCCATTATGAGCAGGCTTAGAACCTAATGCAGACTCGGCTACTTAGAAGCAGCATAACTCTGGACCAAGTTGTTCAACCTCATTGAGACCTATTCTCTGTAACTTGGGGAAAAAAACAGGAGGGGGCAGATAAGGGGTGTTATCAAACTGTATTAGGTCCCTATTCAGTTAAGTTCAGTCGCTCAGTTGTGTCCGACTCTTTGCGACCCCATGAATCGCAGCACGCCAGGCCTCCCTGTCCATCACCATCTCCCAGAGTTCACTCAGACTCATGTCCATAGAGTCACTGATGCCATCCAGCCATCTCATCCTGGGTTGTCCCCGTCTCCTCCTGCCCTCAATCCCTCCCAGTATCAGAGTCTTTTCCAATGAGTCAACTCTTTGCATGAGGTGGCCAAAGTACTGGAGTTTCAGCTTTAGCATCATTCCTTCCAAAGAAATCCCAGGGTTGATCTCCTTCAGAAAGGACTGGTTGGATCTCCTTGCAGTCCAAGGGACTCTCAAGAGTCTTCTCCAACACCACAGTTCAAACGCATCAATTCTTCGGCACTCAGCCTTCTTCACAGTCCAACTCTCACATCCATACATGACCACATTACTGCTATAAAAAATGATAGTGTCTTAATACATCATGAATTTATTATTATACAGTTCAGAAGTTCAAAGTGGGTCTTATGAGGTTTAAATCACAGTGTGGGACAGAGCTGTTCTTTCTGGAAACCCTAAAGGAGAATTCGTTCCTTACCTTGGCTGCATTACTCCAGCCTCTGCTTCCATCATCCCATATCCTTCCCTGACTCTGGCCCTCCTGCCTCCCTCTTATAATGGCCGTTTTGAGATGACGTTGGGTCTACCCAGACAATAAGGGCAATCTCTGCATCTCAAGATCCTTAATGGCATCTGCAAAGCCCTTTTCATCATATAAAGTAACCGGTTTACAAATTTAGCAGATAGCATGTGGGGACATCTTTCAGGGGTTATTAGTCCACCTACCATACCTACTTGCTTCCTGATATAAAAATTAAATGCCCGGTATAAGGTACCTGCTAGCTAAGGCCGGCCATATTATTCTCATAGAGCTTGGCATCCACGTCAATAAGTGTGAACCTCATCCTGGGATGTACAGGCAGTACATGGAGATTCATTTCCCTTAAAAACTTCTCAGGTGTTAAGCCCTGGAACATGTAGACAGTGGTTTGGCTGGGAGGGAAAGCAGGGAAGGGAAAGATAGTAAATTTTGGACTGGTTTTTTTTTGCAATGAGGCTCAGTTCCTTTAAGAAGGACTTGCCATCTCTTCCCAAGATAACCCAGGCCTTATAGAGGAGGGAGGCCTGGACCCAACTGGTGTTTTCAGAGTTAGTTCTTGAAGTTCTTTCTGTAAGAGACACAGGGACTGGCCATCCTCTGACCTCCCCAGCTCCTTCCTTTTCTGGTTCCCTAACACTGGTTTGATCCTCAGTTTGGCCAAATTTCCAGTCTTTCTTCATTGATGCCTAGAATCTGGTTAGTGCTTGCCTATCTGCCCAGAGTCTCTAATTACAGGGTGTGGATGTTTACAAGACTGGGCTCTCACGTCCCTCCACCCTGCGCCCCATGCCCCCACAGCCACATGCACTCACAGGCAGCTCCCACCAAGGGCACTGGTTCCAAGACCTGGCCTCACACACACTCTACTCTGGAAGTCAACTTCCAGATCAGCGTCCAGCATTAAAGAGTCATGACATTCGCTGTTGAAGATCACCAGCTACCTTCACACAGAGCAAGAGATCTAACCCTAGTCGGCCACAGACCTGAGAGGAGGTGTGGTTTATCATGAAATGGTAGGCAGGATTTGAGCATGAAAGGATATATATTTTTCAAAGGACTGGGGCTACAGTTTTCATCAGAATCTAAGACAGATCTGTGAACCCCAAGGTAATCACTACCATGGACAGAAACATCACCATATAGATCCTTGACCCTCATTGATGCTGCTTTTTAGTTGCTTTTCTAAAGGGCTCAGACAATTCTGTGACCCGCTGGTATCAAGCTGAACTAAAAGCGGCTTCTTCTTGGTTGGGAGAGACTCCTGCCTGCTTGGCTTTTGAGGAATCTAATTGCCCAGCAGACCCAGAGCTTTCTCCATTCTGCTGAACTCCAGCGCTCAGACCCACACTCATTATGTGGAGGCTTATACACAGAGGCCCCAGGAGAGAGGGCTGGCCTGACTCCACTCCAGCTGCTCACGCTCCCCCTGGTCGTGCCCTCTATTAGAACATGGCTGGGCAGACCCCTCGGCCTTTCTCCAGGAATTTGAAGGGATCAGGATGAAGGCTGAAGCTTAGATTTTTGAGCAGAGGTAATTTCAGAAGGTGGAATCATAGCTTAAGGAACCCTCTGGAGAATTTTCCTGATGCACAGCTAACAAGACATTGTGATAATTTCTCTGGAGCTGGCCTCATTCCAAGTTGGATTTTAAACGCAGATTATAAAGCAAACACCATCCCCCACAAGTATTAAAGGAGGGGAAAATAACAGAACGGGGGCTGCAAAAATGGTCTCTATTGTGGGACCAAAAGCCGTCAATCACGCCGGCTGACAGGCGTCAGAGATTGACAGACAGGCCCTCGCTCCTGACTTCAGTTATCAAGGGGAATGGAAAAAGTGTCTGAGAGAACATGTTAAATTGCCAAAGTCATTACCAGTCACCAATTACCAAAGAAAAGATAACAAGGTGTATTTTAGAAAAATCGATGCAACAACATGCATTTCAATACAGCGAGTTTTTTAGAACTTTTGAAAACAAAACGAACTATTTAGGGAATACACAATGGTTTTCAGTGAATACCAAACACTGTGTTTTGTAAAGTCATCAATATTCACGTTAGATTTGGCTCTGCTTAACGGGAGCAAAGATCAAGCAGTAAACTAACATACTTCATTTTTTTCCCCGTCTAGTTCCACCCGAAGGACAAAATGATGACTGGAAGGCCAGCTGGCTCTCCTGCAAATGCCTCCAAAGAAAGGCCTGGCTGGTCATTGATGGCACCTCCTGGGACCTTGGGCCTGCCCAGAATGCAGGTCAAGGAGGCAGTGGATGGGCAGCTGTCTCATGGGGTCCTTGGTTTTACAGGATGAAGCAGAAATTCCTCATCACTTGCTCTGAGCCTGCTTTGGGCTGAAACCTGGGGATAAAGAGATGAAGGATGCAATTCCTGCCCTATTGAGTCTTGCAGTCTGGGGTGGATGTGGGAGGCACATGACCCCCATGAATTACAGGACAAAACAGATGGTTGAGAGTTCCAAACCCAACTACGACTAAAGTGCAACAAGGGAACAGGAAAGCTTGAGGCTCCTGCAGCCCGGAGGGATCAGCAAGCTGCAGAGAGAAGGGAGCATTTGAGCTGATTCTTGGCGAGTGAGGCCTTCTTTAATTGGATATGCAACACCTGGAAGGAGGAGCGTGCATTTTACTATGTTGTAGGCAAGGGGCGCCCTTGCCAAGTTCTTGAGTTGGAGAGTATCCAGAATTGTGTTTTAGGGAGATAGCTCTGGCATCAGGGCAGAGCAGGGACAAGAAGATGGTACTTGGGATTGTTGGAGTATGTCCTAGGAGAGAGACTGAAGTCCTGGGCAGAGGGTAGCAGGGAAGACCCAGTGGGCTGCTGCCATATGGCATGCATGAGTCAAGAGGTCTCGCCCTGGTCTTTGCTCTTCTCACATCTCAGGCCCTGCCCAGGTACTGTGTCCTCATGCTGCTCATCCATATCCGCTGTTAGAACACCTTCCTCCTTCTCTGAGCTCCAAGGCCCTGTGTCGAGTTACCCCTGCCCCCATCCATGTGTGAGTTACCCAGTGGCCATGTAGGTCTAGGTTAGAAGCTCTGCGAGGACAAGACCTTTGTCACATACGTCCCTGTGGCCCTTCGAGTGCAGCCCTCCTCCAGCAGAGGGAAAAAATGAATCAGGAAAACATTGAGCAGAGAATTATTGCATGGTAATGCTCAAGAAAGATCAGGAGACTTATCACGGCAATCATTGCAAAATGAACGCAAATGTCAAATCACTGTGTAGCCCAGCTGAAACTAACACAATGCTGTACATCAGCTATATTTCAATTAAAAATAAAGAGAGATCAAGGCTTGTGAATTTCCCCAGTAGGCCGCTAATTTTCAGCTTTCATCCAATTTGCCAAAGGACCTTATGCATCTGTGTGTGCTCAGCTGGTTCTGACTCTTTGTGACCCGATGGACTGTAGCCTGCCAGGCTCCTCTCTACAAGGGATTCTCCAGGCAAGAACACTGGAGTGGGTTGCTATGCCCTCCTCCAGGGGATCTTCACAACACAGGGATGGAACCCGCATCTCCTGCCTTAGCAGGCAGGTTCTTTACCACTGAGCCACTTAGGAAACCCAAATGGACCTTGTGTGACTGGTTAAAATAAGACTTACAAAACTCTCCTGACCCTGTAGTGCATGCAGGACCCGGAGGCAGTAGATTGAGTACCCAGAGAGAAGGAACTGCTGGGCCTCAAAAACAAGGAAGTAATTGGTGAGAAGCAGAGGCATTTGCTATCAGCACTGGAAGAAAGCAAACTTCTTTCCATATGATTGGTAGGCAGCGTGACCATATCATTAACTGTCCAAACAGGGGCAATTTTGAGGGTGTTAAGGGGCGCCATTTGCAATTATTACATGGCAGCCGATTTGAACTGAGATTGTCCCTGAAAGAAGAGAATGTGGTGTCACTGCAATGATGAGCACAGCTCCCTTGCACCACAACTACTTAAATTTTATAGATGGTGGAACTTCCACTCTTAGTCTCTCCCAATTCCTCCTCATCTTTCCCAGGATTTAGCTAAATCTGGATACTTTCTGTTGAAGACTGAGTACAACTTCAGTTCAGTTCAGTCGCTCAGTCGTGTCCGACTCTTTAGATCCCCTGTTTTATGGAGCAGCTCTGCTCAGTAGCCGGGATCCTCGCTTCCTCCGTGGGGTTAACTTTACAAGCAGGTTTGCACTTGTGGAAAAGGCAGAGACTGTCTGGTGACTGGATGGAGGCAGAAATATTAGGGACCTCAGGAGATCACTGATCTAAACTTTTATCAATCTTAGCAAAGCTCTGTCTGTTTGATTCCAGTATCTCCTTCTCGGTTCTTTCTATATGCAGAGCAGAAAGTGAATCTCCCTCTATCAAACCCAATAGCTGTCCCAGCCTCTGCTGGGAGTTTTCAGAATCAGACAAAGGCCCTCATGCAAGACCATGGGGTGCCAGTGCAGGCCAGCAGGAGATGGGGACTGGGGAGAATCTGTATTAGGTGATCCTTGTATGTGAACAAGAAAAAGAAAAATCTGGGCTGGATTCGTCTTTGTGTCTAAATCTGAGTGTGAGTTTTCACCAGTCTCTTTTGCAAGGAGCATATGAAATTTAATTATTCCAACCCACACAGCACACACACACATACACACATATTTAAATAAACTTTATTGAGAAAATTAATTACACACAGTAAATAAACCCACTTGAGGTTTGACAAATGAATGCACTTGTATAGCCACCACACAGATCAACATATAGAATATTTCTATCTCTTCCCAAAGTGCCGTTGTCAATCCTCCAAAATTTCTCTCCTGAGGCAACTGGCGACATGCTCTCCATCACTGTAGATTAATTTTTTCTGTTCTAGAACATCATATAAGAGGATTCACACAGTATGTTTTCTCTGGCATCTGATTCATCCATGTTGTAGAATGTATTAGTAGTTCTTATCTTTCTCATTGCTGAATAGAATTCCATTGTACAAATGTGCCGCAGCTTATTCATTTACCTATTGATGGACATTTGGATTATTTCCAGTTTTAGGCCGGTGTATTTGTGTACAAATCTTTGTGTGACCATGCAGTTTTCTTGGGTAGGTATTGTTGTTCTATAGTTTTTCACCCTCCATCAGAAATATATGACAGTTCTAGTTGTCCTACGGTAATTACTAACTCTTGGTATTGTTGTTCTTTTAGTGTTAGCCATTGTAGTGAGTCTGAAGCAGTACTTCATTGAGATTTTAATTTGCATTTCTTTGGTGATTAATAGTCGATCACCTTTTTATGTGTTATTGGCCATATGTGTATCTTCTTTTGCAAAATGTTTAATTTTCACATTTAAAAATATTGTATATATATATGGTGGTTAATTTTATTTGTTAAATTGACTGGCTTAAGGGATACCCAGATAACTAATAAACATTATTTCTAGGTGTGTCTGTGAGGATGTTTCTGGTAGAGATTTGCATCTTAGGAGACTGAGTAAAGAGATCTACTCTTATTAAAGTGGGTGGGTATCATTCAATCTATTGGAGGAAGCAAATGAAATAAAAAGGTAAAAGAAAGGTGAATCTTTCTCTTTCTGAGCTGAAACTCCATCTTCTCCTGCCCTCAGACTTTGTAGTTCTTGAGTCTTGGGCCTTTAGACTGTGGGACTTAATACCAGAAGCTCCCTGGTTTTCAGGCCTTTGGATTTGAACTGAATTATATAACTGGTTTCCCTGATTGTCTGACTTGCAGATGGCAGACTATGGGACTTCTTAGCCTCTGTAACTGTGTGAGTCAATTCCTATAATAAGTCTCCTCTTACATATTTTAATAGTATCGTATTGGTTTTGTTTCGCTGGAGAACCCTAATTAATGCTATATATAAGGCAAAGGACAGGGTAGTTTTTATGTCCTGGTATTTGTTGTGATCATAGGCCTAAACATACTTTTATGTTTATGATCCTTTCAAGTTAATTTTTTGTATGGTGTGAGGTAGGGGTCAAAGTTTGTTCTTGTTGTTTTTCCCATAAAGATACCTAGCTGTTTCATCACCATTTGTTAAAAAACTACACATTTCCCTATTAAATCATCTTGACATTATGATCAAAAATCAACTGATCTGTTTCTTGATTCTATTCTGTTCCATTGACTTATCTGTATATCTTTATGCAGATAACACATTGTACTGATTACTATAGCTTTGTAATAAGTCTTGAAATCAGGTAGTGTAAGTCCTCCCCATTTAGAATGCCAGGCTATGTATCATTTGTGATTGTTGGAAATGAATGTACTTGAATTAAATGTATAATAAATTGTATACATTATCCTTTCCTAGTGTGGGTTGTTCAATCATTCAGTCAATAATGTGGTCTTCTGAGAATGCTGAATTAAAGTACTCATTTGGGTTTTGCAATAAATAAAGGTCGAGACTGATGACGTCTCCTGCTATAGCAGTCGTGATTCTTTTTGCAAAGTAGATATCTAGCCTTCCTTACAGGATGTTGCCTTTTAGCAAGGTGGATTTCTGGGTAGGTTTGCTCTGCCTCAAACTAGCACATGCAAGGGCATCAGCACATCTGTGGTCTGGTTTCTTCAGCTGTGCTGTGGTGGAAAGAATGCTGGAGTAGCTGGCTGCAAAGCATACCTCTGTGGCAGTCACCACAGTGCTGCTTGGGCTTGAAAAGACCTACATCAATGAGTTGTCTTCAGGGCATGCAAAAGCCCCAGCTCCCTAGGAGATCTGCTGATTCATGGCCAGGAGCTGCCCTCAGATCAGGTCTGCCAGCAACTTGGACCCTGAATACACAATAAATCCTCATCAGAGAGTGAATTTGAGTTAGGCATGGCCTGGGGATATATTCAGTATTATTCCATTCCCAAGGGACTACTTCCTAAACTAAAAATTTGGTTCCAATCCTCCCATTCTGCTTGTTTCCCTGCAGCTGGTGTGTTTAGCCCAGCCCTCAGCTTGGACTACAGTATAGACTTGGAATCAGACCATCTGGACTCAAGTTCTGGCTCGGATGCCTACAAAGAGAGTGACGCTGGGCAGAGCCTTTCTCATTTTGGAGTCTAGTTCATCCTGTATGGAATAGACTCTACATCTTCCTCATAAGCCTCCTGTATGCATATAGAAGTGTTTTATCAATAGGAACCGCAGGGTGTACTTGGTAAGCGGGCAGAATCCATGGAAAGGATCATCATGACTAGTAGTTCTTCTTTTAGCCAAAATGTAGTTACAGAGACATGAAGAATGCCAGTACTTCCTACAGAAGAAAGGATGGCTGCTCTAACAAATGACTTCAACTTGGTGAAGTACAAAATTTATTCTCTCACAGCTCTGGATGCCAGAAATCTGAAATCAGTTTCCCTGGACTGAAATCAAGGTGTTAGCAGGGCTCTACCTTCTCTGGAGGTTCTAGAGGAGAGTCTATGCCTTGCTTCTTCTGGCTTCTGGTGGCCTCTGGCAATCCTTGTTCTGTGGTTGCATTGCTCCAATCTCTGCCTCCATCTTCACATTGCTTTCTTCTCTTCCTCTTCCTTTCTCTTACAAGGACATCTGTGATGTCATTTAGGGCACATCTGGTTAATCCAGCATAATCTCCTCATCTCAAGATCCTTAACCACAGTTACAAAACTTTACCATACAAATTATATTCATAGGTTCCAGAAACTAGGACCTTATCTCATGAGGCCATCATGTAGCCCACTGCAGTGTGTATGTCTGTGTGTGTATATGTGTGTGTGTTGATGGGTGTGATAAGGAGCAAGGAAGAAAAGCACATCCTGTGTCACATTGATACAAATCACCTTTCAAGGAAAACATCCTCTCATTCAGTCCAAATGTCTTTCATGAAAGCTTGCTCATGCTCAAAGTTTTCTCCAAATTCCTGGTAGAAGAATAGCTCTTTTACAGATTCATAGAACACTAGAGATACCAGGGCTTTTATGATTCACCTGGGCCAAGAGTCAACTAACTATAGCCCAGGGGCCAAAATTTGGTCCCCTGCCAGTTTCTGAGTTGTGTTTCTCAGTTTAGTTCAGTTCAGTCACTCAGTCGTGTCTGACTCTTTGCAACCCCATGGACTGCAGCATGCCAGGCTTCCCTGCCCATCACCAACTTGCAGAACTTACTCAAATTTATGTCCATCAAGTCGATGACGCTATACAACCATCTCATACTCTGTTGACCCCTTCTCCTCCCACCTTCAATCTGTCCCAGCATCAGGGTCTTTTCTGGTGAGTCAGTTCTTCACATCGTGGCCAAAGTATTGGAGTTTCATCTTCAACATCAGTCCTTCCAATGAATATTCAGGAATGATTTCCTTTAGGATTGACTGGTTGGATCTCCTTGTAGTCCAAGGGACTCTCAAGAGTCTTCTACAACACCACAGTTCAAAAGCATCAGTTCTTTGGTGTTCAACTTTCTTTATGGTCCAACTCTCACATCCATACATGACTACTGGGAAAGCTATAGCTTTGACTAGACGGACCTTTGTCAGTAAAGTAATGTCTCTGCTTTTTAATATGCTGTCTAAGTTGGTCATAACTTTTCTTCCAAGGAGCAAGTGTCTTTTAATTTCATGGCTGCAGTCACCATTTGCAGTGATTTTGGAGTCCCCTAAAATAAAGTCTCTCACTGTTTCCATTGTTTCCTCATCTATTTGCATGAAGTGAAGGGACCAGATGCCATGATCTTAGTTTTCTGAATGTTGAGTTTTAAGCCAACTTTTTCACTCTCCTTTTTTACTTTCATCAAAAGGCCCTTTAGTTCTTCTTCACTTTCTGCCATAACGGTGGTGTCATCTGCATATCTGAAGTTGTTGGTATTTCTCCCGGCAATCTTGATTCCAGTCTGTGCTTCATCCAGCCTGGCATTTCACATGATGTACTCTGCATATATGTTAAATAAGTAGGGTGACTAAGGTTGACAGAGATGCTCGGAGGGCTCAAACAAAATCTTGTGTGCACCAGGAGACCTCCCAGAGACTGAGCCAGACCTGCCTTTGAGTGTTTGAGTGTCTCCTGTGGAGGTACGGGTCAGCAGTGGCCTGCTGCAGGGGCAGGGGCTCTGGGGGCAGCAGACCTGGGTATGGCATAAGCCCTCTTGGAGGAGGCCACCATTAACCCCACCATAGAGCCACCAGAACTTACACAGGACTGGGGAAACAGACTCTTGGAGGGAACAAACAAAATCTTGTGTGCACCAGGATCCAGGAGAAAGGAGCAGTGACCCCAGAAGAGACTGACCCAGACTTGCCCATGAGGGTCCAGGAGTCTCTGGCGGAGGCGTGGGTTGGCAGTGGCCTGATGCAGGGTTGGGGGCACTGAGTGTGGCAGTGCATGCATGGGACCTTTTGAAGGAGGCTGCCATTATCTCCATTACCTCCACCATAGCTTGGCCTCACATCAAACAACAGGGAGGGGACACAGCCCCACCCATCAACAGAAAATTGGATTCAAGATTTACTGAGCATGGCCCCGCTTATCAGAACAAGACCTAGTTTCCCCCTCAGTCAGTCTCTCCTATCAGGAAGCTTCCATAAGCCTCTTATCCTTCTCTGTCAGAGGGCAGACAGAATGAAAACCACAATCACAGAAAACTAACCAATCTGATCACATGGACCACAGCCTTGTCTCACTCAATGAAACTATGAGCCATGCCGTGTGTTTCTCAGTTTATGACAGGGACTGCATGGCCCACAAAGCCTAAAAAACTCTCTGGTCCTTTACAGAGAAAAAAAAGTGCCAACTCCTGGCCTAGACTAATGTCTTCACCATGTAGATGGGGGAAGAGAAGTCCAGGAGGGCACATGACTTGCCCAAGTTCCCCCAGAAACTTGCACATGGACAAAAAGAGAACTTACTCAGACATGTGGGTGGGTAGAACTCAGTGTCCCAGAAATGAAGCTCAGGCAGGTCTCAGCTCCCTTTTAGCAGGGCTGCCCCAGCTCCTGGGGAGATTCAAGCAGATACTGGATACCTTCTCAGCGAGTGTCCCTAATATGGCAAATAAACAAATGGATAATACAGTGAATAAATGATGTGGTCAAAGTGTTCGAGAATCCTAAGTTGATATAGTATTTCCCAAGCCTATGTAAACTGGAAACCTTGAGCCAGGCAGCAAGAAGGATCCCAGAGACCTGACTCAGCATTCAAACCTCTGTCCTGAGGCCAATCTGGCTTTTTTGTTTGTTTGTTTGTTTTTTAGGGGTTCTTCCTAAAAGGCCACAGGAAAACTGGAGAGTTTGCAGAAGCGGTTGAGCTGGTGAAGCCCACAAGTGACTCTCAGAGAGGTGGAGAGGGACCGTGGGGCCTTTAATGATGACTAATTTGCAGCTTATTAATGCAGCGGTAATTAAGAATACTCATTTTATTAAAAGCCGTTTATTGTAATAGTGCATGCAAATCCAGAGACTGGCATTGTGCTCGTATACCAATCGACACAGGTCTATTGTAGCTCTGTGGATGGCAGGTCGCTGCGTCACTAATTGTTAAGAGTTTAGGGTCTAATTTTAAACCCTTTTAATTCCATTTGAAATAATTGCCCTAATGAAATTCAAAGTACTCAGAGGCAGCCCCAGAAAAGGTGGATGGTGCCCCTCCCCCGCCCCCAGGGAACTGGGCTTTGAGAGCCATGGCAGGCACTGTACTTGTCTTGGGGCTACCCTGACTGCTGTCTCTTCCCCTGAGGGGCAGCCGCCCTGGTCCCCTGAGAACCTGGCTCCTGTCCACAGCACTGACTGCTGCTGGGGAGCAGGAGGGCCAGGCCTGGATGGAGAGGCATTACAGGGGGAGGATCCTGTCCAGAAAAAGTCATTTCTGGAAGCCACACAAGGATAGAGAGGAAGCAGTGCCCCCACCCAGAGACAGTATCCCCATCCAAGCTCCCATGGCATCATGTACACACTAGGACATGCCTCAGAGCAGCTGAACCCAGGAATCATCTTCGATAGGACAAAACTCTTACTGAGAGCTTCCTGTGTGCCAGGCACCCCATAGGCAATTTACATGTTTGAACTTATCTAATCTTAATAAACACTCTAGAGAGTGGGTTGCATCTTTTTTCTCTTTTTCCCACGTTTTACCAGTGAGACAATCAATGCTGGGAGAGGACTAGTATCGCCTCAAAAGTCAAAAAGGCTAAGTGACAGAGGCAGACGGAAGCTTTTCCATCTGTCTTCTCAGAGGTTATCTGTCCAGTTTACATCATGCAGAGGTGGGTCTGGAACCAGCTTGGGGTAACTCAAGTGAAATGTCACCCTCATGATTATATTACATTTATAATACTCCGTCTGGCTAGCTGTCTTGCTCTCTCATCTATTGGCTTTGAAGAAGCAAGTATCCATATTATGAACTGCCTGTGGGGGTACCCATGTGGCAAAAAAAGCTGCAGGAGGCTTGTTTGGAGCTGAGGGCTATCGTCCTTCAGTTTCAAGGAACTGAAGTCTGCCAACAACCTTAGCAAGCTTCAGAGTGGACCCTTCCCAAGTCAAACTTCAAGATGAGAATGCAGCCTAGCCGCACCTTGGTTGCAACCTGGTCATATTCTGAAGCAGGGAACCTGGCCAAACCATGCATGGACCCATAGAAACTGTGAGATAATAAGTGCAGGTTATTTTAAGCTGCTAACTTTGTGGTAATTTGTTAGTGACCAATATAAATGAATGCAACATGTCAAAAGAATGGCGGGAAAGCAGGGTGGCTAGGATAGTTTTCAATCTTTTTGTTCATATGGGACATCTTCCATCAGAAACAGTGACCACCAATAACAATGCAGAAAGTTAAGGGCAAAAAGGAGACAAGGCCATTGACATGAAGGACCCTTTGGATCCTGTTGGGAAGGTTGGATTTTCTCCTATAGGATACAGGTGGGGTTTTAAGAGAGGGTGATACAGTCAGATCTGCATTAGAAAAAGATGGCTTCAGTGGCCAGAACCTAGGGTGGGTTAGGGACACTGGAGCCTAGGAAGCAGGGAGACCTGAAAGACTATTGCAGTAGTTCAGGCAAGAGACGGTAAGAGCTGGAACCAAGGGGGAAACAGGAAAGATACAGAGGAAGGTACTTTGAGATTTGGAGACAGAAAATAGAATATCCAGTAATGTCACATTTCTTCTGCTCTTAAAGATCTTTAAGAAAGAAAATACTCGAGCTAACACTTCCCTTGTGTCCAAAACTCTAACAAAGCTGACTCACGAACTTGGTTTCAGTATCGCCTTATTAATAATATTGCTATAAACAGATTCTGTATTTTGGGGTGCCCTTCCTTACCTGCCATAAGGGTGGTGTCATCTGCATATCTGAGGTTATTGATATTTCTCCCGGCAATCTTGATTCCAGCTTGTGTCTCTTCCAGTCCAGCATTTCTCATGATGTACTCTGCATAGAAGTAATAAGCAGGGTGACAATATACAGCCTTGACGTACTCCTTTTCCTATTTGGAACCAGTCTGTTGTTCCATGTCCAGTTCTAACTGTTGCTTCCTGACCTGCATACAGATTTCTCAAGAGGCAGGTCAGGTGGTCTGGTATTCCCATCTCTTTCAGAATTTTCCACAGTTTCTTGTGATCCACACAGTCAAAGTCTTTGGCATAGTCAATAAAGCAGAAATAGATACTTTTCTAGAACTCTCTTGCTTTTCCATGATCCAGCGGATGTTGGTAATTTGATCTCTGGTTCCTCTGCCTTTTCTAAAACCAGCTTGAACATCAGGAAATTCACGGTTCACGTATTGCTGAAGCCTGGCTTGGAGAATTTTGAGCATTACTTTACTAGCATGTGAGATGATTGCAATTGTGCGGTAGTTTGAGCATTCTTTTGCATTGCCTTTCTTTGGTATTGGAATGAAAACTGACCTTTTCCAGTCCTGTGGCCACTGCTGAGTTTTCCAAATTTGCTGGCATATGATGAAAGTAAAAGAGAAGAGTGAAAAAGTTGGCTTAAAGCTCAACATTCATAAAACGAAGATCATGGCATCCAGTCCCATCACTCCATGGGAAATAGATGGGGAAACAGTGGAAACAGTGTCAGACTTTATTTTGGGGGGCTCCAAAATTACTGCAGATGGTGATTGCAGCCATGAAATTAAAAGACACTTACTCCTTGGAAGAAAAGTTATGAGCAACCTAGATAGCATATTCAAAAGCAGAGACATTACTTTGCCGACTAAGGTCCGTCTAGTCAAGGCTATGGTTTTTCCAGTAGTCATGTATGGAGGTGAGAGTTCGACTGTGAAGAAGGCTGAGCGCCAAAGAATTGATGCTTTTGAACTGTGGTGTTGGAGAAGACTCTTGAGAGTCCCTTGGACTGCAAGGAGATCCAACCAGTCTGTTCTGAAGGAGATCAACCTGGGGATTTCTTTAGAAGGAATGATGCTAAAGCTGAAACTCCAGTACTTTGGCCACCTCATGCGAAAAGTTGACTCATTGGAGAAGACTTTGATGCTGGGAGGGATTGGGGGCAGGAGGAGAAGGGGACGACCGAGGATGAGATGGCTGGATGGCATCACTGACTCGATGGACATGAGTCTGAGTGAACTCCGGGAGATGGTGATGGACAGGGAGGCCTGGCGTGCTGCGATTCATGGGGTCGCAAAGAGTCAGACATGACTGAGCGACTGAACTGAACTGAACTTCCTTACCTGACACATGGCATGGTAGTCTTGCTTTCTTGGGAAATCACTTCCATAAAGTCTTTCTGATTAAGTGCCACTTACCAGATAATCTGTCACCACCTAAAGGATTTAGTTTTCCCTCCTCTTTTGCAGAGAACTGACTTGGACCTTAGCAAGATCTTACAGAATGAAAGGTAAGTACAACAACAGACATCTCGACCCTTCTCCATCTATTTATCCTTTCAGTATTATCGACAGTAGGCATAGGAAGTACCGGAGTTAAATGAGGAATAGCCTTACCTTCAAGGCGTTCACAATCTACTGAGAAAGACAGATGTGCAAAGCAAAAGATTAGAGCAAATGATTCCTGCACCAGAGGTAAGCACTGAAGAATCTGGGACTCGAAAAGAAAGGACTGATGCATCACTCAAGTTGAGGAGTTTTCCAAGAAGAAAGTTCATCTAATGTAAGTGTGTAGGAACTTGAAAGGATACAACATTTCCCAGAAATGAATGCAGTACAGGATTGAAGGGAGGGAGGGGAGGAGAGTTAGGGAACCTGAGGTTGGAGAAGTCACAGGGTCCAGATCATATGGGGCCTCATGTGTCTAAGAGGCTTGGACTGTTGTTGTTGTTTTTAACTTTTAATGTTGTATTGAGGGATAGCTGGGAAAGATTGAGGGCAAAAGGAGAAGGAGATGACAGAAGGTGAGATGGTTGGATGGCATCATCAACTCAATGGACATGAGTCTGAGCAAACTCCAGGAGATAGGGAAAGACAGGGAAGCCTGGCTTGCTGCAGTCCATGGGGTCACAAAGAGTTAGACACGACTTAACCACTGAATAACAACAATAGCAGATTAACAGTGTTGTGACAGTTTCAGGTGGACAACAAGGGAACTCAGCCATACCTACACACGTATCCATGCAGGTCAAGCAAGAAGTGGACAGAACTGGACATGGAACAATGGACTGGTTAAAAACTGGGAAAATAGTACATTAAGATTGTATATAGTCAACCCTTCTTATTTAACTTATATCCAGAGTACATTATACAAAATGCCAGGCTGAACGAAGCACAAGATGGAATCAAGACTGTCGGGAGAAATATCAATAATCTTGGATATGCAGATGACACCTTCTTTATGGAAGAAAGTGAAGAGGAACTAAAGTGCCTCTTGATGAAGGTGAAAGAGGAGAGTAAAAGAGCTGGCTTAAAACTCAGCATTCAAAAAAATGAAGATTAGGGCATCCGGTCCCATCACTTCATAGCAAATAGATGGGGAAACAATGGAAACAGTGGCAGACTTTATCTTCTTGGTCTCCAAAATCATTGCAGATGGTGACTGCAGCCTTGAAATTAAACGACACTTGCTCCTTGAAAGAAACGCTGTGACCAACCTAAACAGCATATTAAAAAGTAGAGACATTATTTTGCTGACCAAGGTCCATCTAGTCAAAGCTATGGCTTTCCCAGTGGTCATGTATGGATGTGAGAGTTAAACCATAAAGAAGGCTGAGCATCAAAGAATTGATGCTTTTGAACTGTGGTGTTGGAGAAGACTCTTGAGAGTCACTTGGACTGCAAGGAGATCCAACTAGTCAATCCTAAAGGAATTCAGTCCTGAATATTCATTGGAAGGACTGATGCTGAAACGGAAGCTCCAATACTTTGGCAACCTGATGTGAAGAGCTGACTCATCAGAAAAGACCTTGATGCTGGGAAAGATTGAAGGCAGGAGGAGAAAGGGACAATAGAGGATGAGATGGCTGGATGGCGTCACTGACTCGATGGATATGAATTTGAGCAACTCTGGGAGATGGGGAAGAATGGGGAAGCCTGGTATGCGGCAGTCCATGGAGTAGCAAAGAGTTAGACGTGACTGAGTGGCTGAGTAGCAACAACATTCTCTCCTCCAGCTCCCCTCCCATCAGACTGCCACATAACATTGAGCAGAGTTCCCTGTGCTGTACAGAAGGTCCTTGCGGGTTATCCATTTAAAATATAGCAGTGTGTACATGTCCATCCCAAACACCCTGACTATCCCTTCCCCCCAGCAACCATACGTTCATCCTCTAAGTCTGTGAGAGCTTGGACTATATTTTGTAAGCAAAATGAGAGTGAGCAGGGAAGGGACGCGGTTAGGACTTTGTCCTGGAAAGCTGACTTGGGCATCATGATCTCTTCTTACAAACCGGGAACTCCTTTGGGTTCTTCATTTCAGTGCATGAAGCCAAAAATTCTGAGAGTAATCCAAGACATACCTTCTTGCTCTAATCACCAAGGCCCATTTATCTTACCTCCTCAGCATCTCATAACATTGCTCACTTTTCCTCAACTCCTCTGCCACTGCTCTGGTATTCCAAATGCCACCATCTCCCAGCTCGTCAACAGAATAGCCTCCTGTTTCCCCAGAGTTCACTCTACACTTCCTAAAACCCAGTCTCCATAACAGATCATCTTTTTTTTTTTTAAGCTCTAATTTATCTGCAGTGAACTGCACAGATTCTAAATGCATAATTTGATGAGTTTTGACAAATATATATACCCATATAACCACCCCTGCAATCAAGATATAGGACATACCCATTACCAAAAATTTCCCATATTTTCCCCATCTGGTCAATCTCTCTCCACCATAGGCAACTACTTTTCTGATGTCTATTTTCAAAGATTAATTTTATATCACGATTCTTTTACTCAATGTACTTTTGAGATTCATCCATGCTATGATATGTATCCGGAGAAGGCAATGGCACCTCACTCCAGTACTCTTGCCTGGAAAATCCCTTGGATGGAGGAGCCTGGAAGGCTGCAGTCCATGGGGTTGTTGAGGGTCGGACACGACTGAGCGACTTCACTTTCACTTTTCACTTTCATGCATTGGAGGAGGGAATGGCAACCCACTCCAGTGTTCTTGCCTGGAGAATCCCAGGGATGGGGGAGCCTGGTGGGCTTCCATGTATGGGGTCGCACAGAGTCGGACACGACTGAAGCGACTTAGCAGCAGCAGCAGCAGCATGATATGTATCAGTAGTTCAATCTTGCTTATTCTGGATAGTATTAAAATGTGTAAATATGCCATAATTGATCAATTTACATGTTAATGGATATCTGGACCGTTTCTAGTCTGGGGGCTATTGTCTCTAATGCTGCAAAGGATATTCACCTATGGGTCTTTTAGAAGATAAATGTCTTCATTTCTTTAGGGTAACTACCTATGACTGTAATATCTGGATCATATGATAAGTGTACATTTAACTCCTACCAAACAGTTCTCCATTTCATGCTCTGTCTAGCAAGTCCAGTCTATCCATACCTTGTCAACAGTTAATATTTTCTATTTTTTTAATTCCAGCCGTTTAGTGTGTGTAAAGTGGCATCACATTGCAATTTTAGAACATTTTCCTAGTAACTAAGATATGGAGCAAATTTTCATGTGCTTATACTCATTCATAAATATTGTTTTGTGAGGTATGTTCAAATATTTTGCTCATTTTTAGTAGATGATTTTTTTTAAAATTATGACTTCTAGGACTTCTTTAGTGCTTCCCTGGTGGCTCAGCGGGTAAAGCATCTGCCTGCAATGCGGGAGACCTGGGTTCGATCCCTGGGTGGGGAAGATTCCCCTGGAGAAGGAAATGGCAACCCACTCCAGTATTCTTGCCTGGAAAACCCCATGGATGGAGAAGCCTGGTGGGCTACAGTCCATGGAGTTGCAAAGAGTCGGACACGACTGAGCGACTTCATTTGCTAGGACTTCTTTACATACTAGAGACATATATACTGAGGATATTTTCTCCTGGTCTGTGTCTTATTTTTTATTTTAGTAATGGCAGAATATTTTTGAAATTTTGATGAAGACTCATTTATCAATTATGTTATGGTTAATACTTTTAAAAAATATGTTATACTTGACAAAAAACTGTCTTCTAGGTACTGTAATGTTTTAGCAATTACATTTAGGTCTGTTATCCATTCTGGGCTTCCCAGATGGCTCAGTGGTAAAGAATTTGCCTGCCAATGCAGGAGAAACGAGGGACTCGGTTTCAATCCCTAGGTCAGGAAGATCCCCTGAAATAGGAAATGGCAACCCTCTCCAGTATTCTTGCCTGGAAAATACCATGGGCAGATAAGCCTGGCAGGCTACAGTCCGTGCGGTTGCAAAGAGTTGGACGCAGCTGAGCATGCATCCATACACACATCTATTCTAGTTAATTTCTGTGTATGGTGGAGGCAGGGATTGAAGCAGATTTTTGTCATTTTCCATGAGGGCATTATCTGTGGGTTGAATGGGCGCTGAATTTCTCCAGTGATTTTTCTGCATCTATTGTTTATGTTTATCCTTTTATTTTTGTAATGTAGTGAATCACATTGATTTTCAAATGTTAAATTAGCCCTGCATTCCTAAGTTATCATATAGCCTCCTTTTTCTAGATTTACTTTATTAATTTTTTATTCAGGAATTTTATACTCATGTTCATGAAAAAATTGTTGCTCTGTGGCTTTTTTAAAAATTATAATATCATTGTCTAGTTGTGCTACCAAGGTTATGCTGGCTTTTTAAATGAGAATTTTATCATCCTCTATTTTTCTGAAGAATTTGTGCAAGATTGATGTCACTTATTTCTTAAATGTTTAATTGAAGTCACCAGGGAAATCATCTGGGTCTAGAGTTTTTTTTATGGGAAGTTTTTAAAATTATTAATTCAAATTATTTAATAAACAAATACCTATTCAAATCATCGATTTCTTCTTGTGTCAATTTTGATAAGTTGTGTTTGCATGTGTATTTTCAAAGAATGTATCCACTTTTATCTAATTGCCAAATTTATTTGCAAAATATTGCTTAGTTTTTTTATTAGCTTTACCAGGGGTCACCAACCTCCAGGATCTAATGCCTGATGATCTGAGGTTGAGCTGATGTAATAATAATAGAACTAAAGGGCACAATAAATGTAACGCCCTTGAATTATCCAGAAACCACCCTTCACTCCAGTCTGTGGGAAAATTGTCTCCCAAGAAACCGGTCCCTGGTGCCAAAAATGTTGAGGACCACTGATCTATAGTATCTGTGATGATAGCTCTTTTATTTCTGATATTTTTTCTTCCAGCTTATCTCTGTGAGCCTGGGCCAAGTATTCTACAGAAAATAACGAAAGGAAACACACCATGTTATTTTGAGTAAAACCCAGGAAGAGGTGGAACCTGTTCAATCCAGAAATGAATAAAGAGAAGAAAATAAAATGAAAACAGCCTTAGGAAAGGTTCTTCTGTGGGATGGTTGGCCAGGGATGGATGAAAGAGAAGCCAGGTACTTCTGATGAGACTATGCATTTTAACCACTTTAAAAATGCATTGTCCCTACGTATTAGGTTGAAAACGTTATTGATTTTTCACTTAAGCCCATGGTTGTCAGAGAGCATATCTTAAAAATTTTCAATCTTTGGTAATTTACTGGACATATTTTATAGTCCCATATATGGCTTATTTTGGAGAAGGAAATGGCAACCGACTCCAGTATTCTTGCCTAGAGAATCCCAGGGACAGAGGAGCCTGATGGGCTGCTGTCCATAGGGTCGCACAGAATTGGACATGACTGAAGCGACTTAGCATGCATGCATGCATGCATTGGAGAAGAAAATGGCAACCCACTCCAGAATTCTTGCCTGGAGAATCCCAGGGACAGTGGAGCCTGGTGGGCTGCCGTCTGTGTTCGCACAGAGTCGGACACGACTATAGCAACTTAGCAGCAGCAGCATATGGCTTATTTGGAAGAATATGTCATATGCACTTGAAAAGAATGTATATTCTACAGGTGTTGGGAATAATGTTCTGGAAATGTGCATTATGTAAAGTTGGTTGATAGTCTTGTTCAAATATTCTATAGCCTTACAGATTTTTTTGTCTAGTTGCTCTATTAATTATTGAGAGAGTAACTTTGCTGACCTGTTTCATTTACTCTGAGGATCCATTAATAGATGCATACACATTTAGAATAATCATGTCTTTCTAATGAATTAACACTTTTATCATTATGAAATATCCCTCTTTATCTCTGATAATACTCCTTATCTTGAAGTCTTAATTTGTCTAATATTAGTACAGTCACAACAGCTCTCTTGTACGCAGGGTTTGCATGGGAAAGAGTCTGGTCTATCTTTCCTTTCCCTTTTCCTTTCAACCTATCTGGGTCTTTACATTTATTATTATTATTATTTTTAATTTTCAAAAAAATACTTATTTATTTGGCTATGCTGGGTCTTAGCTACAACCTGTGGGATCTAGTTCCTTAACCAGGGATTGAACATAGGCCTTCTGCATTGGGAACCATGGGGGAAGTCCCTGGGTCTTTACCTTTAAATGCATTTTTTTTTGTGGACAGAAAATAGTTTGATCTTGCATTATTATCCAGTCTGATAATTACTGAACTTCAGGTTTTTAAAAGCTGTACAATGAGGAGCTTCAGCCAGCTGATTGGAGAGTTGCCTTCAGTCCCAGATACCATGCCTCTGATCAATGGGGTAAGAGACCCCGAGTATCTTTCTTCGGTAAGGAATCTGCTTGTCACCTCACTTGCTGTGGTTTGGAGCCAGGATTCCTCCTGTGGGGAGGGGAAAGGATCTGAGGTGGAGTTTATGGTATTGATATGTATGAGTGTATAAAAAAAGAGATTGACCTTTGAGTATTTTTCTGTCTCACGTCCTGCTTTCGTAATGTTTCTTCTCATCATAGCCATGGTTCCTTACTTTTATCTTTGGCATCACATCCTCTTGTCTGTAATGTTCTTATGGTTGAAAAGGAGCTACTTTGGAGAATATATTCAAGGAATGGTTTCTCCTCTCTTTTGCTTTTAGTTCTTCCAAAGCCCAGAGAGTTGCTTTCAATAACCTGCTGGAGGATTTCTTTGAAGGAAAGGATTTCAGAAAAGAGGAAAGAAAGCAGAAGAAAGAAACTAGAACGTTGGGGAGAGGGCTGCCATGCTTTATAGATCTGTATTATGAAATCCTCATAATAACCTTAGGAGGTGGTGCTTTTATTGTGCCCACTTTATAGACAAATAAAGTGAGCTTAAAAGGGCTATGTAACTTGCCACAGTTACTGCAGTAACCACTACAGCGTAATGTGTCTACACCAGGGAGTGGAGACATGATTTAAGGGAAGCAGGCTCCATCCAAGCTCTACAGACATAGATCCTCATTAGTCTAGTAACCTCATTAGTCTGGGTAGCCTTCTCCTGGGGTCAATTATTGCTCCAGGGGTGGACCAGTAACTTAACCGGCTGAGTCACACTGAAGGGAAAATCTTGTATTCTATGTTAGGGAGAGAGGCTCACTCCCCCTTCTGCTAGATGAGAACTCATGGATTGCAGCCCACCAGGCTCCTCTGTCCATGGGATTCTCCAGGTAAGAATACTGGAGTGGGTTGCCATTCCCTTCTCCAGGGGCTCTTCCCAACCCAGGGATCGAACCTAGGTCTCCTGCTTTGCAGATGGATTCTTTTTTGTCTGAGCCACTAGAGAAGCCCTGAGGAGAACCAGGGAACTTAAATTCTTTGCCAGGGGAGGGGAGGACCAGCATTAGGACAAAACAGAGTGAAGAGAGAAAGTAAACCGGGACCATTGATGATACTGGTCCATCAGACAAAGTATATGTTTGTATCGTTTAAGCCAGTTTCAAATGTTTGATGTTTCCTGAAGTTAAAGACACCCTAACTGGAAAAGTCACAGAACGAGTTAAGTTGTGGACCCAGGGTTCAAAGCTGAGTATGTCCAGCTCAAAAGCTAATGCTCCAACCACGCAGCTCGATGCCTCCTCCCTTCCAGCTGGAGCTGATGACCTCTTGTCTTACAGATGAGAAAGCTGAAGTGTAAATAGGGGAAGTGATTTGTCCAGGGTCACAGAGCCAGCAAGTGGCTCACCCTTGCTCAGAACTCATGTTTACCTGACTGCAAAGCCCATACTCTCTGCACGCCTCCGGAGGCTTCCCACACTTCTGGCTGCCACCCTTCCCGTACCTTTGACTCCAAACAGAGGCCTCTCCGTCACCAAATAATGTGATCAAATCAAACCTTCTTTCCATACAATTAGAAAACATAACAGGTTACAGCAAAAAATGCAAAAACCTCCAAAGCTGCTCAAAGCTAATTAATTTCTATTACTAGTGAGAGAAGAACCACTTAACATGTCTTTTCTTATTCAAATTACCATTGACGGCACCTGCTTTTTTATTCTTGGGAAATCCTGCTACAATGCGGGTAAATTATGTAAGACTGTAGAATTTATGAAGATAAGGCAATTAGCATTACAAAACCGAGTCCGGGTTACAATTTCTGGGGAACAGAAAGAGTTATGATGCTCCCTTAAATGGCCCAGTGAAGTCTCGTAGATTGAGTTAATCCTTGTGGTCGTCAGGAAAATTGAAGGCTAAACGGCGCCATGATGGTGGGTAATTAATTGTCTGGGCCCTTTGGTGATGGGGCTGTCTGAACTGAGGAGGAGGAGGCCAGGGTTCTGCCTGCTCCTTCTGGAAGGAAAAAGGACAGAACGGGGTTTCTGGGGTTGGGAGATAGGGAGGGGAAGAAAAACTTTCTTCCGAGGTTGCTGGTCATCTGGGTCCAGCACGGTCCAGCACCATGGGGCCGCCCTCCCTATGCTTTCCCAAAACCTCTGTCCTGCCCTGCAGCCCCAACCCCCCGGGACAGCTGCCATGGCGGTGGAGGCAGCTGCCATGAGCAGGTGCTTCCTTGGAGTGTTTAGATGTGCAGCTTAGATTTTGCATCTGAGCTGATAGGTCTCTTTGAAACATCCTGGATTACCAAGGGTACTTGACTTAATAGCCACCGGTAGGAGGTAGAGTCGATGGGTGGCGTAGGTCCCCATAGTGTGTACACAGTTTAGGCTGTGTGTGTTCTTTTCTGCAGCAGGGTCTGAAGCGTTCATTAATTCTGAACCAGTTTGCGACTACCCTTATCCCTCGCCTGGTTGGAACTCACAATAGGTAGTTGGAAAGGCTGAGTCAAGGGCTTTCCCATCACCCACCTAGCTGCCTAGCTTTGGTCTCTTGCTGGTTTCCCCATTGCTAGGCCTGCTCAGCTTCTACTGTTTCCAGGATCAGGACTCAGGCTGACTTACCTGCCTTCTGGGCCTCTCACTTGAATGTCAGCTGCTTCCCATCCAACCAGCCCTGGAAGTTGGGGCAGCTTCCTAAGTAGGCTGCTGCTTCCCTTTGGAGGGCTGCAACCCTGCCTAGGGGTGTATCCCTTCGAAAGCTCGGCAAGCAGTGCTTAGGATGGATTCCAGCCCCTACTGAGCCCAGTGACTGTGCCCTTGGGCAGTGTGCAACCTATAGAACCATGCTTTCTCAAATTCCTGACTACAGGGGTTGAGTCCCTGATGGTTACTGGCTTTTTCTTCTGAGATGACCTGAATAAGCTATAAGCAGGCCTGGTCAGCAAAAGAGCCAGCTTGGGGTCCAAGAGACCATTTAGCTAGAAACAAATGATGACAAAGCAAAAGCTTCAAGTATAACACTTATCTCTGGCTGGCTTCAGAGCTAGGCCACAACTTTCTAGAAATGCCCAAGCAGAGGGAAGAGCTCGTGCAGGAGCCTCAAGGTGAGACACAGGGCAGCGTGAGGAATCGTGGACAGGCTTCAGCAGGCCAGAGCAGCAGCAAAGCAGTGAGTGAGGGGGACACTGGTCAGCAAGAGCGGGGCCAGGAGTGGGGGGCCTGGTCTGCCACTGCAAAGACTTTGTTCTCAATGAGTTGGGAGGGCAGGAAGCACTGAAGGGTTCTGAGCAGCAGGGTGACGTGATCTGCACTGACTTTTTAAAGGAACTGCTGTGGCTGCTGCATGGGTAGATGTGGGGCAAGACAGAGCAGTCGTGGAAATTGTTGACATGAGGGGCTAGGGCTTAAATCTGCATGGAAACCGTCATGACGGAGAAGTACTTGCATTCAGGATGTATTTCCTAAAAATTGTACATGTATTTATTGATGTACAGTTGACATATATTACATTTACATTTCTTAAAGTGTACCATGAAACTGTGACCACAATCAGGGTGAAGCAGATACTCATAACCATAAAAGTTTCCTCATGACCCTATAAAGTATACTATAAAGTTACTATAAAGTAATTTTCCCCTCTTTCTCCCTATCACTCCCCTCCCAGGATGTTGTCGTCATCATTTAGTAGCTAAGTCGCTAAGTCATGTCTGACTCTTTGTGACCCATGGACTGTACTTTTATTAAAAGGACTGTACCTTGAAGTATAGGTGCTTTACAATGTTGTGTTAATTTCTGCTGTACAGAAAAATGACTCAGTTACACATACACACACACAGAGGCATGCACACACACACACAGACAGACACACACACACACATACATTCTTTTTCATATTTTTTCCATTATGGTTTATCCCAGGATATTGAATACAGGTCCCTGGGCTATACAGTAGGACCTTGTCCATCCATTCTATATGTAACTGGTTTCCTTTGCTATCCCTCAGACTCCCAGTCCGTCCCATCCCCATCCCTCCCCACCTTGGCAACCACGAGCTCATTCTCTATGTCCATGAGTGTTACCACTTCGTAGACAGGTTCATCTGTGTCATATTTTCGATTCTATTTGTAAGTGACACAGGATGTACTTTGAAAATAGAGACAATAGAGACAACAGGATCTGATGATATACTGGATATAGGGTATGAGAGAAGAAAGGAGTCAAGAATGGATTAAGGTTTTTGGCTTTGCAAATTGGAAGAATGGGGCGTGGACCTAGATGTTATCTGAGAGTTTGGAAGCACCAACATACTGGATTTTTATTTTATGGCTCTGATTCCAGGTCAAAACCACCCCATCTACATCCCTCCCCAGGTCTACACAGGGTGACCCTGATGAGCAGCCCTCCTCTGCCCCAGAACAGCTACTCTTGACTTCGTTCTAGAATGTCATTCTAGCTTTTTTATTTTTTATTTTTGCTAAACTCTTGTATTCTACCTGAATATTGGATGCCATCCATCCATCCATCATCAAATATTTACTGAGAACCTAGTACAAGACACGGACCTAGGTACAAGAGATACAACAGTGATACAACAGTGACCGAGACAATGATCACGGGCTTCTCATGGCTTAGGCCTTCTCTGGACACTTGTGCTAAGAAAGCAGCGATCTACCCACCTGCCTGTATGCCTAGTGCCATGCCATTTTTAGCTTCACCTGCTAATCATTTGGGCGAGACCTGGGAGGCCCTTGGCTTTACCTCTCTTGCCCCCTGTCATATCTTCAGCAACCAGACACCTCATTACTATAGTAACCAGAAGAATTGGAAGCCCTCTGAGGCATGCATCTTGGGTACAGGATTTTTCCACCCTCTTCACAAATCACTTCTTCCACTGCAGGTGGCTTCTTTATCAGCTGAGCCACCAGGGAAACCCAAGAATACTGGAGAGGGTAGCCTATCCCTTCTCCAGTGGGTCTTCCCAACCCAGGAACTGAACCAGGATCTCCTCTCCTGCGTTGCAGGTGGATTCTTTACCAGCTGAGCTACTAGGGAATCCCACTTCTATGGTTTCTACCAAATGCTGAGAAAGATGTTTGAGAATGCTGGTTCCTGGAACTCTTTCTGATGGCTCACTTGTGTTATCTTGGAATTCCAATAATCATGACCCAGGCTGATGCACTCATGAGAGCTGTTTGGACCTAGAGATTGACCCATCCACTGGAGAGAGGCGATGACTTACCCGGAAGAGCCACGTGCAGGTTCTGAAAGGAAGTTCAATCTTGCAACACCACAGCAGAGGTGGAGGCAGGACCACATCCAGGCAGGCATTGTCCTTCACTAAAGGCAAAGTCTGACTGCCCAGAACCTCTGATGAGGTCACCTTTGGCAGTCAGGACACAGCTTGGAAGACGCCCAGGTGTTGATGGCCTTGGACTGCGCATGGCTTTGAGATTTCAAAGGCCCCTATGAACCATTAACTCATCACTCCACACACTGAGGCTTTGAGCACCATTACCCCTCATTTTATAAGGCAGTTGCTTAGCGATTAAGTATCTGGGGCTTTGCAGAGCTGGGTGGTGGTGGTGGTGGTTTAATCGCTAAGTCATGTCTGACTCTTGTGACTCCATGGACTGCAGCCCGCCAGATTCCTCTCTCCACGTGATTCCCCAGGCAAGTACTGGAGTGGGTTGCCATTTCATTCTCCAGGGGATTTTCTTGATCCAGGGATCAAACCCACAGGTCTGCCTCTCAGGCAGAGCTTTAAGTCCTCCTGGTCTTGCAGCACTATAGCTGCTGCTTCTCCTTAATGAATGTTGTAGGCCATGCTGCCTTGAGTGGGAAATAGATAGCCTGCATCTACACAGCTAGAAACTGGAAATGAGCCCCAAAGTCATCCTTGAGTACCAAGCCTTAACCACACGGCGGGCCCTCAGGGATCAGTACTACAGCATCTCACTTAATCCGTTATGTGAGGCAGGCATCATCACAACCATCTCCCATTGTACTGAGAAAATGGAGGCTTAGAGAGGTAACATCACAGCTTCACCCACCCTCTCGCTGGAATCCATAGATATGACTCAAATCTTGGTCTGACCCCTTACAAGGGAAGTAAGTTAAGAAACGTTTTTGAGGCCCAACTTCTTCAACTGTGAAATTTGCTAAGGATACATACCTAGGAGGGTTGTGAGTGCGTTCGCAGTCACTCAGATATGTCTGACTCTTTGTGACCTCCTGGACTGGGGCCTGCCAGGCTCCTCTGTCCATGGGATTCTTAGGCAAGAATACTGGAGTGGGTTGCCATTTCCTTCTCCAGGGGATCTTCCCAACTCAGGGACTGAACCAGTGTCTCCTGCATTGCAGGCGATTATTTACCTCCTGAGCCATCGGAGAAGCCCAGGAGCATTGTAATGGGGATTAAAATGACTTAGAATACAGTAGTGTCCTCTTTTTGACAGCAGATATGTTTCAAGCCCCCCAGTGGATGCCTGCAACTGCTGTTAGTACCAAACTCTGTATATACTATATTTTTTCTGACATGGCATACCTATGACACAGTTTAACTTATAAATTAGTCATAGTAAGAGATTAACAACAATAACTTGTAATAAAGCAGAGCAATTGTAACAATATACTGTATATCTCTTTCAAAATATCTTACCAGTTTAATGCCTTTTCCATCTTAACTAACCACTATCATGTACTGTGGCTGTAACTTTTGCAGTTTGAGGCGCAACAATAAAACTAGCACAGATTTCTTTTGCTTTTATTACAATCTCACGGGTGGATTTGTTCTTACTGTAGCTTAGTGACCTCAGCATATAGTTTTTTCTTCTCTTAGTAAGTCAAAAACTTCTACCTTTTCACTTAAAGGAAGCTTCTCTTTGGCATCTCTGTATCACCAGCATCACTACTCTTATGCTCTGGGGCCATTGTTAAGTAAAATAAGGGTGACTTGAACACAAGCACGGTGATACTGTGATAGGCCATCTAATAACCATCTGAATGACTAACAGGTGGGAAACACTGGAGAATGGGATGATTCACATCCCTGGCTGGACAGAAGGGGACAATAAGAGATTTCATTATGCCTTACTTGGAACAGTGTGCAATTTAAAACTAAGAGCCTGTCACACAGAGTGAAGTAAGTCAGAAAGAGAAAAACAAATACGGTATATTAACACATATATATGGAATCTAGAAAAATAGTACTGATGAACCTATTTGCAGAGAAGGAATGGAGATGCAGATGTAGAGAGCAGACTTGTGGCCCCAGCGGGGAAAGAAGAAGGTGGGCTGGATTAAGAAAGTTGAATTTTGCACATATACTATGATGTGTGAAATAGACAGGCTGTGGGAAGTTGCTGCATAACACAGGGAGTCCAGGCTGGTGCTCTGTGATGACCTAGAGGGGTGGGATGGGAGGTGAGTGGGAGGCTCAACAGGGAAGGGATATATATATATATATACCATGGGTGATTCATGTTGTTGTAAGGCTGAGACCACCCCAACATTGTAAAGTGATTATCCTCCAATTCAAAACAAAATCTTGTGAGCTGTTTATTTCCGGAGTTTTCTATTTAATATGTTCAGACTACAGTTGACTATGGGTAACTGAAACCACAGAAAGAGAAACCCACAGATAAGGGGGACTACTGGGTGTGGAATATCCAAGGGAGCCTGGCATTTAGGCATTATACTGTATCTTGGCCCCACCGACCCCCGCAGATTCTGGGGAGCCCAAACCATGGGGGCGGGGGCCCAAGGGAGAAAAGGCATTATTACTCAAGTGATCATTCACAATTTGAAGGTGCCGGGCAGCAGGGATCATGGGAAAGGGTTGTGGCATGTAGGGCTGCCAGATTCAGCAAATTAAAATACAGGATGACCAGTTAAATTTTAATTTCAGAAAAACAGCACGTGATTTTTTAGTTATGTGGGTCCCAAATGTCCCATTTGTGTTTTATGTGGCAAAAAAGATGAGTGGCAGACCAGACTGGGGCTTATTGTTGGTGTCTCTTGGAGCCCAGCAGCTTGGTTCCTGGTTCCCAGTGAGAGATCCTAGAGCAGCCAGGCAGGGCAGAGTTGGGCCTGCAGGCACCACCCCCTCAAGGTGCTCTGCCAGGCTCAAGGGCTTCACAAAAGAGTAATTGACTAGTAATTATCATCAGTTAGAAGCTTCGAGCCCAGGCTTTTTCGGCACAGAAGTGGATTCCAGTTCTTAAAAAGGATTTGTCGACTTGAACAAATGCCTTTCCTAATCAGTACAAATTGTTCCTTTAAGCAAGACAGAGCTGAGGGTCCAGATAATGAGCAGTCAGCATCCTTTCTCTCGATACGGACGCTCACTCTTCCAGAGAGTCCTGCCTTTCACAAGCTGTCCCCATAGGACAAGTTCTTTATCCCTTTGGAGATGGTTTTCTCACCTGTAGATGGGAAAAGGGATCAATCCTAGCCTACTTCTCAGAACTGATCTATCAAATATGAAAATGGTGTGTGTTGTCAGGCTTCCCTGGAGGACAGACCCCCTCCACAATCCTGCCTCTCCCCCACCACCCCATCCTCATTTCTAGAACTAGAAACAAACTTGCCCAACCAGCAAGAGTTGAAAATAACCAAAACAGAACTCAAACCCAGCGGAGTCTCTATTTACATCCCTCCTACAGAATCTGCCTGCAATGCGGGAGAACCAGGTTCAATTCCTGGGTAGGGAAGATCTCCTGGAGAAAGGAATGGCAACCCACTCCAGTCCTCTTGCCCAGAGAATCCCATGGACAGAGGAGCCTGGCAGGCTACAGTCTGTGGGGTTGCAGGGACTGACACAACTGAGCGACTACCACTTTCCCTTTCTTTCATTTTCTCCTTCTGCTTCGTACCCGAGTGCCCACAACTGTGTTTATCCTCTTGGGTCCTGACCTCAGTTTAGGTGCAGAAACACATTTGTCTGTGGATGTCAAGTTGGAATTGCTCTGATTTTGTCCAGTTTCCAGCTTTGTCATCAGGACAGCTTGTTCACTCCTTCTGTCCAAGCCTGAGCCCGGCCTTGCCCACTCCCTGTAACCCACCCCTGTCCCACCTGGCTCCAGCCATGACTTCCTTATCTGTGGCCCTTTGCTTACAGCCAATGGCAGAAGTGAAGCAAGGCTAGAGCTTCTGATGCAGTCCCGAACCTCGGGGAGCCCTTCTAATCAGAGAGGCACCACCGTCAGGCTTGCTTCTTCAACAGTGACCGGGCTTGTTAAGTACTCCTAATGAGATTCCTGGGTGGTCCAGAGTGACAGTCCATCTATTGGTACAAAAGGAGAGAGGAGAGGGAAGGAGAGGGGAGAAACAAGAAGGTGGGCAGGAAGCTTCTGGGTTAGGACTCTTTCAAAGACAGGGGATCTTTCACTGGGGAATTAAAGTCATTCTAAATCTGATAAAGAGCATAAATAACAGAACATCCCAAGAAAATTCATAAATAAATTACTTTCACTCCAGCAGAGGATAAGACTATGAGACGTCCTGAAGGGGAGGGCCTGCTTCCTCTTCAAGCTCTCAGCACTGGTTCAGTCTTACTCAGAGGTCTCCCCGCACCGCCCAGGACAAAGAGAGAAGCGTTAGCAAAGGTGGCCAGGAGGCTAATGTCACCCACGTGAAGCCCTCATGGCTTATATCCATCATCATATCAGAAACCCTCATAACTCTGTGAGATGGCTAGGGCCAGAATTTTGATGATGACCATTCATATTTTCCAGATTTGGAAACCAAGGCCAAATTTCCCAAGATCATTTGGTTAGTGAGCAGCAGAGCAAGGACCCAGAACTTGGTGCCTCATCCACAGTATCAAGACTGCCTTCCCACAATCAGTTAATATCTTTAGGTTTTTTTCTCGAGGCATTATCACTGGCTTGACCTTATTTTAAACAATGAGGTTTTACTGAAAAGAAAGTTTCCCCAGAGGCTCAGCAGGAGCCAGGGTTATTCAGATTAAGATCCTACTGAAAATTATCTAGTGCCTGCTGAGTACGGACACTGGTGGGTGGGGGTGGGAGTATTTTCACAGAATACTCGTGATGACTGTAAAGTGAGGGTGATTATCCCCATTTTACAGATGGCACTGGAAGAGGCCTTGCACGCTTACTCAAGGTTGTGCAGAAGTCCAGTGGCAAGGCCAGGACTTAGAGTCACTTTGTATGTTCCCTCACACCCACCCAGTTTCTCTGCATCCCAGAAGAAAGCCAGCCTTTATCCTAAGAAATACTTATTCATATATTCAAAGAGCAAAGAGATTTTGCAGGTACATAAAATTTAACACCTTATCACAGTCCACAAGACTCTGCAGGATTGGCCCCTGCCCACTTTTCCAGACCTATCTCAGCTCTCTTTCCCCATTTAGAACATTCAGGCAGCTCCAAATTTCTTCTTGTTTTGCCTTAATGTTCGACATTTGCTGTACTCTCTGGTGGCTCAGAGGTTAAAGTGTCTGCCTGCAATGTAGGAGACCTGGGTTCGATCCCTGGGTCAGGAAAATCCCCTGGAGAAGGAAATGGCAACCCACTCCAGTGTTCTTACCTGGAGAATCCCATGGACAGAGGAGCCTGGTGGGCTACAAACCACAGGGTCGCAAACAGCTGGACACGACTGAGCAACTTCACTTTCACTTTCTCTTCGGAAATCCCTTTCCTAGAAATATTTGTATGAATAGCTCGTTCTCATCAGTTAGTTGTCAACTCTCATGCTATCCTATAAATGAGGCCACCCTGTCTCCATTGGGTCCCAGTCCTCTAGTCTGTTATCCAATCTTGTTTTCTGTATATCTTCTTATACCTGAAATTAACTTACTAACTCTTCAAGTGTCCCCTACATATCTTCCTTACTAGATTGTGAAAAACCTTGTCTACCTTGATACCTGCTTTATTCTAGTACCTAGAATAGCACCTAACACATAATATGTGCCCTGAAAATATTCGTTGGATAACTTCTGAATGGACGGTATTTCATGTCTTATGACAGCATTGTTCTTGATCTCCAATATGACCAGAACTATTCTTAGCAATGAGAGATTTTTTTTTTCCTTTCTTAGCAAATCTCACTAAAAGTCATTCTTACGTCTGAAGTAGGTGTCTTTAAACAGGTGGTTTATTCAAAGCAGCGATGCAAAGCTTCTGGGCAGCTTGGATGATCCGCAGCACTGTCTTATGCAGGTCTGGAAGCAGGGAGAGTATATACATAGGTGTGGGGCCCTCAGGAAGATCCACCCCCGCTTTCTGCAATAATGTAAAAAGAAAACTTTCAAATACCACAATTTGCAAATGAAGACCTTTAAAATAATGGGACGGCAGCTCTGGAATGGGATTATTAGGATAATGCGATGTTTAAGTGGGCGTTTTCCCTCTGAAGGACCTGCTTGAATTCTGCTGAGCTCATTCCACGAGAGACCTCAGAGAGATCAGTTATGACTTTTATTAAAGTCAAACCAATACCTGTATTCACAGCCGCCTGGAGGAAATTTCTTTCTGTAACTCTGATTGAAGTTTAATGGAAACTACACAAAGAAAATTTACTTAACCTCCTCACCCATCTCTTCTGCGGTGGAAGTCTGTTCATCACGTGCTCTGCTCCCAGGAGACACTATCAAAGATAGCACTTCTCAATTTCATAATATTTTTCAGAGTGAAATAGGGAAGACAACTGCAGACCCCAACTACTCCAGAACACAACGTGGTCAATGTCTGATTTCACTTACGGGAACAATGCAGACGTTTTGTCAAGACGTATGGCAAAACCAATACAATATTGTAAAGTAATTAACCTCCAATTAAAATAAATAAATAAATTTATATTTTAAAAAAAGAGTTTGCAATGTTAGTATTTTGTGGATTACAAAATAAAAGACATATGAACTGCTATGAAATTATGTTACATGCTCATGAAAGAACATAGATACGCAGCCTGGCTAATATGCTCCCGACTGGTTCATACTGCTGGTCAGCCTCAGCTCCCACCACACAGAACACGACAGGAACCTGCTCTTAACCAGAAAGTGAAGACCATCAGTGGCATCAAGAGAGACTAGACACCATATTATTTTAATACCTGTCATGTCCATTGCATTTTATAGATGGAAAATACTACAAAAAAACCTCATTTTTCTTATGGAATTTACACACATGCAGAACAATACATAAAACCTCACATGCACAACATTCATAAAACATTGAACAGTGACTATGTAACCATCAGGTAAGTAAACAATGGATGGTGAAAGCACCCGAGGCTCCACTACAAACCTGTTTCTGGTCACCATTGCTTCTTGCTTCTGACTTTCACTGTAGATGCTGGTTTGCTTTATGTGAAAGCCTTCCAAGACAATACAGTTTAATTTCAACAAATCATAGGTAATGCAACATACATTCCTTTGTGTCTGGCTACTTTTGCTGAACATTAAAGATTCAATTATAAATCTTAAAAAATGTTGTTTTATGTACACAGAGGTCATTGGATTTGCTGTTTGATAGTCTATCAATACACATACTACTGTTTATTTATTGAGTTTCCTGTCGATGGACTTTGGATTTGGGTTGTTTCCATTTCAGAGCTATTGCAAATGATATAATAATCTTATACCCATTTTTTGGTACACATCTGCATGAGCATTTATGGTGGCAGTTGACCAACTATAACCCTTGATCTAAATCTGACCCATCTCTTATTTTTGTAAAGTTTTATTAGAATATAGCCATGCCCATTTGTTTACATATAGTCTGTGGCTGCTTTTAGCTATGAATGCAGCATTGAATAGTTGCAACAGAGACTGCATGGCCTGCAAAACTGACAGTATTTACTATCTTGCCTTTTTCAGAAAAAGTTTGCTGACCTCTGCTCTAGGGCATATACTTCTGAGGGAATTGTACGATTATAGGGTTTGTATACTTTTTAAAAAAATTTACTTTATTGAAGTATAGTTGATTTATAATGTGTTAATTTCTGCTGTACAGCAAAGTGATTGCATTATACATACACATGCATACTTTTTCATATTCTTTTCTATTATGGTTTATCGCAGGATATTGAATGTAGTTTCTTGTGCTATGCAGTAGGACCTTGTTTTTTATCCATTCTATACATAATAGTTTTCATATATTAATTCCAATCCCTCCCTCCCTGAATACCCCTCTTGCTTGGCAACCACAAGTTTGTTTTCTATGTCTATGAATTTGTTTCATAGATAAGTTTATTTGTATCATATTTTAGATTCCACATATGAATAATATCATATGATATTTGTCTTTCTCTTTCTAACTTACTTCGCCTATGATACTCTCTAGGTCTATCCATGTGGCTGCAAATGGCATTATTTCATTTTATGGCTGAGCAGTATTACACACACACACATAGTTTTGTATCCATTCATCTGTCGATGGACATTTAGATTATTTCTGTATCTTGGCTATTGTGAATGGTGTTGCTATGAACATAGGGGAATATATATCTCTTTGAACTATATTTTGTCTGGATTACGCCCAGGAGTGGGATTGCTGGATCCATATAGCAACTCTATTTTTAGTTTTTTAAGGAACCTCCATACCATTCCCCATAGTGGCTGTACCAATTCACATTCCCTTTTCTCCACACTCTCTTCAGCATTTGTTATCTGTAGACTTTTAAATGATGGCCTTTCTGACTGGTGTGAGGTGATACCTCATTGTAGTCTTGACTTGCATTTCCTTAATGATTAAGGATGTCGAGCATGTTTTCATGTCCCTATTGAGCATCTGTTTTTCTTTGGAGAAATATTTCTTTAAATCTTCTGCCCTTTTTTAACTGGGGTGTTTTTTTTTTTTTTGGTTGTTATTGAATTGTATAAATTGTTTGTATATTTTGGAAATAAAGCCCTTGTTGGTTGTATCATTGGGTTTGCATGCTTTCAGCCCTAGTATAATAATACCAATCAATTTTTTAGCAAATTTCTTTTTACAATTTCTAAAGTGTTTTATTATGACAAGAGTGCTTCAAAGTTTTATTATATTATTATTTTGTATTTTGGAAATTAAGCCCTTGTTAGTTGTATCATTTGGGTTTGCATACTTTCAGTCCTACTGCTGCTGCTGCTGCTGCTGCTAAGTCGCTTCAGTCGTGTCCGACTCTGTGCGACCCCATAGACCCGCTCTGTGCGACTGGCCTCCTACCAGGCTCCTCTGTCCCTGGGATTCTCCAGGCAAGAACACTGGAGTGGGTTGCCATTTCCTTCTCCAGTGCATGAAAGTGAAAGTGAAAGTCAAGTCTCTCAGTCATGTCCGACTCTTAGCGACCCCATGGACTGCAGCCCACCAGGCTCCTCCGTCCATGGGATTCTCCAGGCAAGAGTACTGGAGTGGGGTGCCATTGATAATATCAATTAATTTTAGCAAACACTCCCCCTTTTTAAACTATTTTTAGTATTTTACTATGAAAAGATTGTTTCAAACCTTAGTACTGCATATTCAAGACATGATATTCCTATATGACTTTAGGATTTCATCAAAAAAGGATGAAAAAGTACTAATTATTTTAACTACACTCCATGCTAAATCTCAGAGACATCACTGCTCCCTTAGTAGAAAATAAAGCTTATTTATTTAGCTTTTTATGGCCCACCAAGTCTTTCAAGTACTGTATTATAAATAGAAAGTTCTTGTCATCTGATCTGATTGGTGGGATTCCCAATCTCTCTCTACTTTAGTTATTTTCTATATTTCAGATGACTTCTATTACAATTTTGTTGTGTTTTTGAGGGTCCTATATATACTTCTTTAGAAACATGTGAGCCATTTGACTCAGTGGCAGTTTGAAGTTTGAAGATGCTCAAATCTTCAGTTATGAAGGGTTAAGGAAATACCATGTTTTTTTAGAACTAGAGGCAGAGAGGCTCCTTTACTCACTGATGGTTTTCTCACCATCTATAAAAGCTTCTTCTCTATCATTAAGTATAGCTTCTTCACACTACTGGTCTTACAACACCAGATCGTCATGTAATTTCCAACTTTCATGAATTCCACCCCATCCATCCCTTTTCCTATAAACCAGTGAAGAAAGGTTTGGTGCAACCACTATAGAAAACCTTTCCCAGATGCATTTTAAAACCTCATGAATAGTGGTGCTGTTGCCCATAGCATGGATGTCAACTTGAGGCCCAAGAAGAAATTCCTCCCACGACCACCTAAAAGCACCAAAGAGGGGTGCCCCACACAGCCACCTTGATGCTATTGGGTAGTCACCCCTCAGAGGATCTCTATTCTTGTTCTAGGTGGTCAACACCTGCTCTTTGCTTCTTCTGTAGACATGGGGCCTTGGAAGGAAGTGACCAAGGTAGGGAGGGCCCATGTCTCAGGTCATGGGCTGCCAACACACGCTTAGCAAATGAACCAAATGCCAAGTGAGTTCTGGCTCTGTGAGGGACCTTTATTGCTGACTGCCTGTAGTTCTCAATGGAACAAAGTGGGCATGAAGAGTTTGTTTTTCTTTCATTAAAAGAAATTGAGAGGCAGGCAATCTCAGGTTAGTATAACAGCTTGATTGTTATCAGAGATGGCAATCTGCTCCTCCATTCTTAGCTAAGAAATCCACCCTTAAACTAGGGCATTAGCCATCAACTCTGCGCTGCAGGTTGCAGTTAGAAGGAGAGTGGAAAGGGCAAAAAGTACACTCCAGCTGCATTTAAGCCCTTTTAAAAGAGTTTTCCAGGAAGTTCCACTCAACAATCTCCACTTAATTTCCTTTGGCCAGGATTTAAGCTAAGGCTATTCTTACTGTAAGGGAGGTGGGAAATGCCCTCTTTTTGCTGTGCACATCACATGGAATAAAACCAAGAACGGGAGAGAAAGGTTTGGATGGAAAAATCCTATCATATGGAGGGATATCACAGGATCCAGGGCAAGAACTCACTGTGACTGCAACTATGGTCGGTGATATTAGAAATGGAGGCAGCATCTCTCTCTGCATCTCCTCTCCAGGGAACACAGTGTTCTTGCTTTGTTATCCTCTTCTGCTGGCCTATTCCCTCTGCTGCCTTTGTGATTTCTGCTCCCTGTAACTTCAGAATGCATGGGATATTGCATATGGAACTTGCCCTATCCTCAACTGTAAACTTGAACTCAAATTCCTGTCACTACCAACCAAGTGTTGACTTTTATTTAAATTCTGGAGTAATATGGTTTCTTTGGTCCATGACTGGCCTTGGGACAAATGTCCAGACCTGGTCCAAACACATGTTGGGGAAAAGGAAAGACAAGAACGTGCAGAATGTGGGACAATCCTTTTTCAGTTGAGCAGGCTTCCCCAAATGCACTCTTGGGAAAAGCTAGTAATGACATGTTCTAGTTCCTGGGTATCTTTGATGGCAATGATAACTAAAGATTTTATAGTATTCTGTCTCACACCTCACACAGTGGAGATAACAGCTTAAAGTTGCTAACAGAAAGTTTACCTAGAGTTAGTTCTAGATTTTAAAATTGGTAGGGTTGGGAAGCTCATTTAGAAGTCTTGGAAAGTATCTGCTTTGAGAGGGAGACAGGATTTTTTTTTTTTTTTTTGAGAAGACCAGCCTTTCATTCTGAGAAGAGCCATTAAGGGGAGGCTTTTCAGTCTATACTCTTAAACACCACACTGCATTGCAGATGCAAGGCCAGTAGATATGCCCCACTGTACAAGCACTGCCATGGTTCAAATGTACACTGACACTGAGTGTTCCATTCAGTGTTGTGGATCAGCTGAACCTTTAGCAGGACCAGGGCTCTTGGGGAGATTGTTTTTCTAAAAGCAACACTTTAGGACTTTCCTGATGGTCCAGTGGTTAAGAATCTGCCTGCCAGTGCAGGGGACACAGGTTCAATCCTTGGTCTGGGAAGATTCCTCATGCCATGGAGCAACTTAACTCATGCACCACAACGACTGAACCCACACTCTAGAGTGCATGTGCTGCACTACTGAGCCTGCATGCCCTGGAGCTCATGCTTTGCACAAAAAGAAATCGCCACAGTGAGAAGCCCGAGCACCACAACTTGAGCACCACAACTTGAGCACCACCTTAATAAGATAGCCTGCACACCTCAGTGAAGACCCAGCACAGACAAAAATAATCAATACTTTAACAAGCAAAAATTTAAAGAACTACCCAACAATGTCTTCACTCACGTGTGTGTATTTTTTTTTGAGTATATGCTATTGAGATCATGAGCCTATATTTAATAAGGAGGGATGAACATGCCTAATATTCTTTTCAGTCCACATTGGAGATGAAGAACTATGACATGGAAGTGAAGGGGATTTGGTGTTATCTTTGGGAAATGCACTGGGAACCATGTGACTGACTACCAGATCATAGGGCCCAATCTTGCCTGGGAATGGAGGGAGGGTATTGGCAGTTCTCACTGTTAATCCCCTGGGAAGGAAATGAGGTGGGCCTTGGATTGGGGAAAAGAGGCTCTCACAGTCTTTCCAGGGCCTGAAGTCCATTTAGAAGAACATGATCAGAGGGGCTTCCCTTCTGTGGAGGTAAGTTGGTCCAGAACATGGCAGTAGCTCTAGAGTGAGAAGCAGAGATGGCCAAGGTAACCATGATGCCCATGACTGTTGATGGGCCCTAGGAATAGGAATATCTGATATTCAGTTTTAATTTTTCCTTTACTTTTGCTAGCTTCACTTATGTTCTTCCCCACTCCTGACACCTGCCCCTGCTCCCATCACCTCCCCACCCATCCCCCCCACACACATACCCTTACTGTGCTGAGTGTTCTTTGGAAGAATCAATGAAAGTTTCTGTATCTCAGCTTGAGGCAAAGCAGTAAAGAATAACTCAGAGTAGCATGGGCAAAGAGCTATATAATAGCAAAAACTGACCTGGGAGGAAACTCTAGTAAGAGGTGGCAATCCATAACTATTATTAGCTAAATACCTTTAAAAGATAATTGACTGTTAAAGAAAAACATGCATTGTGAGGTATGATATAGAATTTGAATGTATGATAAGAGTAGCACAAAAGCTGGGGTGAGGAGAAAAGGAAGCGTATTTGTAAGGTTCTCACACTATGTGTATAGTAGTATACCTTTTGAAGGTAGAATGTAATCTTATGCATGTATGCTATGAACTCTAAATAACTACAGGTAGACCTCGGAGACACTGCAGGTTTATTTCTAGACCACCACAAGAAAGCAAATATCACAGTAACACGAGTCACATGATCTCTTTTTTTTTTTGTTTCCCAGTACATATAAACATTATATTTATACTATATTGCAGTCCATTAAGTGTGCAATAACCTTATGTCTAAAAAAATGCATATATTTTCATTTTAAAAGTACTTTATTGCTAAAAATGCTAGCCATCACCTAAGCCTTCCGTGAGCTGTACTAGTAGCATCAAAGATTACTGATCACAGATCACCATCACAAATACAATAACAATGAAAAAGTTTGAAATGTGGTGAGACCTACCAAAATGTGACACAAGGACACAAAAGGAGAAAAAGCTGTCAGAAAAACAGTGCCAATAGACTTTCTTGACACAGGGTTATGATAAACTTTCAATCTGTAAAAAAATGCATCTGTGAAGGGCAATAAAGCAAAGTGCAACAAAATGAGGTATGCAGGTATGCCTACCCTAATATAATACAGCAAAGTTACAGCTAATAAACCAGAAAATGAGATAAAAGATATCTAAAACATAATTAATTCAAAAGCAGGTAGGAAAAGAAGAACAAAGAATAGCTGGGATAGATAAAAAACAAAGTAGATAGTAGACTTATATCCAACCATATAAATAAAAATGCTAAATTTAGAAATAGTGTACAAATTCCAATTAAAAGGCAAAGATGATCATACTAGATTTAAAAAAAATCAGATCTTTATAAGAGACTCACTTGGAGTTTCTTCCCTGGTGGTCCAGTGGTTAGGACTCTGTTTTCACTACTGAGGGCCCAGGTTCAATCCCTGGTCAGGAAGTTAATATCTTGCAAGCAAGACATGCAGAGTGGAAAAAAAGAAAGAAAAGAAGCTCACTTTAAATATGAAGACACAATGTATTAAAAATAAAAGGACAAAAAATACACTATGCTAACACTAATCTAAAAAAAGTTGGAGTGGCTACATTAATATCAAAGTACATTTCAAAGCAAAAAGTATTACTAGGAATAAAGAATATTATTTTATCCTGATAAAACAGGAAATTTATCAAGAAGACAAACCAAATCTATATACTTATGCACTTAATCACAAAGTAACAAAATATTTAAAGTAAAAATAGATGTAATTTCAAGGAGAAATAGACAAATGCATAATAATGGTCAAAGGTTTCAGTACTCCTCTCTCAATAATTGCTAAGACAGAAAATCAATAGGGGTACAGAAGACTTGAAGAGCACTATTAACTATCTTATTGACATTTACGGAACATTCTTCCCAATAACAGAAGAATATATATATATAATTTTCAAGGGTACATGGAACATTCACTATGACTGACTACATTCCAGAACACAAAACAAGTCTCAATACATTTAAAAGAATTCAGTTCACACAATTATGTTCTCAGATCAAAACTGAGTTCAGTTAGAAACCAATAACAGAAAATATATAGAAAAATTTTGGAAGTTAAAGAGCATACTTTAAATAAACCATAGTGTAAAGAAGGAAAAAGGAATTTAGAAAGTATTTGGACTTGACCTGACTATAAGTGAAGCAGGTGCCATATCAAAATTATGGAATGCAGATAAAGCACTACTTAGAGGGAACTTTGTAACACTAAGCTCCTACATTAAAAAGAATGCTCTCAAATCAATGGCTATGGCTTCCACCTTAAGAAGCTAGAAAACGAAAAGCAAGTGAAACCCAAACAAAACATAAGACAGGAAATAATAAAAGTCAGAGTGGAAACTCTTGAAATAGAAAACAGAAACAGTAGAGAATATCAATGAACTCAAAAGATGGTTCTTTGAGAAGATTATAAAATTAATAAATCTCTAGCCAGACTGACCAGGGAAAAAAGAGAGAGACAAGACAGAGCTTCACTAGATATTAGGAAAATTCAAATTTAAACTATAATGAGATATCTCTGCACATCTATTAGAATGTCTAAAAATAATAACCATACCAAGCATTAGAAAAGATGTGGAACAACTGGAACCCTCATATACTGCTGACAAAATTGTAAAATAGCAGCATTATTTTGAAAACAGTTGGTGATTTCTTAAAAGTTTAAACACTCATCTACCATATAACGTGATCATTCCATTTTTAGGTACCACATAGAATTAAAAGTGCATGTCCATTCAATGACATGTATAAATGTTCATGACACCTTATTTGTGATAGCTCTAAACTGGAAACAACCCAAATGTCCATCAACAAGTGAATGAATAGAACATGGCTGTGCGGTCGTAAGAGTAGAATACACTCAACAATAAAAAGGAATGAAATATTGATACATGTAAGAATATAAATAAATCTCATAGTAACTATACTGAATAAAATAATCCAGACAACAACAGGGCTTCCTGGTGGCTCAGATGGCAAAGAATCTGCCTGCAGTGCAACAGATCTGGGTTTGATCCCTGGATCAGAAAGATCCCTTGGAGAAGGGAATGGCAACCCACTCCAGTATTCTTGTTTGGAGAATTCCATGGACAGAAGAGCCTGGTGGGCTACAGAGCGTAGCCATGGAGCTGCAAAGAGCCAGACACAACTGAGTGACTACACTTTCACTTTTTCAGACAAAACCAGCAAAAAGAATACCTATGATGTTGTTTTATTAATATAAAATTCTAAGAATGTAAACTAAATTATAGTGACAGAAATCAGATCAGTGGTTGCCTGGGAATGGGAGGTGAGTAAGGAGGGACAAAAAAGGGGGTTATAGCAGAGAAAAAGGAAACGTTGTGGGGTGATGTATATGTTTATTTGCTGGACCATGCTTATGCTTTCACAAGAGTCTACTTAGGTTGAAACATAAAATTTTAAACTAAAAACATGTTTATTTTATTTTAGCTATAACTCAGTAAAGATGCTAAATGCTTGAAAATAACAGAAAAGAGCAAGAGGATTTGAAGAATCAAAGAAAGACCTCAAAATAAAAATAGGAATCAATGAACAAAAGATGGAACTGAAGATATTCTCTGAAATGCAGCAGAAATAGTAGATGGAAGAACCAAATAAAAATGATATATTAAAGAAAATTTAGATGAAATGCATATCAACCTAGAAAACATAACTTATCAAGAAGAAATAGAAACCAAGAACAGTCCTAAACTCACTAAAGAAATTTGAAGAATAGTTATAAGACTTCCTATAAAGAAAATTCCAGGTCCAGAGGTATTATCAGTGAGTTTCTACCAAACATTCAAAGGAACAAATAATTCCAAACTTTCATAAACATTCCAAAGTGTCAAAAAAAAAAAAAGTAGTTTCTAGAATAGTTAAAAGACTTCCTACAAAGAAAAGTCCACGTCCAGAGGTTTTATCAGTGAGTTCTACCAAACATTCAAGGGAAAAAATAATTCCAATCTTTCATAAACATTCCAAAGTGTCAAAAAAAGAGCAGTTTCTACCCGCTTTATGAAGTTAGCATGACCGCACACCAGAACTTGACCAAGACCACGTGATAAAGGCAAATTGCAGACCATTTTCACTCGTGAACTGCAGATGCAAAGACCTTCACGTGTTAGCAAGTGGCATCCAGCAATGTGTATAAGTGATAACGTATTTGGCCAAGTTGGATTAATTCCAGGAATTCAAGGTTGGTTTAACGTCTGAAAAAATGTTTTCATGTTATTCATAACAGTAACATAAGAAGGACCCGATTAGCTAGGAAAATCCATTTTGTTCTTCTACTGTTTCTTCTTCCAGCTGTCATATAGACATGCAGCTCTGGCTCCAGCAGCTATCTTGAACCATGAGGTGACCTCCTGAGGATTGCAAAGCAGAAAGGTAGGAGCCTGAATCCCTAATGGCACCAAGGAGCCGCTGTACCAGCCTTGGACTATTGACCTTCTGACTTTTACTATGTGGAAGTGAAGTAGAGTCCTATCTTGTTTAAACTACTGTCATGCTTTAAAAAATTTTTTTTAAAAATTACATTAGCAGAAGCAAAGCCTAATGAATTCTGACACCTGAGCAGATTAGTGGAGACGAGAGGTGTCAGAAAAGGCTTCATAGAGCACATGCTATTTGAGTTGGGACTTGAAAAAGGAGTAAATTCTTACCAGATAGAAAGGATTAGAAAGGATAAAGACATTCCAGACACAATAATATTGGTTGGAAAGGTGCAGACATGAAAAAGCATGCCTTACTCAGAAAAATATTAAGATGTATGTAATGTGTATTTCTTGAATATTCTGTTTGGGACTTAGACTTGGGCTGGGACTAGGGCTGAACTGAGCTAGAGGAGAGGAGGGTCACTTTGTAGCTCCGTTGCATGCAAACCTGCACCTCTGGGGGAAGGCAGTGACCTTTGGTGAAAGCTGTGTGAGTAAATAGATATTAGCCAGTCAGGACGCAGCTCAATGAGGGGCAGTGAGTCCTTGAGTTGCAAGAAGGTGATTTGAGCTCAAGCCTTTGCCTCTAGAGCTGAGACCATGCTTCAGACAAAAGTGACCACATAAGTCCTTTCCCTGGTGTCTCTGCACAGGTGATCACGTCTGTGATCATGAGGGATGGAGGGATCATGCATGTCTAAGCCCCCCAGACCACTTGGTTGAAGTCCCCAGGGATGAAGTTCCTCAGAAAGGAAGTTTCTAAAGAGGAACGGAGAAAGCCTGTTTATCTGAATTTTTTTTTTTTTTGGTGATCAGTTGCCTTAAAATTTCCCCTTAAGAATCAGGACGCTTTAGAGGAAGTCAAGACCCTATGGCATGTAATAGCATAATACCATACACATTCCAAGTTTCCTGGGAAAGTCATGGCATAATTGTTGATATGCCCCTTTCTTCTCAAAGGTATCCTGCTTTGGTTAAAATATTACCCAGTTACGATCACCTTAATCATGACTATAAGAACTTTTAAAAAGAATTGTTACATTTGCTGTTGCTTTCTACTATTTTGTGAAAAAACAAATCACTATCATTCCTTTACCTCCAAAAGAAATTTGAATCATAGAGAAACTTTGTCAGGTTGGAGATGTGTTTCAGAAAGAGACACTCAGAGGGAAGAAAATACCTCTGTGGCATAATAAGACCAGTTAAAAAAAATAGGGTTGAAGTTATAATCACAGAAAAAAAATATGCATTTCTCAGGTGAGATTAGACTGTGTGGTCTTGGGAAGAAAACGGAAACTTGCAATAGGAAGATGTGATTACCTCTGGTAATTCAAGAGAAAACTGGCCACAGGTTTCCCTGGTGGAAAGAGACTGAATTATGTTTAATATTCTCTTTCTCTTCTTCTCCCCCTCCACCAAGACAATCAGAGGAAGGGAGCCCAGCAGAAACCTGGGCAGTGGAGACCTCCCCTCAGACTCTCCCACCAACAGTAGCTAGTTTCAGGTGTCTGGGTTTGTAAGGCACACGCTGGATTAGGGACTATTATGCCATTTTCCTGAAGGAGATACTGAAACTCAAAAGAGGACTCCCTCAAGTTATAGAGTTCATAAATGGCAGAACTGGAGCTTGAGCTTAGGAGATTCCTCAGTGAAGAAATAGGATGGCTAAAAAGATTCCACATTCCAGAGAGAAAAAATCTATGATCTGAGAAACGGCAGAAAGAACTGGGGTTTGGGACCTGACGATAGAGGAGGCTTGGGGTACAGAATATGATCTCTGTCATCCAATCCCTGATTAGCTGTCCCATGGGAAAGAAATCATCCCGTATAGGTTGGAGCCAGAGAGCAAAGCAAGGGCTAATGAGGGGAAGATAAAAGGAGGCCGATGCCAATTCAACATAAAGAGAAGGAAACTAATACCTCTTGAATATTTATCTATGCCAGGCATTTTACATGTGTATTCCTATTTAATTCTTGCACAGAGGAAAAACAAACCTATGAAGCAGATACTATCCTCATTTTAAAGACAGTTGTCAGGAGACTTTCAACTTAGGGTAATGGTAGTTTGTTCTGTGTTAGCTTACCAAGAGTAATTATAAACTCTGCATAAAATAGAGAAAAATGAACTGTTTGAAGGTACAGGAAAATGACCCCAAATCAGGCAGAAACTAGAGGGGTTTTGACTCTGAAAAGAAGGGAACCACACAAGGTGATGTCCATTTATCCAGCTTTTCTTGAGAGGGCAGTTCCAGTTTGCGTGGTGTGCTGGGCTCACTTCAGAGAGAGCTCAAGCAGAAAGCTGCAGTCATATAGGCTTGAGGAGCTGAAGGGTGAATATTGGACCTGCCAGAGCATTTGGAAGTTGAAGGGGAAATCCCAGGGAGGAGCCTTAGCAAGAAGAGCCCCACTCCAGTCCTTGGCTGACAACTTAACCCTGAAACAGTGGATGAGACTCCAAGGAGCCCATACAGAAAATGATAGCTGGAAATCTGAGGTAAGTTTTGTTTCTTTTTAAAAAATCTGTGCAATCCTAACAAATGGTATAGTTGGTTTTTTGGGGAGTGTTTGTTTTCGTTTTTCATCCATTAGATGTATGCTTGTCAGAATGTTTAGTCAAGTTTAAATAGTTTTATAGCTGTTATTTTGTATGTTTTACTTAAAGAAATCTCAATTCTGGTAAAACTCTGAGAGAGAAAATCAATTATACAGGGGGAAATTAATTTCTGCTCAATAAAATATAAAGAGTAGCACGCACACACATGCACACACACACAATTAGACATGTGAAGAGACAGAAAAATATAACCCAGTGAAGAGAAAAATCAGTTGACAAAAACAAAGTGTCAAATGGACCAGATACCAACATCAGCAGAAGGAAACACCAAAATAACTGTGAAAAATACGATAATAAATCCTTAAGGAAAGGTGTATTTAATGTGTGGAGAGATGGGGAATTTGAGAAGAAATATGAATATTATTTAAAAATCTAGAACTGAAAAATGTAATATTAGAAATTTTAAAAAAATTCATTAGAAAATATCATAGTAGATAGGATAAAAAAGAGGACAGGATCAGTGAATTGGAAGACAGTTTAATAGAAATCATTCAAACTGAAGCACAGAGTGGGGGAGAAAGGTTGAAAAACAATTAACAGAGCCTAAGTGATTTGTGAGACAGCATCAAGTGGCTGAACAAATGAGCAACTCCAGCCCTAGAAGGAGAAGGGAGAACAGGGCAAAAATAATATTTGGAGAAATTTTGGCCAAGTATCTTCCAAAGTTGACCCTCCCTCCAAAAAGAAAGAAAGAAGTCCACAGATTCAGAAAGTGCAGCACACCTCTAGTAAGATAAATACAAAGAAATTCACATCAAAGTTAAATTCCCCTTAAACACAAATAAACAGAAAATCTTAAAAGCAACCAGAGGTAGCTGATTTCTCATCAGAAAAAATTGAGGCCAGAAGACATCATTAAAATGCCAAAAAAAAAAAAAAAAGGAGAGAGAGAGAGAGAGAGCAAAAAACACCTGTCAAACTAAACTTCTATATCAAGGGAAAATATCTTATGAAAATGAAGATAAAATAAAGATAATTTCAGATGAATGAAAAGCAAGATATTATGTCTTCAGGACACCCAACTACAAGAAATGATAAAGAAAGTTCTTCAAGCTGAAGAGAAATAAGACTATATGGAAATTCAGATTTAAAGAAAGAAATAAAGGACACTGGTAACTGTGTGAAAAAATATAAAGGAAAAATTTCTTTCTTTTCTTAAACATTTAAAAAGTGAATTGCTGGGACTATAACTTCCGCTCAGATGGAGTAACAGGAGATGGACTTTAACCTCCCACTTGAAAACAAATTTTAAGAACTGAACAAAATATATGAAACAATGGCTCTCCAGATATTGGACATCAGAGAAATGAAGGGCAGTGATCCCTAAGTGACAAGAAACAAATAGAGCATTATTAGTGACCCAGTTTACTGCCTGGAGGATGTTTTCAGGCAGTGATGTAGGAAGGCAGGACCCTCAAAGCTTCACCCCGTTTCTGAGTTGAGAAGTCTAAATTTGAGGGCCAAAAAACTCAAGGCATCTAGAATTCTCAATGTAGTATTTTGAGAGAACGTTCAGAACACTGCCTGAAAATCACACAAGGATGGAAATAGAGCCTGTTGCTAATAGCTAGAATGAAAATTTTACAAGTTACAGGCCATTGGTTGGAACAATAACTGATGGGGGTCTTACCTTAGAGGTGGGAAAAATTAACCCTAAGCTAAATACTTCTCTGGTCCTACCTAACTGAGCTTAAAATCAAGCACCAAAAGTATTAAAGCTATCGTCAAGTAACTTAACCACATTCTAAAACAAAACTCCAGAATACTTTTAGGAATACAAAAATACTCAGCACCCAAATGTAAGGCAGATGTAACATTCACACTATCCAGCATCCATTAAAAAATAAACAGGCACACAAAAGTCCAGGAAAATAAAACCCATGAGGAGCACATGATGGTATTATGTTAGAAATTAACAACAGAAAGATATTTATTAACAGAAAATTCCCAAATATTTGGGAACTATGTAACACAGTTCAAAATAACCCTTCTGTCATAAAAATAATCAAAATGTAAATTGGGAAGTATTTTGGCCTGAATTAAAATGAAAACCCAGTGTTTTGAAATATGGAGAATAATATAACTGAAGTAGTACTTACAGGTAAATTTATATTAGAAAAGAAGAAAGGTATCAAATCAATGAGATCAGCTTTAACTCTAAGAAACTAGAAAAAGAAGAGCAAACCAAACTCATAGTAAGCAAGCAGAGAAAAAGAAATATATATGAGAATAGAAATTAATAAAATAGAAAAAAAATAGAGAAAATAAATGAAACCAAGAACAAGTTCTTTGAAAACAACACTAAGATTATTAAACCTCTATGCAGGCTAATTAAGAAAAAATAAAAGATGGCCTTCCCTGGTAGCTCAGACGGTAAAAAATCTGCCTGCAATGAGGGAGACCTGGGTTTGATCCCTGGGTTTGGAAAATCCTCTGGAGAAGGGAACAGCTACCCACTCTAGTATTCTTGCCTGGAGAATTCCATGGACAGAGAAGCCTAGCAGGCTACAGTCCATGGGGTTGCAAAGAGTCAGACATGACTGAGCAACATTCACTCAGTTCAGTTCAGTTCAGTCGCTCAGTCGTGTCCGACTCTTCACGACCCCATGAATCGCAGCACGCCAGGCCTCCCTGTCCATCACTATCTCCCAGAGCTCACTCAGACTCATGTCCATTGAGTCCGTGATGCCATCCAGCCATCTCATCCTCAGTCGTCCCCTTCTCCTCCTGCCCCCAATCCCTCCCAGCATCAGAGTCTTTTCCAATGAGTCAACTCTTTGCATGAGGTGGCCAAAGAACTGGAGCTTCAGCTTTAACATCATTCCTTCCAAAGAAATCCCAGGGTTGATCTCCTTCAGAATGGACTGGTTGGATCTCCTTGCAGTCCAAGGGACTCTCAAGAATCTTCTCCAACACCACAGTTCAAATGCATCAATTCTTCGGTGCTCAGCCTTCTTCGCAGTCCAACTCTCACATCCATACATGACCACAGGGAAAACCATAGCCTTGACTAGACAGACCTTAGTCGGCAAAGTAATGTCTCTGCTTTTGAATATACTATCTAGATTGGTCATAACTTTTCTTCCAAGGAGTAAGCGTCTTTTAATTTCATGGCTGCAGTCACCATCTGCAGTGATTTTGGAGCCCCCAAAATAAAGTCTGACACTGTTTCTACTATTTCCCATCTATTTCCCATGAAGTGATGGGACCAGAAGCCATCATCTTCGTTATCTGAATGTTGAGCTTTAGGCCAACTTTTTTACTCTCCTCTTTCACTTTCATTAAGAGGCTTTTTAGCTCCTCTTCACTTTCTGCCATAAGGGTGGTGTCATCTGCATATCTGAGGTTAGTGATATTTCTCCCAGCAATCTTGATTCCAGCTTGTGTTTCTTCCAACCCAGCGTTTCTCATGATGTACTCTGCATAAAAGTTAAATAAGCAGGGTGACAATATACAGCCTTGATGTACTCCTTTTCCTATTTGGAACCAGTCTGTTGTTCCATGTCCGGTTCTAACTGTTGCTTCCTGACCTGCATACAGATTTCTCAAGAGGGAGGTTAGGTGGTCTGGTATTCCCATCTCTTTCAGAATTTTCCACAGTTCGCTGTGATCCACACAGTCAAAGGCTTTGGCATAGTCAATAAAGCAGAAATAGATGTTTTTCTGGAACTCTCTTGCTTTTTCCATGATCCAGCGGATGTTGGCAATTTGATCTCTGGTTCCTCTGCTTTTTTTAAAACCAGCTTGAACATCAGGGAGTTCGCTGTTCAAGTATTGCTGAAGCCTGGCTTGGAGAATTTTGAGCCTTACTTTACTAGCATGTGAGATGAGTGCAACTGTGCGGTAGTTTGAGCATTCTTTTGCATTGCCTTTCTTTGGAATTGGAATGAAAACTGACCTTTTCCAGTCCTGTGGCCACTGCTGAGTTTTCCAAATTTGCTGGCATCTTGAGTGCAGCACTTTCACAGCATCATCTTTCAGGATTTGAAATAGCTCAACTGGAATTCCATCACCTCCACTAGCTTTGTTCATAGTGATGCTTTCTAAGGCCCACTTGACTTCGCATTCCAAGATGTCTGGCTCTAGATTAGTGATCACATCATCATGATTATCTTGGTCGTGAAGATCTTTTTTGTACAGTTCTTCCGTGTATTCTTGCCATCTCTTCTTAATATCTTCTGCTTCTGTTAGGTCCAGACCATTTCTGTCCTTTATCGAGCCCATCTTTGCATGAAATGTTCCCTTGGTATCTCTAATTTTCTTGAAGAGATCTCTAGTCTTTCCCATTCTGTTGTTTTCCTCTGTTTCTTTGCATTGATGGCTGAAGAAGGCATTCTTATCTCTTCTTGCTATTCTTTGGAACTCTGCATTCAGATGCTTATATCTTTCCTTTTCTCCTTTACTTTTTGCCTCTCTTCTTTTCACAGCTATTTGTAAGGCCTCCCCAGACAGCCATTTTGCTTTTTTGCATTTCTTTTCCATGGGGATGGTCTTGATCCCTGTCTCCTCTACAATGTCAAGAACCTCATTCCATAGTTCATCAGGCACTCTATCTATCAGATCTAGACCCTTAAATCTATTTCTCACTTCCACTGTATAATCATATCACTACTAGACTAAAAAAAAAGATGGACAGGAGACACAAATTACCAGTATCAGTGATTACAGGGGTGACATCACTACAGAGTCTACAGATTTAAAAAGTAGGGGAATATTAAAAACCACTTTATGTCAATAAATCCTCAAAGTTAGATGAAAATGAACAAATTTCTTTGAATGCTCAATTAACCAAATCTCACTTAAGAATAAATTGATAGTGTGAATAGTGTTGCATTTATTAAAGAAATTGAATTTAGAGCTGAAACCTTTCCGCAAAGAAAACTATAGGTCCACATATGTGAAATAGACCGCCAGTCCAGGTTCAATGCATGAGACAGGGTGGGCACTCAGGGCCGGTGCACTGGGATGACCCTGAGGGATGGGATGGGGAGGGAGGCAGGAGCAGGGTTCAGGATGGGAGACACATGCACACCTATGGCTGACTCAAGTCAGTGCACGGCAAAACCCACTACAATATTGTAAAGTAATTAGCCTCCAATTAAAATAAATTAATAAAAAAAAGGAAAACTCCAGGTCCAGATAATTTCACTGGCTAATTATAGCAAACATTTCAGGAAGAAATACCAATTCTACTTGAACTCTTCCAGAAAAGTGAAAGAATAGGGGGAAAGAACTTCCCAACTCATTCTGTAAGGCCAATTTTATTCTGATATCAAAACCATTCAAACATTAAGGAAAGAATTCTAGAGGTCAATTTCTATCAAGAACATAAATGCAAGAATTCTTTTTAATTAATACCTTTTAAAAATATTTATTTATTTTTTTGGCTGCATTGGGTCTTTCGTGGCATTTGGGATCTTCACTGGGTCATGTGGGATCTTTCACTGAAGTGAGTAGGCTCTCTAGTTGTGGCACAGGGGTTCCAGAGTGCATGGGCTTAGTTGCCCTGTGGCATGTGGGATCTTAGTTCCCCAACTAGGGTTGGAACCCCTGTCCCCTGCATTGCAAGGCAGATTCCTAACCACTGGACCACCAGGGAAACCTCCAAATGCAAAAATTCTTTATAAAATTTTAGCAAGGCAGATGCAACAACATATACTATTACTAATAAATTATGACCACATGGGGTTTAATCCCTGGAATAATAATTTAGTTTGACATTATCAAATAAATAGATACAATTCACCATAATAACAGACTAAAAACCTTAAGATTCTCTCACTAGATGCAGAAAAAGATTTTTATAAAATTCAACACCCATTCCTAATAAAAACTCTTACAAACAGAATAAAAAAGAATTTCCTCACATACAACTCAATATAAAAAACTAAATAACCCAATCAAAAAGTGAGCAGAAGACTTTTCTCCAAAGAAAGTATACAGATGGTCAGTAAGCACATGAGAAGATATTCAACATTGTTAATTATTAGAAAAATACAAATCAAAATTACAATGAGATATCACTTCATGCCAGTCAAAATGGCCATCATCAAAAAGTCTACAAATAGCAAATGCTGGAAAGTGTGTGGAGAAAAGGGAATTCTCCTTCACTGTTGGTGGGAATGTAAATTGGTGCAGCCAAATGGAGAACAGTATGGAGGTTCCTCGGAAGGCTAAAAATAGAACTAACATATGATCCAATGATCCTACTCCTGGGCATATATCCAGAAAAGAGGAGAACTCTAAGCTGAAAAGACACATGTACCCCAGTGTTTATAGCAGCACTATTTACAATAGTCAAGACCTGGAAGCAACCTGAATCTATCAGCAGAGGACAGATGCGGTATATGTAAACATGGAATATTGCTCAGCCATCAAAAAGAGTAGAGTGGGAAGAAAGACTGGAACAGCGCCATCTGCAGTGACATGATGGACCTAGAGATCATCGTACTAAGAGACGAAGACAAATATCATAAAATATCACTTTTCGTGAATCCTAAAAAAATGATACAAATGAACTAGTTTACAAAAAAGAAACCCACAGACAGAAAACTTATGGCTACCAAATAGAAAGGGCAGGATAGGGATAAATTAGGAGTTTGGGATTAACAGATACATACACTACTGCAGGAGATTCAGGTTCCACGCCTGGGTCAGGAAGATCCCCTGGAGTGGGAAATGACAACCTACTCCAGTATTCTTGCCTGTGAAATTCCACGGACAGAGAAGCCTTGAGGGCTGTAGTCCATGGGGTTGCAAACAGCTGAACATGACTGAGCAACTGAGCACACGCACATACATACTACTTTATATGAAATAAACAGCAAGGACCTAGTATATAATACAGGGAGGTATAATCAAGATCTTGCAATAACCTATACTGGAAAAGAATCTGAAAAAAGAATATACGTGTATATATATACACACTCATATGTATGTACATCTGAATCACTTTGCTGTACACCTGAAACGAACACATTTTAAATCAACTATACTTTGATTAAAAAAAAATTTGTTAAAGGAAACTTTCTCAACCTGATAAAGGGCATATAAGGATATCTACCAGTTAACATCATAATTATGATGAAAGACTGAACATTTTCTTCCTAACATCATGAAAAAGAAAAAATGTTCATTCTCACTATCTCTGGCCAATATTATAGAAGTACTAACTAGTGTAATTAGGCAATAAAAATACAAAAAAAAGCATCCAGAATGGAAAGAAAGAAATAAAACTGTCTTCATTCACAGATGTCTATGCACAAAATCCTATGGAATGTAAAAACCTAGAACTAGTAAGTGAGCGCAGCAGGATTGTAAGATACAAATATCAATACATTTTAATATATCAGAAGCACAAAATTGGAAATTAAAGTTAAAAATACTAGTGCTAACATTGCATCAAAAATAATAAAGATAAATCTGATAACTGATTTAAAATCTTAATACTTGAAAGCTACAGAACATTGTTGAGAAAAATTAAAGACATAAACAAATGGAGAGATATGCCATGTTCATGTACTGGAAAAATCTATACTAAGAATTTGAAAGGAAAGTGAAAGTCACTGAGTCATGCCTGACTCTTTGCAACCCCAATGTCTATACAGTCCATGGAATTCTTTAGGCCAGAATGCTGGAGTGGTTACCCTTTCCCTTCTCCAGGGGATCTTCCCAACCCAGGGATCAAATCCAGGTCTCCTGCATTGCAGGCAGATTCTTTACCAGCTGAGGCACAAGGGGAACCCAAGAATACTAAGGTGGGTAGCCTATCCCTTCTCCAGTGGATCTTCCTGACTCAGGAATCAAATCGGGGTCTCCTGCATTGCAGGTGGATTCTTTACCAACTGAACTAATCTCCCCAAATGAATCTACAGATTCAACTGAATCCTTTTGAAAAGTCTAGCACAATATTTTTGTAGAAATTGACAAACAGATTCTATAATTCATACAGAAGTAGTAAGAACCTAGAATAGCCAAAAAAACCTAAAAATGAACTGCATGGAAAGAGTCCCTCCTAGTCTCTGGTGAAAGCTGGCAATCTTTGGCATTCCTTGCCTTGTAGATGCATTACTTCAATCTCTGCCTCCATCTGCACATGGCCTTCTCCCTGTGTGCCTGTGTCCAAGTTTCCCCTTCTTATAAACACACTCACCAAGCTGGATTAAGACCCACCTTAACGACCTCATCTTAACTTGATTACATCTGCAAACACCTTGCTTCCAAATAAGGTCACATTCACAGACACCAGGAGTTAGGGCTTCAATATTTCTTCTGGGGAGAAACAATTCAATCTGTAACATGTGAGTGTTAATGTTTGTCAAAATGATTAAATGAGAGAAAAATCTATGATCTTGGTTTGGTGTTGAGTTCTTAGTTATAACACTGGAAGCATGATCCATGAAGTAAAAGAGTGAATTGGATTTTATTAAAATTTAAAATCTCAGTTCATGAAAGATACTGTAAAGAGAATGAAAAAACAAGCCACAGAGGAGGACAAAATATATGATAAACAGATATCTGAGAAAGAACTAGTGTCCAAAGTATACAAAGAACTCTTAAAGTATTCTAATAACACAGACAGCTCAGTTAAAAATCGGTAAAAGATCTGAAGAGAAACCTCATGGAGAAGATAATATAGATGGCAAACAAACAGGAAAAGATACTCAGCATCCTATGTCACTAGGAATTCCAAATTGAAAGAAAAATGATATACCAATACACGCTTATTAGAACGGCTAAAAATCTGACAATATCAATTTTTAATGAGGATATTGAACAATAGGAATTCTCACTAATTTATGATGAGAAGACAAAAAGGTACAAAAATTTGGAGTCTTCCGAAGCTAGACAGATGTAATCTTACCATGGGATCCAGCAACTGTGGTCCTAAGTATTTACCCTATTGATTTGAAAACATGGCCACACTAAAACTTACACACAAATGTTTATGGCAATTTTACTTATAACTGCCAAAATCTGGGAGCAACCAAGACGTCCTTTAGTAGGTAAGTGGATAAGTAAATGGTGCATCCATAACAATGGAATATTACTCAGTGGCAGAAAGAAATGATTTTTTAGACCTTGAAAAGATATGAATGAAACTTCAGTGCATGTTGCTAAGGGAGAACTCTTAAAGAGTTCTGAAAAGACTACATACTATACGATTCCAGTTACATAACATTCTGCAAAAAGTACAAACCAGAGCAAGGGTAAAAAGATTAGCGGTTGCTAGGGCTTTGGGAAGAGGGTTGGATGGATGAAGCACAGAAGAGACTTTAGGGCACTGAAACTTTTCTGTACAATATTGCAATGGTCGATACATGACAAATTGCATTTATCAAAACCCATAGAACTTTGCAGCACAAAAAGTGAAACTTACTGGGCGTGCATATTTGGGTTCAAACAAATCCTTAAGGAAATGAACGTCTAGGACAGAATGTGACAAACCAGTCTAACTATATTACAAATGTATGGAACAATCTCACTGAAGGGAGTAGGGGAAAGGTCCTGACCTACGTAACTTGGGAAATGAGTGGAGTTTATACAACTAAAAGCAAACAACCAAAAAGTCAACCTGTAAATAAATACTAAAACAGTTGTTTCTTTGTAAAAGGACAGGAAATCTCAGAATAGTTTATAAGAAGCAGATAAATAATCATCAAACCAGGAATGGGGGTGTCTCGAGGTTTTAATCAAGGAGGGAGAGAAGGCAAGAGATAGATGAATCCACAATAAGTGATTAAAACAAATGGAGACTATGGAAAAGAGACAATTCTGCATAGATGATCAGCTCATAAAGTTGGTGTTCATCAAATACTCCAAAAATGTGCCCCACATACCTCTGTGTCATTTACAACCAGGCGGGGACAGTGTGATGATCGTAAGTTCCCTACATACGAAGCTCCAAATTTGGAACTTTCAAAGACGCAACAAGCCCCTGTACGCCAGCTGTTGTACCGTACTACTGTACTTCTGCAGGTACTGTACTGTAAGATTAAAAAAAACCTCATTCCCCATGGGGATAGGAGTTAACAATTCTGAAAGCAATAAACAGGTACACCGGAACTGAACAATTAAGTAAATGGATGATGTGAGTGAGGTTTCTCACTGTTGCAGTGAGAGGTTACAAATAAGCAAAAGACACTAGAATGATCCATGGGGTAATGGATTAAAGTAGGAGACACCATGAATTCATGTTTAGCTTAGATTAGACACAAATAGTTTAATACAGAAGTATTTATAGTTACGCATATATCCATGAATTAGTATAAACACATGTTTTTTTGCTTTGTCAACTGAGAGGGCCTAGAAATGATTACACTTATTGCCCAAGTCTTTGTTTCTAATAACACTCTCCAATAAAAGGAACCAGGGCTCTTTGGAGAAATGGTTGATTCTAGGACTGGTGCAGAAAATACGTAAGACAATCTTGGAGGATCTAGTTCTAGGAAGTAAAGAAGTGCTTGAAAAAGCAAAGACTAAAACATAATGCTGAGGATATGTCAAAGGGTCTTGGGAGTCACTGAAAGAGCTCCCTGTGGCTAAAACAGGAACAATTTGAGCCAAAAAGTAAATGAAGTAGTATTAGAATATGACCCACTGAATAAAAGAAATATCCACAGGTCTAATCTGATATAAACAGTGATTTGGAAAAATTAACAAATGGGGCAGAAGAGAGAAACTTCCCATGTAGAAATATTCCAAATAATTTGTGCAGCAGCTCTGTCCTCATGCAGAGGAACACAACTGCCTACTCCCCATGAATAGACCCTGGGGAATGGTTGAAAGAGTTCGGGCTTTAAGGTCAAATAATCATGAGTGGGAGCTCCACTTCTGACTCCTGTTAGCTGTGTGACTTCAGGCAAGTTACCCTTTCTAAGCCTCTGGTTTCTCATTTGCAAAATGGGAAAGTAATATTGCTTAATTACCTGTCATAATTTTTGTGAGGATTGACTGTCTATAAAGTTCTAAGAACAGTGTTTGGGACATAAAACTCAATAAATGACAGTATTCTTTTTTTTTTTTTTAATTTAAGTTAATGTATTGGTCTTCTCTGGCTCCTGTAACAATATACCCCTGACTAGGTGGCATAAGGGGCTCCCTTGGTGGCGAGGGAACTCACCACCACTCTTGGTGGTAAAGAACTCACCTACAGATGCAGGAGACATGAGAGACGTGGGTTTGAGCCCTGGGTGGGGAAGATCCCTGGAGGAAGGCATGGCAACACACTCGAGTATTCTTGTCTGGAGCATTCCACTGACAGAGGAGCCTGGCAGGCTGCAGTCCATAGGGTTGCAAAGACTCAGACATGACTGAAGTGACTTAGCACACACACATACAGGAGGCTTAAACAACAAAAATGAATTTTCTCACTGTTCTGGCACTGGAACATCCAAGATCATGACCCAGCAGGGTTCAGTTACTGGTGAGAGCGCTCTTTTCCTGCCTTGGAGATGGCTGCTTTGTCCTCACATGGCCTTTCATCGGTTTGTGCATAAGGTAAGGGGGTTGTGGGGAGATAGATCTCTTCCTTTTCTTATAAGGCCACCAATTCTATCAGATTAGGGACCCATCCTGATATTAATCTCATTAATCTCATTACTTCCTAAAGGCCCTTTCCCAAGCACAGTCACACTGGAGGTTAGGGCTTCAGCTTACAAATTTTAGGGGAGACACAATCCAGCTCTTTGCAGGTAGTATGAGATTTATAAGGCAATTTGAATTCTCATTTTAACTTCACCACATACTAGCTATTTTGAGGAAATGTCTCAAGTTCCTCAATATTTTCTTTATTAAAAAAATAAAGGTATTGTTTTCTCCCAATGAAATTTACACATTTTAAAATACTGAGTTTTTTATTTAAAAAAAAAAAAACCTTTTTTATTTTAGAACAGCTTTAGATTTGCAGAAAAATTGTAAAGATTATACAGAGTCCCCATATATTCTGTACCCAGTCTTCCCTTCCTTGATAATTAACATCTTCAATTAGAAGGTACCTTTGTTGCAATCAATGAACCAATATTGACATATTATTAGCTAAAGTCCATACTTTATTCAGATTTCCTTTATATCCTCCTTCTGTTTCAGAATCCCATCCCATGAAAACCATATTGCATTTAGTTTTCTTGTCTCCTTAGGCTCCTCTTGGCTGTGAAAGGTTCTCAGACTTTTCTTGTTTTTGATGATCTTTACATTTTTGAGGAGTACTGACTATTTCATAGTATCATATTTCATAGAACGTCCCTCCTTGGGATTTTTCTGATGTTTTTCTCATAATTAGACTATGGCTATGTGCTTGGGGGCTGAAGAGCACAGGAGTAAAGTGCCATGTTCATCACATCATATCAGAGGTACATATGCTCCACATGACTTAGGACTGTTGGTGTCGGCCTTGCTCACCTGGCTGAGGTTGTGATTGTCAGCTTCTCCACTTGGAGTCACTCCCCTCTCCCCGTCTTTCCTACTATGTTCTTTAGAGGGTCATATGCACAGTCCATCCCCAAGGGGTAGGCACAGTTATGCTCTACCTCCTTGTGGAAGAAATATCTACATGTTTCTTCTACATATGTTATTTGGACTTCTGCATGAAGAATTTGTCTCTTTTCCCATACTTGTTTGGTCAATAGTTAACTTATATCAGTACAGCCTAATAGAAATTTATTTGGTGGTGGTGGTGGGCGGGGGGGCGGGGGGGGGGGCGCGGGGCGACGGCGTGACTCGGATGGTAAAGAATCTGCCTCCAATATAGGAGACCTGAATTCTATCTCTGGGTCTGGAAGATCTCCTGGAGAGGGGACTGGCTACCTACTTCCATATTCTTTCCTAGAGAATTCCGTGAACAGAGGAGCCTGGCAGGCTACAGTGAAAGGGGTTGTGAAGGGTCAGATATGACTGACAAACCCTGTCTATAATCCAATGCTATCATAAAATACTCTTGCTTCAGTTGTCCCAGTTTGGGCCATTGGGAGCTCATTCAGACTGATTCTTCCCATCATTTTTCTTAACTTTTCTTTCTCCCTCTCTGTCTCTGCCCTGCTCAGCTCTTCTTCACTTTCTTTTACTACGTGATACCCAAGACTCATCCTGTATTTCCTTGTCTCAGCCCTAAAATTTGCCATTTCTCCAAAGAAGCCTAGTTCTTTTTGTTGGAGAATGGTATTTAGAAACCAAGATCTGGTTGCACTAATGCAAAACAAGCAGGCAGCCAACCAACCAAAGTGGAAGAGAAGGGAAAAGTCTTCCTTACAGTAGAATTTCAACTAAAAATCATAGAGGGAAAGGTAGAGTAAGAAATTCAACATTTTGCCATAACTGGTTCAGGTAAAAATCATTAATGGATCTAAAAACCTCTCATTAGGGATCAAGATCAGAGTACTCCCCACAGATGACTAAATATCAAAGGAGAAAAACTCCTTCACAGGGGAGGAACCTGGTGGATTCCTCCTTGACTGAGTGACCAAAGTGAACATCACCAGTGATGGGACAAACCAGCGTCATGGTCTCATGAGGCACTGAGAACACATCCTGACTTCTATTTCTGCCAAGGATGAATCATCTGAGCCTAACCATGAGGAAGAATGAGACACTCTCCAAAACAATTGCTTGCTTTGGGCTCTTAAAAATGTCAGTGTTGTGAGACCAAGAAAGGCAGAAGAACACTTCCTGATTAAAGAAGAAACAAAATTAATACGATAACTAAACGCAATGCATACTCACGGTTTGGTTCCTGGATTGGATTTTTGTTTTCGTTGTTCTAAGGATCAATTGAGACAATAGAGAAACTAGAATAATGACCATCTTGTAGACGTATGTATTACTGATATCTATTTCCTTGGTCTTAGGAAATATATGCAGAAGTATTTAGGGCTATAATAAGTGATGGGCTATAATGTCTGCAACCTGCCCTTACATGGTTCAGCAAAAATAACCACAATAATAATACATTGAATTTTGTCAAAAGAGCTATCATAAGGGTGAGAAAATGTAAAACAATAGATGAATGTTTGCTAGACTAACATTGTAAATTTCTATGGGTTTGAAAAATTTCAAAATAAATGTTTAAAATATGGGGGGAAAGGAGGCTGTGGTCAACTGTACTAAATATTGCTGATGGTCAAATAAAATGAGTTTGGAGAAGTGGTCACTGGATTTAGCAACATGGCGGCCACTAGTGACCTGTGGCCACAAGCACTCTTGCAGAAGTGAGGCAGAGATTCAACTGGGAGGGTCTGAGAAGAGAATGTAAACCGAAAGAGTAAAGAAGGCAACTGGAAACGTATTTTAAAAGAGGGTTTTTTTAGCACATTGAGGGTAGGACTGAAGGAAATCATTAGTGTGCTTTCATTCCGTTCTTTTCATTCTGTTCTAATCATTAACTAGTATCTATGACTGTTTAAAACAATCTGGCCTGGATTTAGTCCCAGAACTGAGTAAAATACTTTTCGCTGATCCTGAGTCCTTCACTCACTCCATGGGCTATGAATTCAAAGTCAGCTTGGTGTTAAAAAGTGAGGGTCTCGCCCAGTGCTGACTAGACACTGCCTCTGGGGGAATCCTCTAAAACCCTCTGGCTGGGTCTTGCCACCCAGTTTCTGGCCTCTCACTCTCTTAATTCACAAGGAAACTGATCAAGTACCTTGTAGCCCCCACCACGTCTAGTCCAAACCATCATTCTCCACAGTGGATCCCCTCCAATCCTACAACTTCCTCTCTGCTTAATTACTCCTTCACCTCTCTATTTTACTCCGTACTGGTATGAATTGATTCAAGATTTCACCTTTTCTATTTATTGTTGAAATTTGCATCTCCTGATGGATCATTGGATACTACGTTTTTATATAAAGCCAAGAATTTCTAAATTTTACATTCATGTCTAACTATTGCCTCTAAGGAATATAATCTTCCAAACGTACCATTTAAAATATTCCTGTTAACCCAACTATTGATAACAGAGTGCTGTGGCGGTGTCTCCACATCCCAACTTGTCAAACAATCTTCCCTTTCAATGCTGGGAATTGATGGTAATTCTTATGTTAGATTTTACTGCAAAGAGCCATGGCCTTCATAACACAGTCTCCAAATCTTTATGTCTTTGCTAACCATGGTTAGAAAATGCCAAATAAAACCCCAGATATGCTTGCTTCTCAACTTTCAAGTAATCTTAATAGCTTCAAAGGTTGTGAATTTAAAATATCAATTCATTTCTTCCCTGCAATAGACCTGCAAGGTTGCTTTATTGTTCCCACTTTACAGATGACAAAATAGAGACTCAGAGAGTCTAAACCTTCTTAAGACCCAAAGAATTAAGAAGCTGGGATTTAAAAATCTGTGCTTTTTCTACTATGTCAAGCTGCTTTCAAAAAAGACTTTGCTTCCTCCAATTGCCCAAAGGAATAAGAACTCAGGCTGCCAAACATGTTGCTGATTTTTTAAACATTTTATTAAAGACTGATATATGAACTCACCATACATAAGAGGGAAGTTACATAGAGGTTGCATGTGAAGCTAATGTTTATAAATTGAATCACATTGTAGATGCACTGGCTATTTAAATAATTCCTGAAGCAAATCATTTTGTATTTGTGAATCTGGATTTTCATCTAATTACCCTGTTTGCCTGCTGCAGAAATTACCTGTTCTCAACTTTCCCAAAATGGATGCAGAGACCATCACTCAGAAGCAGGGAATAGAATTTTATTTCAAGGAAGGGTCACTGGCCCCACAGAAAGCACTCAAGATAACAGGTAAATGAAGCCCAGCTCACAAGTTGCTATAGTCAAGCTTCATTTGTGTATACAATATATTCTCTTTGAATATATCTTTGGCAGAGGGAGAGAGACTCACAGAAACAGTGATGGAGACAGAAAGGGCAGGAAAACAGAGAGAAGAACCAAAGTAGAAAGAAAGAAAGTGACATAGAAGGAATAGGAAAGAAAGAGGATGAGAGGCTGAAAGAGACAAGAGTCAGGGATGGGGATGCCAGCCAAAAGTTGTGATCAGAGAGAAAAGAAGAGCAGGAGGAAGGGGAACAGTGAGGATCCAGGGAAGGAAGAGGGCAGGAGAGACTCAGTTAATCCAGCTGCCGGGTTCCTATTTCCTGCAGTCAGCCTTCTGCAAGGGCGCTCTGCTCCACCGCACTGTGCCTTATAGCTTCAGCTCTTCAACCTCCTCCAGGAGCCTGGTTTCAGGGCACAGCGGGCCTGGAATTCCTTCCCCTTTCCAGTCCTTCCCTGGCCTGAGGTTTCCAGGCGAGGGCTTTGCAGCTGCTGTCCAACCACTTCTATCCCTGGGAGGGCTTCTCACCCAGAAAGTCTGCAGTTTCTCCAAGGCTCGAGGTCTTGAGGCCTCCATTGTGTTCTACACAAATGGCTGTGTGTAGAACCAGTCAAGAAAAGACCCAGACAGCTTATCTTCAGGCCTCTGATGGGCAGCCTTGTGTCATAAACTGTGCCGCTCCAGAGGCCAGAAATATGAACAATAAGGAGCCTACACAGATTTCATTATGAAAAAGACCCTTCTAATCAACCTGTTTGACTGATTGACCCTTCTAATCAACCTTCTTGGATAGCAAGGAGATCAAACGAGTCCATCCTAAAGGAACCGAGTCCTGAATATTCATTGGAAGGACTGATGTTGAAGCTGAAGCTCCAATGCTTTGACCACCTGATGCAAAGAATTGACTCATTGGAAAAGACCCTGATGCTGGGAAAGATTGAGGGCAGGAGGAGAAGGGGACGACAGAGGATGAGATGGTTGGATGGCATCACAGACTCGATGGACATGAGTTTGAGCCAGCTCTGGGAGTTGGTGATGGACAGGGAAGCCTGGCGTGCTGCAGTCCATGGGGTCACAAAAACTTGGACACGACTGAGTAACTGGACTGAACTAAATCAACCTGCTTCAAAACGTATCCACTGCCTCAGGAAGGAATGAGCTCCTTGTCACAGGAGGTATGTAACCATGTAAGCAGAAGTTGGGTACCAAACCAACCTGTGACTGAACTGAATGATTCAAGATCTCTTCTGTGACTGATTCCTCCTAAAGCCTTTAAAAATAGCTTTAAAATGCATCATTACCTATGAAATCTTGCCTATTTATATAATTAGAAAAAAATCCATCCTTCCCATCAAGCTTCAAGGAACAAGTTAATCCAAGTCCCTATTCATAGGATCACCGATTCTGAATCACTGAGTTTTGAATTAGTGGGGTTTCCCAGGGGAATTCAAATGTTCCACCCAAGAGACACGGAAAAGAAGGTTCGCGCCTTCCCTGGGAACACAGCCCAGGGAAAGAGGAGATGGCAGGCAGGCTGCTGCTGCCTGAGCATCCCAACAGGCCCACCGCTTCGCAGAATCTCAATGTTCCAGCCCCAGAACAGTTGGTGGAGCGGAATTTCAGGAAAGGAGCAAAGCAGAACTGCCAGTCACTCAGACATCCGATGCTGGGAGGGTGGTTCCTCCTGGGAGCGAGCCAAGGCCAAGGTTGGCCTGACCCTTCCAGGATGCTTCAGTCAAGTGTCATCGCCTCCAGAAGCCTGTCCTGAGCCCCCTCCTCTGCCCCGGCCTCAGGAGCTCCTTGCTCACCCAACAAATGCTTTAACCCTGGGTGATTTGTGTCTCTCTCTCCACAGCGCTGGGACAGAAGTCAGGTGGATGGCATTTAATACCTGGAATGGAGACACTGAATGCAGTTATAGGAGACCAAAGGCAGTGGGAGGGACCCTTGTCTTCTGGTTCCTTGGATACTCTGAGTACCTCCAGATCTGACCAGTTTGGGCTTAATTTTAGGTCTTCGCTTTCTTCCCACAACTCCCCACACAGCAGCCTTACTTATCCCATTTCCGGTTGCCTGGTTCTGATTTTTGTAGCTGTCTAATGTCCACTCCCATCTGCTGGCTTGGACATCCCTTCCCATGGGGGTCCAGCCGCCTTGGGATTTGCTTGACTCCCATGAGCCCCAAGGAGAGCTCTCTGCCCATCTCAGGCTCTGGCTTTCGACTTTTGAACAGTTGGGCTTATGTCAGACCCTGGACCAGCCCAGCTCTTCTCCGTCTTCCAACCATCTGGGCACACTGAGAACTCTCTGATGGCAGAGACTGTGTCTCATTCTTTTTTGGATCTCTGACCCCTGCAACAGTTGCCAGCAACCAAGAGGCGCTCAGTGAAAAATCATCAAATTAAAACTGAACTAAAAAGCTAAGGAAAGTAAATGCTTTCTTCTGTAATTTGAGATTTTAGCAAGCAGTGCTTAGGAAAACCACTTCTCTCTCCCACTCCTGCACAATAATTGATTAACTCTCATTATTACTTCTTAAAGTGGCCCTTGGGCGTGGTTCAGCAGAAAGCAATGCCCTGGTCCAGATGGATGCAGCTGCTGCACACAGGGCAGTATCATCATCCTATTGCATCTGCTTCTGGATCTCTCTCTCTGGGATTGCCCTCTTAATTCAGGCACCATTGGCTAGCAATATCCAGCCACCATTCTACCTTTTGGACCTCTCACTGCATCTAGGTATTAAGGGAGCAGGATGGAGGGAGCCTGGTACCTTGTTATTTATTTTTCGTACAGACATGATTTTACTCTAAATCTGATTTCCACCTGCTAGATGCCTGCTATGAATGGGCAGGAGATTGCAATGCTGCTGCCCATAATACTGAATTAGGCTAATTTTAGAAACACCGCACAACAGAGGCCTTCTTGCTAAGTCACCAGCACTTCCGTCATCGCAACCCTTCCAATGAGCAGCACTGGGTTTATTTTCTTCAGTAGTCCCCTTATTTCCCCATAGAAAATAAAACCCATACAATCCTATGGAGACTGGTTTGGATGCTGTTAAATAGCCTTCCGTCACTGATTTCCAGCTCCTTTCTCAATGCACAGGTCCAATTTAAGACAGAATAATATACTGCGGTCAAGTTCAGCTCAAGAAATGTCTGTTGAATACCTACTGGGTGCCTTACCTGGTGTCTGGAGCTGGAGGCTCAGCTTGTTTACTGGCCGACTTTTCTGCAGCTTGTATTACAGAGTCTAGGAACTAGATTAAATCAGCATTAAGCAGAGAGTGAGTGTGAGTAGTGTCCATCTAGGACTTGGAATTATTAGGGCCATCACTCTAGGTTTTTTATTCAACAAAAACACTTTATACTAGGCCTTGTCCTGGGCGCTAGGGAAATAAAGATGAATAAGATAATCCCTGTCCCAAGGAGCTCACATTCTGGGGGTGAGGGAGATGGATGCATGAGAGAGGGTTATAGTATCGTGTGGTGTGCTGTGATAGAAGAGAATGTGGGGTCTGGGGGATCCCACTTGACAGAGACTAGGGAGGATGACTGGTTGAAAGAAGGCTCCCAGTGATTATGATGTTTAAGCTGAATCTGAGGGACAAATTAGCACTTGCCAAGGGGGTATAGGCAGTAATGTCTAGGTAGTACACACAGAATCACAAGAATAAGAGGAAGGCTGGCTGGTTCAGGAATGCTAATTAGTTCAGCTTCAAAGAGAGGAAGAGATGCATCTGGAGAAGACAAGGGCCAAATTATAAGCAGTGTCTTAGGTCAGCTAAGGAATCAGGCTATTGTCCTAAAATGCTAGAGTCTAGATCAGTTAGAAAGCTTTTGTAATAATTCTGAAGAGAAATGATGAGGAACCAAACAAAGGGAGTATTCGCTGGGAGAATAGAGATAAGGTTGGTTCCAAGACATCTTTTGAAGATTAAAGCTACAGGACTTGATGATGCATTGAAATGGGAGGGGAAAGAGATAAGGATAAAGTCAGTTTGCACCCATGTTTCTGGCTTAAGTAAAGGGTAGATTACAAAGACCAGCAAAATAGAACTAGTAATATAATAATGGTAACAATAGTAATAGTATTTGAAAAGAAAATTAGTGTGGGGGACTTGGGAGTGGAGTTAAAAATTCCTAAGTAAAGGGGAAAAGCAAGGATTAAGCAGTGGGGAAAAAGGAAACAAGGAGGACAGAAAGAAAACAGAAAATTCAATTGAAAAATTAAAGACGCTGCCAAAGATACATATAGAATATCTATACCAGAAGTAATAATGAAAGACATGATTTTGAAAAAAGAAAAATAAAAAACAAAGTTTCTGAGCTCAAATTAAAGGTGAATATATACATAAAGAAGATTTACCAAGTTATGAATAAAAATAAATAAAATTTATTGGATACTTAGAAATTTATTCAGGAATATTGGAATCTCTCATCATAGTTGTATTCCCGACCATTTATTCTTATATATTTGATTGCTTTTGGTCTATATCTTCGGATGCAAAATTATTTTGTTCCTGTTGTCCTTCAGTCGCCCAGTCTTGCCACCCATGTACTGCAGCACACGAGGTCTCCCTGTCCCTCACCATCTCCTGAAGTTTGCCCAAGTTCATGTCCATTGCATTGGTGATGCCATCCAGCCGTCTCATCCTCTAACACCCTCTTTTCCTTCTGCCCTCAATCTTTCCCAGCATCAGGGACTTTTCCAATGAGTCAGCTGTTCGCATCAGGTGACCAAAATACTGGAGCTTCATCTTCAGCATCAGTCCTTCCAATGAGTATTCAGGGTTGATTTCCCTTAAGACTGACTGGTGTGATCTCCTTGCTGTCCAAGGAGATTCTCAGGAGTCTTCCCTAGCACCACAGTTTGAAGGCATCAATACTTTGACCCTCTGCCTTCTTTTGTGCCTAAGGGTGCTTGAAATTATACTTTCATTTTAACACGTGCATTCTGCCAATAAAACCCAAGTTTTCTAGTACTTATTGTATGTGATAACAAATAACACCACAATTTCACCAGCTCTTGGTCCCACCCACTCAAGTAGACTCCATATATTTCCTAATAGTCCCCTCTGTTATATTCAGGAGTACTCAGGGGACAGGGGTTCACATTTGCTCATTAACAAGTTCCCTCTCCTCGACTGCACTCTCTGCCTCACCAGCCATCCACTTGCGAGTTCTGTATCTTCCAGCACCATAATTTCTCATGAGGATGCTGTGAGGGCTGACAGGTCTACCTGGTGTTACGGCCTTTCTTCTGGGTTCAAGAATGATAGTGCTCTGTAGTCTGCTTTTATCATGATGTCTGCGTCTGATCTGGGTATCTGGATAATGTTGACCTCATGGAAGGAGTTGGCAGGTGTTCTCCTGCTTTGATTTTTTCAGTTTGTATAGAATTGTGTTTGATAGACTCCATTGTTGAGGCCATCTAAGATTCAAATTTTCTTTGTGAGAAGATGTTGAAATTATGAATTCTATTTCTTATGGAAATATAGAGGACAATTCAGATTTTCTGTTTATTCTTCAGTCAGTTTTCAATTTAAATTTGTCTTTAAACAAAATCACCCCATATTCATAGCAGCAGTGTTCACAATAGCCAAGATATGGAAGCAACCTAAGCGTTCATCAACAGATGGGTGGATAAAGAAAAGGTGGAATATGTGTGCAATGGAATACTGTTGTTTCGTCACTGAGTTGTCTAACTCTTTGTGACCCCATAGACTGCAGCCCGCCAGGCTCCTCTGTCCATGGGATTTCCCAGGCAAGAATGCTGGAGTGGGTTGCCATTTCCCTTTCTAGGGGATTGTCCAGACCCAGGGATTGAATTGGCGTCTCGTGCATTGCAAGTGGATTCTTTACCACTGAGCCACTAGGAAAGCCCAATGCAATGATACTGCTCAGCCATAAAAAAGAATGAAATTTTGCCATTTGCAGCAACATGAATGGGGGCTTCCCTGGAGGCTCAGTGGTAAAGAATCCACTTGCAATGCACGAGACGCCAATTCAATCCCTGGGTCTGGACGGTCCCCTAGAGAGGGAAATGGCAACCCACTCCAGTAGTTTCGCCTGGGAAATCCCATGGACAGAGGAGCCTGGTGAGTTTTAGTCCATGGGGTCTCAAGACCTGGATGTGACCGAGAGATTAAACAACAACAACAGCATGAATGGATCTGGAGGAAATTATTCCTGGAGGGAATTAAATGAAATAAGTCAAACAAAGAAAGACACCTACCGCATGGTATCACTTGTACGTGGAATCTAAAAAATGGAGCAAACTAAAGAATGTAACAGAAAGAAACAGACTCACAGAAAAAGAGAACAAACTAGTGCTTATCAGTGGTGAGAGGGAAGGGTGTAGAGAGGCAATACAGAGATATGGCATTAAGAGGTACAAACCACTATATATAAAATAAACTACAAGGATATATTGCACAGCACATAGAATACGGCCAATGTTTTATACTAACTATAAGTGGAGCATGACCTCTGAAATTTGTGAATCACTATATTGTACACTTATAACTTACACAATATTGTACATCAACTATCTGCTAATTTTTAAAAAAATCTTTAAAAAGGGAAATATTATGAAAAAATAAAAAATAGTGTCTTTCAAGAAATGAGTCCACTTTATCTAAGTTGTTGAAATTAGTGTTATGGTATCATTGAAATTCCTCCTTCTGCCTTAATATCTGGACGGTCTGCAGGGATGTCTTCTTTCTTTCATGATATTGATAAGTTGTGTCTTTGCTCTTTTATTCTCTATTAGTCTATCTAGAGTTTTATCAATTTTGTTCAACTTTTTAAATAACCAGCTTTTGATTTAATTAATTTTCTCTACTGTTTCTTTTCTACTTTGTTGATTTCCATCCTTAGTTAAAAAGTCGGTTTGGCTGATAGTGCTGTTCAGGTCTTCTATACACTTGTTTATAAGCGTATATAAGACGCTTTTTTACTATTTGTGGTATCAGTTAGTGAGAGAGGAGGGTTGAAATCTCCAACTGTATTTGTGCTTTTCTCTAGCTATCCTTTAAGTTTTATCAGTTTTTGTTTTATATTTTGAAGCTCTGTTATTAGGGGCCTTTAGGATTGTTCTGTCTTCTTAATGAATTGATCTTTTTTATCTTTGTGAATATTTATAATAACATTTCTTCCAAAATATATTTTATCTGGTATTAATATATCTATTCTATCTTTTTGATTAATGTTTACATGATATATCTTTTTGTATCCTTTCAGTTTTAATATATTTGATTTATATTTATTTTTTTTTCTTTTATTAAATTTTTATTTTTACTTTATTTTACTTTACAATACTGTATTGGTTTTGCCATACATTGACATGAATCCACCACGGGTGTACATGCGTTCCCAAACATGAACCCCCCTCCCATAGTCATCTTACAGTTGGGTCTTGCTTCTTTTTATCCAGTATGATAACCTCTGCCTTTCAATTGTAATGTTTAAACATCTACACTTTTGTGTAACTATTGATACGATTAGATTTAAGCCTACAACCTTGCTATTTGTTTTTCATTTGCCCTATTATTTGCTCTTTCTTAATCCTCTTCTCCTGCCTTCTTTCTGGGGCTTCACAGATGACTTAGTGGTAAAGAATCTGCCGCCAATGCAGGAGATGCAAGAGACTCGGGTTTGATACCTGCATGGGGATGATCCCCTGCAGAAGGAAATGACAACCCACTCCAGTACTCTTGCTGGGAAAATCCCACGAACAGAGGAGTCAGACAGGCTGCAGTCCATGGGGTTGCAAAAGAGCTGGACACAACCGAGCACGGCACGATCCTGCCTGCTTTTGGATTCAGAATTTTTTAATATTCCAATAATACCATTGGCTTGTTAGTTACACCATTTGTTTAATTTTATGAGGGTTACAGCACACGACAGTTTATCTTTCACTGATACTATATATGCCATTTTAGATGTAACATAGAAGCCTTATGACAGCATATTTTCATTGCATTGTGTTTCTATATATGTAACAATACATTGTATTACTTTCTCCTTAAAGACAATTAAGTTTCATAGAAATTTAAAAGTGGTAGAAAGAGCATTTTATATTTACTCATGTACTTACTCTTTCTAGCGCTCTTTATTCTTTTGTATATATCCACGTTTTCATCTGGTCTCATTTTCCTTTAGCCTAAAGAAAAATTTTAAATATTTATGTTGGCAATAAATTCTGTCAGCTTTTATCTAAAAAAATCCTTTATTTTACCTTGTTTTTGAAAGCTATTTTCTCCAGATATAGAAATTCTAAGCTGATAGTTTGATTGGCTGGCCGATTAAAGATATCATTCCATTGTCTTCTGATTAGTTTCTGAAAAGAAGCTTGTGGTTATTCTTAAATATTATATGTAATGTGTTTTTATACTCCTAGTGCTTTAAAGATGTTTTTCTTTATTACTGTTCTTCAGCTATTTGATTATGAAGTGCCTTAGTGTGTTTATCCTACTTAAGGCTCATCTAGTTCCTTGGATCTGTGAGTTCATCAAATTTGGAAATTTTTGACAATTTATTTTCCTTTAAAATTTCTTTCCCCACCTCTTCTTAGATTCTTATTACATGAATGTTAATTTCATCTTGTTCCACAGGTCATTAAGACTCTGTTCAATTTTCTTTTCAGATTTTTTTCTATTTATGCTTTTATTTGAATAGTTTCTATTGCTATGTCTTCAGGTTCACTGGTGTTTTCTTCTCTAGTGTCTAATCTGTGGCTAATCCCATTCAGTGAATATTTCATTTTAGATATTGTATGTTTAATTTCTAGAAGTTCCACTAGATTCTTTTTATTTAAAAAATCATTCATTTCCTCATTCTATTTATATTTTTATTTAACTATTTTAGCATATGCAAACATTCATAACTATTTTTAAATTCTTTTTTTTTTATTTTTAAATTCTTGATTACTGATTCCATTATGTTTGTCATTTCTAATTTCACTTTAAATGGTTGATTTTTTTCTAGGTTACAGGTCACATTATCCTGTTCCTTAAATTATCTAATAGTTTTTTATTACAAGCTGAACATTGTATTATGCTGTTGGATTCTGAATTTTTGTGACTTCCCTCAAGGAATGTTAAACTTTGTTTTGACAGGCAGATGAGTTTTTGCAAATGCTTGATTCTTTCAAGGTTGAAGCTTTGTTAGGAGAGGTCTATAATAGACTTTACTCTAGGACTAGTTTAACCCTTTTACTAAAGCAAGCCTTTCTGGGGTCTCTGTTGAATATTGAAATATTTATAGTGCCTCTCCATCTTGAAAGGTCAGAACTCTAACTTATCCTAGACTTGTGTGAGTTCTGGGAATTGTTCAGCTTAAAACCCTTTGGTCATTCTTTGCCCAGCTTTGGGTAGCTAAGGATTCAGCAACAGATTTAAAGGGATTCCGTGGAAATTCCTGGATTGTTTTTAATGGGTAGCATCCTCTTCTCTAGTGTTCTTCCCTGAAAATTATAATTACTTCAGTCTCTTTCTCTCTAATGTCTATATATTTAACCAGCAAGATTTGTGATCCCTTTCATGGAACCATGATCCAGAAAACACCTCCAGGCTGAAATATGAAATAACTATCAAGCTTACCTTATTTGTTCCCCTTCTTTAAGGAAGCACAGCCCTGCACTGTCGTTGTCTAATGCTTGAAAACAGTTACTTCATGCAGTTTGTCTAGATTTCTAGCTGTTTACAATGGGAGGAAAGTCTGATCCCAGTTACTCCACCATGACCATAAGTGCTTTTCCACTGCTTCTCTTCCAGGCTTCCATGGGATACAACTATGCATTTATATGTTAAGTGCTCATGTTTCTTTGCTGTGCACGAATGATATTATGTTTCCCTGGAGGCTCAGTTGGTTAAAAATCCACTTATAATGCAGAAGACCCAGGTTCAATCCCTGGGTTGGGAAGATCCAGTGGAGAAGGAAATGGCAACCCATTCTAGTGTGCTTGCCTGGGAAATCCCATGGACAGAAGAGCCTAGCGGCCTGCTGGAGCCCTTTTGATGCCAAATTTCACTTCTGTTTTAGATTACTGTAACAGTGTTTTAAATGTCTATTCTCTCTCACTACAGACTTACTCCATACTGCTAACAGAGTAAATATTTTCCAGACATCAATCAAGTTGTATGGTACCAAATTCAAAGCAGAAGTGAGTGAATAGCTCTCTTGACCTTTTGCACTATACTCTGTTATAGGGATCTCAAGGATCTACTGCTGCTCTCTTTATTTCTTTCACCATCTTTTTGAGAAAATAATCATTTAAGTCTTTGACTACAATTTCCGTACTTTCTACAAGACATATTAGCAAAATACCTGGAAATGGGCCCAAAGGTAAATTCCAATAATAGATACCACACTGTCCTAAGAATTGCTTCACCTCTGGTGACTAAGGTTTCTTTCCCAGATTACACTCATTGCACTTGGCTTCCTTATTCCTAATGATGAGCCTTCTAAAATCTCAGGCAAAAAGACTTTGGGCACAGGAAGACACATCATCTCATAGGACATACAAAGCATATCTCAACCCCTGCAGTAGACACAACTTGAGTTCTCTCCCAAGAGACCCTTCAGCCTCTGTTCACATAGATTTCTGGTATCCCAAAAGAAAGAGAGATTTCTGACTCCTACTCAGGTTAAAACTGGGATCCCTAGGGACTTTCCTGGTGGTCCAGTTGTAAAGAGTCTGTCTTCCAGCGAAGCGGATGCAGGTTTCATCTCTGGTTGGGGAACTAAGATCCTATATGCTGGAGGGCAACTAAACCCACATGCGTAACTACTGAGCCTCCAAGCTACAACCAGAGAGAAGCCCACGCACCACAACTATGACCTGATGCAGGTATAAAATGAATGAATGAATATAACTTTTCAACCTGGAATTTCATCTGCATAAAACAAGATTCTTTTTCTTGTTTAGTTCTTCCTTGTTCTGACTTATTATACTATGCCCAGTTAATATTGTGGTCCCTTATTTCTTTGTGTTTGCCTGTGCATCTGCCTATCCCTTTACAAATTTATTTTTTCTAACATTAACTTAGTTGATTGTCCAAAAGGTAAAATATAGTCAAATTTTGCTTTTTTAAAATATGACCGTCTTTATATTTTAATAGGGGAGTTTAATGCATTCATACACATCATTACAACTAGTTTTTTTTTCTTTCATCTTATATTAACTGTCTATCTTTTTCTACTTGTCTATTGGTAGATGGATTCTAGTTTCTTTGCATTCACTTTCTTTAATGCATTAGAAGACAAATGTTGGCTCTAATACCACTATTCCCCGTTTAATATTTTTCAAAAATGAATCTCAATTTACACTTTTCTAATTGTCATGTTGGAATCTTTTAAGATTTTTCTATTTAAGATAAATAGCTAAACATACTTTAATGTTCTCTTCTTCCAACTCCATGCTTCATCATTTTTTAGAAGGATTATTGTATTATATTATTCTATTTTTACATCATGTAAAATGTCTAGAAAAGCTCAAAGTGGCTGACATATTTGAAAAGTACCTTTTTCTTGGTTTCTCCTTTTCCTCTTTCTTGGAATGAGGATACGAAGCCTGTAGCTCTAGCATCCACCATGTGACCATGAGATGATTTTGAGGGTGGAAGCTATACACTAAGAATGATGCAACAGGAAACTGGAAAGATCCTGGGTAACCTGATGATACGGTGGTCTTCCTGCTGAATTACTTATCAGGAAACTTCACGTTCAGTTTAGTTCAGTTCAGTCGCTCAGTCGTGTCCGACTCTTTGCGACCCCGTGAATCGCAGCACGCCAGGCCTCCCTGTCCATCACCATCTCCCGGAGTTCACCCAGACTCACATCCATCGAGTCCGTGATGCCATCCAGCCATCTCATCCTCGGTCCTCCCCTTCTCCTCCTGCCCCCAATCTCTCCCAGCATCAGAGTCTTTTCTAATGAGTCAACTCTTCGCATGAGGTGGCCAAAGTACTGGAGTTTCAGCTTTAGCATCATTCCTTCCAAAGAAATTCCAGAGTTGATCTCCTTCAGAATGGACTGGTTGGATCTCCTTGCAGTCCAAGGGACTCTCAAGAGTCTTCTCCAACACCACAGTTCAAAAGCATCAATTCTTAGGCACTTAGCCTTCTTCAGCCTTCATTTTGCTTAAGCTACAATTCTTTGGGGCCTCTGTTATCAGCAGCTAAACACAGTTCTCAGCTTTACAGCAAAGAATGGGGGAAGGACATTTCAGATTGAGAAAATTGCAAGAGCAGAAACATTGGTGTATGAAAATATGGTAAGGTCAGGAAATGACAAAAAGTCCATTCCATTGTGGTTGAAAACCAGGATATATGGTAAAATAGAGTTATGCTGCTAAGTCACTTCAGTCGTGTCTGACTCTGTGCGACCCCATAGACGGCAGCCCACCAGGCTCCCCCGTCCCTGGGATTCTCCAGGCAACAACACTGGAGTGGGTTGCCATTTCCTTCTCCAAAGCAGGAAAGTGAAAAGTGAAAGTGAAGTTGCTCAGTCGTGTCCGACTCTTAGCGACCCCATGGACTGCAGCCTACCAGGCTCCTCCGTCCATAGGATTTTCCAGGCAAGAGTACTGGAGTGGGGTGCCATTGCCTTCTCCTAAAATAGAGTTATAGAGAATGTCAAAAACATAGGTAGGAGGGCATTTTTCCAAATCTATTCCAAAAGACAGGATAAAGCCTAAATCACTTTTTCTGGGCTTCAAAGCCCTTCACCACTTGGTCCTCACTCTTCCAGACTTATCAACTGCTTCTCATGTACCTGGCGTTCTAGACACATGGAATTACTTGCCATTGCTGGAATTCATGAATTTTTTACCTTTGTGTCTTGGCCCTTTCCCTACCTCTCTGTCTGACAAATGTGTGCTCAGCACTTTAGATAAAGCCCAGGATTATCTCTGCCCCTCTGCCCCACCAATCCAGCTGTACTGTCTCCTCTGACTCCCCACAGCTTTCTATTACTACCTCTATGAGAGATCTTATACTCTACTCAAGGACTTACTTATCTGCCTCTATTCTGAGATCACAAGCTTCTAAAGGGTAAGAACTCTCTTGTGTTTAATTACTCTGCTCATGAGAGAGCAGGCTGCCTACTACATACCAAATTCTCAATAGGTAATTGCTCATTAGAAAATGATGGAGTGAACCATGGAATGAAGAGCTTTGATGCCAGGTTAAGGAATTCAGACTTTATCCTGCAAACCCTGGAAGGCAGCAGAATGGAATGGGAGGAATCCATGTGGTTTTGGAATTCTCTTTCCATGGCTGGTAGGAAAGAGAGACTGGAAACCAGGGGAAAAGCCCAGAAAGGGGAAAAATTATCAAGAGCAGCTGCTGGGGCAGCTTCCATCAAGGGCCCCTGCCCTGTCCTGAAATGGTTAAGGTGGTCAAGGCATACTCCTCCACAGAGGAGAAATTTCCCTGTCCTTGCCTAAGTGAATGGCTGGGATTAAAGTGACAGCCCACCTTAGTGATGGCGGCATAATTGGTTGTTCAGCTCTGTCCTTGTCAGAGCGCTGACAGTTCTGCAGATGTCCTGCCCGGCTCTCCAAAGGTTAGCCTCAGCTGGTGCGGCTGTTCATTAATCATTCCTCCCTGACAGGCCTCCGTGCAGCCCACAGCTGCCACACCAGCCCCACAATCCCCACCCTACCCAGACAGGCTGGAGGCAGCCCTGACTCTCCCAGGGGCTGGTCCCCACATAGGGAGACAGGCGGTCTGTGTCCCTTCCACCCCGCCTGCTACTACTGCTGAATGAGAAACACTGATTAAGGAATTTTCTGGGGTTTCTCCTTCCCAGAACTAGGGTCTGAATCACCTTACAAGCTAACCTGACATCCCTGACTTTATCTGTTCCTCTCCTCCACCCCCATAGAAGCTTCTTACTGAGCTGAAGGCAATCCTAGCCCAAGAGTTCTAGAAAGGCAAGAAGGCCAATGGGTTTGGGGTCAGTCATGCTGGGAAGATGCAGAACCTGGCTTAGGGTGTAAGTCCTAAGTGCATTCAAGCTATGAATTCCAGAAACTCTAGAAAGATGCTCATGAACCACCATTTATGACCCCAAACAGAACATGTGCATTTGTGCACAGGCTGATTCTAGCCCCAAATATATTAAGGAAAAGACTATCCTTCTGGTCCTTGGGGCAGAATAAGCTGGAAGTCAGCTGGGGAGTTTTGACTGTGTTCAAAAGCAAGCAGCTCCTCTCCTCTGCCCTCACCCTTTCTCTTTCCTTACCAAAGTCAGCATGATGGATGGAGCCAAGGATGGTGGATGGGATTCTAGTCAGAGCAGAGAGGTTGAAGGAAGGGTTGGCAATCTAGGCATGGGGAAAAGAGAGACCAGAGGACAGGGCCTGGGTTGGGATAGAGAAGAGATTGCAGTCTGGGTTAGGAAATGTTGTCAGCTGTGAGGGTGAGGTCAGAGTTGAGATGAGGTGGAAAGGGCTGATTAGAAAAATCATTTCCCATCCCAAGACTAAGAGTGTAAAATGCCTTTTTGAGGATCTGCTGTCAGGCTCCAAAATTCCTCAAGCTCTCTTCCTACTTTCCTTCCTCTTTCCCCTTTTAGTTCTTGATTTTCTAGGCCGTAATTTTAACACTTCCTCATCTGACCCTCTTTCCTTGGCCACCTTGTCCGATGCCCCGAATGCATCAGATTTTGCTCCCAGCCAACCAGACCCAGGACTCGGAATTCCACCTCCATCCCTGGCTCAGCCTTCCTTCAAGAGGAAGAGCACGTTCCCGAGGCCCAGGCTTCAGCCACGGGCTGCCAGTCGGCATGTGCACAATGCAGGAGTCATCATTTCCGCCCATTGATTAGCTGTCCACCCGTGAAGTTTCCAGAGGAGCAAACAAGGACACCGAGAGATTAGCATTCAGCTCGCCTTTTGGACTCTAAATCACAAACACCTGCATTTTTACATCCGAAGACCCCACACACAGTCAGTCCAGAAACCCAGAGAGTAGAAGCCAAGCCCCCCCAAACTTGCTCTTTGCGACCCATGCACTATACAGTCCATGAAATTCTCCAGGCCAGAATACTGAAGTGGGTAGCCTTTCCTTCTCCAGGGGATTTTCCCAACCCAGGGATCGAACCCAGGTCTCCTGCATTGCAGGCAGATTCTTTACCGGCTGAGCCACCAGGGAAGCCCAAGAATACTGGAGTGGGTAGTCTATCCCTTCTCCAGCAGATCTTCCAGACTCAGGAATTAAATCGGGGTCTCCTGCATTGCAAGCAGATTCTTTACCAACTGAGCTGTGAGGGAAGCCTCTGATAAACAAGAGAATTTCCCAAATGCTTCCTCATGACCTTACCTGGCACGCTTTCACATTTGTCATTCTGCTGCATTTTCCCAGTCCCTTCTCAAGGAAGATATAATTATCCCCATCTGCCATCTGAGAAAAGAAAGGCTTAGAGAGAGGCTACATGACTGGTCCAAGATCATGCAGCTGAGGTGCAGGCACCTTAACACTCAAAGCCGAGTCCCCTGAGTTTGCAAATCCTCTATCCTTCCCTTTCATTGCATGGCTTCTTGGCTTGCTGTGACTTGAAGCCAGGGCTCTTCAAGGGCAGTACTATTGATATTTTGGGCAGAATAATTCTTTTTGTGGGTACTGTCTTGTGCATTGGAGGGTGTTTAGCAGCATGCCTGGCTTCAACCCACTGGATGTTAGAAGCAGCTTCTCTCCCAGTTGTGACACCAGAAATGTCTCCAGACATTGCCAAAGGGGATGCAATTTCAACTTTAGTTGAGAATTGCTGTGTTATGCCTTTCCTTTCTGTGACACTTTTGAAATGATGTCTATCTGAGGCAAGGGGCTGTTTCCATGTGTGGGTCAGAGATACCTCACTGTTTGAGGGAAAGTCAAGAAATACAGAAAGGTCCAGAAGACCATGCCTGGTAATGATAATGAAAGTTGAGAAGGGTGTCTCTTAGCAGGGATTTAGGAGGCAAACATGAGGGTGGGGTGAAGTGATTAAATTGGGAAATTGAGCCAACTCCCCATCTTTTCATGTATCCTTGAGTTTCTCTACCAGGTCCCCCATCAATCCATCCATCACATGTCTCCTTACCCATTCTGCAACTACTCCCTGGTATAAGGCCTATGCAAGGCACCATATGGAAGAATAAGTCACCCATGGATCCTTCAGGCAGTGCTGTGGAAGGCTGTTGGGGGTCTCAGTCCTGCCACTGAAAGCCCATGCATCTTGAGCAGATCTCTGAGCTTTGGTTTCCTCAAACTGAGGATAATCACAGATATCTCATAAAATCATAGCAAGGACATAAAGAGCTAATGCATGCAAAAAGTACTTTATACGCTATGTAAATGTTAGCTCTTATTATGGGGAATGTTGGGCAGATACAAAGAAAACTGTAATATCAGGCATTCAGTGTTAAAAGATACAATTAAAAATGGACAAAAGACTTGGACAGGAATTCACAGGAAAAGAAATACAAAGAGCCAATAAATATAAAAAGATGCTGCAACTCACTAGTATTTAGGGAAATACAAGTTAGAGCAATAAAATGCCACTTGTCAGTCAGCAGATGGGCACAAATGGAAACTATTTACTCATAACCTCGAAAAGCTGGTGAAAGTGTGAGGAAACAGACATCTCCATATTGTTACTATACCCTATCTGGTAGTAACTGCAGGAATTAAGTATGTCACAGCCTTTGACCCAGAAGTCACACATGTGAGACTTTTCTATAGAGGAAAAAAAGATATGTGTCCAAAGATTGCAGAACAAAAAACAAGGGGTGAATAAATGTATGGAACATAATAAAACCATTAAAATTAATTATATATATGTGAACTGGCATGAAGGAATGTTCACAATATACTGCCAAGTTAAAAAGAAAAGGTAATTGTGTATATATGTAGTAAGATCCCATTTAAAAATTAAGAGAAGGACTTCCCTGGTGGTCCAGTGGTTAATAATCCGCTTTCTAATGCCGGGGATTTGGGTTCAATCCCTGGTAGGGGAACGTGCTTCGGGTCAACAAAGCCCTCACACTGTAATTACTGAGCCCACGTGCTCTGGAGCCGGTATGCCGCAGGGAAGACTCAATGCAGCCACAGTAAAAAGAAAAAAAAATTAAGAAAAAAACCCTTTATGTATGTGAATATAAGGATGAATAGGTCAGCGTGGGTACGCAATGGAAGGCACTGGAAGATGCAGAGAAAACAAACGTTGGTCATCCAAGGGGAATGCAAACGTGAGGGTGAAACAGAGAGAGAGGAGAGAAAAGAAAAGAAAACTTTTCCTCGCATATTTCTGTATTGCTTGATTTTGTTACAGTGAACACTATTGTTTGTAATGTGAAATAAAGAATTAAAGGTCTTATTGAAGGAACAGGAGAAGGGATAGGGAGGAGAATTATTCCTCCGTGGAGAAGATGGCAGGGCTGGGTTTGAAAGGATGAGGCCACCTAGGACCTTTCACAACCGGAGCTGGGGAGAATCTGGGCAGAGCCATGGGACAAGAGTGCCAACCTTTAGGCCATACCTAAACTTGCATGAGTGCAAGGCAGCTAGGACTGCAGTCAGACCCAGCTGGGCTGGGCTTAGCACAGACAGAGAAATGAATGACTGCCCAACAACCAGCCCTGGGAGCTGAGAGTCAAGGATACAGCAAAGCCATGGCCACTCTGCTCTTGACTGAGGCCACACAGGGACTAGTCAGTGGATTTCTCCACACAAGAGCCTTTTGAAGGAAGCCTTCTCTGCATCCCCCATGGATGCAGGAGTAGAGGAGAAAAGAAAATTGCAAAGCCAGTTGGAAAAGCTTCCTACTTTGCCTTCAGTATTAAAGAAATGCAAAGGTGATGAATTAGGCAAATTGGTTGATGTCAAGTTGTATCCATCAGAATGATTCAGAGCCTGCAATGAGTAATAGTAATGGGGAATAGCTGTTACTAAGAGTAACCAAATTAGCGTTATCGAAAAAGACAAAAGAAAAGCAGGTGCCCAGCAAGCACCCCATCCCTGAGCCTGCCCCTCGGTCTGCAAGTCCTGGATTCTGCACCGGACCCATCCTGGAACTGGGGAGCTGCTTCTCACTTGCAGGATTCTGATTGGGGTGGGAGCTTCCACCAGATCAAAGAACGCTCACATCCACGTTCTTATCTGATTGCATTCTGAACAGGCCCATGGCATTGACTTCATTTCACTGGAGGGATACGGAAACTCAGTGAGGTGGAAAAGTTTACCCAGAATGTACCAAAATCGAGCTTTAAACTCAAGACTTGGAAATCTGAATCCAGGACCCAAGTCCCTGTATTTTCCATAGAAACTCCATTAGTAAAAATGATCTACTTTTCTCCCCAGCCATTAGCAATGAAAAGTAGGACCTAGATTGATATACAGAGAGAGAAAGGGAGAAGGCAAAAGGTCCCTCGGAGCAGAGCACAGCACCACAGAAAACTCCCTTCAGGCCCTGTCCATGTTCAGAAGGGCTCTGGAGCCAGGCACCTGGGTTTGATGGACATGCTTTAGGAGACTGGACATCTCTGGCCTTTTGGGCTTAAGGAGCCCTACTGTGTTCCATGTGACCCCAACACAGGGGGTTAGAATTGACTGGCCCAGGGCACACCTGAACCATCAAGAGCTAATGGACCTCAGGGCAGTCACAAAAGATGCCTGGAGCCAGTTTACTTTTGTATCAAGAATTTGAGCAGGAAACAAAGGAAGAGGATGCTGGCTGCTAGATGCTAGCTGCTAGCTGCTAGCTGCTAGACGGCCCATGTGGATACCTGGGTGTATTTGTTTCCTAGGAAAGCTGTTACAAAGTGCCACAAAGCAGCTGTCTTTAAGAAACAGAACCTTTATTCTCTCACAGCTCTGGAGGGTAGAATTCCACGATCAAGGTGTCAGCGGGGCCAGGTTCCCCCAGATGGCTGGTGGGAAGAATCCTTCTGTGCTTCTCGCTGCCAGGGGCTGCTGGTGGTCCTAGCATTCCTTGACTTGGACTGCACCTTCCAATTTCTGTCTGTCTTCGCATGACCCCTATGTGTTATGTGTGCCACTGTGACACTTATAAGGACACCAGGGATTGAATTTTGGGCCCAACCAAATTTGGCATGAACTCATTTTTCCTTGCTAACATCAGCAAAGATTCTATTTCCAAATAAGGGTACATCCACAGATACCAGGGCAGGTGGGAGTGTCAGGTAGGACTTCAGCCTACCTTTTGTGGAGACGCAGCTGAACCCACAACAGTGGGCCACAATGATATGGCAGAGAAGGCCCATGGACACCTGCCTCTGGGACCCCCAGAGACACCCTCAACTTACAACTCCCTCCCCGTCCAGCTGCAGAGAGGCTGAGCAGCCAGCAGTGGGTTCCTGTCAGAATTCTCCTTTCGAGTTCATCTATCTCACTGCAGGTGTACTCCCAACGCTACCCTCTGTGTTTGTGATGGCTTGATGAGGGTTATTCCTGGCCATCGAAAATGAGCCCTAAATAAAACTGAAGTTCAATGTTTATTTTTTCTCCCATAAATTTGCTTTATTTCATAATTAAAACCCTAAAAGGATGAAGATGCTTCAGAGATTACTTTTGTTGGAAAGTAGAACATTTCTCCCTTGTGTCGGCCCAGCCTAGTCACTGTGATAACTTTTTCTGCTGAAACAGCCACCTCCTGTCACCGGGATAAAATGAGGATGCCCAAGGCACCCCAGGAAGCCTGGCTTAGAATCACTGGTGCATTCCTAAGAGGTCTTAGGTTAGACCCTAAAGAAATCAGACCAGGAAATACAGCATTCTTGAAGCAAGCCATGAAACAGCTGCCTGCCTCCAGTGGGGCTGGCCTGCCTGAGTCATCGCTGAGTGGGAAGGGACTGCAGCCAGCTAGCTGTCCCACCGGTCGGGGTTTGAATTTCTCTGCAAAGTCACACTTCTTGTAAGTCAAACAGCCCCAAGGAGATGGCCGGGGTCTGGATGGCAGCTCTGCTCTCTCTCCCTTCCCTCTTGACCCCAGTCATCCTCCCAAGCACAGAATTCTCCCTGCTAAGAGTTCTCCCGAGAGGCAGAGACCCTGGGGATGGTACTGGTAGTATACATCCTGTCCGTAGGCAAGGAGATAGGAGGGCCTTGTGATCCAAAACATCAGCTGCCATGCCTGTTCTAATTATAGAAATGCACTCATATATGTGTTTATTGAGAAGGTTGAGGGGGCTCAGAATTCCACAGCTTTAAGGGTCACAAAACCCCTCTATCCCTAGCTAGTGGGACGCTGCTGTATGGAACAGGGAGCTCAGCTTAGTGCTCTGTGATGACCTAGAGGGGTCGGATGATGGGGTGGGAGGGAGGCTCAAGATGGAGGGGATATGAGTATATTTATAGCTTATTCACACTGTTGTACAGCAGAAACTAACACAATGTTTTAAAGCAATTATATCCCAATTAAAAAAAAAAAAAACAAACCTCTATCTGGTTCATCCTCAGTATCGTGAAGTTCTCTCAGCACAGCTAGAGCACCCTAGAGGACCCCTCAACCTCCTGGAAACATTCCAGATCCAACATTACAGGCAACCCCTGCTCCGTCCCCTTTGTACGAGCTCGGTGCTTTTGTGGACATTTATACACAAGTCCCAGTGCTTACTCATTTACAGCATGCAGTGCTGACATACAAACCACAAACAGAGCAATAGGGAAACCTGAGAAGCCAGTTCGGGGAGCTCCCAAGCTCTGGGCCTCCCTTGTAATTTAGAAAGAAAGTGAAGTCACTCACTCGTATCCAAGTCTTTGTGACCCCATGGACTGTAACCTACCAGGCTCCTCGGTCCATGGGATTTTCCATGCACAAGTACTGGAGTGGGTTGCCATTTCCTTTTCCAAGGGATTTTCCTGACCCAGGGATTGAACCAGGGTCTTCCGCATTGCAAGCAGATGCTTTACCATCTGAGCCACCAGGGAAAGCCACCTTGTAATTTAATGGCCCCCCTAATCCTCACCTGTACCCTCAGCATCCCTGCCTCCCTTTAAGAGGCCTAATCCTGAGCCCAGGCAGCAGCAACTTAAACTCCGGCCAGTACTTGGGACTCGGCATCAGTGTTATTGGTGAATCAGACCTAAACCCTCTTTCCTGGTTTTCAGCTGCACTAATGCTGTGCTTCCTGGGCTTGAGCTACTTATACAGTTGTGTGTACCATGTTAAAACGGGGCTTCCCAGGCGGTGCTAGCACGTACCTGCCTGCCAGTGCAGGAGACGTAAGAGACGTGGATTTGATCCCTGGGTCGGAAGATCCCCTGGAGGAGGGCGTGGCAACCCACTCCAGTCTTCTTGCCTGGAGAGTCCCATGGACAGTGGAGCCTGGGGATCCATGGTCTCTAGGGTCACTAAGAGTCAAACATGACTGAAGCGACTGAGCTCACATGCAGCATATTAAAACCTCTTGGACTGGGGTCCAGCTTGTTTTTCCTCTCTCCCAGGGACTGCGGTCCTAGTGAAACTCAGATCAGAGGCCACCTAACAACAGGCTTCCCTTTTGCTTATAGAGTGAGTCGGGAGGGGTGGGGAGGACTGCCAGTCCTATGCAGGGACCCTAAGTACGTCCTGTCACACCCCAAGGCAAAACATTGCATCATATATGACCAGCACAGAGGTGAGTTGTCCCTATGGCCCTTTTGGACCTTGCCCTCAAAAGAGTCCAGCACTGAACACCCAACAGCTGGTTATCAGGACATTTCCCAGGGTAGGAATAAACAGAAAACCCCATTCTGTTAATCCAAGTTTTCTGGGCTTAGAAGGACCCACAAAAGCATCTAGTTCAGTGTGCCATTTTACAGAAGAGAAAACTGAGGCCGCCGACTCTGGACTGGGCAGGGAGGTAAGATCAGAGGCAGAAACATACTTATCAACTCTTCTGTTGAGAGTTACTCTAGACTAACCATTAGAGATTCAGCCTCTGATATTGGGGAGCAGAATATCTCGAGAAAGGCAAACCAAATGCAGAAATGCAATCCAGTCGGGGAGAGGGATGGTGGACAGTACCTGATGGACTGTGGGGGTGAGAACACAGCCCTCTAGCTCTCTAGGGTGCCAGGAAAGGCCGACGAGGGCCAAGGAAATGTGGTTTGCACTTCTGAGGTAGTATTTGCCCAGCTAGAGGTGTGACTCCAGTGCATTTCACCTTTTCATTTACAGTACTAAACCAAACTAAACACGGTAACAGAGTAAATCAGAGAATTAGTTATGAAGGTTGCATATTAAGCAGTCTGAAATTGATGGCGTAGAAATAAGAAAGGGCTTTATTTTTCTCTAAGCATTGCCTTTACACATGCTGTTTCTGATTTCCCCTCCCTGTCCTCTGACACCATCTCTGGCAGAACTCAGAGCTGTCCTCTCCCTTATAGTCATGGGAACATTCTGTTTAATAATTGAGGCTTATTTTCAGGTATCAAAGAGTCCAAGGCTATCCAAGTCAAAACCTGCCAAATTGAAATTTTAGTCTTGCATGTGATTCAATGCCACTTTCTTTCATCCAGCTCAGAACTCATCCCTGGGCCTGAGAAAGGGGTGTGATCTGCTAACTATGGAGAAGTGGTGTGGTCCATTGGCTGTGGGTAAGGGGTGTGGTCCACTGACCAGGGAGGAGGGGTGGTCCACTGACCATAAAGAAGAGGCGTGGTCTCTTCTTCCTCTTCCTTCTTCCATGCTCTTCCCTTTCTCATTCTCATCTCTCTGCCGCTTTTGGCTACTCCAGAATCGGGACAGAGATTAGAAGAAAAGAGAAGAAGTCTTTCACCTAACTGGTCCTATAATTTCCTTCCAGACAATGCTGTTGGCACTGATGCCCTTGATATGCCAGGACTTTGGATGCTGACTCTCTCATTGGGAGGTTCCTTCTGGCATTTCCATCCTAAACAGTCTCTTGATGTGAGCAATGTGTCGTCTGGCTTGAGCTCTTGTCCTCCTCCTCCCAGCCCAGGACCTCTATTGATGGAATCGCCTTTCCTAGAAGGCAGAGTGTCTTCACCACTGATACAACTTAAGCTCAGCTACCTCCAGAGCACCCGCTTCCCTCTTGAGATACCTGTGTGTTCTTGCCATGTTCAACAGTGACGTGCAGGCTGGCCATCCATTGTCCTACTTTTGGCCTCACAGATGACTCCTGTCACCACTTGCCAGCAAAGTTCCCCAGGCACAGGTTTCCATACATACCAAGGATGCAGACCAAGCTCTCCAAAGATCTCCCACTGTGCTCCACTTCCAGGCATCACCAGGTAGTCCTGGAAGTTTCTGCCGCTCAGCAGTTATCCAGCTGGTGTGTGAAATGCCCATGTGCACTGCTGCTGGCATCTCAGGCTCTGAGTAATTCACCTGGAATTGCTGCCACTTGGCTTTGGACAGGAGGATATCCCCTTATCTTTACCACAGGGCAGAGGGCACCTGGAACAGCTCTCCTCACTAGGCCAACAGCTCACTACACTTCCAAATTCTCTCCTTCAATCCTTCTATATGGACTGAAGATGGTTGATGAGGAAAAGACTGGGGACCAGTCACACTTTCTTTCTGGAAGCCTCCAGAGAGGGCACCTGGCTGCTATGGCCTCCACCTTTGGTACTTTTGCTAATATTTCAAGACAGCAGATGTTGTCTTGAAAGCAAATTCAGCATCATATTTCATTTACATTACTGCTTTGATAGATGAAGGTAATGTGTTTAATTCCTAGACTTTAGAGATCACCTGGGGCATTCCAGGTGGCTCAGTGGTAGAGAATCTGCCTGTCATTTCAGGAGAGGCAGAGGGGCAGGTTTGATCCCTGGGTCGGGAAGATCCCCGGAGGAGGAAATGGCAACCCACTCCAGTACTCTTGTCTGGAAATCCCATGGACAGAGGAGCCTGGCAGGCTACAGTCCATGGAGTCGCAAAGAGATGGAACAACTGAGTGATGGAGCGCACACACAAACACACACACACACAGATCATCTAACCTTATGTTGGGGATGAGACCCTGAGGTCCAGAAAGGGGAAGGACTGGTCAAAATGTGGGTCAGGGCAGATCTGGGACCAACCCCAGAGGCCCTGCCCTGAGAGACCTATGCTGCACCCCCTGCTTTGTCCTGGGCTCATCATTGCTCTGTGGAAAGCATGTCTGGGATGATTCCCTGGTTACTGAAAGTTAAGACATTTGGAAGAGACGCCAGGCCTGCAACTGTGATGCCGACTCAGGGCTGAAAGCAGGGAGTGGATCTCTGGCTCCAGGAAAGGGAGTAAAAAGCTAATGCCAGGCGGGTCAGGAGCCCTTACGGAGAAATGTGACAGTAATTAAGGAGGAAGCCGGCCTTCTTGTCCTGGGTCATGACCACTCCCCTTAGTCTCTGTCGAGGTCGCTTGAAGCAGAAGATTGTATCCGGCTGAGGCACAAGCTCAGGAAAGTGTTCAGGACAGCTTTATTTAATTCCCTGTCCATATGGAAATGCCCTCCACTGAACAGTTTGGAAGCCACAATTGCATTAGCCGTCTGGAGCTCCCATAAGCTCAATCAAGCCATAATCAAGGATCTTCTGTGATTGTCCATTATCTGCCTCTCAGCCAGAGAGGCACGTTCTTGGGGGAAAGTGATCAGAGAGCTGCGTTCCTGGCACTAATTACATGCTAGCCTGCATCTGCGTCCCTCCCGCGGCTGTCAGGAGCCGTCGTGGATGGCCCCAGGATGCTTCTGTGCAGGTGACCCTCAGCAGGCTCAGAGCCCAGAATAGAGTCCATGCAGACCGGTCTGAGGACAGCCTCCCAGGCAGACAAGGTCTCGCCAGTTTAAGTGTGGTTGTATGTTTTACATTGAATACACCCCGGGTGCTCGGGGAAGGGCTACTGCTGGGTCAGCAGATAATTCACGGCAGGAACCCAGCGAACATCTGGAGATGTAGTGAAAACAACCAGATGGGTACCTCGTGAGAACGGCAAGGATGAGGAGGAGGCAAGCGCCAGATCCAGCAGCCAGCCCCCTCTGAACAAAAGGCCATCCTTTGGGGGGCGGGGAGCTGGGGGGAATGGAGGACAAGCCTGCTACCACCTGACCTTGGCTCATTCTAGCAACACTCTCACTGCCCACATCGTGCCTCCTCAGCCCCATCCCAGTGGGCTCCTCTGGTCCTGCGCTTTCCTCCTCTTTGCCTGGTGGCTTGCTTGCCCCTCAACACAGCACATCCAAACTTGATTTGGATCTCATTTCCGGGACCAGCTTCTAATGGCACAGCTGCCCTCAAAGCTTTCAAGTTCACCCAAGCATGATGTGACTCTTCTTTATTCATCCCCACAGCACTGTCTCAGCCTGCCTCCCAGCACCTAACCTGGGCTGCAGCCCGCATCCCCCAAACTGAGAACCTGAGAACAGGAGCTGTTTCCAGCTTTAATTTTTCCTTTGTGTTTAGTTGCTCAGTCATGTCTGACCCTTTGTAACCCCATGGACTAGAGCCCACCAGATTCCTCTGTTCATGGAATTCTCCAGGCAAGAATACTGGGGTCGGTTGCCATTCCCTTTTACAAAGGGTCTTCCCAACCTAGGAATCGTCAAACCTGGGTCTCTTGCACTGCAGGCAGATTCTTTACGGCCTGAGCCACCAGGGAAGTGGCTCAGGCAGTAAATTTTCAAAAATTTCATATTTCTTTAGGAAATATGAAAAATCACACAAAAAGACAGGGAATAATAAGACCCTCCTGTGGATACCCCCCCACCAGGGCATATGGTGGTGCTTCACTTTTTTTAAGGCAAAAAAAAATGTGGATAAAGCTGATGTCACCTTAGCGTAGTTATCAGAGACTATAAAGCTCATAAGTGGCTTTGAAGCTTGAGTCTCTGGTATAAGTACCAGTTCTGCCGCTTATAAGCCAGACAACCATGGGCAAGTGGCATCACCCTCTGTGCCTTAGTTTCCATCTGTAAAATGGCTGTGGAGTGTTGTCATGAAAATTCAATAAGTTAATACACATAAGGGTCTCATTACAGTGTCTGTGTGGCATACAGTCAGTGCTCCATAAATGCTGAATTGTCTTCCACTCCTGAACCTGTTTCTCATCTCTCCTCCCGTACCATCCAATAGAATCAGCCACATCACAGATGGAGGATGTATGCTTCCAGTCCCTGCTTTGTCCTTTTACTTCTTTATATACAGATCCTTGAAAAGTAGCTAGTACTTTTTGTATGTGCTGTTTAATTTACACAAATAGTGGTCCTTTGAATTGCAAACACAGAAAGCCCCACTCTGACTTAAATGTTAGAGGATTTACTAGCTCCCACGGGCTTCCCAGGTGGTGCTAGTGGTAAAGAACCCACCTACTTATGCAGGAGACATAAGAGACACTGGTTTGATCCCTGGGTTAGGAAGATCCCCTAGAGGAGGGCATGGCAACCCACTCCAGTGCTCTTGCCTGGAGTAGCCCATGGACAGAAGAGCCTGGCACAGGAGCCTGGCGGGCTGCAGTCCACAGGGTCACAAAGAGCCGGACACCACTGAAGTGACTTAGCACATGCATGAACTAGCTCCCATGGCTGAAAAGTTTAGTGGCAAGGAGGATTGCCAGGGTGATTAATCAGCTCAACAATGTCCTTAAGGACCCCACTTCCTTTGTCTACTGGCTCTTCTTTCCCTGACTCTTAGTTTCAGCCCAGGACGGGCTCCCCTTCGGACTGTAACATGATTGCCAGCCACGCCAGTACTGCATACCTCCTTGTGCCTATCCTGGGAGAGAAGGAGTCAGTTAGGAAGTGCTCCAAGAAGAGAGAGGAAGCTTCTTCCCCAGAAGTCCTGACAAACTTCTCTTCACTTCTTGCGGCTAAACTGGTCCACATAACTATCCCTGAATCACACAACGGTCGGGGGTGGGATTCTATTGGTCAGCATTGTCCGCTTCATGTCCGCCCTGTAAGAGGAGGGGAGAGTTGCCTCTTCCAAAGCACACAGGCTTCACAGTTTGCTGTGGAAACCAGCACAAAATTATATCAAGAGAAGGGACCTACAAATGGTATCTGCCACTTATTAGCCAAACTTACACTGTGCATCTTGCCTTTCTCACTCTGTTTTGTTTTTTTTTTTTTTAGGTCTATCCATTTGGTATAGAGAGACCTAGTTTATTCCTTAAAGCGAATTTTATTCTTTCCTGTGAATAAGACTCATTACTTGGCATTCTCCCACTGATGGATTTTTAATTGCTTTCGTGGCAAACAAGGCTGCAGTGAACATCTGTGCCTGTCTTCTGATGGACCATCTCAGTCATCTTCTTGTTTGCATCTGGCTCCTTCTCCGGGCACCAGGCCTGTGGGAAACCTTGACAAGTACTTATGGAATGAGTGAGCGAGTGAGTGAGTGAATGCTCTTTTCCCCTCTGTTATCAGCTATTGAAATGGTCATTACAGGATGCTGGTCATGGAACCCTACAATGCTAGAGCTCAAGTGGGCCTTCTAATTTCACAAAGGAGCAAACAAAAGCTCAGAGAAGGAAACGGTGGACCAGAAGACACTCCATATGGTCCAGGGCAGAACATGGACTTGAACGCAAGGCCACTAACTTCAGACAGGGTTCTTCACTCCACTCCATTTTGTCCCGTTGTATTGATCTGAGCTGGTCCCTTGCCCCTTTGTGCTGTGTGTTTGAAGTCACTTCAGTCATGTCTGGCACTTTTCAACCCTGTGGACAGCAGCCTGCCAGGCTCCTTAGTCAAGGGGATTCTCCAGGCAAGAATGCTGCAGAGGATTGCCATGCCCTCCTTCAGGGGATCTTCCCAATCCATGGATTGAAACCACGTTTCTTAAGTCTCCTGCCTTGGCAGACGGGTTCTTTACCACTAGTACCACCTGGGAAGCCCATTGCTTCTTTACACAACTTCTTTTACTCCTATGATCTATTCCACAAATTCACCTGTGAGTTACCTGAAGCCTTGCCTATGCTTCTCTTAGCAAGGGGCGGGGAAGCACCTGCGGACAAGGCTCAGGTGAAATACCTCTCTGCTAGCCAAGAGCAAGGCAGCATCCAAACGCATCCCAGGCCTTCCTCGACAAAGCCCCTCCTGAAGGGCAATGGCCCAGAGTCACAGAACCTCTAGCGGGAGTTGCCACCAAAGATCTTCTAGCCCAGTTCCCCAGCAAGTATCCCTGCACACACCTTCCAGCTCTTTCTTGGCCTCTCCAGTGATAAGGCACTTAAACCTCCCTTGGTAGCCACTGTGTTTTGGGGATAGTCCTGCGTGAAAGCCCCACTTGCATGTAACACTCACCTGGGGCTATGGCCTGCCTTCTGGAGCCGCTAAGAACAAAGCCCAATTCATTTTTATGTGTCAGTTTTTCAAATACCTGAAGGATCCTGAGTCCATTCTTTCTCACGGGAAAAAAAATGGCCAGCTTCCAAATGCAGCTTGCATAGAGTGGCTTCTACACACACACACACACACACACGCACATACATCCTGGCTGCCCTGCCCCTTCCCCGCCACTGTGGTTGTCCTGTGTTCCTTATAGGATATAGGCATCAGGATAGGACCCTTCTCGAAGGTCTGAGTGCTTGTACTCATCCTTAGATATCAGCCTAACCGTCACTTCCTTTGGGGATACCTCTTTGAACTCCCAAGTCTGAGTTAGGTGCTCTTGTAGGTGTCCTCCTATCACCCTGCGGTTCCCCATCCCAGCAACCATTCCCCCAGATTTCACAGCCTGTATTCTTGTGTGTACCTGATAGGACCATGTCCACTGCTTTATCCTTGGAGCCCAGAGCACTGCCTGGCAACCTAAAGGCAGCCCTTGCATGTTTATTAAACTAACGAGTGAGATCATTTTATGATGGAAGAGAAAGTGAAGAAATGGGGAAAAAAGGGAAATCATTCTTAAAAGCAGGCAGGGGCAAAAAGAAGAAAAAAGCAAAAGGAAAAACATGGTTTGATTTGTGAAAAATACAGGAGTGGTCCCTTCCTGCCTCTAACTTCAGTGCCTATTCATGACGCTTGAAACGCTTTTGGCTTCAAGGCATTCCACGGTCTCTCATACCTTCAGCTGCTCCTGAACTTGCAGGCAACTCACTCCCGGAAGGCCTTTCACTGGAACAGCTGGTCTCTTCAATTACTGGTGGGAAAACCAAAACAAGGGCAAGACAAAGAGCGGGGTGGGAGGTGTGATGGTATGCCCAGCAAACAGGAGGCCACAAGATAACAGGCAGCATTGGTTTTACTTGAAGATTTGGGTGGGGAGTAAGGGTAACATTATAAAACACCTTTTAATATTAAAATAAAATTGGATATATTATAGAGAGAGTAGCATGCAAAATCTGGATTCCTTTCAAAGACAAAATGTAAGACCTCAAGGAAATTTCATTGTTGTACAACAGGAAACCAGCGTTCCTCATTCATTCGATCTTTTGATATAATGCCACTATTCCAGGTTCTGAATATACAAGAATGAACAAAACAATAAGAATCATTGCCTTGGGACGTACCTGGTTGTCCAGTGTTTAAGAATCTGCCTGCCAATGCAGGGGACACAGGTTTGATCCCCTGGTGGGAGAACTAAGATCCTACACGCCACGAGGCAACTAAGCTCATGAGCCAAATTTAAAGAAAGCACTTGCGCTGCAACAAAGACCCAGAGCAGTCTCTTTCTCTTCCACTGAAATAAATAAATTCATTCCATTAAAAAATCATTGTCTTCATGGAGCTTACTTTTAGCAAAGACAAACAACAAACAAAATGAGAAAAATATGTGGTTAGGTTAGGTAGCTGTAAGTGATGTGAAGAAAACTAAGCCTTGGAAGGGAAGGGACTAGACATGTAGACAGGAATGTGTGTGAATGAGTGTGTTTGGGAAGATGACACTTGGGGAAGATCCAAGGAAGGGAAGACAGCGCAGACGGCATGGGAGTAAACTGCAAGGGAGGAGCCCCTTAAACCTGTTAAGTTTGAGGGTCCTGGGGGAAATCCAAGTGGGATCCAGAAAAAGTGTAAAAAAAAAAAATATGGAGCTCAGGAAACAAGTTTAGGTTGAGTTTGAGATGAAAATGTGTAGCTGTCAATGGAGAGGAGACAATAAAATGACAAGGGTGTGTGAAGCTTATAAAATAATCCAGGGCATGGGTTGAGAACTGGAAACCCACGGATGAAGTCTGGCACATGCGTATGTTTTATTTGGTCTTATAACTGGCATGGCAAATAGATTGGGAAACAGTGACAGACTTAGTTTTCTTGGGCTCCAAAATCACTAAGGATGGTGACTATAAGCCATGAAATTAAAAGATGCTTGCTCCTTGGAGGAAAAGCTATGAAAAACCTAAGTAGCATATTAAAAACCTCAGACATCACTTTGCCAACAAAGGTCCATATAGTCAAAGCTATGGTTTTTCCAGTAGTCATGTACGGAAGGTGTAAGAGTTGGACGTTAAAGAAGGATGAGCACCAAAGAACTGATACTTTCAAATTGTGGCACTGGAGAAGACTCTTCAGAGTCCCCTGGACTGGAAGGAGATCCGAACAGTCAATCCTAAAGGAAATCAACACTGAATGTTCATTGGAAGGACTGGTGCTGAAGCTGAAGTTCAAATACTTGGGCAACCCAATGGGAAGAGCTGACTCATTGGAAAAGATCCTGATGCTGGGAAAGATTGGGAGCAGGAGGAGAAGAGGGCAACAGAGGAGGAGATAGTTGGATGCCATCATCAACTCAATGGACAAGAGTTTGAGTAAACTCCAGGACATAGTGAAGGACAGGGGAGCCTGGCATGCTGTAGTCCATGGGGTCACAACGATTTGGACACAACTGAGTGTCTGAACAATAACTGATTAGAATATAGGGGTTAAGACCTTAGGTTCTGGAACCAGACTACCTGGATTCCAGATCCTACACATTTACCAACCATGTGATTTTGAGCAAGTTGCTTACTCCTCTGTGCCTCAATTTATCTATCTGTAATAAGCACATATCATGTAGAGTTGCGGTAAGGATTCAATTAGTAAATTCACGCAAAGCAATTAGAAAAGAGCCTGGATCTACAGATGTTAGCTGCTGCTATTAATGAATATGATTGCAATTGTGCTTATTAGGTATTCACCTTGGTGCAAATGCTTTCCAATTTACCCAGTTCCTGCAGGACCACTTTGTTTATCTGAATGACTTGCCTGGTCCTTGTCAGCATCTGAGTTTGTGACCAGTGGTGTGGAATGTGAAGCTCGCTCAGTCGTGTCCGACTGTTTGCGACCCCATGGACTGTAGCCTACCATGCTCCTCCATCCGTGGGATTCTCCAGGCAAGAATACTGGAGTGGGTTGCCATTTCCTTCTCCAGGAGATCTTCCCAACCCAGGGATCGAACCCAGGTCTCCCGCATTGTAGGCAGACGCTTTACCATCTGACCTACCAGGGAAGCTCAGTGGTGTGGAAAGAGGACAAGAACAGAAACTGAGGTTGACTATAATTTATGGGGCTAAAGACAAACACCTTTTCCCAACATTTAGACCTTTAATTTATTGAGAAAAGTGTTGGTATAAGGTGTGAGGCAGTGCACAATACAACTTAATTTGTTTCCCAAAGAGCAAGCACGTTATCCTAATATCACATACTGAATCATCTGTGTTTCTCCACTACTTTTGAATGTCACATTTATAATACCACATATTTCTCATATATTTAGGTCCATAGTTTGATTTCCCATTCAGTCCCATTGATCTGTTTATGGGTTCCTGCAACAGTATTACAACCCCAAGAGGAAACGGGTTTCTTTTATACTATTACTGTGTTTGCAATGTTAGAGTTGCCTAGCACGCAGTAGGTCCTCAAATACTCATTGATATGGTGAATAAGTGAATTAATAGGTTATTGTACTTTTGGAGTTAGATGTGCTACCTTGTGCTACAAGTTCCTGGTTATTGTTCAGTTCAGTCACTCAGTCGTGTCCGACTCTTTGCAGCCCCAGGGACTGCAGCACGCCAGGCCTTCCTGTCCATCACCAACTCCTGGAGTTCACTCAAACTCATGTCCATTGAGTTGGTGATGCCATCCAGTCATCTCATCCTCTGTTGTCCCCTTCTTCTCCTGCCTTCAATCTTTCCCAGCATCAGGGTCTTTTCAAATGAATCAGCTCTTTGCATGAGGTGGCCAAGGTATTGGAGTTTCAGCTTTAGCATCAGTCCTTCCAGTGAACACCCAGGACTGATCTCCTTTAGAACGGACTGGTTGGATCTCCTTGCAGTCCAAGGGATTTTCAAGAGTCTTCTCCAACACCACAGTTTAAAAGCATCAATTCCTTGGTGCTCAGCTTTCTTTACAGTCCAACTGTCCCATCCATACATGACTACTGGAAAAATCTGGTGATTGTACTTTTGTAATTAAAAAAAATATCTAGTTGGAAAAGTCCAAACTTTTTAATTCTATTTTACAAAACACTCGGGGTTAGATTCATGCCTTTATTTCCCCCAAAGGAACCCAAAGTGAGGAATAGGAGTCTTCAAGAGATGAGGCTGGAGGGATAGCAAAGAACAAGCCAGGAAGGGTCTTGTATAGAAGCCAAGAAGACTAGATTCTACTCTGTAAGCCAACAAAAGGCTGTAGGCAGGATAGAAATGATCAAATAGATGATTTCAGTAGTTCTCTCTGTGGACTCTGGGGTGGGTTGAATTTGAGAAGATAAGTCTGGAGATCTAGGCTTGGAAGTATATGGGAAGAGGAATAAATGGATTTGTGAGCTACAGAGTACAACCTAAACTGATTTGAATGGTAATGGTAAGGTTGAAGGAGATGAAGATGCTCCCCAGGGTTTGAGTGACTATGGAGAAAGTGGTGCCCTTTATCCATGAGAGGCTAGAGGAAGATTGGACTAGGGGGAAAATTCATCAGTCAGGTGTGGACCTGAGTTTGAGGTGCTTGTGGATCCTGTTTAGAACACATTTGAGTCTGGAATGCAGATAACAGATGTGAAGAGAAAGGTTTTCAGGCTTCAGAGGTTGAAACCAGAGGTGAGGTGAGGTGATGATGAGGAAACTGAGGGAACATTCATTGCTTCTCATATTTCCCAGTCACACAGCTAGTGAAAAATAGGTATATTTTGTTGTAAAGTTTAAGCTCTTAACCATTAGTGCTAGTTCTTTGCTGAAGACAGTATCTGCAAAGAGCTACTGTCAAACTCACTCCTGGCCTTCAGTTGTTATCTGACTCAATACTCCAGGTTGGATTTATTTCAAAGCTTCAGAGATGAATCCCCAGCCCAGTGAGGACTACTCTGTACCCCTCCCTTTTTAAAAGAGAGATTCCAAGTCCTGAAGTCTCCCCACAAGTTCCTTTATGATATAAACGAAGTCACCCTTGAGCAGGCTGGGCCTCTATCTGTTCAAGGGGAACAGAATCTGGTGAGAAGGGAACAGATGCCCCAAAATATCACCCTGTTCTTCCAGTGATCTACAGCTGCCTGCCTCACAAATACTAGAATACCACTCCTGAGCATCCAACTTACTCATTCTTGCATTATACTTAATAGATGCAAATGCATGATTAATATTTTCCTCCACTGATGCTGATTTCATTCTGTTAGTGATTATACTGATGGCAACAGTTGAGGGGATTAAAAATCCCATTTAATTCATGGTAGATGTTTTTTAACTTTGCTGATAAATTTTAAATGTCAAGTGCTTTAGCATCTTCCACAAGATGCAGAGGCCAAAAGAGGAGGCTAACAGTAGTAGCAGGGGTTCGGAAATAGATCAGACAAAGTAGGAACTCAACTGAATGACCCATATTCCACACGGACCATGAAAGCAGAGCACTGAGCTTGACCTGGGATGAGAGCTCAGCTCCCATTGGCTCCCAGAGTCCTAGCATGAACCGCGTCTTTCCCACTTAATGATTCACAATAGTGAAGGCACTAGGGAGATCTTTCAGTCTGAAGGAACTCTTTAGGGAACCCTTTTGTAAGGCAATCCTCCTGGATTGATCTCTTTGTGAATTCAGTGTGTTTTTTTGAAAAACTGAGTGAAGCCGTGCAGATAGATAAAACCCAGGATTTTCTCACTTCTACACCCCTTCCTTTCCACCTCAAATTCTGTTTAGTCCTCAACATGTGATGAAAGTTCTATGAGAAGAATCCAGATCCTCTATGCACTGTCCAAGTCCCCTACCCTAGGGCTTGTGTTATGGGCGGGGGTGGGGGGATGGGGTGGAGGGGGGGTGGGGGGGTGGAGGGGGGGTGGGGGGGGTGCTATATTCATTAATATAGCAAATGAATACCCAGGAAATGAGTTTGGTTTTGTTTTCTAGCTTGCCCACAAACCCAAGGCACTGCTCCTACTTATTGTACTGATGATTAGCTGGAACTGCTGCTCTTCGTAGTGTGCCTTGCTCTTCCTTAGGCAATCACAGAGCATTTGTCTTAGAATGTTCCGTCCCTAGTTTTTCACAACATTGGTTCCTTCTCTTATTTCCAGTATCAGCTCAAATGTCAGCTTCTCAAATAGACCTCCCCTGGCCCATTAATCTAAAGGAGCAAGGCCCCTACTCATACTGTCAGGAGACCCTATTTTATTGCCTCTAAAACACTTCTTACAATCTGAAATTATTTATTAAGCTGTTATTTATCTATAATTATCTTTCTCTCATCCACTGAGGTAACCTCTAGGATAGTAGGGCTCTTACTTGCCTGGTTCATTGTTGTATTCTACCTGGTGCCTTGCACAATGCTCGGTACATGATAGGAGCTCAATAAAATGTTTGTTGGACACATAATTAATGTATGTTGGACAAATATTTACCGGTACTTCTTACTGGTAAATATAAACTACTTGACAATAACTCATTCCATAATACTTTTAGCAAAAATTGGAAATTTTTCGTATTTAAATTGCAAAGGAAAAGAAATATAATTTTGCTAATTTCAAGTCTATACTTTGTTAAACTATTTCTAAGCAGAAGTTCTAACAATGTTACTTTAATGAGTAGACAAACTTATCTATAATTAGAACATCAATTATATGCAAATTATACTGCCAATATCCTTGGATATGTTTTGTCCCCTTAAGCAGTTGAAATATCCTCTCCCCACTGTGTAATTTTGTTTATAGAACTATTTTATTTGGCAGCCTTTTAATTCATAAACAGTATAAAAATAAATATCACTCTTGCACCAGCTGAATTATCACACACTGAAAACCCAGTTATTAAGTGGTGGAATCATCTCTGAGCATATGATGAGTACAGGATAGATTAGTCACAAACCCAAATCGCACTTGAGAAACATAAAGCTGTTTTGAGGCCATAATTTTATTCTGAGAAACCAGCATCTTCTTCAGATGTCGGTGGTAGCAATGAGAAATACTTCTTAAAGAATGACATTATAAAGAGGTGGAAGCACCGGGTAAGAGATAACTGACGAGCAATCACTACGTAAGAGACATCTTTCTGACTTTGAAGTTCAGCTCACACCAAACTGCAACAAGCCTCCCAGGTCTTGAAGGCCAAGGATTAACTAAAGAAAATTCTTAGAGAATGCAGACTTCCAGACATAGAAGAGTGAGCATCAGGCATATGGACGAATGTGATTTCCCAAAGAGGATCCAAGTCACGGGGCCTTTACAATATAGCATTATATCAAAGAGATAGTTGCACATCTATGTCCTTAGCAACATTAGTCACAGTAGCCAAGAGGGGGAGGCACCCAAATATCCATTAGTGGATAAACAAAATGTGGTAGACACATACAATGGAATAGTATTCAGCTTTAAAGGGGAAGAAAATTCGGACACGTGTGACAATATGGAGGAAGTCTGAGGGCTTTTAGGCTAAGTGAAATAAGCCAGTCACAAATATACTGCACAATTCCACTTATATGAGATATCCAAGGGCTTCCCAGGTGACACTAGTGGTAAAGAATTCGCCTGCCAATGCAAAAGACATAAGAGACTGGATTCAATCTTTTGGTTGGGAAAATCCGCTGGAGGAGGGCATGGCCACCCACTCACGTGTCTTGCCTGGAGAATCCCATGGACAGAGGAGCCTGGTGGGCTACAGTCCATAGGGTCCTAAAGAGTAGGACACGACTGAAGTAACTTAGCACACATGCACACACATATGAGATATCTAAAGCTGTCAAATTTATGGAAACGGAAGGCAGAGTGGTAGTTGCCAGGAGCTGAGGGAATGGGCAAATGGGGAGCTATTGTTTAGTGAGCACAGAGTTTCAGTTTTGCAAGATGAAAAAGTTCTGAACGTCCATTGCACAGCAGTGACAACAAGGTGAATGTATTTCACACCAGTGAACTTAAAAATGTGTAAAGAGGGACTTCCCTGGTGGTCTAGTGGCTTAAAATCCTGGAGCACGACTGCTCCAGGAAGATCCCACATGCTGGGGAGTAACTAAGCCCGTGCGCCACAACTACTGAGGCAGCTCTCTCGAGCCTGTGAGTCACAGCTACTGAGCCCACGCACTGCAGCTGCTGAAGCCTGCTCACCCAGGGCCTGTGCTCCGCAACAAGAGAAGCCACTGCAATGAGGAGCCTGCGCATTACAACGAAGAATAGCCCCAGTCGCCACAACTAGAAAGCCCATATGCAGCAATGAAGACCCACCACAGCCAAAAAGTCAAATAAATGAACAAATAAATCCTGAAAAAAAGTACTCTGCCCTTCTAATGCAGGGGTTGTGGGTTTGATCCAAGGTCAGGAAACTAAATTCCCACATGCTATGCAGTGTAGTCAAAAAATAAACAACAAACAAAAATGAAGACATTGTCTTTTTTTTTTTTTTGTCTCCAAGAAAATTCTTGTTCTGAAAAAGCCCACAATTTCTAAAAAAATAAAAACAAATTAAAAAATTAAATACATGCAAAGAAAATATTACTGATCATTTTTCTACCTACATATCAGCTGTTCCCAATTTTCATACCTACCTTTCCAGCCCTCAACCAAATGTAGACATATTTTCACTCCATTGTAGTCCTGGGGTACATACCATTTTGCATGTTTTGTTTTTTTTTTTTTCATTCGCTATTATGCTGCATTTTCCCAAGTTTTATATTTTTATTGAAATTATCATTTTAAATTGCTGTCTAATATTCCACTGAGTCAATTACCACAATAAGCTTAGCCCATTTTTGAGTAGTTGTTTCTATTATGCTAATACAGATAAAGCAGCCTTGGAAATTTAAGCCCCTCATGATGTACCCAGTGTTTTAGATGATTGCTGTTTGAGACAATCTATTGTACAGATATTGCGGGAAGGTCCCAGGGAGCAACCAGCTCTGTTGCCATTGAGGAAGACTGATCCTGTACACTGAACATCATTCATCACTCCAGTATCTTCCTGGCGGTAAGTTCATGGACCCACATCGTGCCAAGTAGGCTGTGGAGCCACGGATGGTTTTATCTACACTTTTTGGTGGCATTCATCCAAATGGCAGCAATAACAGCATGTTCCTGTTTAAATCACATATACAACAACATTTGAGTGCTTCAATTAGTGAATTCCTCAATTTTCCTGGCTTCTGGGTAACTTCTGAAAGCAGAGAATCCATTTGTAGGACTATACTTGCTTGGGTATTTATTCTTTTTAATATTAAGAGTAGATTTTATCCATCTGTTATGAGGTTTCAGCACATGATGGTCCCCTCTGCCTGAAAAGCCTCCTGACTCCACTCATCTTTCACATCTCAGAGCAAAAATGTCGCTTTTGGGGGAAAGCCTTCTTTGACGCTTCCTGCTCTAACCAGCTCAGTCTCCCGAGTGTCTATTGTCATCATTTTCTGAACTTTCCTTTCATTGCATTGATCAGGTTGTAGCTATGTATTCTTATACAAGTATCTGATGTCCGTCAGTTCCTCCAGATGTAAGCTCCATGGGACTAAATCTGTTCTTGATCACTGTTCCAAATACCTAGCACATAGTATATGATAAATAGTATTTTTGAATGAATTAAATGTTATCAGGGACAGCTACGAGCCACGAGGTTAATGCAAGAGTAGAGAGGAGGAATCAAGGGACAAGGCTTGGCTATCTTAGCATGGTCCACTTCTTCATATTCAGCAAAAGCATTATGATGACTTTAACAATGAATAAATCAAAGACTTTATCATAACTCTTCTTTCTACAAATAGTATAGAGCGTTCACCTTCAGTTTTTCTTCCCTTCTGTACTCTCTCATAATACATACATGCTTAAAGCACCTAGGGCAATCCACTCCAGCACTCTTGCCTAGAAAAATCCCATGGACGGAGAAGCCTGATAGGCTACAGTCCATGGGGTCACAAAGAGTCAGACACAACTGAGCGACTTCACTCACTCACCTTTTCTTATAAAGTTGTGTTATTTCAGAGGGGCAAGGCTTGCTTTTCTCCCCTCATCTTTGCATTACCAACAATGCTTAGGAGAAAATACATCTTTAATAAACATTAGTTCTTTTATCCTAAAATTCATATGGAATTTCAAAGGACTCCAAAGAGCCATAATAATCTTGAAAAAGAAGAAAAAAATGGAAATATCACTCTCCCTGACTTCAAAATTGACTACAAACCTGTAGTAATTAAAACAGTGTGGTATTGGCATGAAGATAGACATATAGAGACCAATGAATAGACTAGAAAGCCCATAAATAAACCCTCATACATATGGTCAAATGATTTACAGCTGGGATACCAAAATGGCATCAATGGGGCAAGGATAGTTCCTTTGACAAATAATGTTGGGAAAATTGGATATCTATATGGGAAAGAATAAAGTTGGATCCTTACCCTACACAATTTTACACAGAAATTTCTTAAAAAGAATCAAAGACCTAAACATAAAAACTAAAACTGTAAAACTCTTAGAAGGAAATATAGGAGAAAGCTTCATGGTATTGGATTTGGCAATGATTTCTTGGCTGTGACAACAAAGACACTGGCAACAACAAAAATAAATTGAACTTCATCAAAATTGAAAACTTCTGGGCAGAAAGGATACAACCAACAGAAAAAAAAAAAAACAAGCTTTGTAATAGGAGAAAATATTTGCAAATCATATATCTGATAAGGAGTTAATATTCATAATATATAAAGAACTCCTTAACTCAACAGCAACAAAGTAAACAACTTTATTTTTATTTATTTATATTTTTAACAGTTTGATTTCTAAATGAGCAAGATACTTGGATACACATTTCTCCAAAGAAGATATACAAATGGTCAATAAGTACATTAAAGGATGTTCAACATCACTAAATCATTGGCGAAATGCAAATCAAAACCACAATGAGACACCACCATACACCCATTAGGATGGCTACTCTGAAAAAGCACAATAGCAATAAAACAGAAAATAGTAAGCATGGAAAAAGTAGAGAAATTAGAATCTTAGTGCACTATCGGTGAGAATGTAAAATGGTGTAGCCACCATGGAGAACAGTATAGCAGTTCCTCAGAAAATTAAACACAGAATTAGCATTTGATCTAGCTATTGTACTTCTAGGTACATACCCCAAAGAATTAAAAGTAGGGACTCAAACCTATATTTGTACACCCGTGTTCACAGCAGCATTATTCACAAGAGCTGAAAGGTAGAAACGACCCAGGTGTCCATTGATGGATGAATGGATAAACAAAATATGGATATACATACTGGAATATTATTCAGTCATGAAGAGCAAAGAAAAATCTGACACATGCTACAACATGGTTGACCATTCAGTTCAGCTTAGTCGGCTAGTTGTGTCCGAATCTTTGCAGCCCCATGGACTGCAGCACACCAGGCTTCCCTGTCCACCACCAACTCCTGGAGCTTACTCAAACTCATGTCCATCAAGTTGGTGATGCTATCCAACCATGTCATCTGCTGTTGTCCCCTTCTCCTACCTTCAATCTTTCCCAGATCAGGGTCTTTTCTAATGAATCAGTTCTTCGCACTAGGTGGCCAAAGTATTAGAGCTTCAGCTTCAGCATCAGTCCTTCCAATGAATATTCAGGACTGATTTCCTTTAGGATTGATTGGTTTGATCTCCTTACAGTCCAAGGGACTCTCAAGAGTCTTCTCCAACACCACAGTTCAAAAGCATCAATTCTTTGGCGCTCAGCTTCCTTTATGGTCCATCTCTCACATACATACGTGACCATTATGCTAAGTGAAATATCCAATCACAAAAGTACAAATACTGATAGTTCTGCTTATGTGAAGTCCATAGCATTGTTAGATTTATAGAGACAGGAAGTAGAATGGAGGTTGCCAGGGAGTAGGGGGAAGGGTAAACAAGGGTTCAATGGATAGAGGAGTTTCAGTTTTGCAGGATGCAAGCAGCTCAGTGGATGACGTGGTGGTGATGGTTGCATAACAATGTGAATGGTTTTAATACCACTGAACTGCATGCTTTAAATGGTTAAAATGGTACATCTTATGTATATTTTGCCACAATTGAAAAAAATAGTTGTTTTTCCACTATTTACAACAAGTGTGAATCCTCTCCTTGCCTAGAATGGCACCTTGCTTCCAGTATGTGCTCAATAAATGTGAGAGTGAATGAGTGGCCAGAATCCCAGAGTTGGAAGGTGCCTTAGAAGCCATTTATGGAACCCTGTAGTCAGTGGACAAATATACCATTCCCATCTCTGCTGAGAACCCCTAGGTTGTAGAACACTCCCCGCCTCTCAAAGCACCTCACTCCATTGTATGCATTTTTTTCACTAGAAAATTCTCCTTTAAGCCAAGCTGAAATATGATTTTCTGGTAATATCTCTCCATCCTCGGTGGTCCTACCTCTACCTTCTGAGCCCAGAGAGAATAGGTCAAATTCTAGCTCACCTGACCACCATTATTCAATAGAAGGAAACTATTTAGAAGGAAACTATTATAGAAGGAAAATTGAAGCTTACTCCAAATTCCTTCAGTCTGTGGTCCTGGAGAAGACTGTTGCAAGTCCTTTGGACAGCAAGGAAATCAAACCAGTCAATCTTAAGGGAAATCAACACTGAATATTCACTGGAAGGACTGATGCTGAAGCTGAAGCTCCAGTATGTTGATCATCTGACGTGAACAGACAACTCATTGGAAAAGTCCCTGGTTCTGGGAAAGATTGAGGGCAGAAGAAGATGGCATCAAAGGATGAGATGGCTGGATGGCATCACTGATGCAATTAACATGAACTTGGGCAAAACTCTGGGAGATGGTGAGGGACAAGGGAGGCTTGGTGTGCTGTAGTCCATGGGGCTGCAGAGAGTCAGACATGACTGAGCAACTGAACAACAACAAGACCAAATGCAAATTTTCCAGCCAGGAAATACTCTTTTTGTATTTAGACGCACGCTAAAATGTCTCAAAAGGAGTAGCTGAGCTTGATTCCTTTTAGAGATTCACCAAATGTCAGGAATATGGAAGCAACAAAGGGGTCTGAAGGAGTCTACTTGGGGAGAGGACTCTGCTAATCAAAAAACAGGAAGTATTTAACCTGGAGCAGAGACGTCTCAGAAGATGCTACATGTTCTGAGGACTGTTCTGTGGAAGAGGAAGCCGTGGAGTGTAAGTTCATGGAAGGCAGATTCAGCTCAGTTATAAGAAAATACTCTAGAACTATTCAAGCACATAAAAACTGAAACACTAAGTGACATAGAGTAGATGCTCAATAAAGTGCATCACTCATTGTTATTATCAGGCCCCAGCTTGAACATCATTGCCCTTTCAATTTCAGAAAATAGACACACACACACATACACACAACTCATGCATCACATTGGGCTTTCTGTCACTATCCAAGCCTGGCACCGAGCAATTCTAGAAGCATTTCTGTTTTTAAGACAAATGCACAGAGCATAGCTAGTTAAAAACCAAACAACTGTAAAAATGCTCGCTATTGAGGAGGGACTACGCAAAGACCTTTGGTCACAGATCCTGCTCATTCCAGAGTACCTTAAGACCTGTTTCTTCCCATTGAGCTGCCGCGATTCTAACCTGGTTCCTCCCAGGGCTGGAATTCTCTGACCTTTTATGTCCTGGCAATGACTTCTATGCGTTTTGGCAGTGACTGTCTGCATTTCTGATTCAACCCTGATCTCAGCCTCTCGGGTTTTCTCTCTCCTTCCATGGATGGCCAAGGTTTCTGCCACTCCTTCCGTTCCTGGAGCAATCCGTGCTTTTGAAAAATGACCATGCCGACGGGAAGCTAATACTCCCAGCCTGCAGCAGGTCCTGTCAATCTGATTTTTAAATGATGGAGGAGGTTTGGGGACGAGGCTCAGGGTGGCATTAGCAGTCTCCAGGCTGATGCAACGATCCATTGAAAAGGAGGAAAGGATCTTCTGAAATGTGAGCACATTCACAGACCCAGAGGACAGAGAGGTATTTAGAGTGAACTGGAACAAACCTGCAACATCAGGTGCGTTCTGCCTTCAAAAATAGCTGCCAGTTAGAAAGGGTTATTTACATATTGATTTCATGCTAACTTTGTAATGGACTGTGCTGCCTGCCTGCCTGAGACCTAACAACTGTCATCATAATTTTTTCTAAAAATACAGTCAGAGAAAAACACTCAGTGAACCCTCCACTGGAAAGTGGCTGCCAAAGACCCCAGATCCAAAACTGACTGCCTCGACCACATCCAAAGGCAAGGACACTCAACATCCATCTTGAAGGGAGCATTTCACAGCTGACCCTCCCTTCTTCCAATCAGCCGGCACTCCATTTTTTTTTTTTTCTTTTTGTCATTCTAGAAAACCTGACTTGTCCTAAGCTGAGGCAGACGAGTCCCCCTCAGAGCAGACTTTATGGAAACCCCAACTGGCCCCTTATCAGAAATAATGGATGGGAAAGGGGCCGGAATCAGCCCACCAGCCCCAATGCCATATCCCGGGTGTGTTTCTGCCTTGGTTTCACTCCATGGCTCTCTCCTAAGGATCCTCACTTCTCCTGACTGCTAACAGCCAGCTTCCCGTGTCTCTCACTCGAGCTCCTTCTGAACCCCAAAGGTTTGTCTCCGTGGATCCTACAGAGCTGATCCTTGGCAGGGTTGACATCGCTCCTCAGCAAAATATTAGCAATTTAAATGCCTTTTGGCCAGGCCTGATGGAGCTGATTCGGTTGTGATCCTGGGCATATGGATGGCATATTTGCTGTGAGCTAGGTGAGATGAGTCCCAGAAGGACCGCGCCAGCCCCCACGCCTCCTTCCCCAGCGGTTCTGGGACCGGCGGCCGTGTGAGCAGCTACCTCGGCCAGAGCCAACCACAACTGCTGTCCACTTTGTTTCCAGCCGGGCCCCCACTGCTGGGGACAAACCTTTCATTCATAAGGAGTAGCTTGTTAGGGAAACTCCGGGGACTCTAAGGCCACTTAATTAAATTGGGGAAAGTCGCTTGGCCCGGGTGGGAAATTTGCACACAAAGGCATGGTGTCTGGCGTTTCCCTTCGACCAAACCGCTTACAACAAAACCACGACCTTACCCGTTCCCCAGGCCCCTCTGCTCTCAGCACCCCCTCATTAGAGGGCATTTGTTTGGGAATGTTTTCCCAGCGATTCACTGACAGGCCTTTCATTCCTCCCTGGGCAATCAGGGGTGGCAAGTACAGGCTAAGAGCCCTCCAAGGCTGATTGCTGAAAGAATTTCCAAAAGGAAAGAGTGTAAACAGGTACATTGAAAAAGCCTCTTTTGAACAATTATGTAAACATTCCAAACACTATTTGAAAACTTTCACAGTGGAACTGTCAGATCGGAGCATTCTTGTCTAATTGCCCGCACACAATGCAGCCTGCAGACCCAGTTCTGAGAGAGTTCAGCTGGACATGTGGGGCGTCAGATAAAGAAAGTCAAGAGAACCTGGTCGTGTACAACTGCGTCTTTCTGTGTGTATTCTCACTCCCTCAGTTTCCCGAAGAATCTCTTGGGAACAGGAGGTTCCTTCTTCTGGGAGGATTTCTCCAAGACCCGGTCCAGTGCTCTGGACACGGGGTCAGTTGATGAGCCTGGAGATAAGATATTCCCAGGTTCATTTCCATCAAAGCATCAAATAATCATCCGGCGAGACCAACCAGAGTTGCTGGCAATGTTGCCCTCACCATGGGAATGGCTCCGCGCTTGCCTGTCTTGCCCTCCTCCAACAGGGCTTCCCTGGTAGCTCAGCTGGTAAAGAATCTGCCTGCAATGCAGGAGACCCTGGTTCCATTTCTGGGTCGGGAAAATCCCCTGGAGAAGGCATAGGCTACGTACTTCAGTATTCTTGGGCTTCCCTTGTGGCTCAGCTGGTAAAGAATCCGCCTGCAATGTGGGAGACCTGGGTTTGATCCCTGGGTTGAGAAGATCCCCTGGAGAAGGGAACAGCTACCCACTCCAGTATTCTGGCCTGGAGAATTCTGTGGACTGTATAGTCCGTGGGGTCGCAAAGAGTCAGAGAAAACTGAGCAACTTTCACTTTCACTTTCTTTCTTGTCCTCTAGTTTCCTGTTTTCCTCTTTTTCCAAACAGCCCAGATTCTCACAATTAAACTGAACTACTTTCCTGCACACCGGAAACCAGTATAATACTGTAAATTAACTATCCTTCAAGAATAAAAAAAATTATAAAAGGAAGGTCATATTTGAAAAGTCATCTGAAACCTTGGTATTTCCATGATCACATTACTAGGAGTTGGGAATTTAGGTGGCATGAGAAAACTGCTTCATTTCAAATTTCATGGAAACACCAAAGTTTCAGGTGCCTGGTGTGCTAATTTCTGGTGTACAGCAAAGTGATCATTTGCATACATACATAGATATATTCTTTTTCAGATTCTTTTCCATTATAGGTTATTATAAGATCTTGAATATAATTCCGTGTGCTCTGTAGCAGTACAGTGTTATTTATCTATTTTATACATAGTAGTTTGTATCTGCTAATCACAAACTCTTACTAATTTATCCCTCCCCCACCCTTCCCCCTTTGGTACCCACAGGCTGGTTGCCTATGTCTGTGAGCCTGTTTTATAAATAAGTTCATTTATATCATGGTTTAGATTCCACGCATAAGTACTATCAGGCAGCATTTGTCTTTCTCTGTCTGACTTCACTTATTATGATAATCTCTAAGTCCACCCAATACGTGGCCTTCTTTGAGTCAATGTAGTCTCCAGTCATCTGGGGTCCATTCAGCCTCTGACTGTCAAGCCTTGAAGGGTTTATCTCAATAGAAACTTTGGGGTGGGGTGGGGTGTGACTTATTTTTGTACTTTAAAATCTGTTTCTTAAGAGCTAGTAGGAAAAGACAAAATGTTCAACAAAGAGGATTGGCATATCAACACAATTAAGCTTTACAAATGTGTAACATGAGGGCTAAGTGATGGACAGGGAGGCCTGGCGTGCTGCGATTCATGGGGTCACAAAGACTCGGACACGACTGAGCCACTGAACTGAACTGAATTGAGGGCTAAGTGGAGACACGGGAGATATTATGAAAACAAAGTAAAAAACTCAGGCCACAGAATCATATTTGCACTCTACCTGCAAAGACCAAAAAAACCCAACAACAGCGTATCTGCAGGTGGCAAGTGGAAAGGGTCACAGCAGAATGAAAACACTTGCTCTGGGGAGTGGGAGTGCCAGCATGCTTCACTTTGCAAGTCTATCTTTAATGTCACCGCATTGCATCATCCAGCCAGGGTCTGCGAATGCTAGAAAACACCCGTGTACATACACAGTTGAACATAAAAGGCTACCCAAGTAACACGCAGAGAGATGTACATATCAGCCAGCAGCACTGTGCATCCTTACCAAGAATGTGGATCAGAGCTGCTGAGTACATTCCTCAGGTCTGCAGAAGGAGCTCGGGCTGGCCTGCTTGCTGAGTCCCCAGGAGTCAGACACAGAATCACAACTACAAGATAAGTTAGATGTGGTTGGAAAAATGCTGATGCTCAACAGGGCCAGTTAGAGAGCAGGAACCAGAGAGGAAAGTTACCTCTATCTCTGAGCTCCCTAGATACAGAAGGGCTCAGCGTCAGAATGTGCCTATCTAGTAGGTTTACTTCATTTGACTGGTCAACATCATTCGGCATCTACACTGTGCCAGGGTCTGTGCTATTCACTGGGCATACAAAGTCATAGGATAATTTTGATCCCAAAACTTAATTCACAATTAAGTGAGGAACCATCATCTTCAAAAATGCACATGAGTCAAGTAGGTTTTAACAAGGGTGTTAGGACAATGCATTTCCAAGTGGCGCTCTTGGTAAAGAACCCACCTGCCAGTGCAGGCGACATAAGAGATTCAGGTTTGATCCTTTGGTCAGGAAGATCCCCTGGAGAAGGAAATAGCAACCCACTCCAGTATTCTTGCCTGGAGAATCCCATGGACAGAGGAGCCTGGTGGGCTTCAGTCCATAAAGGTCGCAAAGAGTCCAACAGGACTGAAATGACTTAGCACATACACATAACGGGCAGAGAATAGTCTTTTCAACAACTGACGCTGGAACAAATGGATATCCATATGGAAAAGGATGAATTTGGACCCCCTACTTCACACCATGTACAAAACTGCTTCAAAATAGACCAACATAAATATAAGCGCTAACACTATAAGACTTTTGGAAGAAAGCATAGGTGTAAATCTTTATGACCCTGGATTAGGTAATGGTTTCTTAGATAAGACGCCAAAAAGCACAAGCAATAAAAGGAAAAAAAATAGGTTAACTGGAGTTGATAAAAATTAGAAACTTTTTTTTCTAAGGATGTTATCAAGAAAGTAAAAAGGCAACTCACAGAATGAGTGAAAATATTTATGAATCATATACCGAATAAGGGTTGTTGCTACTGTATAGTCGCTAGGTCATGTCCAGCTCGTGACCCCATGGACTGTAGCCCACCAGGCTCCCCTCTCTATGGGATTTCCTAAGCAAGAATACTGGAATGGGCTGTCATGTCCTTCTCCAGGGAATCTTCTCAACCCAGGGATAAAACCCACAGCTCCTGCTTGGTAGGCGGATTCCTTAATATCCAGCATATATAAAAAGTCAACAATAAAAAGACAAAAGATCTAATTTAAAAATAGCGAAGAATTTTAACAGACGTGTTTTTCCAAAGAATATATACAAACGACCAACAAGCAGATATAAAGATGCTCGACGTCATTAGTCATTAATGAAATTCAAGTCAAAACCACAGTGAGATACCACCTTACACCTACTACGATAGCTATAATAAAAAAGATGGACAATGAAAAGTATTGGCAAAGATATACATATATTGGAACTCTCAGAGATTGTGGTGGAAGTGTAAAAATGATGCTGCCATTATGGAAAAGAGCTTGGCAGATCCCCAAAAAGTTAAACATAGAGTTACCATATGATATTGCAAGTGTACCCAAGAAAATTGGAAACATGCTGTGCTGTGCTTAGTCGCTCAGTCATGTCTGACTCTTTGCGGCCCCAAGGACTGTAGCCTCCAGGCTCCTCTGTAAATGAGGATTCTCCAGGCAAGAATACTGGAGTGGGTTGCCATGCCTTCCTCCAGGGGATCTTCTCAACCCAGGGATCGAACCCAGGTCTCCCACACTGCAGGTGGATTCTTTACCATCTGAGCCACCAAGGAAGCCCAAGAATACTGGAGTGGGTAGCTTATCCCTTCTCCAGGGGATCTTCCTGAGCCAGGAATTGAGCCGTGGTCTTCTGCATTGCAGGCAGGTTCTTTACCATCTGAGCTACCAGGGAAGCCTAATTGGAAACGTATGTCCACACAAAAACTTGGATATAACCATCCATAGCAGCATTATTCATAATAGCCCAAAAGTATAAATAATCCAAATGTTCATCACTGATGAGTGGGTAAAAAAATCACGGTATGTCCATACAACAGAACATCATTTAGTCATAAGAAGGAAGTACTGTTACATGCTGTGAGCAAGATGCAAAAGACTACATACTGTCTGCTTCTATTAATATGAAATGCCCAGAATAGGTAAAGCCATAGAGACATAGAGTAGATTAGAGGGTGCCAGGGGCTGAGGGAAAGGGGGAAGGAGGAGTGACTGCTAAAGAGTACAGGGTCTCTTTTGGGGGTGATGAGAATATTCTAGAATTAGATAGAAATGATGGTTGCACAGCCTTGGGACTATACTAAAACCACTTTAAAAGGATGAATTTTATGATATGTGAATTATACTTCAGTTATTATTGTTTTTTTGTTAATGCATTTGAGAACCTCTAGAAACTGTAAAGCGCCGCACAAGGATATAGAGAAATTGGAACTCTCACAGATTGTGGTGGAAGTGTAAAATGATGCTGCCATTATGGAAAAGAGTTTGGCAGATCCCCAAAAAGTCTGTAGCAGGAGCAGGAAGTATTGCATGGAATCCAAAATGCTCATCAGCTTAATTCCTGAGGCCCACCTCAGCCTTCACACCGGTGGTTCACCAGAATGAGTTGACACTGTAGCCAGCCCTGGGCCTCAGGAGCCTAACTGGGGCTTCTGTGGGGCCTTGGTCTTCCGGAAGAGGATGCAGCACATGGTTCTTAGGTCTGCTAAGCCTTCTAGGAAGGGAGCATAGGGAACGTGTACAAATAATCTGCCTGGAAAGCCAGCACACACGGGGAGGCCAATGGTGCTGAGTCAGAATCAGAGGACTCTGGCCAAAATCCCAGCAGCAGGGTAACCCTGAGCAGGGACCACATATACACTCCACTGCTTTCTTTCATCAGGTTGGGTTAGACTGTGCCTTGAAATTCCAAGGAGAGAATCTTCCACTTATTCTGTGGTTCTGCAATAGCAACCAAAGTGGGCAGAATCCTTATACCCCAAGCACAATCCTGCTAGAGACGGGTTCTATGTTTCCCAGAGCAGGCCTGCTGCAGTGACTGGCTTGGGGCCACAGGAGCTGGACCTGGTTTCATACTGCTTCCAGGCCACGCATCACCCATGCCCACCAGATTCCTGGGCCATGCCCCTGAATCTCCAGGTTGATACCCTTGTTCTCTGTATGAATAGTTGTGACTGCATCCAGGATCCAATATACATTTCAAATTGCCCCAAAGGCCTCATCTATCTTTGGCCATAGTCTTCTGAGCTCTAGACTGGGCTGAGCTGAGTGGTTGGTACCCACTGTTCAAAGGGTGGCCTGGGCTTCAGAGCATTCCTACATTAAGATAATCTGAGCTACATGAGTCTATGGGAACAGGCTCAGTTTGTCCCTCTGACATCATCCCCCACCATTCCCACCTTCCTTCATTCCACTCAGGCCACGCTGGCCCCAGGGGTCCTGCAATCTGAGCATGGTCTTACTTCAGAGCTTTTGCAAGCTTTTTTCTCTGGCTAGAATGGTTCTTGCCTTAGTCACATGGCTGGCTCACTCACTTCACTCAGTTCTTTCCTCGGATATAGCCTCACAGAAGTCTCCTCGGACCACTCTTTATAAATTAACATCCCTGTCACATTGTACCCCCATATCCTGCTCTGTTTTCCTTGTTTATATGCCTTTCATCTATAGCCCCCTGCAGAAGGGAAGCTGGGATAGAGGCGTCATAAAGATTGGACTTTGTGGCCTTTAGACCAAACCTTGTATCCTCAGCATCTGAGAGTCCATGGCACCTCAGCGATTATACATATCTGTTGAATGAATAAATGAGCAAGTGATAAATAAATGAATATTTTATCCATTTGAACCTCCTGACAGCCTTATGAGAAAGGCAGGCTATGAGCTTTGTCTCAGCTTTAAGAAATTTAAACACAGGGCAATAAATTCCTTGTCCGTGTTCATAGATAGTCAGGGGTGAAAAAGGAACTTGTCGGGGGGGGCTGGTCTCAAGGCCCTCTTTACAACTCCAGGACCCTCCCTTTGCGCATGTGAAATCCTCTGTGTGGAGACTTCTTGGAGGGTTTATGGAAGCTTAGGCCAGCCTAGTGTGCCCGGCCTTCAGGGGGAGCAGGTCTGGAGGACTGGGATGATGAAACATTCAAAGAGAGGAGCTCAGCATCTCTTAGCACTGGCCCTGAGTGCGCCTTGCATCCCAGCAAAGCCCCTGCCGAAGACTGCTCCAGATATACCTGGGGCCGTGTTCTACCTTGCTGCTACTGCCAGAGGTCAAAGAGTTTTCAGAAATTCCTGAGCACAAAGCTAGAGCGCCTATGTCCCAGGCCCAGCCTCACCAGCTCCTAACACTTACGACAACAGGACAAAGACACCTGTCCTACAACTTCAGAAAGGGAGGAAATCCAGACGCACAGGACTTTGGGAATGGCTGCACCCACACAGGCGATCCTGCCTGCCTTTGCAGAGGTGTTGTGGCGTAGGGGGAAAGCACTAGGCTTGGAGTTTGAAGATTCTTTTTGGAATTTCAGTTCTCATTATTTAGGGGCTCTGGATGAACAAGGCTCCTCTGAGCCTAAATATTCTCAACCATTAGATGGAACTAATAAACCCAGCCTCAGAGATGCTGTGAGGATTTCAGAGACTGAAATTTCAGGGAGAATGACTTCAGCATTGTCAGCTGTGGGTCGCTGTGGCCTGTTAGTGTGTGATACGTGTGTGGCCAACAAGCCTGGGAAATTGCGTGAGCGATGAGAGGAGAAGGAAACCAACTCACCAAGAAAAAGAACACTGACTGTGCCTCAATTTTCCCATCTGTAAAGTGGGGATAATAATAGGGCCTTTGGATAGGATTGTCATAAAATATATTGGCATATGAAGTGCTCAGAATCCTGCCTGGCTCATGGAAGGCTCTTAGGAGACATCAGTTATTATTGTTGTTGTTATTATTATGAGTGTCATGGATCACTATTATATTCTATAAATAATGAAATATCAACCATGAGGTGTTGACACACTTGCCTCCACTTGGGCAATGTTGATTATCCATTACACCTCTACTCTCCATCCCAGGATCCCTGTCAAGAGTGAATGACTCACTTGTCATTTCAGCTCCTTCCCCCAACATGCATCTCAGGAAAAACCTGGGTTCAGTTCTTACACATAAGAAGTACTTAAGGGGAAAATAGAACAGTGCCTTTCCGTGACAAGAAAAGTTTGCTGACTTACATCTCTCTGTGAATCAGGAAGGATGTAGGAAGCTGTGAAATTATTGGTTTCATAACAATTAACCACCCATGAGGTATCCAACCTAGAAATTCCAGTGGTCCCTGGAGGAGGGACAAATGTCTGCGCCCACAGGTTGCTTTTAACTGTTAAGAGAGAGGCAATTTTTTTGTGTGCAAGAGGCTGTGCCAGGGCCAGGGCTGCAGATTCAATATTAAAGGCTGACTGCAATTCAATATTAAAAAAAAACAAACACTCTGCATCCAAAGAGCTGCCTGAAAATGAAATAGCCTGACTCAGGAGGAAGGGGGTTCTCTGTCACTGCGTGTGAGTAAGCGGAAGCCTCTACGGCAGAGAAAATTAATTCACTGGGTAAAGATCTGAGTTACATTACTTTCAAGGTCTCTTCAACTCTAAGTTTCCATGACTCTAAGTGTATGAATTGCCTAGGAGGAGCAAAGGAAGACTTGAGGCCTGTATCTCAGATCAAGACCGTATGCCCAGAAAAACAAAAGCGCTCAGCAATTACCTTTGGCTACCTCCAATACACCAGCCAGGGGCATATGGAGCTAGCTCTCTTTCCTTCCCCCTCCAATTTTGAGATCACATCTCTTTGCCACAGGAAGTCAACTGTAAACAACATTCCACCAGTGAACTTGTTACAGATGGGGAGATCACAGACAGCCAGGGTTATGCTGCTCAGCTCAGCTTGTCACAGCTTCATTCATTCGGCAAATGTTTACTGAGCCCCTACTTTCAGCCGGGCGCTGTTCTGAGTGCTGGTGATACTGAGTCAAGTAAGTAAGTATGGTCCCTGTCTTCAGGGAACCCACAGTATGGCTGAGCATTCACAGAGGGCAGTGAGTGGGCAATAACATACACATACTATGTATAAAATGGAAAATCAATGTACTGTATAGCACAGGAAACTCTGCTCAGTGTTCTCTAATATCCTATATGGGAAACGAATCTGAAAAAGAATGGATATATTGATATGTATAGGTTTAGTTGAATCACTTTGTTGTACATCTGAAACTAACGCAACATTGTAAATCAACTACACTTCAACATAAAATGAAAATTAAATTAGAAATTTTAACAATTAATGAAATATAAAATTTCACATATAATATAACTAGTAAATAAAGACAAAAAAAAAAAAAAGAAAGAAAGAAGTCAGCGAGGTGCATCAAATAGGATAGCGGAGGCAGATAAAGGATGCAATGAGGAGGCAGATAAAGGATGCAATGAGGAGAGGTCTAAACTAGGCTGGAAACAATCCCCTGGAAGAGATGGCAAGGGCTGAGTTTCAGAGATCACGTGAGTTAGCAAGATCTATAGAATTTCCTGCAATAAAGGCAATGTTCTATATTCTACCAATATGGTAACCACTGGCCACATGTGACTGTGGAGCACTTGAAATGCAGTGTGTAAGGGTGTAGTGTGACGAAGGCACTGAATTCTTAATTGTATTAATACTAAAACGTGGCTGGATTGGATAGGACAGATAAGCAAATGGCAGGGGAAGGTGGTGGAGGCCATGATACGAAATTTCAAGGGGATGAGGCTGGGGACCAGGCCACTCAGAGCATGTGAGTAGGACAAACAGATGAGAACCGGAGAACAGAGGATGGGGCTATGAAGAAGGCCGACCTTTGAAAGGTGAACAGAGACAATCAGAGAAGCGAAGAGAAACCTAGAAGCTTAGTGTCACTGAAGTAGGGGAGAGAGGGTTTCCAGAGAGGAGTCGTCAAGGGTGTCAAATGCTATAAGCACTAAAAAGGTGACGGTGAATCCGGCAGTTAGGAGACCGGAGGGTATGGGGTGAGGAGAGCAGACTGAACGGCGTGTTGGGGGGTTTCCACACCCCCTTGGATCTGGCAACTCAGACCTGTTGCTCCCTGAGATACCTTACTTCCTGGAGACTCAGAGCCCTGTGTGATTTTTGTCTGTTCTTGGCTGTGCTGGGTCTTCATTGCTGTAAGGGGGGCTTTCTCTAGTTGTGTCTCGGTGCGCAGGCTTCTCTTTGTGGTGGCTCCTCTTGCTGCTGAGCACGGGCTCTAGGCACGTATCATGGTAGTTGTGGTGTATGGGCTTCGTTGCCCTGAGGCATGTGGAATCTTCCTGGATCAGGGATGGAACCCATGTCCCCTACATTGGCAGGCAGGTTCTTAACCACAGACCACCAGCAAAGTCCCAAGCCCCATGTCTTGAAGACATGTTGGAGTTGCAAGTGACTCTGATAATCTGTGTGCTGTGCTGTGCTTAGTCACTCAGTCATCTCAGACTCTTTGTGACCCCACAGACTGTAGCCCGACAGGCTCTTTTGTCCATGGGGATTCTCCAGGCAAGAATACTGGAGTGTGTTGCCATGTCCTCCTTCCCAACCCAGGGATCCAACCCAGGTCTCCTGCATTGCAGGAGGACTCTTCACCATCTGAGGCACCAGGGAAGCCCAAGAATACTGAAGTGGGTGGCTTATCCCTTCTCCAGAGGATCTTCAGGACTCAGGAATTGAACCAGGGTCTCCTGCATTACAGGTGGATTCTTAATCAGCTGAGCTACCTAAGGAAAGTTTATATTCCCCCTCCAGAAAAATCCACCAAAATGAAGTTTGATTTTATTTTAGGCACCTCTAAAAGCTTGTTGGTAGACCCCCTAGTTTTTAGAAGTCTAAGTTATTTGGTTCTTATTTGCTGAGTTCTTGCTGCAGCTATCTGAATTGTAGCCAGGAATGTAAAGGGATAGAAGCCTACAACTCCATCCCTGAGGCCCTCCAGCCTCAGTTTAAGTCTGGTTCATTCACAGTTCTGAGCTTTATTGTCCTGTGGCCTGTCAATCCATTACACAATTAGCATCTCTAAAGCCACCTCAGCAGCCTCTGCCTGGAGATGTGTAACTAGTGTTTCCCAGGGTGCTCAGCTTGGATACAAAAAGATCACAAAAGCAGTTACAAAACTGGGGGGACTATTTGCCACACCCCTCCCCCGACGCCTGTGGGGCCCACTGCGGGCCCTGTTCCCAGCATCTGCAGGCTTGTGGCCCAGCACCAGTATGCCACTTTCTCTTCCCGTCCAAGTCTTGACTCACAGACCCTTTATGGACCACTCTTGTAGTTTTTGAACATACTTAGGAATAGGGCTTCCCTGGTGACTCAGATAGTCAAGAATCTGCCTGCAATGCAGGGGACCTGGGTTCAAACCCTGGGTCAGAAGATCCCCTGGAGAAGGGAGTGGCTACCCACTCCAGTATTCTTGCCTGGAGAATCCCATGGACAGAGGAGCCTAGCCAGCTACAGTCCATGGGATCACAAAGAGTCGGATACGACTGAGCAACTAACACAGAAATAAAATAGTTGAATTAGCTGATATTCCTCAGCCTTGTCCCAGTTTGGAACTCAGATATAGTTTGGGCCTTTAACCTGAAGAAAGAATCTGAAATTAAGCAATTTTTCAGGAGGAAAAAAAAAAAAAGCGAACAGGTGGATAGATGGAAGGGAAAGAAAGGACAAATCACCCTGTCTCTTTATCTTGGGCTCTTGTTTCTTTTATCTTGGGTTTTTAAAATCAGTCTTAGTTGTAAAAACTTTACAGAGGAAGATGAATCAGTTGCCAAAATCCACTACTACTACAAAAATTATAACAATAATGGCCTTAAATATTAAATGCTCCCTGGCTAGATGATTGCATTCTGTCCGAGCTAAAGTGAATGGTGATTCCTGCGCACAAGCTTATGCTTGGCTACTGTTCCTGAAAGCCTGGAAAGTCAGCAAGCCTCCCCACAAACCCGCTCCCAAGAAATTGACACATTAATTCCAGAATGCTATCTGTTACCACTTCCAGTGCCTCGATCCAGGATGGGGCTCCCCAGACTGGCGCTGCTGGTTTTCAGTGCCACAGCGAGTGTGATATGGCCCTTTAGATTTCACAGACACCCTCTCCAAGTACAAACACACACTCACATACACACAGACACACACACACGCCCACTCTCTCTGCAGCCTGCGTGGTGCCTGCAGTCAGAAGCCGTGTGGGAAATGTGCCATCACACCTCGCTTTCTGAGGCAGCAAAATCTTTCTTGGTTTGGGAACTGCAACAGTTTGCACGTTAAGAGGGTACAGGAGGTTTCCAAGCATGCCGTGTGGAGTTTGGTGTTCTGGCACAGTTCACCTAGTTCCTATTTTGCCAGATCCTTCCTGGAAGCCCCCACACAGCCTGGGGAAGGCCCTCAACAGAGCATAACATAAGTCTGTGGTTCTTGTTAGTTTTCTCAAAGATAGTACATAGGTTTGTTCAATTTTTGACAGTTTGCACACATTACTTATAATTCTTAGCCCGTTTGCTTCTCCCAGAGGCACTGGGAGGGATCCCAGCAGGAATTATTGACCTTGTTTTACAGGAGAGGAAAAGGAAGGGCAAAGATGTCAAATGATTTGCTAAATATAAAGAGTTTTCTTCATCAAAAGAGGTACTTATTTGGAATCTTTTAAGAAAGTCCCGTCCCAGGAGATGAGCTGGGGAGATGGACACCAAGAAGAATGAGTGATGCCAGGTCAGATGGTCATAAGTGGTAAAGGTCAACGTGGTAGTGTTGACCTTTAAAAAATTATTCCATATATAATTGTAAAAAACAGTATATTAAAAAAGACTTTATTCCATATACTTAAAAAAGACTTTATTTTACTAGGAGAGAGAGAGATTGAGCTCAGCTACAAACACAGCAAAGATAGCTGACCAAGGAACAGAGTGAAGGGCTCAGTGGATGAGAAATTACCAAGAAGGTATACAAGGGTAGGGGGATTCTTGCTAATCAAAGATGGGGGATAAAACACTTGATCAGGTATCTAGGGTGGGGCATTCTCTCTAAACTGATTTACCAGAATTCTCACTAAAATTTAGCTGTGTAGGGACAGACAGCCAAGGTCAAGACCTAATCAAAAAGAGAGCTCAGAGGAGCCTGCGTAAAGTTTACTCAAAGAGAGAGTCTTTGTCATAGTGGCAACATGCTACAACTCCATGCTCACTTGTGTCCAACTCTGCGTCCCAGTGGACGGCAGCCCGCCAGGCTCCTCTGTCCATGGGATTGTTTTTTCAGGCAAGAATACTGACTGGGTTGCCATATCCTATTCTAGGAAATCTTCCCCACCCAGGGATCGATCCCGCGTCTCTTGCGTCTCCTGCATTGGAAGGTGGATTCTGTGTGTCATAGTGGCAAAGCTGAGATTAAACCCTAGTTCTAGGCTGGCAGTTCTCTGGCTGCGCTGTGCTGTGCTAGGTCACTCCAGTCACGTCCGAGTTTTCGCAATCCTATGGACTGTAGCCTGCCAGGTTCCTCTGTCCATGGGATTCTCCAGGCAAGAATACTGGAGTGGATTGCCATTCCTTTCTCCAGGGGATCTTCCCGACCTACGAAAAGGCTGAATTAAATGCACCTTCTTACACACTCTGCAGAACTATTTGCCAAGTATATTGTGGATGTAAGTCTGATTGTAGGAAACATTTTCATTTAATAAACCAGTTTTAAAGGGAAAAGAAACCTGGTTCTGAGGTTGGGGCTTTCCCTTGAGTTGCCATTATAATAATCATCATCCCAACCCATCCCTACATATGTTAGTAACTTTGCAGCATGTCAAGTTACATATCGAAGTCCATATACAGCATGTTATTCTTCTTCTTGAATTAATGCTAAGCCTAGGTTATGTGTTCTTTGTAAATCCTAAGTTTTTCCAACCCTAAGGATTAAGGAACAGTTTGTTGGGAATAAATTTTTATTGAAAGACAATGCTGATTGATGGACTTCCCGGGTGGCTCAGTGGGTAAAGAATCCGCCTGCAGTGCAGGAGATGCAGGAGACCTGGGTTTGATCCCTGGGTTAGGAAGATCCCCTGGAGGAGGGCATGGCAGCCCACTCCAGTATTCTCACCTGGAGAATCCCATGGACAGAGGGGCTACAGTCCATAGGGTTGCAAAGAGTTGGACAGGGCTGAAGCAATTGAGTGTGCACGCACATTGATTGATAAAATACCTGTGGGGAACAAATGATGATGTCATCTTTTGGTGTCAGATTTCAGTTCTGCTATTCGATTCAAGTGACCTTAAGTGATTCTCTTCACCCAACAGCCTAGTGGGTGCTGTTTTACCACTTACTAGCTGCGTGACCTTGGATGTACATGATCCTTGCCCATAATTAACCTCAGCTTCATCATTTGTAGAATGGGGATAAGTAGTTCTCTGTCTTGAGGGTGATGAGAGTTGAAATGTTTTATTTAAGGCATATAACACAGCACCTTTCAACAAGTGCTGCAGGGCCATCAGCTACTAGGGTCTCAGTGTCCTTTTCTGTAAAATGGAGATAATAACACCTCTCTGGTGGGACTTGTATGACCATTGATGAAGATGTGCTTTGTAGCCTTTGTACAAATCATGTACGATAGTAATACAATGTGCCGAGGGGGTGGATTAAACTGGTCAGATGATCTGGAAATACTAGGATAGCCCATAGGCTTTATGGGTATCCATCACTTTGCTCTTCTAGCAGGGAGAAGATGGGGTGAGGGGAGAGCCTCTTTTGGTTCTGGGTGGAGCAGCAGGGTGGTGGGATACGATACGATTAGTTCTAGATGGTAAGAAATAAGGTGATGCCCCCCATGAATCTAGAACTTGAATAGAAGTTCAGGCAGGAGGCTGTGCCTCTCCAGTCAGTAAACAGCTGGAATTTGGTTTTGAGGTCACTGGGAGTTCAGCGAAGATCTTCACTGTTTCCCTGGGACTGGAAGATTATTCAACTTAACCATATGAAATTGCCAATATTCAGTTGGTTTTGACCTGCAAAACCAGCAACTTGCGATTCAACCTAACATTAACCTCTTCACGTGAATTAGTCTGTCTGCACCACTTTATCACGGACTGATTTCCAAGATTCAATGATTCACTGGTTCAGCCTTTCTTTCCACGGCACTTACTGTTGTCTACTGGGCAGGCTGCTTTGCTAGGGGTCAAGGAACCAACCAACCGCCCTCTCTCCTTCCTACCTGAGTTCTAGACCACTTCAAAGAGGCGGGGAGTCCGGCTGGTGGGACCAGAAAAGCTGACGTTATTAAAGGTTTGGAGAGAATGGAAGTGGGTTTATATTCCAGCAAAGCCGACAAATTATAATTTGTTATCAGAAATCTTTTTCTTAATAGGCTGCATTTAGTTCCTTTCCCCCCTTCCCCTCCGATTCCTTCTTCTGCCCTCTCCCGTCTCTCCTCTGTGCTTTATCACTCAGGAGCATCCTCGACTCCCTTTTTCCCAGTTAATAAGTAGAACATCAGGGTTGTTTTCAACTTCTACCCCTTGATTTCAGTTAAACCATTTCTTCACATATTTCATCTATCTAAAGATGTACCCCTTTCTATAATAAAGAGGCTAACTTAAATACATAAATAAATTTTCTAAGTCCTAAAAACCCCAAACCTCATTACCTCCATCCTTCCTGCCACAAAATAAAAACCTAAAAAAAACCCCATCAATTATGCCAACATACGACATTCCCCAAAATGTCTTTCTCTAACTGTTCTAAGTACTATAACTGTTCTAAGTACTAACCCCAGCTAAGCTTTGTGTTCAAAAACACACTACGACCCCTGCCCTCCAAAATTGATGTTGCCGCATTAAGCTTTGTAGTATAGGCATATGTTAGTCTCAACCAGAATCGTTGATTTCCATTCCTCCTCTCCCCTTCAAATGAAGAGAAAAATGAGGGAAAGCTAAGAAATTAAAAGACATCTCTAATGACTCTTTCTCTTTAAAGAAGTGATCCTTTCTAGTAATCAGTTTTCAGGAATTGTGGCTTCTTTTCCAATGATCAATCACACCCACATGACAAGTGTGGGGAGAAATGCAAATTTAAGGAAAAGTACGTTTTGATATGATTCTAAAAACATATTTCAAGCCTGTGATCAATAACACAGTTGTACTAGATTATCTCTGATCCTAAGTATCAGGATAATAAAATGTGGAAATAGAGGATACTTTAGACACCAGCAGGTGCCCCCTCCCTGTTGAGACTTTGTTCGAATGCCTCTCCCAAGGTCACCCAGGGAGTGAGGGGCAAGGCGGGGACTAGCACAGGTCCCTTTCATGCCTGTTGTCAGGTTCTACTTTAAAAAAAAAATACCCATGGATGGACCTGGAGACTGTCATACAGAGAGAAGTAAGTCGGAAAGAGAAAAACAAATATCGTATATTCATGCATATATGTGGAATCTAGAAAAAGTACAGATGATCTTATTTGCAAAGCAGAAGTAGAGACACAGATGTAGAGAACAAATGTACGGATACCAAGGGGGAAAGTTGGGTGGGTGGGATGAATTTGGGAGTTGAGATTGACGTATATATACACTAATGGTACTATGTATAAAATAGATAGCTAATGAGACTCTACTGGATAGCACAGGGAACTCTACTCACTGCTCTGTGGTGACCTAAATGGGAAGGAACTCCAAAAACGGGAGGTATTTGTAAACATACAGCTGATTCACTTTGCTGTACCGCAGAAACTAACAACGCTGTAAAGCAACTGCATGTGTGAGCTCAGTCACTTCAGTCGTGTCCGACTCTTTGCGACCCCATGGTCTGTAACCCGCCAGGCTCCTCTGTCCGTGGGCTTCTCCAGGCAAGAATACTGGAGTGGGTTGCCATCCCCTCCTCTAGGTGAATCTTCCTGACCCAGGGATTGAACCTGAGTCTCCTGTGTCTCCTGCACTGCAGGTGGATTCTTTACTGCTGAGCCATGGGGCAACCCCAAAGCAACCATACTTCAGCAGAAATTAATTTAAAAAAAAAGAAAAAGAAACAAACAAACACCCAGAATGTCAGAGCAGACACTGGGGTTTTCCACCTTCCCTTATGGCCTATGATAATGAAATTCTGATCAGAATAACAAAAGGACACCTAGAGTTAAAAATCTATGACGTATTTGGAGCAGATGGACTTGGAATCTTGGTGACATCCTTTCCGTCTGTCCAAGGAGCCACGTCCTCTGCCCTCTGGAGGTGACCTGCTGATGCACAGGGCGCTTCAATGCTAAGACCTCCTGTCTCCTTGGCGGTGCATCCTTCCAGCAGGTGCAACAGTCCTCTCTGCTCCTCGCATCACTTTGTTGATGCCTATTCTAGGGGAGCATGGTTTCCTCTTCTCTAGTGAAATAGTCACACTTGCTTAATGAAGAGGAGGCCCTCCAACTTCAGTACATCAACTCCCGTGTAAGACCAGGGCAATCTCCAACCCTTCCACTGGAGGTAACTTGCTTACTTAACCTCTGATTGGACCACACAGAGAAAACATGATAGGACACACATGGCACAAGCTTCCTTAGCTGTTCTCATTGGCATCCAAATCTCATGCTCTTAAAATCCATTTTAACTTAGTCTATGAGCTCATTTGTACATTTGCTCTTGGAAATACAACATGCTTGGTGCCAAAATGAGACCCAATGACTATATTATATGTAGATCCTGCTAATAGTCTAAACTATCCAGGTGGCATTCTGCGCTTCCCATTCAGTTTGGGAATCAGGATCAGGAATTATTCTTTTCATGTTAGAAGAGGGGGGAGAGATAAAGGCAGATATTTTGCCTGAGTTGCAGCCCACAGAGCAGAAGCAGAAAAACCTATGTTGGAAGTGCAGAGCTCTCCCCAGCCCAACTCTCCTGACTGAAGACAGTTCCCACCCCCACAAGATGTCCCAGACTTGGGCTCTACTGTCACAATGACTTGGGAAGGAGGGGGAAGGGGCTGAAAGAGGATGTCACTGGCAGTCGTCAAAGGGATAAGGAGTTATACTTTGGGAACAAACACCTTGACTTTGCTGAGGCATAAACTTCACAGCAGGAAACCATTATTTCAGTGACAAAGCTTTGTTCGGTTGACATTATCTCTTAATTATCTGCATAAGAATGCATTTGTCAAGTTTCAAGAGATGGGATTGATAACATAAACCTGCATTGCTGTACAATATTTTAATTCTGAGGGCAGAAGCAGCACAACATACTAGGAAAGAACTGTGGGCAGCTCGTCTTGGCTGCGGCTGGTGGAGCATGGATTCCAACCCTGTGACTATAATGAATTGGGACCCCCCTACCCTGACCCTCCCTACCCCATGGCCCATTCCCGGCCAAACCAGGCCACCAGGCTGGGTCAGCGCTTCTAGAGCCACAAGTCTAAGGCAGGAGTCCTGGAATGTCCTAGCCCAGATGTTCCACATCCTGGGAAGACGCAATCCGTGGTTCCACAAAGCAAAGCCAGTCTAGTTCCCTTGGCCGTGGGTGCCATATAACTGAGCATGGGTGATAATCAGAGATTTTGACCTGAAGTCACCTCTTGGCTTAGTTAGCAGGACACCAAAATCCCAGCTCCTTCCACCCCACCCTTTCCCCTAAGAGGGCTCCAACTCCACAGTAGCTTTCTCTTTATGTCACTGCCCCTCCTGCAGTATTTTAACCAGGGCAAGATCCACCTATGATGGGAAATGGGGTAGTTTCTGGGCTTGGATGGCCTGACTTGATAATATCTTGTCTTTAAATTGTTGACAGTAATTTAATTGTTAGATAAATACAGCTCCTTTTACAACTCCTAAGACATCTCCGATTCTTTCATTCTGCAAAGGAATTTAGAAGATGTTACTCAAGGGACTGGACCACCCTGTATTTTCAGGATTTCTACTCAAACAACACTGAAACTTGGGTGTATATTATACCCCAGGAATCTGCTCTGAGGTTCCAGAGTTTCCTGGTTGGGTGTATGGGTTAGTATCCCAGCACGATCTTCATTACGGGGAGCCAAAGACAGAGCTTTAGAAAATACCAGCATTTAGAGGGTGGGCTGAGAAAGGAACCCACAAGAGACGAGGAAAGAAAACTGAGTAGGACACACGTGTTTGTCCACACCGACCCCGGCCAGAGAGAGCATCTGGGGACCTGGCAAGTGACTGTGACAGACTGTTACAGAGTCACCTCCAATTTGCTTATACCTCCCCGTATCCACATCATTGAGTAGTTCCCTCCTGCCCTGATTCAAGACTTGCCCTTGTGACTTGCATTGACCAAAGGGGCAGTGACTAGTATGATGCCAGTGGAGAGATGAAAGCTCTTGAACTTGGAGCCCTGTGACAGCCATCATGGAAGGATATCCTGGCATGCAGGCAGCATGGCATGAGGCCCATGGCCCACCCTCCCACCTCTTGGCTTAGTCAGCAGGACACCAGATACAGTCGTCTGTATCTGCCGACCCCCAGATACACGGGTGAGGCCACCCTAGGTCACTGAGCTGCAAACCAGCCACCGCTGACCGCAGCTGCAAGAATGAGCTGAACAGGATCAACCTAGCAACCCAGAGCAGATGGACCACGCTGAAGATTTGTTCTGCATCCACTGAAAATATAATAACGAATACACTGACCACAACAAACTCAGATTGGGGAACCCAAGTGTGACGGTTAGTTTCATGAGCCAACTTGAGTGGGCCACTGGCTTCCCAGTCATTTCATCAAACATTATTCTGGGTGTGTCTTTGAGGTTGTTTCTGGATGAGATAGTATACAAATCGGACTGGGGAAAGCAGATGACCCTCCCTAACATGAGTGGGTCTGATTCAATCAAATGAAGGCCTAAGTAGACCAGAAAAGCTGAGTCAGAGGGACCTCTGCTTGCCTGACTGTTGAGTTGGGACTCTGGCTTTCTCCTGCCCTCAGACTAAAACTGACACCCGTGGCTTTCCTGGTTCTTAGTCCCTCGGACTTGGGCTGGAACTTACACCACCAGCCTTCCTGGGTCTCATTTGCCAACTGCAGATCTTGGGACTTTTCAGACTCCATACTCACGTGAGTCAATTCCTAATCATAAATTTCTTGATGGAAATAAGTAAATAATATTGTGTTTATTATATATTATAAATATTTCTGTAATTATGTAATTTATGTAATAGATACATAAATAGTATATATACATGTAATATAAATAGTATGTATCTCATTGGTTCTGTGTCTCTGAAGAACCTTGATTTGTACACCTAGTTTCCTGGTAACTGATGTTCTCCGCTCCTAGGCTCCCCTTAGCAGGCATCTTTCTCTCCCTTCCCCCAAGATGGCTGAGACAGTCTGCAGGTGGGACTGGAGCCTTCCAGACTCCTTTGTTCTAATTGCAATCAGCAGTGACTTTCCACTCACTTGGTGCCATGGTTAGCTCCTCGGCTCCCTGTCCTCCGCCGTGGGAGGGTAGCTGTCACCTTGGAAATGAGGTCCCAGGCTGTAGAGGGGAGGAGGTGGAGCGGAGGAAGGTTACATCTGATTTATGTCGCACAGGGGCCATTCTTTTTTCCTCTTTTTCTTCCCCCACAGAACTGAATCCAAAATAAATGAACAGACTCACCCATTCCTGAGTTTTAATGGAACTAATTACCTGATAGCAGAGTCCCAACTCTGCGACTGCTTCCATTCTGGCTAGCGTTAGATTGCATTACTATTTTCATTTGTTTTCATTATTATTAGCTTTTAGCAATGAAATGGAGTTAAAATTATTACAGTTTGTAACATGCTTTTTTGTACTAATAATTCAAGTACTTTGGAGTAGGAGCTGAGAGCATTAATTTGTCAATCACTCCCGCTTTGTATCTAGTCCTACTTTAAATAGACTAAACAAAAGAAATGAACACTATATATTTCCCCAAGGGATAGAACTTGTAAACATTCAGATATGTTAGGCTTTCATGAAATTATGAACCGTAATTCCAAGGTATATTGCACAAATAATAGGGTATTTCGAAATCAGTGCAGCTGACACACAAAAGCTTCAGCTCTGGTTCAGATAATAACACAGGGCAGCCATCTGTGCTCTGAGTGTAACCTAGTCAGGAATCAAGGTGAAGGGGAATAAATGCAAACATTTTTGGAGGTTGAGCAGAAGGTCTTCAAGCAGCTCTGAGTCAGGGACCTATGCATTAAGGAAAATGAGAGTCTTTCCCAGCGTCTACGCCCACTCAATCGGAAGCAGAATTTCAAAAACAACAACAAAATAGGAATAGCCTGAACTTTCACTAAGAAGTGCCACATTAATTCTCCCAGAAGTGTTTACAACAAAGAGAAAAGGAAGGAAGATCCAGAGCTTGAAATAAACGTGCTGATGTGGCTGCACTGTAAAAGCTGTATCTCTATTAAACGGGATTAAAAAAAAATCAACTTGTATCCCAGAAATGCCTAGATTACAGGATACTTTTTAAATAAAGAAATGCAGTCTTATTACCTTAAAATATATAGTATACTCAATCAGATTAAGACAATATTAGTCCTCTAGAACCTACTTTAATGAATGAATAGGAATGGTTTGTAATTATCAAATCAATTGTCTCGTGCAGCGAGGTCTTTGGGTAGTCTTAAAAATAGTTTATTTTCTTAACTAGGTTAAGCATTCTCTCTCTATCTGAAAATCTTGTGTACCTTTGTTTTATAAAGCTTTTTTTTAAGCCCTAAAGCAAAGGAAATCTGTAACCTGGCTTCACAGTTGGTGGTTACAGGTCCTAGACTGGAAGGACCCAGAATAGGAGGCCTTGGGTGGGCATAGGTGGGACAGCAGAAAGGTCTGTCTCTGCAGGTTTGAGCCTACTTCTGATTAGTCTCATGCTGATTTTTCATCCCACCTGAGAAAAGCCAGAAAGTCAAACTTGGCCTCAAAAACTCAACCCTTCCAAGAAAACACAGGAGTTCGTATGTTCCTGGGTTTCACTCCCACTGCTTAAGACTGTGATTTAGATCATCTCAAATTTCTGACAAAAATATATTTTGTCGTGAGTAAGAGGCTGCCCTGCACCTGTTCACTAAACCCAGAAGGTTTTTCAAATCTGGATTTTCTCTGGAAGAGGAGACCTTGGAAATTGACCACTTGGTGAATCCCATTGACTCTCCAAATCCCCTTCGCATGCCCTGCCCCCTATCCTCACCTCTCAGCCTGCTCAAAAAATAGCTTTTGACTGTGGCCTTTAACAATATGATAATTTATTTAAAACAGATACAGTCCTGAAAGTGACCCACTTAAAATTATTAAAGAGATACTGTGTTTATTTTTGCTGTCCATAAAACAGAAAATGGTTTATGAATATGCAAACCGATCTGATGTAATTAGCATGATTGGCTCCTACCGCACTCCGTTTTATGTGGTTAGGAGAGTAGATGCACAAACTAATGAGGTCATGTTAATGTGCCTGTGAAGAGAGCTTCAGCTGTCAGAACCACGGAGGCGGATGTCTGCGAAGATCCTTTATTTTCTGCAGAATCACTGGAAGTGGGCACGCATGGGCTGAGTTCCTGCCTGGGGCCAGGGTACCGTCAGGGCCAGAAGACATTTTTCCCTTCTGCAGGCGGGAAGCCCAGATGAGAGAGAAAATTCTGTGTCCATTCTGAGCAATGATTAATGTGCTATTTAATTATCTAGAAAGTCTTCAACAAGTGCTAATAACCGAAACTCCTCTGGCAGTCAGCGCGTGCCACAGGGTCCCATTAGACGCGTGAACACCTTATCCCCTGGCCCTTCTTAATTAAAATAAGAGGCGCAAATGTTAATTGTGCACCGGCCACCTCTTGGGATTAATCTGCCCCGGTTGTTGGGCCCAGTGAACCCAGAAAGCGGATTTCTTATTCAGGCATGAGGTTCTTACAAGTGCTGATGCTCTGCTACCCACTCGGTCCTGCCAGGGCCCCGCTGGGGGTGGGGCAGAGGAAGGGAAAGGGCCACGAACCGGCAGGGAGGCTTTTTAATCAGAATGCTGGAAGGCATGTCGCAGAAAGCTTCTTAGATATTGAACAGGACACACAGACGGCCACTGAGCTGCTCCTTTACATCCCTTCTAAAGCATAAACATATGAACTTGAAAACCTTATTTTCCATTTCTGCCAGCTCCTCTCTAGCTCTAAAAATACACCTCGCCTCAGCGTCTTGGTACCCCCTCTCTCCAACACACACACACACACACACACACACACACACACACACACATTTTGCACCAGAAACAAAGAACATCTTGAGAGCGCCAATGTTAAAAGGGAGGAACCAGTAGAAAGTGAAAAATGAGGTTTTGGTGCTAATCAAAGACTTAGTCAAGTTCAATGTAAAGGGATCTCACAAGAAAGACACTGAGTTGGCTCATTGTAAAGACGCTTCAACTAAAAGAAAAGGCAGTCGGTGTTCTTCAGCCTGCACCTGGTACCAACCACAACCCCCACTTTTGGAGAAGCAGCTGGTCCATTCCTGATAGTCTTCAGTCACAGGATCTCAAAGAGGAAAGTGTTTTTGACTACCTACCATGTGTCTGGTGCTTTTCGGGATCCCATGAAGTAAAGACTTTTATCCCCATTATATAGATGAGGAAACTGAGGCTTTGAGAGAGTGAATAACTTGCCAAAGGGATAGTCAATGGCAGAGGCAGTCTCCAAATCAGGTCTGTTATGTTTAATGAAAGTTAGTGGCTCAGTCGTATCCAATTCTTTGTGACCCCATGGACTGAGGCTCACCACGCTCCTCTGTCCATGGAATTCTCCAGGCAAGAATCCTGGAGTGGGTAGCCATTCCCATTCTCCAGGGGGTCTTCCTGAACCAGGGATCAAACCCAGGTCTGCTGGATTGCAGGCAGATTCTTTACTATCTGAGTTCATGTTTTTTTTCCCCATGTTATCTTAGGACAAGGGACAAAAGGGAACACACAAGTGTGGGTCTCACCCTATGATGCCTTCAGTTTGGAGTGTTTAAGGAAAAGAATAGTCTTTAGCCAAAAATAGTTCTACAGCCTTGAAAACTGGTTAGAGTTTGACAGTGGGGAACGGCAGAAGATACCACCCACATAACCCCAGGGAAGGGGATTAGCAGGAAAAAAATGGAAACTGGGTCTCTTCAGCCTGGTCTCTAGGCACTCTTGTTCTCCGGCTCTACATCTTGGTCACACGGAATTCACTTGCCACTTCCCAGACCCACGGACCGTCATATCCCCGTGTCCGTGCCCCGCTGTTCCCTCTGGCTGGATTTCCCTCCTGTGCTGTATCTCATGCTGGGAAATGTTGAAGGCAAAAGCAGAAGGGGGCGGCAGGGGATGAGATGGTTAGATAGCGTCACCAACTCAACGGACATGAATGTGAGCAAACTCCGAGGGAGAGTGAACAGAGGAGCCTGGAATGCTGTAGTCCTTGGGGTTGCAGAGAGTCGGACATGACTTAGCAACTGAATGGCAACAGCTGCATCTCATTTCACTTCTTTACATAGCAGCTGGCCTTATCCTTCAAGGCTGAACTTGAACTTCCTTTTTTTCTATAGACTTACGTTCCTACAGAAGCAGGCACATATCATCACGCTAGATTATAGCTATAAGTTCATCTGTCTTCCTGGCTAGTCTGTATGTTTTTTGAAAAAATGGAACCTGAATGTGTGTGTGTAGCACTTAGCCGTGGCCAGGCACATAGAAGGGGCTCCGTAAATGTTTCTGTGAAATGAATGAATAAAGGAGCAAGCAAAATTTTAAGCAGCGTGTGATCCTTTTCTTGGGATTTTTACACTTTAAGGAGTATACTTCTGAGATCATTTCTTGTCTTTGTACACAGAGATCCCCACCCTCGGGCAGGGTACAGTTCCCAGCCATGAAAGCAGAGATGTGCACACAGAGATGTCAAAAGGTCTCACCCCAGTCCAGCATCTCTCACCCACAGCCCTGTCCAGTGTCTATTTTCATCCTGATTCTGTGGCACCTGGCACCTCCTCCTTCCTAGATATTTATCACAGTTGTAATTCTGCATCTAGTTAGGTGATCCTTTGATTACTAGCCAGTAACCACCTCCTTCACTGGCTGTAGGATCCACAAGGGAAGGTTCTGTTTGTCTTTTTTCCTTTAATCACTGTTGTCCATCCCATACCTGGCCCAGAGGAGGCGCTTCATAAATATCTGCTGAGACTCAGTCTGTTCATCTCTACAGCAAGCCCCGCTCCGGTCCTGCCATTCTGTGATGCTCTGCTAGCCTCCCTTTATTTTTTCCAGCTTTACTGAGATATAATCGACATAGAACACTGTATATGTATACACCCAGGACAGTGATTGTGTGTGTGTGTGTGTGTGTTGCAAAATGATCACCACAGTATGGTCAGTTAACTCATCCATCAACTCATATAGTTAAAATACTTGCGAGTGTATGTGTGTGGTGAGAGCTTTTCAAATCTACTCTCTTAACAACTTTGGAATATGCAGTCCAGTATTGTTAACTACAATCACCGCACTGTACACTGCATCCCCAGGCATAACTGGAAGTTTCTGCCTTTTGACCACCGTCACCCATTCCTCCACTCTGCTCCCCAGATACCACCAGTCTGCTGTTTCTATGAATTTAGCTTTTTAGATTCTTCATAAAAGTGAGGTCATACAGAATGTCTTTCTCCATCTGGCTTGTTTCATTTAGCACGGTGCCCTCCATGTCAAGGATTTCCTTCTTTTTTATGGCGGAATAACATTCTATTGTATGCATACAGACCACATTTTCTGTATCCATTCATCTGTTGATGGACGCTTAAGTTGTTTCCATGTCTTGACTATTGTAAATAGAGCTGTAATGAACCTGCGGGTGTAGATATCTTGTCAAGATGGTGATTTCATTTCTTCAGAAGTGGACCCCAAAGTGAGTTCCACATTTAGAGTCACTCCTGGGACTGAAAGCTTTAAGTTTCCAGAAAGTCCAGGTCAAAATTCAAATCTATCACTCAAGCAAGGGTGCACTAATACAAAAGCAAGGGCTCGCCTGGCAGATCGGCCAACTATCATGAAAAGGGGCTTTGACGAAAGGCCAAGAGAGGGGTGTGGCGGAAGCAACAAAGACAGATGCGTCTGGGAGGAACCCAGCTGGGGACAGCAGGCCTAGGTGTGGTTGTCAGGGCTCAGAAAGCCAAGAAGCAGTACTGAGGTTCAACACCGGAAAAGGAGAAGAATAAGGGCATCCTCTAAGGGTCCCAGGGCAGCCCTCACAAAATACCATGAACAAATCTACTGTCTCTCAGCTCTGGAGGCCAGAAGTCTGAAACCAAGGTGCTGGCAGGATCATGTACCTTACAAAGCTTTTGGAGGAGGATCCATCCTTGCTTTTTCCAACTTGTGGTAGGCAAGGCCTTCCTTGGCTTACGACAGCATCAGTCCAACCTCTGCCCCTGTCTGCACACAGCCAGCTTTCGCGTCTTGCGTCATCTTTCCTGTGCCATCTCTTTCTCCTCCTGTTCGTATAAGTACTCCAGTCCTGTTAGAGCGGGGCCCACCCTACTCCACCTTGACCTCACCTTAACTTGCTTACACGCGCAAAGCCTCCTTTTCCGAATAGGGTCACATTCACAACACCAGCACCAGAGGTTAGGATTTGAACATATCGTTTGGTGGCAAGGGGAAGAATAATTCAACCAAGAGAGGAATGAAAAAGCAGAGTCTTCAATCAGCAAACCTTTGACCACTGCTGTGAGACTGGCTGTATGTAGGTCTCTTGGGGGGGCGGGGGGTGGGGAGCAAAACATGAATGAGATGCCAATACAAAGTCCAAAAAGGAAATGTCCTCGAGAGGCACTCGATGTCATGAGGGTTCAAAGAAGGCGAGATCCTGTTCAGAGAAATCTTGACAGAGGTGGTTGGCTTTGAGATCATGTTGAGGATGGATCCGAGTTCAGCAGATGGATATGGGAAAAGCAGAGGTGGTCAAGGAAAAGAACACAGCATGAGCAACCCACACAGAGCAGGATGTGTGCTCTGCCCCATGACGTTGCAGGTTTAGAAGAGGGAGGGATGTGATCAGATTTTGGTTTTAGCAAAAGTTCTAGTCAATGCACCAGCATATCTAAGGCTCTGCCTGCGGTGGTTGCTGCCCACCGCTAGCTCAGCGTGAGGTCTGCTCTCCCCACTGTCCTGGGGGGCACCAGACATATCAAGTCAGTGCTCTTGAGAACTTGCTTACTTGAAACTTCCTTCTTAGCTTATTTTGGGCAAACACCTCCCTGCCTTTTATAGCTCACCTCCAACGGGCCTGGTTTGGTCTGTTGCGACTTATTTATGCTTCCAAAGCAGTGACAACTCACTGCTGTCCCAGCAGTTGGACACCTCGTGGTCACCATCTATCACAGTCTAGCTCCCCTTCTGGACCACGGGCTTTGGGTTTGAGTCATTTCTATGTCAACCAGTAACCAACTCAGTGTCTGGTATGCGGCTGGCATTCCATGGCAATCCCTGTCCACAGTGCTGAGGAAAGATGGGAGAAGAAGAAACCAAACCAGCAAGACCCATTTAGGTGGCCCTCATAGGAGCACTGGCAAGAAACAATAAGGCTTGGCCTTTCCTGGTGGTCCAGTGGTTAAGAATCTACCTACCAATGCAGGGGACATGGGTTCTATCCCTTGTCCAGGAAGATCTCACATGCGGTGGAGCAACTAAGCCTGATCACCAGAGGTAGAGAGGAACCACTGCTTACTGCAACTAGAGACGGTCTGTGCTCAGCAACAGAGACCCAGGGCAGTCATAACAAATAAATGAAATTTAAAAATTGATAAGGTTTGACATATTACCAAGATAGTGTCAGGGAAGGAAGGCAGACAGACTAGAAAAACTGCCCCCCAAGCCTAGAAAGACTGACTTCATCATTTGGCCTCCTACATCCAGAGCAACTCTTTATGAAGCCCCAGGGAGCAGGTATGTCCTCAGCTAGTCAGCCCTGATTCTGGGCAGCAAGCACACACTCTGCAGAGCTTAGCTTGAGGCCCTGCTGGGGAATATTTGGGGTCTGGTACAGTTCCAGCCAAATCCCCAGGGTAGCTCTTTCTGCTGTTGGCCCAAGTAGTAGTGTTAGTTGCTCGGCCGTATCCAACTCTTTGTGGCCCCATGGACTGTAGCCTGCCAGGCTCCTCTGTCCGTGGAGTTCTCTAGGCAAGAATACTGGAGTCAGTAGCCTTTCCCTTCTCCAGGGGATCTTCCTGATCAAATCAGGGTCTTCCTCATGGCAGGCAGATTTTTTACCATCTGAGCCACCTGGGAAGCCAAGTCCTCCCCTTAAAGTCTCCTCTAGAGCCCAAGAAGGGCCCTACTATGGCCCTTCAGTGGGCTAAGAGTGACCCCCAGTGACCAGAAACCAGCCCCGTCAGGCTCTTCCCTGCAGGTTCTGTTTAAAGGGAAAGTCAGGGCTGTGCTCCAGCCACCTGAGAATCAGCCCCATCAAGACAACAGAGAGTCCAGTGAGTGCATGAGAGCCAGCCTTTCCGCCTCACCCCCTCCCAGTTCAGTAAAGCCTGCCTCCTCCTCCTTCAGCACCTCTGACACGTTTCAGGCTGGCCCAGCCTTTCCCATCTTTGGATGAATAAGAGCCTCCCCGCAAGGACCACTGTTTCACCTTCTAAAAATCAAGCTGGCTCTGTCACAAGCAGGACATGATGGACTTGGACTTAGAAGGCTCTGCAGAGGCTGCCATGGGACACTTTGGGGCCCCATTCCCACAGGGCTCCAGACAGTGATCTATACCAATCTCACTAGCTTGTAGGAGGGGACCCTGTGCTCATGTACACACCATAGGCCTGGCTACTATGACATAAAGGAAGCAAGAGGGAGAGAAGATATTATTGTGTTCCATGGATTCAATCTCCATCTACCCCATATGGAGACAGTCTCACCTCTGACTGGGAAGACCCAACTTGGGTTTACAGTCATGGAATTAAATCAAGTTATTAACTCCATGCGTACTCTCTCTTTCTCTCTTTTCTGTACTGTCCTTCCTGCCTTTCCTCATCTTCTCTCACCAGTACCTGCAATTGTGAACTCCCCATTTTCTCTGTTTGCAAGGTTATTATGGTGTCACTTGAAGGCAGGGCTTTAGACAAGAAGCCAAAAAAAAAAAAGGAATAGCATTCTGACAAGGTAAGAGAGGAGAGTGTCCTGTTCTCCCTGCCTTCAAAAAGTCAAAGAGGGGCTTCCCAGGTGCTCCAGTGGTTGAGAATCCACAAAGCAACGCAAGGGACACCAGTTCAACCCCTGGTCCAGGAAGATCCCACGTGCCGCAGAGCTAAACGTGTGCCGCAACTACTGAGCCAACGCACCACGGCTACCAAAGCCCGCATGCCTAGTGCCTGCGCTTCACAAGAGAAGCCTGTGCGCTGCAAAGGAGAGCAGCCCTCGCTCGCCGCGACTAGAGAAAGCCTGCGTGCAGCAAAGAAGACCCACCGTGGCCAAAACATGCATAAACCCCTTTTTAAAAATACCGAGAGGGCGGCTCCCTTTGGCTGCAGGGATATGGATGCAAAGCCATCCATAGGCATATGGCACATCCTTTCAGCAGACACTAAAGTGCTTATAATGTACTGGCCACCCTCATACCTGTCCACCTTCCGTTTTTAAAGCCCTCTCACATCTCTCAAGGGGCTTCCCTTGTACTTCAGTCAGTAAAGAATCTGCCTGTAATGCAGGAGACCTGGGTTTGATTCCTGGGTCAGGAAGATCCCCTGGAGAAGGAAATGGCAACCCACTCCAGGATTCTTGCCTGGAGAATCCCATGGACAGAGGAGCCTGGAGGGCTACAGTCCATGAGGTCACAAGAGTCGGACACGACTGAGCGACTAAACCACCACCACCACCACATCTCTTAAGTCTTCTGATTCTCACATCAACCCATGAGGTCCATATGATTATCCTAACATCACTCCAACTTCACGTTAGAGGCGAGAGCCCAGAGAGGCCACAGCGAAGAGCCAGGTGAGAAGCCAGGTGTTCGGACTTCTAATCCAGGGCTCTTTCTCCTGTAGTGGTCACAGAACAGCCTTTAAGTCACCAAGCTGAGCAGTTTTCAAAGCCCAGCGCCTCCAACTAGACTCTGACATCCCAAACAAAGTGACTGCCCTTCAAGAAGGCCAGGAAGAATCTGAAAGATGGTGACAGGGAGTTTGTGTTCACAGAAGTCCCCTACTCAGCATGGTCAGGAGGTATGGAAGTCGGGATCCAAATGCATAGCCACTAAGGGGACTTAGTAAAAGGCTACCCTCAGCCAACCTCTGGCTTCCCGAGTGGCACTAGTAAAGGACCCATCTGCCAGTGCAGGAGATGGAAGAGATATTGGTTCCATCCCTGGGTTGGGAAGATCCCCTGGAGGAGGACATGGCAACCCACTCCAGTATTCTCGCCTGGAGAATCCCATGGACAGAGGAGCCTGGCGGGCTCTAGTCCACAGGGTTGCAAAGAGTCGGATACAACTGAAGCACCTTAGCACACATGTAGCCAACTGTAGGTACTTGAATTGGAGTTCCCTTTGAACCTGGAAGAGTCAATTTTGAAACATCATAGAAATTTTCACCTATGTAGTGAGTGGTCAAATTTGTGCAATTCATTACTCTAACCTGTCTACTAAAAATATAGTCACAATGAAGGAATTGAAAACATCACATAATACCACCTCCTTCAATACTAAAATTTATCCAGATGATTTAGATGAAGTTGTGGGTAACTTACAAAATGATCTAGAGTATTCTGAGTTGACAACTGCATAGATAGCTATGCCTTTTAATGCAACATTCTTCAATGTCCTAATCAATGACAGAATTCTGTGCCTAAAGATCCAAGAAGGAATCTCTGGCATTCTTAACTCATTCGTGTCATAAATACTTATTGAACATCCATTCTGCACCCATTCTGGGTGCTGGAAATACAATGGCGACCAGTGCAAACACACTCACTGCCTACAACTTGCAGCAAAGTCAGAGAGGCAGACAATGCAATTCCAATACTAAGTGATGTTTTGCTGTGGGACTAAAGGATGCAATGAGAATAAAGGTGCAGCAGGGGCACCTGACCAAGCTTAGATGACTGGGAAGGCATCTTGGCGTGGTAGACTTTAGCCAAAGGACAGTGGAGAGGGCAGTGGGGAGGTTGAGTTCCAAGTGGAAGAAACAGCTTGTGCAAAGGACTGGAGCTTAGTGAATGGAAGAGACATCTGCCAAGTTGACTGCAAGAGATGGAAAGAAGGGCTTTAAGGGAGATGAGGTTGGAGAGGCTGGTAGGGGCCATACCATGAAAAGCCTTTTATATAATGTTCAGGTATGTGAACTTGAACATGAAGGCAAGACCCTAAAACAAACTAGAAGTCACCTTTTGGAGGGTACAACTCAGGCTGAAATATATCCCCGCATATTCCTGGAAGCTTTGACAAAAAGAAAATGTACATTGTGAATGAACTGTCTGAGATAAATGACCTCAAACACAAAATATTCATATTCTCTGAGGGAGTCAGTGTCCAAAGCCCAATCCCAGTGCTGGCTTCACTTCTAAGAACAAAGGGGTAGTAAAGCGCTCGACAGATTTTATTTTCTTGGGCTCCAAAATCACTGCAGATGGTGACTGTAACCATGAAATTAAAAGATGCTTGCTCCTTGGAAGAAAAACTATGACAAAACTAGACTGTATATTAAAAAGCAGAGACATTACTTTACTGACAACGGTCCATCTAGTCAGAGCTATGGTTTTTCCCGGAGTCATGTGTGGATGTGAGAGTTGGACCATAAAGAAAGCTGGGCACTGAAGAATTGATGCTTCTGAGCTGTGAATTTGGAGGATTCTTGAGAGTACCTTGGACTGCAAGGAAATCAAACCTGTCAATCCTAGAGGAATTCAGTCCTGAATATTCATTGGAAGGACGGATGCTGAAGCTGAAACTCCAATGCTTTGGCCACCTGATGCAAAGAACTGACTCATTAGAAAAGACCCTGATGCTGGGAAAGATTGAAAGCAGGAGGAGAAGGGGACAACAGAGGATGAGGTGATTGGATGGCATCACTGACTTGATGCATATGAGTTTGAGCAAGCTCCAGGAGTTGGTGAAGGACAGGGAAGCCTGGCATGCGGCACTCCATGGGGTTGCAAAGAGTCGGACATGACTGAGCAATTGAGCTGAACTGAAATGCAAGTGCTTGAGGGTGTGGGCTGGGAAGGAATTGAAAGGAATTGAAGAGTTCCTTCGATTCAAATGTGTCAAAGACACCAGTGTTCAAACACTGGTTGTGCAAAACATACACTTCCTGACTGGAAGTATTCCTAGTATTTTCAGAACTTGGTTTCCTCATCTGTGAAATCAGGATAATCACACCTACAAGCCTCTGGGACTGCCACAAAGATAGATGAAATGAATAGAAAATTCTTAACATTGTACCTGGAATGTATCGCACAATTTATGGTACTATAATTCTTAAATGTATTTTGCCCTAGACCATAGGGTTGGTGTAGACTGATGAATTTTGATAAAAATGCAGAGTCCAAAATGGTAGCTACAGAAGTCTCACGCAAGCCTGCCTCCTAGTGGGGTCCTTATTTCTAGTCCTGAATTTTATGTCAGTGAGAGTTAACATTGAAACTCTGCATGATCCATGCTTGGACTCTGATTCCTGGGAAGGAAAACCTCCCTGGGAAAAATCTCCTGGGACTCGGATGCAGCACAGCAACCTGACAGGCTCGGATGGGCTCTAGCGGGCTTCAAGCAAAGGATTCAGATGCAAAGCCAGAGAATATTATCATTAACTTAAAATGTGAGGCAGAGAACCCCTCTGGGAGATTGTGGGAAGAGGTGGGGCATGATGCATGTAGTCATTTCTAGGGTTCTTGTAACAAAACACTCAAACTCTGTGGCTTAAAACAACAAAAATCTATTCTCTCATGGTTGGGGAGTCCAGAAGTCTGATCAAGATGTCAGCAGGGCCACGCTCCCTTGGAAGGCTCTGGAAGAAAATCTTTCCTTGCCTCTTCCAGCTTCTGCGGCTCCAGGCATGCTTCGGCTTGTGGCTGCAAGATTGCAGTGCCTGCCTTTATCGTCACAGGACCTTCCTCTCTTGCCATCGGTGTGCCTCTGTGTTATTATCGTTCTTTTGGCCACACTGGGTCTCTGATGCAGCGCGCAAGCTTTCTCTAGTTGCAGGGCTCACAGGCTTCTCTTGCAGTACACAGGGTTCTCACTGCCGTGCACGGACTTCTCTGGAGCCCACAGGTCACAACTAGAGAGAAGCACATGTGCCATAGCGAAGATCCCTGGAGGGCACCACAACGAAGACCAGATGCAGCCAAAAATAAATAAATACACACAAATTTTTAAAAAGAAGCCATACAAAGACATAGCTTGACTCTTCCAGAGCTGTTCTCACCTAGACGCGGAGACAAGGGTTTCATTACCATGGGAGTGCAAAAGATACATATGAGGAAATATTAATTCAAGCAAAAGATTCATTCTTTCTTTTTTATGTATAAATTATGCAACATAGTTGTTTTACAATGATTAATATTGTTGCAGGGGCCTAACAAACACCATTTACAATGCAAATCTCCAGGCTGCAGAAAGGTACCAGTAATCAGGGAGTGATGGCTGCCGGGCTGGAGTGGGGCTGAGATGGAGCCCGTGGAAAGTCACATGGCTTGCCTTTGAACACAGCATCCAAGAGCACGCCCGCCCCTCCCAGCCAAAGCTCGGGGAAGACCTTCCAGATCAGCCCAGCAGACCTTCTGAATGGCCTCTTCCTGCCTGTCCCTGTCAACCTTCGCTTCCTGAGGTTTCCCTTTAAATAGTCACATGCTTTCACTCCTAACCAAGAGAAAGGCACGTGACTAGGGGTGGGAAGATGGGAAATGGGAAAACAACAGCATGGGGAAATGTGTCAAAGTACCCATCTGTTCTAATCCATCCCATCATTAATAACCTCTCCTCCCCCCATCAGGAAAGAAAAAGCAGGAGGCCCCCCACTGTGCCGTATCGCCCGTCTCCTCGGTGCCATCCCCATTGCTCGTGTGATCTCGTGCTTTGATGTCGCTTGATTCCTTCAATGTGTGATTAGCACACACTTTGCACCGAACACCCAGTTTTAGTCCTTCGCAGAGCTACTCACCCGTGAGAACCCCCCAAGCCGTGACACCAAGGTGTCCTCGTGAGATGGCCGCTCTAACTCAGCTGCCCCGCACAGGGGGACATCCCGATGCAGAATGAACCATCCATCCGCTAGTCCTGTCTGGGCTTAAGCAGCCCCAAACACATCCCAGGGAAATCTCAGTCACTCTGGAATCCAATTTTCCCTTACAGCTTTACTCCCATTGCTTCCGATGTCCTGTGTTATAAATGTAGAAATTCAGTAAGTGTGAGATTTTCTAGAGAGAGAGAGGGAGGGGAAAAAAATCATGATAGTATGGCATATATATTGCCGAATCGTTAATTTGCCAGCGCAACAATACCCCTGCAATGTTGCAGCTGGTTTCCTTAGTTACATGATAGCGTAACTTACAGCAAAACATTTTGGGGTAATAAAATGTTCCCACTTGAATTCTGAATAAACTTTCACATGAGGTAAGGAAGTGTTATTCTAAAAATAGCAGATTAAGCAATCAATTAGTTTATTCATTCCATGAAAACTTAAGGTATGAAAATATTGTACTAACTGGAAATATGATGGGCTATCAGAATTGTGTCCGACAGGGCTGGTCAGTTACATTTTGAAGAATCACTTGGAAATCTTTTCCTGTTTAACCCTCAGCAATATAGAAACAGTTCACCTGGGCGTTCTGAAATGAAGAGTTTATTTTTAAGGAGCTGATAATCAAAAATGGATTACTTGCCTGGTATTGGGTTTCAGGCAGTCTGGATTTCCAAATCATAATTTTCTAGAGGGCAATAGTTTTCAGAATTTACTGTGCCTCAGAATCCCCTGGAGGGCTTGTTAAAACACAGATTACTGGGCCATACCAGACGTTGCAATTCAGTAGGGCTGGGGTGGAAACTGGGAATATGCATTTCTAACAAGTTCCCAGGTTGTGCTGATGCCTCTGGTTGGAAAATCATATTCTAAATCAGGACTAACTGTATAGTACAGGGAATTATATGCAACATTTTGTAAAAACCTATAGGGGGAAAGGATCTGAAAGAAAAGATATATGTGTGTGTGTGTGTGTCTGTGTGTGTGTGTGTGTCTGTGTGTGTGTAACTGAATCACTTCGCTGCTGCTGTTGTTCATTGACTAAGTTGTGTCTGACTCTTTGCAACCCCATGGACCGCAGCATGCCAGGCTTCCCTGTCCTTCACTATCTCACTTTGCTGTACACCTGAAACTAACACTCTGTAAATCAACTATACTTCAGTTTAAAAAAAGAAAACCATGTTTAGAGGACAGCTAAAAATGATCTTTCTGATCCCCATATACTTAAGCAAAGAGAAGGTGATTTTTTGATAAGTCACCTTAAAACAATTGGAATGCTAAAGCAATGTCATAGCTCCCCTTTTCTTGTACATTTTACAAAAGCCTTTAGGAGATGAGTCCATTCTCCTGGAAGACGGAGAAATGTAGCTGGGCACAGTGACTTCATACTTTAGAAAAGGATATTCAGGAGGCTGAGACCTCGCCTGGAATCAGGCCAGCATCACACCATGTAGAATAGGGACCCTGTTTGTAATCACCTCCATCCCCAGACCTTCGCGGGCAGCCAAACAAGGGGCAGGAGCCCCATATGTGCTTCCAATGTGTAGCCTGACTTAAGGCTACAGTCAGCGAGTACCTTCGTTTTGTTCCGGATTTTACTAAATGTGTTCACGGAGTCATTGGTGGTGGAAAAATATTTAAGTCACTCTTAATTATATCAGGAGTCACCCTTGCCCTTTCGCTCCTGATATAATTATCCAGGTCTCCAGGAGGAGAGTCAGCTTATAAAATGGAAAGGGCCGGAGTCAGGACCTCTTGGTTTTGGTTCTGAATGTGCCCTGACTTGCCAGTGACCTTGGGCTCTCCTTCATCTCCAAGAGGATCAGACCAGTGTTCCCTGAGAAAGCCTTCCAGCTCTAGCGATGCAGGAGTCAACTTTGATCTTACACTTGTTCTTTGTTTTGTCTTCCTTCTTTCTGTACCAAATCAATTTCAATTTGAGGTAAAGGAAATTCCCAAATTACTGTTTTGAATCTTGCAGAGGATCGCTTCCCATGGCTAATTTCTCAAGTTCAGTTTCTTTCTTCCAGAACCTTGCTGTGTCCACATTTCAATTAATTGCCTATTGGCATACGCCCGACTCCAAATATTTGTGCAGTTCCCGAGAAAGCCTCATTCAGCTAAGTACCTGATCGCGTCAACCTGCTCTCTGGTTCCAACATCTCAGAATATCCAAGCGAGGAAATATGCAAATGCCAAAGTCACCCAGAGAGAATTCATCAGGGGAGGCAGTCATTGGAGGCAGGGAGAGAGGCTCAGATGAAAGATATTATCGCTCGCTGGAGACAGAGAAACCGGGGTGGGGGAAGGGAAGAGGTGGAGAATCTGAAGACTGGAAAAGCTCACACCTTAGAGCACATGCTGCTGTTTTCTTCAAAGAAGGGCTGAGCAGATCAGCTGAGTTACAAATAAGCTATGGAGGTACTTGCAGGGAGCCGGGGCTTGTCTTAGCAGCTGGCAGAAAATGGAGTATTACTACAGAGACTACTCCAAGCCTCTATGCCAATAAATCCCCCTCTCCCACTTGCTGGCAAACTCCTACCATTAGAATTATGCTTCAGTGTGTTTGATAACATTGCTAAAAGGTTAGGATATAGTGCTCAGTGGGGCTTCCCAGGTGGTGCTAGTGGTAAGAACCTGCCTGCCAAAGCAGGAGACGTAGGTTGGATCCCTGGGTTGCGAAGATCCCCTGGAGGAGGGCATGGCAACCCACTCCAGTATTCTTGCCTGGAGAATGCTATGGACAGAGGAACCTAGCGGGCCACAGTCCATAGGGTTGCAAAGAATTGTACATGACTGAAGCAACTAAGCACGCACACACACATAGTGCTCAGTAACAAAAATTGGTGTGCAAATTTTGTCAACAAAGAATCTCAGATGCATAGAAGAAAAGACAAGGGAAAGACATCCAGGCTGGCTGACCTCTGGATAGGGAGAGTGTCGAAAAGCTTGCCCCTACTTTATATTTTTATTTACTTCCCCAGTCTTCTACAAGTAATAAGTATTGCTTTACTGCGCTCAAGGCAAAAAAAAATTTTTTTTGAGGTTGTTTTTAACAAAAAAATGTGCTTTGAAGGTAAGTGACTGTCTTCAAAAAGATCTTGGTAAAATGCAAATATATTACCTGAAAGGGATTGTCCATCACTGATTCTGCATAGTTTAGTTTGTCATCTTTGGTGACTGTCATCCCGGAAAGCTAGATTGGGGGCCACGGATCTCATTTCATTCATCTTCAGATCCTGCAAGCTCAGTACAGATCAAGGCACAGGATAGGCATCAAATGAGTATTGAATTGTACCAAGAACAGAGGAGACAAGAGATGCCAGAAGGACTGCAACCAAGGATGAGCTTCAAAAGAACAAGGGCGACTTGGAAAAGCTCGGGCAGGGTAAGCCCCAGAGGACAATATACAGTAGGGGAGTCCAAAAAGCAATGTGAAATCCTTAAGCACTGGCCTGGGGAGGGAAGCAGAGTCAAACAGGGTGTGGCAAGGAACCGTCACTGAGCAGTCTCACCACTAGCCAGCCCTGTCTTGCAACACAGTAGTTCAACAACTTCATATATCCTTCTACTGAGCTCTGGTTTCAAAATTCCTCCATTCAGAGAGACGTGAAAAGCAAAATGGAAGTTAAATGACGGAAAACATGCAAAACTTCTTCAAAGTTGGCTGGGTCTGCCCCTCCAGGCCTGAAGACATGGCGCGGAGTGCTAAAGCAAACTCCAGGGAAATGTCAGTCGCTTTCAAGTTTGAACAGAATCCCACAGCAAGACTCAGGAATCTAAGGAGGCAACAGAAGGCACAGCCAGGCAATCCGAGGCGCAGAATGGAAGAAGGACTTTGACAAAACAGAGTGACATGATGTGGTCGGGTTCAACGCCACCACCCACACTCCCAGAGGAAATGACTTACATCCAATAAATGGAAAAATACTTCCTCGATTTTCTCGTATGAGACAAGCTGCTTACACATATCATTATACCTACTCATTTAATAAATATTTATTGAGTGCCTACCATGTGTTAGGAGCTAGAAACTGGTAATGAATAAAGCAGTACTCCCTGCCCTCCTGGAATATGTGAACTGGAAGGAACATTCACTGTCTAGTTCAACAGCTGCAGATTACAGATCCAGAGATCACAACCCACAGCGGGGATGCTATCTGACCAAAAGCACCCTGCTGGGGCATTGTCATCATTTTTTATGCCAGGTGGTTTCATATGCACCTCTCAGGGTTTTCTCTGCCTACCTGCGATGCTTGTGCCCCACTCCATTGATGAAAATTCTACACACTCGTTAAGTCTTGTTAAAATGTCAGCTAGTCTCAGTGGAGCTTTTTCTTTGCTTTCCTTGGGGTTCCCATTGCCGTCTCTGCCTCTGTGATAACATTTGTCACAGTCCGCCTTGAACTTTCATGAGGATACACCTGTCCCATCTGCTTGATGCTGAGCCCCCTGAGGGCAGAGATGACCTCTCATTCATCACTCTATTCTCAGCACCTAGCACAGCTAGGGGGAATAGTGTTTATGGAGGAGCCACCAAAACCTGGACACCGAGCTAAACACTTTTATACACACTGTCACATTTAATCCTCACCCAACTCTCCAAAGTGGATATGGCTTAGCTTGATTTAAAGATGAGGAAACCAAGGCTCAAAGAGGTTAACTAACCTGCTCAGAATCACAAAGCCTGGTAGAGGAGCTGAGGTCCAGCCAGTTCCATCTAGCTCCAAAGTCCATACTCTCTTCATTCGAATGTATTGCACATTCCATAAGCTCAAGGTAAAAAATGCTGCTGTCCTGTCCATAGCCCCTGGCATGGTGTCTAGCGTGGTCACACAGACCAACCTGAATCAGTGTGGGAGGGACCCCATGAGGACCTGAGTACCAGGGGGCAGGGGCCACTGGGGGGTATCTTGGAGGCTGCCTGCCAACAGAGGCATGGAGTTGCGATACTGTCAGATATCCCTTAAGCAGTTCTGCCATTATAACAACCGTATCATGTTCAAGGGCAGAAAGCAAAGTGAACACACTGGTAACCTGAAAGCAAAAAGCAGAAGACCTAGAGGGGTAGGGTGGAAAGGGGAGGAAGGCTGATGAAGGAGAGGACATATATATATATATATATATAAAGTTATGACTGATTTGCATTTTTGTATGGCAAAAACCAACACAACATTGTAATTTTCCACCAATCAAAAAATTTAAAAAATATATTTTTAAATAACCAAAAGATAAAATGAGCCCTACTATGACCATGCCATAATTCCCAGGAGATAAAGTATAAAGCAGAACCATATGGGACATGCGATAAAGCGAAGTAAGGGCTGGGGAAATGATGATGTGACTGAAATCCAGGGATGGTCAAGGACAAGGAGGCTGGGATTGTTCCCACAGCAGAATAGTAGAGGTGCCCTCAGAGGGGAGCCCAGCACCCTGCACAGAGCCAAGTGGGGCTGCTAAGAGTCATCTCCCAGCTTTAGGCATTTATCTCACTTCCTAATTTCCAAGCCAAACCTCCTAGGTGACTAGTTTTCCTCCTAGGTCACTGCCAGCTCCCATCCCCCACTTTCTCCCAACCCTACTCCCTGCTTTTGCCTTGGCCTCAAACACCAGATCCGGGTCCTCCGAAGCTCCAGATGTACCCACATTTTCATCTCCAGTGAAAAAATGACCACATCTCTGGGAAATTTGTAAAAGCACTGAGATTTTTTTCCTACCAGGTTCCTTCAATATTTCTATAGTATTTACAGAAAGAAAAAAAAAAAACAAACCTACCTTTCTGTGTATCTGCTTTCTTTCATTGCATGCGGAGGAGCAGATAAGCCATGTGATTTCTCTGTGTATTGCCTTCTAAGAAGCTCTGAAATAAATTCAGTGTTCGTGTCTCACCCCAGGTTACAAGTTCCTTACAGTTGAGAAGAGGGCTGGATGGCTCTTCTCACTCCAACAGGGCCTAGCACAGTACTTTGCACAGGGACGCACAGAAGACTTGTGGGAGTTAAATGTTCAAAAGCACAGTGCCCCCACCTCCATCCCAAGCTTTCCAACCTTCCTTTTGATTAAAAAAAAAAAAAAAAAAAAAAGCTGTCATACGATATATGTGTTTTTACTGTGACCTACCTCCAATCCTTTTTGTAGGAAGGCAGGGAATAAATGAATAAATAAACAAATAAATGAATAACGGATTCCCTCCTCCTGGGGGAACCTGCAGAGGGCTTTGTCAGCTCTGCTTCAAGAAAATCCTCCCTAACAGAGATTGAGCTGAGAACCAACAGTTTGGGAGCTCAGCGGGTTTCCTTTCTTTCTTTTTTTTTTTTTTTTAAACCTAGATAAGCTTGGGTGCCTCAAGTAAATTCCCCTTTGATTGGTATGTTTCATCAGTTGAACTCTAATTGGTGCAAACAGGTAATTTGGAGATTACAAGATTTATTCTTCTATAACAGTGATTACTGATTGCTAATGATAGTGCTGATTTTTAGGTATTTAAAACCTTGACAGTTACAATACTCATATGATTTACTACAGCGTCTCTGAGACAGCCTTCTAGAGATCCCTGAGGACAGAGACTGTGTCCCTCGTGAGCTCTGCCCAGTGCCTCGTGGGTGTGTATGTGTGAATAAATGCTTTTTAATAATAATAATTGTAATAACCACACACTATAAAGCACACACCCAGAATACTGAGTCATCCAATCTGCTTGTAATTTCATGGATTTGAAAATGTATACCTTCTCTCAAGGAGATATTAGGATTATTAACTTTGGAAATAATTGGTCTTAAAGGCACATCTTAAAAAGGACAAAGTCGTCAACTCTCCTCCCTGACATTTGGAGACAGTCTGTTCTGGAAGCACTCAGAGAAGCTGGAAGCATGAAGGCGCTGCCTTCCTGGCACTCCAGGGAGAGGCGCTAACCCAGGCTGCCCTGGCCGAGTGCCAGCTCAGAAGCCAGACACTGCCTGTGGGCTCCCTCCCTTGTTATCCCGCGGTCACAGGCCAGGCACTGACATGTCAAAACACCAGTGTGTGAGGGGGTGGAAAGCGGTGGTGCCCAGACAGGAAAGTTGCCTCCACCCAGAGAGCCATGCAGGCAGGGTGTGGGCACCCAGTCCTACGGGATGAAGCTTGGCACACAAGTCCACTTGCCAAAAAGGAGAGCAGAAGGAATCAAGTCAGGCCAGCTCATTCAGAAATGTTCACCAGTTCCCTCTGGGTCAGGCATTGGACCCAGAACACAATGGCAATGCTCTAATTTCAGGACCTATGTGATCTTCCTTTTTGTTAAGATTTTAGGTGAATAGCAGAATACACCACCTTCCATTTCCTGCCACTAAGGCTTTGCATGAGCTGTTCGTTGTATCTGTTACCCTGCACCTGCAAGGCCTTATCAGGTAAGGGCCAGCTCAGTGACGCTTCCTTCCTTGCTTCTCCCTTCCCTCCTCCCTTCCACGCTGGGTGATGCCTCATCTCTCTGATCTCCTATGAGATTCTGTGACCATTCTGAAGCGGTAGGTGTACCCTCTCGAGCAGTGCCAGTCACCTGGGCATGGGTGCCCTCACTAGATTGTGAGCTCCAGTTCTATAGAATCAAAGACTGGTGTTCTTCCAACAGGTTTAGCACTCTTTCTTGGATGTAGCTTGTGTTTCACAAAGTTATTTTGACTTAGCCGAAAGCTTTCCTCTAGGACTTCCCTGGGGGTCCAGTGGTTGGGAGCCTACCTGCCAGTGCAGGAAACATGGGTTCGGTCCCTGGTCTGGGAGGATTCTGCAGGTCGTGGGACAACTGAGCCCATGCACCGCAACTACTGAGCCTGTGCTCCAGAGCATGCAAGCTGCAACTGCAGAAGCCTGGGCACCCTAGAGTGTGTGCTCTGCAAAAGATAAGCCACTGCAATGAGAAACACACATACCGCAAATAGAGAGAAGCCCATGCTCGCTGCAACTAGAGAAAGTTGGCAAGGAGCAGTGAAGACTCAGCGCAGCCAAAAATAACAAACGAATTTTTTTAATTAAAAAAAAAAAAAAAAGCTTTCCTCTAGGTTGGTAGAATCCTACACCTTTAGATGGGAAATGAACCATTGAGGAAATCTATTTGACCCCTTCATTTGAGGGATGGGAAATGAACCCTTGAGGAAATCTATTCAACCCCTTCATTTGAGGGATGAAGAAACAGAGGCTCAGATGAGTGGGCCAGGGAATTTCAGTAGATGGAAATGCAAGACAGAAGACATTTTAGCTAGAAGGACCTGAGAAAAATATCCCCAGTCACCTACAAGTAAAAAATACTTCTCAGTCTTTGCTCTCAGAAAAGAGTTCTCATTATGGGGATCACCACACTCCCTCCCCACACAGCAATTTACAACACTCAAAAGTGCTTTCAAATATATTGTTTGATCCTAATAACAATTTGAATGGAGTTATTACTTCTTTTACCTAAGAGGACATTTTAGTGCAATGACTTGCCTAAGGTCACACAGCTACTAGCACAAAGGAGAACTGGGGCTTGAACCCAAGACTTTTGATTTCAAGTTTTTGATGTGAAGATTTCAAAGAACACTTTTGATTTGTGTTCTTTGTCCCAAAACTACCTCTCCCAACTCATCTCCATGGAAACAAGTTTCTGGTACTATCCTTTGGCCTGTAGCTTTTGGAGAAATGTGCTTTGAAGCAGGTTTTATCTTTCTTATGTAACCCTAAAACTTTCCATCAGATTGTTCCTATCTTGGTTTTAAAAGTCTCTAAATGGCTGGATATGTGAGACTTTCCAAGGTGTCAGCTAGGAACAGAAGGCTATGATTTGGCCTGGACAGCACCAATACCTTGCTCCTGAGACTGAATTCTAATCTACCACAATGTGTCTTTTCCTGAAAAATTGCGAAAAGTTTGCTCTTGCTTGAGGAACAGGGGCAGGGAGGGGAGTCGCGCGTGCATCATCATGAAGTCACAACATAATGTTCATTTTCAATAAAGAAGAAACATGGAACCATTTGGCCCACTTCCATATCTAACTCATCCTTTCCCCCAAAGGATAAAGGAACAAGGTTACAAACTAAAGTGCTCTACCCTGGTTGTCTCCCTCAACTTTTGCAACAAGAGGCATCATGGTCTTGAAACAAAAAGAATCCAACTATCATTGGCTGGAGTGGCTCTTGGTGCAAAACAGCACTGATGGTCCTGAGAAAACCACACACTCATCTTCTGGGGTTTTTCGATTAGGAGCAAAGAGGCATTTGACAGTAACCACGCCTTCCACCCCCACTGAGCAGGGGAAAGCCGCAGGAACCAGGCCAGATTGCTGGCCCTCCTTCCTCTCCTGAGATGCATTCTGGTTCTAACTGGTCCATGTTGGTTTTGACAGCTTTATTATGCTGTATTTGATCATTACATAAAGCTAAGGTGATTCTCTCCTACTTTGCCTCTGTAAAGAACGTTGAAAACAACAAAGTGTTTCCCAGAGGATCTCAAGGCAAAATCAATCATGACCACAAATCATTATTCCCTATAAAGTTCCCTAGTATTAAAAGTTCCTTTTAGTATTCAAATGCGCAATTACATTTTGTTTCCCCCACCACCCCCCCTCCCCCACACAGCGAGGCTGATCTAATCAGCAGCACCCCAACCTACCTACCTGATCGTGAGTGATTTCCATTCACACACACACCCAGAGTCTTGCTGAAATATGACATGAGTCATCATTTTGCATTCATTATCAGGCATCTTCAACGATCCCAAGAGAAGCTGGTTCTGAGAGTCCTGAAGGTGAAAAGTCTGGGTATGCTGACGACAAGTGAGAACCCAGCAGAACTTCCCAGATGAGCAGCTGGGCATCAGCCCAAGGAGCTGGTCCCCCAACTTTGCCGCTGTGTGGCCTTGGGTATTCACAAGCTCGGCTGCCAGGAACATGTGCCAATCTCTGCCACCCTGGTGGCATGGGAGATGAAGAAGACACTGAGCCAGATGACTTCATGAATCTCTTCCACCCTGGCTGCACTGCTCTTCTCTGTGGCATCATAATCGTGGGAGTGGGTGGGCCCCGGAGCTTGTTCCTATTTGCAGGAAAGACTCTTAGCTTTCTCCCCTCTCCTTTCTCCCCCTACTTCTTCTCTCTAGCTCCCACAAGCCAGGGCTCAGGCAGTGACACCCACCCAGATGCTTTTCCCCAGAGAAGACAGGCAAGGGCCCAGTGGCCCACAAGGACACCTTGGGGTGTGCATCAGGGGAGAGCAGCCCTGGTGAGGACATGTCTTGGCAGAAGAGAGGAGGCATTCAGACGGCAGATGCAGTACTTCCTTCAGCATCAAATGGCACCAGCAGGCCCAGGGCTCAAGCTCCAGACACCACTAGTAACCAAGCCAAGCCCTTCAGGCCATGATAAACCCTCCCAACGTTCAGTGAGATCACCAACTAAAGCTGCCAATGGAACTATCCAGGGAGCCCAGCCTGAGACGTGGGGGTCCAAGGTGGCGAGTTCTGGCTCTGTACACCTTTGGAATATTTCCTTTGATACCATGGAAGAAAGATAGGGCCCCCTGGAGGAGGAAATGGCAACCCACTCCGGTATTCTTGCCTGAAGAATCCCCAGGAACAGAGGAACATGGTGGGGCTACAGTCCATGGGGTCGCAAAGAGTCGGACGTGACTCAAGCGACATAGCGCGCATGCGTGTTAGATTTAGATTGACCCTTTTAGATTTACCCTAATCCAGTAGGACTTCATCTTAAAATTCAACCGGCAAAGACCTGTTTCCAAATAAGGCCACATTTGTGAGACTGGAGGTAAACATGAACTTTGGAGCAACATTATCCAATCCACTACAGTTAACCCAGCTTGAGACACTTACACCAACTCCTGGTCTCTAGGCTTCAGGCACCATACGCAGCACTTTTGGAGCAAGAGTCCTAGGGCACATCTGGGGTACAGCAACACAATGATCCCCATAGACTTGAAACTAAGAACTTTCCCAGCAAGCTGACCATACTGCCTCTGGAATAACTTCACCATTTCAAAACATTTTTGCAGTCATCTTCTCATTGGATCTTCCCAACATCCCAGCCAGGTAGGCAGAGCAAGAAATATTCATCTCAAAATACAGAAGAAACTGAAGTTCACAAAGGTGAAGTAACTTGCCCCAGGCTACCTTGATGGTTAGAAATAGAACTGGGGTTAGGATCAGAGTCTCCTCATGCTCAGTGGAACATATGCTCCACCATCCCAGCCAGCTTACTGTCATAAAAGGAGATGTAATCAAATAAAAAATGTGTCACCATGAAGCTGGGTTCTCAGTGTCCAGGCTACACCTTTGGTGCTAATTTTATGCTTGCTAAATGTAGTAACTTCAGTACTAAATTCAGTTAGATAATAGACACTGGAGAGACAAGAATTAATAAAATAAGGCCTCTGTTCTCAAGGAGTTTCCAGTTTGGAGAGGAAGACCAAAACACTCCAACAAGCACACAGAGTAAAATGCTATGCCTGCTGAAGAGGTCAAGTGGGGAACGAAGGAGGGAGAGGTCAGTGCCACCAGGAAAGGGCGATCGGAAAAGGCTTCCAGGAACAGAGTGCATCTGGAGAAAGTCTTTTCATGAAGATATTGGTATTCTGGATCAGAAAAAAAAAAAAATTGCTGTAAAGAATAGTATTCGGACAATTGCAAACATGGATATGAACTATTAGTCAGTTGTTATCAATGTTAAACATCCAGAATGTGATTGTTATATCATGGATATGTTAAAAAAAAATTCCAAGATATTTTTACTGGAGTCAAAGGAGTATCTTTTAGGAGTAAAAGAGGAGCAGTGGTGTCTACACTTTACTTTCAAATGGTTGAGCAAATAATAATAACAAAATGAGTGTGTGTACCTAAAAAGGCATACACAGAACACACAGAGAGAGAGAACACGAGAAAAAGAAGGAAGTAAATCTGGCAAAGTGCTAATAATTAGTGAAGCCAGATAAAGAATATTGGAAGATATACTGTTATTGCAATTTTCCCATACACTTGATTTTTGTCTAAATGAATAGCTAAAAAAGATAAGGACTGAGTATGAACAGGAATGGATCATTTAAGAAATAAATAGAGTGAAAAATTATTATATTTAAGATGTAACTAAATATCCTTGCAGTTCAGCAAGAAAAGAAGAAGAGGTTGCTAGAGCACCCAGGTGGCAGTTACTGGGAGAAATGAAACTATTTCATCTAAAATAAATTATTTGTAGTTCGACATGTAGGCTGGAAGGAGAGAGAAGGGGGAAAGGAGTGATGGGGAAAGTCCAGAAGCCTAGCCAGTCTGGATGTGTGCTGTGTGGGCATGGCTGGCCACTGGAGAACTGGAGCACAAGAGACAGCTAGAAAGGTTAGCAAGAACCAGAACAGCCGAACCTGCCAGCCACAAGAAAGAGCTTCAAGCCCGTCTGAGAACCAAAAGGGAGTCACTAAAGGGTGTCAAGCAGGAGAGTGACTGTGATTTCCCATGTGTGGAGGGCAGCAGCCGTGTGGAGAGTGAACTGGAGCAGAGTGGAAACCATTTGTGAGCTGTGTTACAAGTTATTTATCACAGATAATAGGTGAAGACCAGAAAGGATTTACTTACTTTAATAAATTACAGTGGATTCCAGGTTGCCACGCTCATTCACTTACATTCTAATTGCTTTATTGTACATCAGGTTTTTATGCCTAAAACAGGAAGTGTGCCCAGCATATAGCATCCCCCGTCCTGTGCATCACAGTCAAGAAAAGGTTAAGAGGCACTGGACTATATGACAGTTGTAGAGAACAAACTTATGGTTACCAAGTGGGGCGTGGAGGGTGGGATCGTCTGGGAGATTGAGACTGACATATACACACTACCATGTATGAAGTAGATAACTAATGAGAACTTACTATACAGCACGGGAAACGCTCCTCAATACTCACGGTAACCTAAATGAGAAGGAAATCTAAGAAAACACCAGTGGATATTCCACTCCTGGGATATATCCAGAGGAAAACATGATCCAAAAGGACCTAGGCACCCCAGTGTTCATTGCAGCACTGTTTACAATGGCCAAGACATGGAAGCCACCTAAATGCCCATCAACAGGGAAATGGGTAAGGAAGATGAGGTACATATATTCAGAGGAATTGGAAAGAATGAAATGATGCCATTGGCAGCAACGTGGATGGTCCTAGGGACTGTCGTACTGAGTGAAGTAAGTCAGACCGGGGAGGAGAAATATTACTTGATATCGCTTATATGTGGAATCTAAAAAGAAATGATACAAATGAACTTGCTTACAAAACAGAAGGAGACTCACAGACTTAGAAAATGAACTTATGGTTGCCAAGGGGGAAGGGATAGTGAGGGAGTTTGGGACGGACATGAACACACTGCTGTGTTTAAAGTGGATAACCAACATGGACCTATGTACAGCACGTGGGACTCTGTTCAATGTTATGCGGCAGCCAGAATGGGAGGGGAGTTTGGGGGAGAATGGAGACATGTATATGTCTGCTTGAGTCCCTTCACTGTTCATCGGAAATTCTCGCAACCTTGTTAATTGGCTATGCTCCAATGCAAAGTAAAAACTTTTTTAAAAATGAAAAAGAGTGGATATGTGTATACATATGACTTATTCGCTTTATTGTGCAGCAGAAACTTGCACAAGATCGTAAAGCAACTATACTTCAGGAAAAACATTTTTTTTTAAAGAGTCACTGGACTATATGGATGAAAAACAGAGAGCATGATCTTCTGAAGCCCTGCAAAAATCCAGGAAAAAATGATATGAATTGAAGACTGATGGTTTTCATATTTGGGCCATTGACTGCTTCACAAACAATATGCAAAACAGATAAACACACTCTGGTTGAATCAGGGAGGAGAAGCCCCTAGTCTTGCTTGATACCCTCTTCCATTCCAACTTCAGAAGTGCCTGAAAGGACTCGAGTAAAATAATTTGAAAGCCCCTGGTCTAGACTGTTCAGGAGAGAATGGTAATCAGAGTCTAGAGAGGAAGTGAGATACGCAGAAGATTAGGAACCAGGCTTCAGATGAGTGTAAATAATCGAGAATTTTATTAATGGACCAGTTGCTAGTGTTCTGGTTTGAAGGCCTGGGAGGAAGATGATAGAGGCAGGCTTTAGAGAAAAATGATGTCTTCCACGGCTGAGTTCAAGTGCATGTAGACACTTTCTAAGGAGACAGGGGGACAGAGGGCAGAGGAAGCTCAGCAGAGTCTCAGTGGGAGAAACAGATCAAGAGTTCATCAGTAACCGGGGGTAACTGAAGTCTAGGGAAAAGGAAAAAATCTGCACAAAAAAAAAAAAAAAAAAAAAAGAAGAAGAAGAGAAAGGGAAAGAGACTAGGATAAAAACATGATAATACCAACTTTTAATAGTTGGTCACAGAGGCTTCCCTGGTGGCTCAGACGGTTAAGAATCTGCCTGCAATGCGGGAGAAGCAGGTTCCAATTCCTGGGTCAGGAAGATCCCCTGGAGAAGGGAATGGCAACCCACTCCAGTATTCTTGCTTGGAGAATTCCATGGACTGAGGAGCCTGGTGGGCTACAGTCCGTGGGGTCTCAAAGAGTCAGACATGACTGAGTGGTCAGACTTATTTTTATTAGCACAGAGGCAGGAAAATAAGCAGGTTTATGATGTTTTAGGAGCAAAGGAGAAGAAAGAGAGCAGAAGGGGTCATGGGCACACATTCTCTGTGTCCCCAAGACACCAATGTCACACTTACAACATAAGAACCATCACAAGGAATTATGTGAAGAGAGCTGAAAAATCTGTTTCCTCATTTCCACTGACTTCAAGGCTAGGAATGTTCTCATTTATAAATATATCCTGTGCTTAACAGAGGCCCTGGAACATAAGAGCTTTATAAATATTTGTTGAATGAGTGAACTAATTAATGAATCTTTGAGAACTATTTGGAGAAAGCATTACAATAGCATTAAGAGCTGAGCAAAACTTCAGGGAGAGAATCAGGGTAAACTTGAGGACCATCTGGAAGGTTCCCCAAGGGAAGATACAAATCAAACTGTGTGTTGGCTTCTGGAAGACCTAGCAGGCTGGTCATGTTCCACACAGGGCAAGACTGAAGACAAGCAATGGCACAAGGGGAAGCCAGCCCAAGTGGGCATCATGGCCCAGGATCACAGGCAGACAGGGAAATTAGAGGATATGCTTAAGGAAATCTAAGGTGATAAAAGCAGAAATTCTGGGTTTGGGTTCTCACCGCATTATTGAAACTATATTTGAGAAGTGAGGCAGAGAGCCCTGGAGGGAATAATGCCAAAGCAGCAGCAGACTGCCTTTCCCTTAGAAACCAGGCTCTCTCTCACTCTCCCAGGCCCTACCAACAAAATGGAAACTCCCCCAGTGAGGTTTCCTTCTTTCCAGCAACCAAATGGAGCCAGAGAATTTAGGACTGTGGAAGCGTGAAGCTGCCTGAGGGAAGGCAGGTACAGAGCCTGGAAGCTCAAGAGTAGGGGCACACCCTACTAAGCAGAAGCTTGTTTGCTCCTCAAACAGGAAGCCATGCATTTCCCTTTTATATCATGATAACTAGAAAAATAACAGAAATTCACATTCAGCAATTAACTGCATTAAACCTGTGCATAATCTAAAACATAAAAGTAGCATTAAGGCATTCTCCTGCTTGGGAAGATAAGGGACTTTCATTTCTGCCAATAAATAATCAGTTGACCAAGAACACTGCTCAGCAGTTTTTGCCTCTGCCCTGCAACCCAATCGAGAGGGCTGGAATGGAGGGAGGTAGGAACTGAAATTATTTTCTTATTGTTTCTTCTGTGGTAGAGACGATGTTGACACTGAATTATTCTTTTGGCCACACGTCCTCAGAGACTTCTGGGCATCGTGTGTTGAAAGTTGTCCTTTCCAACGCAACTTCCAAATGGTCTCAGCAGGAATTGGACCATTCTGATCACACATTTCTTGGCTTCTCTTCAGTGCTTTATCATTTCGCTTGGTTTTAGAAAGTGTTTTTCTACCCATTGGACGAGTAAGACAAAACTCTGATCTAAATGAGAACTCATAAAGAAAAGTGACCTCACTGTTACTGAAGAGTGGAAGGGTGCAGAACTTCTTCAAAGGGGGACAAAAGAAGGAAAATGAGATACGGAGAGAGGGAGTGAGGGAAGGTCTGGGAGGATGCTAAGATCTTAATGCTAATGCTAATGTTAATGTTAATGCTAAGATCTTAATCTCTAGGAAAAGGAATGTTTCATTTTCCCTTTTGGTTCAACTGTACTTTCCACTTCAAGGAACTGTTATTATTTTTAAGTAGTGGAGAATAAAAATTATTTTATGACAAAAAATCAAATTAACAAGATCTAAATATCCTAAGGTAAGATTTTTTATTGATTTTTTTAAAAAAGTTTTGGATGTGTACTAAAATATACATAACATAAATTTTACCATTTTAACCACTGTTAAGAATCTGCCTGCAATGCGGGAGACCTGGGTTCAATCCCCAGGTTGGGAAGATCCCCTGGAGAAGGGAATGGCTACCCACTCCAGTATTCTGGCCTGGAGAATTCCAGGGACTGTATAGTCCATGGGGTCACAAAGAGTCAGACACGACTGAAGAGCTTTCACTTTTCAAGGACAATTCAGTTCAGTTCACTTCACTTCACTTCAGTTCAGTCGCTCAGTCGTGTCCGACTCTTTGCGACCCCATGAATCGCAGCACGCCAGGCCTCCCTGTCCATCACCATCTCCCGGAGTTCACTCAGACTCACATCCATCGAGTCCGTGATGCCATCCAGCCATCTCATCCTCGGTTGTCCCCTTCTCCTCCTGCCCCCAATCCCTCCCAGCATCAGAGTCTTTTCCAATGAGTCAACTCTTCGCATGAGGTGGCCAAAGGACAGTTCAGTGGCACTAAGTACATTCACAGTGTTGCACAACCATCACCACTATGATTCCAGAAATTTTCCATCATCTCAGGCAGAAACTCTACATCGCTTAGACAATAACTCCCCATCCCCCTCCTCCTGCGCCTGTAACCTCTATTCTCCTTTCTGTCTCTATGATTTTGCCTATTCTAAGTTCCTCACTGTAGAATTCTACAGTGTTTGTCCTTTTGTATCTGACTTCACTTAGCATAACATTTTCAAGGATCATCCATGGGGTAGCATGTATCAGAATGCCATTTTTTAAAAGTCGAATAATGTTCCCTTATATGTCTAGGCCACACGTACGATCTGTTGGGGTTTATTGCCTTAAAATTTCCTTATTAAAAATTTTAAACATTTAGGGGGAGGTAGCTCAGTGGCTTTCTTTTTTATCAAAGTATAATTTATAATGTACCATCTGTTGATGGACATTTGGGTTGTTTCTACTTTTTTGCCTACTTTGAATAACGCTGCCACGAACATTGGTGTGCAAGTGTCTATTTGAGAACTTGCTTTCAATTTGGGGGGGTATGTACCTAGAAGTGGAATCGCCTGATCACATGGTAATTCTGTATTTACCTTCCTGATGAACCTCCACATTGTGTTCCATAGCAGCTATACCATTTTATATCCCCACCAGCAATGCACCAGAATCCAACTTCTCTGCATCCTTGTCAACGTTGTTTTTGGTTACTATTATAGTTTTCCTAGTTTGTATGAAGTGGGATCTCATTGTGGTTTTGTGCTTTTTTTAAAAAAAAGTTATTTATGCATTTATTTATTTGGTTTTGCCTGGTCTCAGTTGTGGCACTTGGACCTTTCAGTCTTCCTTGCAGCATGCGGACTCTCCGTTGCAGCGCGTGGGATCTAGTTCCGTGACCAGGGATTGAACCTGGGCCACCTCCAGTGGGAGTGCAGAGTCTCACCCCTTGGACCACCAGGGATGTCCCTTCACTGTGGTTCTGGTTTGTGTTTCTCCAGTGGTTAATGATGCTGAGCATCTTTTTATGTGTTTGCGGTCTATTTGTATGTCTTGTTTGGAGAAATATCTATTCAGGTCCTTTGTCCATTTTTGAATTGAATTTTTTTATTGTTTAGTTGTAGGAATTCTTAACGGATTCTGAATTCTTATTCTTTGTCATATATATGATTTTCAAATATTTTCTTTTACTCTGTGTGTTGTCTTTTACTCTCTTGATAGTGTCTTTTAACAGACAAAGGTTTTAAACCTCGATGAAGTCCAGTTCATCTAATTCTCTTTCATTGCTATGCTTTTTGGAGAAGGCAATGGCACCCCACTCCAGTACTCTTGCCTGGAAAATCCATGGACGGAGGAGCCTGGTAGGCTGCAGTCCATGGGATTGCTAAGAATCGGATGTGACTTCACTTTCACTTTTCACTTTCATGCATTGGAGAAGGAAATGGCAACCCACTCCAGTATTCTTGCCTGGAGAATCCCAGGGACAGGGGAGCCTGATGAGCTGCCGTCTATGGGGTTGCACAGAGTCGGACACGACGGAAGCGACTTAGCAGCAGCAGCAGTTATGTTTTTATATCTGAATTATCGCCAAATCCATTGTGATACAGGTATTTCCCTGTGTTTTCTCCAAAAGGGTCTATAGTTTTAGGCCTCATGTTTAGGTCTTTAAGCCATTTTGAATTAATTTTGTACATGGCATAAGATAACCATATAACCTCATTCTTTTGCACAGATATTCAGTTTTCCCAGAATCATTTGTTGAAAAGACTTTCCTTTCCCCATTGGATGGTCTTGGCATCCATGTAGAAGGTCTTACATGTTTTTTTTTAATACATAAGATTTATAGATTTCTCTTGTACATTTATAGATTTCAGTGTACTCTGTGGGTAAATGTGAAAATAAAATAGCAACACCATACACTTGTATAAAGGGCAGCCAGGACAGTTGTAATATAACCCTGTGTTTATACAGTGAGGTAGTTTTCTGTCAGTTACACAATTCTTGGGTTTGGGAGTTATATATATGGGTTTGAATCCTAGCTCCATAACTTATAATTTATAAGTATAAATTATAAGGTGTATAAGCTTGGGCAGGTCATTTAATTTTTCTCAGCTTCCTCATCTGTAAAATGGGATTATATTAATAACTAGTTAGGATTGTTATGAGGATTCAAGGACATAATTCACACAAAGCACTTAGCACATTTCCTGACACAGAGTAACTGCTTGATGCGTGATAACTATGCAATCATATTGTCATCATTAGCAACATACATGGAGTGGTTTATAGCCATTATTTCCTGTGATTCCCACCTTAACCCTGTGAAACAAGGATAGTAATAATAGTCTCATTATAGAGATACATTAGGTTCAGAGTGTATTTTACCGGACTAATGCCACATGGTAAGGAAGTGGCAGAACAAGAGTTTTTCCACAACCCATAAATGGAATATCAGCAACAAAGCAACTTTTACACAGAGATCTGGTCCCTGGGCTAATGTTTCTTTTATTAAGAATTTCTCTGTCTTCATACACCCTAAAAGAAATGGCTTACTGTTCTCTACCTTGGACAAAGAAGGAAACAATGGCAAAGAGGGTAAGAATCCTGTGCAGGGCAGACCCAGAGATAAGGGGAAATTTTTCAAGAACCCGGAACAGATTCAGCGCTACCAGAGTCTCATCAGAATATTTCTTCAGCAATTATAAAAGCCTTAAATGTGAAATAGCAAATTCATGCACACCACCTCCTGGCCAGATAGATGGTGTAAAGCACTGTCAACGTGAATTGCGACAAGTACAGGGAGCTCGTGCTTTCACTTCAGGCTTCGGAAAAAGCAGCAGCTGAGCTGAAACTGATGTAAGGATGGCTGCTTAAATTCACTTAGGAGACAGTTACAGTCTCTCAAAAGAAAATCATTAGGTACTTATCATGGACAGGATGTGTTAGGAGATGTGCAGATGTAAAATTAGTTATCTTTGGGAAGCTTCAAGACAGAAGGAAAAGTAGGGAACAAGGAAGAACTAGAGTTTAAGCCACCATGTACTGAGTGCCTGAAGAGTGCCTTGTGAAATTTCTATAATGCTGCTCCTATCAGCAAAGGCAAGATCCCTAAGTTTGCCCAAAACAACGTGTCATTGATTAGTCTCCAACAAAAACCTGTCTGATGGATTTAGTCTCGCTGTACTAAGCCCTTGATATGCAAAACCTCTTCCATATCTTCTAGCACTAAAGGGAAACACAGCCTTCCTGATGTAATAATGGGATGGATGGTGAGGCCATAAATTTATTTGGATTTACGATCTGGCTCTCTCCCTTACCTCCATCTGTGCCAAACCATCCGGGGACGCACCTGATTAATCATCTGTGGATAAAGTACATTACTGCAAGGCGCATGTTCTCATTGCAGTGCTTTCGACAAGACCCTGGGCGCTTGGTGCAGAGGCTTTCAGGAAAGAAGCTGCTCAGAGGGCATCGAATATTTGGCCTTTCCTGTACCTCACTACTCCCTAAATCTGGAATGGAATGAAATGCCCTCAGGATCAGGGAGAAAAGAAAAGGTAGGCAGGCTTGACAGTCTAAGCCTCAGTGTGAGGCCGGGCAGATGTCAAGAAAGCTACCTGAACAGGTGACTCTGGGTGGGATGGCCTGGGAGACTATCCAGCCACAGGAAGTAGCAAGAGGTAGTGGGAAGGGGCAGGCTTTGGAGAAAGATGGGTTCAAATTCTGGTTCTCTAGTGTATGTGAGTTTCAGATTCCTTTTCTTAAAATGGAGAGGACCCTATCCTACAGAGAGGTTGTGGAAATGAGTGGGCTTCTAAAATGGTTTCTAACGAATCTACCTCTTGGTGTTCATGTCCTCTAGAGTCTTCCCCTGAGTGTATGCTGTACCTAAGTGACAAGCAGAATAGCTCAAAAGTGATGGGATGTTGCTTCCAGGATTAGGAGGCTGTGGCTTCCATTTTGCCCTGCTCTCTCCCTGGCTCATTTCCTTTGCTGTGAACTGCTCTATGGAGTTGTCCACACAGCCAGGAACGAGGGCAGCCTCCAGCCCATAGTCAGCATGGAACTGAGGCTCTCAGTCCAACAGCCCCAACGGAGCTGAGTCTTGCCAACAACCCTATAAAGGAGATTGGCAGCAGAGCCTTCCCCAAGTCAAGCCTGAATCTGACCGCAGCTTGACCAGCACCTTAACTGCAGTTTTTCAGGGGGCCCAGCTGAGCGACATGCACGTTCCCAAGTCACAGAGACTATGAAATAGCAAGTGGTCATTGTTCTCAACCACAGCGTTCGGGGATAATCTGTTATGCAGCAATAGGTAGCGAATACCACGGTATCTTGGATCAGGAGCCAGTCTATACTATCATTAGCAGAGATGGATTCATTGCCTTCCAATCCATTTACAGGAAAGATGGTGGCATGAAGCTTAGAGGACAGAGGGAAGGAAGGAGATGACATTTTCTAGGAAATCATGAACTAAGCAGAAACTAAAAAGAGAAATAGAGCCAAATGCCAACTATTTTGTGACATGTGATCATCTTCAGAGTCCCAAAATATTTCATTTGTGCTGTGATTATAGCCCCAGCACAGCGGGCTGTATGTTGTAAAGTTGCACTCTTCTCCCTGAATCCTGTCCTCAAAGATAGGGGCCATGCTTTCATTTCCTTGGTTCATCACCACGCCAAACACCATACTTTGCAAATAATGAAAATGAAACTAGCCCATAATTGTTCTTCCTCCTACTTTTTTTTAAAAATTATTCTGGTAAGATTTTTCTTTCCATTCTTTCCTATTAAAATCCTCCTCACCTTTCAAAGTCCATCTCATATAAGTCGGAAAGAGAAAAACAAACCATATGATATCGCTTATATGTAGAAGGTAAAATATGGCACAAACTAATAGATCTACAAAATAGAAACAGATTCACAGTCGTCGAAAACAAACTTGTGGCTGCCAAGAGGGAGGGGAAGAGGGGAGGGACGGATTGGGAGTTTAGGGTTAGTAGATGCAAACCATTACATATAGGATGAATAATAAACAAGGGCATCTGTGCAGCACGGGGAACTATATTCAGTCTCCTTGGATAAAGCATAATAGAAAAGAATATAAAAAGGAATGTAAATATCTGTATAACTGAGTCACTTTACTATACAGCTGAAATTAATACAACACTGTAAACCAACCATTATGTTCCTGTTGGCAGTCGTTCAGTTGTGTCCAACTCTTTGTGATCCCACAGACTGTAGCCTGCCAGGCTCCTCAGTCCGTGGAATTCTCCAGGCAAGAATTCTGGAGTGGGTAGCCATTCCTTTCTCCAGGGGATCTTCTTGACCCAGGGATTAAACCCAGATCTCCTGCATTGCAGGCAGATTCTTTACTGTCTGAGCCACTTCAATTTTTAAAATTTTCAATGAAAAAATTGTAAGCTCACAATATTTCAATAAAATTTTTAAACAAAATAAACCCAGACTCATTTCATAAGTGTCCTTTTCTACATGGTCTCCCTGACTTCTAGCTTGTTTTTCAGTAATATTCACTCCCTCTGTGATGTTCTTAACAAGCTATTTCTTCCTGCTATTAGTACTCACCTTATCTCGCTCGTGGTGAGAATTAGTGTATTACAGCTGGCTCTCCCTCCAGATGGCAGCCTCCAGGCCAGCAGGGGCAATCTGTCTTACTCACCTTTGTGAGCTTCAGTGCCCACCCCAAGTGTGTGGTGGGTTCTCAGAACCAGTGGCTGAACGAATAAATTACTTCAAACAGTTCTCTAAGATTTGAACAAATGAATCTCTGAGAACAAGATGAAAGGAAAAGTCACAAGTTGTAACATATTTTTCAAAGCTGCCAGGGCCCACAAGTCCCCTCCAACCCAACGAGATTTGCAGAGCTTGTGGGATCTTGCAGGTTTCTATTCCAGGCATGCTGCGGATCTCTGCTGGCATCAACCCCAAGACAAAGATAATGAAACTGTAAACTCTGCACCTACAATGAGAGGACACAGTGAGAGGATACAGATAGGCATTGTTAGAAACAGTTCAACAGGGTACAACAAACAGTCACTTCTGGGATTCATTAATCAAGGCCAACCTATGCTCCTTGGCCACGCTCCAACCCTCCACCGCCAACCCACCCTCACCCCTGCTCTGATACTCCTGGCTCCAACAGGAATTGTGCCTCTGCTCAAAACACAGGTACGTACCAAACAGAACAAAAGCCGCTAGAGATTTCACAATTTTCCTAGGTTTTTTTCTCATGCAATAGGTCAGGGATAGCCAAAGACGCCATAAACAAATGGAGAATGGGGACTGTCAGCAATGCTACTGTGATAGCAACAGGCCATTAAAGAAGATGAAAAGAAAGTGAAAGTGAACGTGAAGTCGCTCAGTCGTGTCCGATTCTTTGTGACCCCATTGACTGTAGCCTATCAGGCTCCTCCGTCCATGGGATTTTCCAGGCAAGAGTGCTGGAGTGGGTTGCCATTTCTGATAACTCCCACGGCCCATGCTGGGTGAGAGAACGCCTGTCACCTTGGCAACCCTTCCTCCCTGAGCACAACCCCAACTCCAGGAGGGCTAAGCCCCAGGCCGAGGGAGGACCTGGCCTCTCCACCCCTAGTGTCCCAGTTCCTGGACACAGGGTCTATGCCTCCTTGGAGGCACCAAGCGAGCCACAGTTAAGTCTGGCTAGGAGTCTCAGGGCTTAAGGTGCCCTCATCTAAAAGGCTAGTCAGCATTCTTCTATACCTGTGACTCACTGGAATAACCCATGCCGGCTGGGGACTGGTCAGCACCCGCCTGCTTGGTGGCGGTTGGTCAGGCCCTGTTCCTACTTGGTGGTGGTTGGTCAGGCCCTGTTCCTGCTTGGTGGTGATTGGCCAGCACTCATCTGCTTTAGTGTGGTTTGCTTGGGCTTCGAAGGGACGCTTCTCCAGGGGCTCTTACGTCTCCTGCCTTGACAAACAGGCTTTGAATCACTAGCGCCACCTGGGAAGCCCTACAGAACTTTAAGTGAACTTAAAGTGAAAGTCGCTCAGTCGTGTCCAGCTCTATGCAACCCCATGGACTATACAGTCCATGGAATTCTCTAGGCCAGAATAGTGGAGTGGGTAGCCTTTTCCCTTCTCCAGGGATCTTCCCAACCCAGGAATTGAACCCAGGTCTCCTGTGCTGCAGACGGATTCTTTACCAGCTGAGCCACCAGGGAAGCACATTAGTATATTTTAAACGCTTATATTTAACAGATGATTGTAATGCATATGTGTTATAATGCAATGTAATCATGCTAGTCACAAAATAATCCCAAGACTGTGGCGATATATTGATTCACAGTGCATTTCAGATAGGATGGCCCAGTAACAAGACACAGACTAAGGCTGCATGACAAACATCTTCCTCTTGGTTGTGTCCATGTTTCTCTGTGATTGGATGAAAGTCTTCACTTGGAGATAATGTCAAAAGTTGAAACTTGTTGCTTTCTATAAATGAAGGTCTGGGAGCCAAAAGGCCTTCTGGGTCTCCTGTGACTGGCCTTGAATTTCAACACTGTCTTAAAGGCAGAGAAGAAGTGCAGCGCAATGGCTGAAAACGATATTTCTACAGCAATATTACATGGGCTTGAGTCTCAGTCCTGTTGCTTGTTAGTTGTGTGATCTAGGGCAAATTACTTAAATGGTATTTACCTCAGTTTCCCCATCCGTAATATAAGGATAATAATAGTACTTACCTCCTTGGTTTGCTGTGACTCTTAAATTATTTAATACAAGAGTCTGGCATTGTTACCTTGAAGAGCAGGGATTTTAGGCTACAAAGAATAAAAGACATTCTAGACAAAAGAATTGGGTTACACAAAGGCTCAGTGGTGTGAAAGTACAAGAAATGTTAGGGGGGGAAATGTTAGGGGAATTGAAAGTAACTGCTTGTAGCTGGATTACAGATTTCATGTGAGGTAGGGAAAGCCCAGGCTCAAACGGAGAAAAGCCTTGTGCACCAGGATAAAGAATTAAGAGTGAATTCTTTAGGAAATGAGGGCATTGGTGAATGTTGAGCATGACCAAATGAATGGAGTCTCAGGATTATGTGGCTTACACAGGCAGTGCATGGAAGAGTTGGGACTCAAAAGTTGCTCTTCTGCGGCTTTTAAATCTTATGTTCTCTTCTTTTCTTGAAATGAACTGGCTCTTCTACCTTACCACCCCATCCTCCCACACCACTCACACATACCACCATTCCACCCATCCTCTAGTGAGGCCAGACTGGATTTCCTCAGGAAACAACTCCCCCTCCATTTTTAGCCCATATGGTCCAGGCGTTGTTACTGCCTCCACTTCAGGGACTCACACATGAGCCTGGTCCTGCCCATCAGTGTGGTACCGCCTAGAAACAATTCAAGCATCATCATCACCACCACCGCCGCCATCCATAGTATCTGAGCCCTTAGCATGTGCCATGCGCTACTAGGAAAGATTTCCGTGTATTACCTCATTTCATCCTCATGACAACTATAGGGAGAAAGCGTGACTATTTCTTTCTAAAGGCATTCTTACTCTGAAGTCCATCTGCTTTACTATCGTTGGCCCATTGGTCTGGAGGGAGATTGTCACCTCCCCAGGAGGCCGCTCAGGAGAAGCACTGGAACAAGCTACTCTCAAATCAGCAGGGGTACTCAGTCCCATTATTTAAAACAAATACAGAAACCAAGCCCATATTGTCCTTCCTTCTAAAATAAGTCAAACCTCAAGTCCAGTCACTCAGTCGTGTCCAACTCTTTGTGACCCCATGGGCTGCAGCATATCAGGCCTCCCTGTCCATCACCAATCCCTAGAATTACTCAAACTCATGCCCATCATGTTGGTGATGCCATCCAGCCATCTCATCCTCTGTTGTCTCCTTCTCCTCCAGCCTTCAATCTTTCCCAGCAACAGGGTCTCTTCCAATGAGTCAGTTCTTCACATCAGGTGGCCAAAGTACTGGAATTTCAGCTTCAACATCAATACTTCCTATGAATACTCAGGACTGATTTCCTTTAGGATGGACTGGTTGGATCTCCTTGCAGTCCAAGGGACCTTCAAGAGTTTTCTCCAACATCACAGTTTCTCCAGCATCACAGAAGCATTAATTCTTCAGCGCTCAGCTTTCTTTATAGCCCAACTCTCACATCCATACATGACCACTGGAAAAACCATAGCCTTGACTAGATGGACCTTTGTTGGCAAAGTAATGTCTCTGCTTTTTAATTTGCTCTCTAGGTTGATCATAGCTTTTCTTCCAAGGAGTAAGCGTCTTTTAATTTCGTGGCTGCAGTCACCATCTGCAGGGATTTTGGAGCCCCAAAAAATAGTCTGACACTCCATTGTTTCCCATCTATTTGCCATGAAGTGATGGGACTGGATGCCATGATCTTAGCATGAAGTGAAGGTGGAGTCGCTCAGTCGTCTCCGACTCTTTGCGACCCTATGGACTGTAACCTACCAGTCTTCTCCATCCATGGAATTTTCCAGGTAAGAATACTGGAGTGGGTTGCCATTTTCTTCTCCAGGGGAACTTCCTGACTAGGGATCAAACCCAGGTGTCCCAAATTACAGGCAGATGCTTTCGCATCTGAGCCACCAGGGAAGCCTGGTGATCTTAGCATGATCATGATCAAATATATGCTTACTATAGGATTTGTGAGAGTTGGACCATAAAGAAGGCTGAGCACCAAAGAAGTGTTTTTGAATGTGGTGCTGGAGAAGACTTTTGAGCGTTCCTTGGACAGCAAGGAGAACAAACCAGTCAACTCTAAAGGAAATAAACCCTGACTATTCATTGGAAGGACTAATGCTGAAGCTTCAATACTTTGATCACCTGATACAAAGAGCTGATTCTGGAAAAATCTCTGATGCTGGGAAGGACTGTGGGCAGGAGGTGACAGAGGATGAGATGGCATCAGGATGCCATCATTAACTCAGTGGACATGAGTTTGAGCAAACTCTGAGAGATAGTGAAGGACAGGGAAGCCTGGAGTGCTGCGGTCCATGGAGTCACAAAGACACAGACATGACTTAGCAACTAAACAACATAGGGACTGATAAACATACACACGTTCATTCTTCAAACATCCATCATTCCTCCTGGGCCAGGTCCCATGCATGGTCTTTATAAATACAAAGGTGAATAAGGCAAGAGTTCAGCCTAGGAGCAGCAGCACAGTCTAGTGGGAAGTCAGGCTCTGCAGTGGTTTGCTTTTGAGCAGCAGATCCTAACCCTACCCATGGGACTGTCTGCCAGATGCAGAGTTCCAGGCTGGTTCCAGTCTGGCTGCTCCCCACATCAGAGTGAAGCAGCACGGAAAGGGTGGGTAGCAGTCAGGTGGGCAGGGTCATTGTGTCATATGACTGGGACCCTACTGATAAGCTACTCTGACACTTCCTAATTTGCACAAAAAGCATGATGCATTTGGCTTACAAGCTGCACTCTCCTTAAAATGAGATCCAAGTCTATATTCTACCTTGGAAATTAAGTATTACTTAGTGAATTTTTAAAGCCACATTCTTTATCAATTGCAGGAAATTCGGAGGGTGGGGAAAGGGGAACGCAAGGAGAAAATCAAAATCACCATCACCCTACCACCCAGAGGCAACCACTGTTCACTTCCTTCCAATCCTTTCTATATACATTTTTAACACAGTTGAGATCATACTGTATAATCAATTTTGTATCTTGCTTTTCAGAAATGTGAATTTAAAAGTCAAGCACCCAAGAACCCCAGCTATCTCATCAACACTTCAGATGCCTCAGAAATGCATTGGAATTTTTAAAAATTGATTCTACAAATCTCCCCCCTCCACTTCTCTCCTGACCACGTGGGATTTGCAGCAGGATACACATGATATAGACACATCCCCTGAAGTGTAATAGATTTGAATTGCACACAAGTTGGTGAATGAATGTCTAAATAATTAGGAGGTTAATTAATCTAAAATAGAGAAGGATGAGAGAAGTTTGAAGCTACAGATTCAATACAGAGCTCTGCAAGCCTGTCTTGCCAGTGAAAATATGGAAAAGTGAGAGACTGCAGCAATTGAAGATAGTAACAGAGCCAGTTACTCCAAAGGGTGTCAGATTTCTCAGGACCCATCCACTGTACTGTGAGGTGCTGGTGGTCAAGAGGTCTCTCAGTAGGCAAGATCAAGAACACAGATGCTAACACAGGACGATCTAGGCTCAAATTCAAGCTTTGCTGTGTATTAACTTTATAACTTTGGGCAAATCATTTAATCTCTCAGAACCTGTCCTCTTTCTTCTGTATAAACAGGGATGATGTTAATAGCATCCACCTCACAATGTTGTTGTAATGATCAGTTCAGTTCAGTTCAGTCCTTCAGTTGTGTCCAACTCTTTGCGACCCCAAAACCGCAGCACGCCAGGCCTCCCTGTCCATCACCAACTCCCAGGGTCCACCCAAACCCATGTCCATTGAGTCAGTGATGCCATCCAACCATCTCATCCTCTGTCATCCCCTTCTCCTCCTGCCCTCAATCTTTCCCAGCATCAGGGTCTTTTCAAATGAGTCAGGGTGTACATACGTCAAGGGTGTATATTGTCACCCTGCTTATTTACCGTCTATGCAGAGTACATCATGAGAAATGTTGGACTGGAAGAAGCACAAACTGGAATCAAGATTGGAATCAAGATGTTGGCTCTTCTCATCAGGTGGCCAAAGTATTGGAGTTTCAGCTTCAACATCAATCCTTCCAATGAACACTCAGGACTGATCTCCTTTAGGATGGACTGGTTTGATCTCCTTGCAGTCCAAGGGACTCTCAAGAGTCTTCTCCAACACCACAGTTCAAGAGCATCCATTCTTCGGTGCTCAGCTTTCATTATAGTCCAACTCTCACATCCATACATGACTACTGGAAAAACCATAGCCTTGACTAGATGGACCTTTGTTGACAAAGTAATGTCTCTGCTTTTTAATATGCTATCTAGGTTGGTCATAACTTTCCTTCTAAGAAGTAAGTGTCTTTTAATTTCATGGCTGCAATCACCATCTGCAGTGATTTTGGAGCCCCCAAAAATAAAGTCAGCCACTGTTTCCACTGTTTCCCCGTCTATTTGCCATGGAGTGATGGGGCTGGATGCCATGATCTTAGTTTTCTGAATGTTGAGCTTTAAGCCAACTTTTTCACTCTCCTCTTTCACTTTCATCAAGAGGCTCTTCAGTTCCTCTTCACTTTCTGCCCTAAGGGTGGTGTCATCTGCATATCTGAGGTTATTGATATTTCTCCCGGCAATCTTGATTCCAGTTTGTGCTTCTTCCAGTCCAGCATTTCTCATGATGTCCTCTGCATAGAAGGTAAATAAGCAGGGTGACAATATACAGCCTTGAGGTACTCCTTTTCCTATTTGGAATCAGTCTGTTGTTCCATGTCCAGTTCTAACTGTTGCTTCCTGACCTGCATACAGATGTCTCAAGAGGCAGGTCAGGTGGTCTAGTATTCCCATCTCTTTCAGAATTTTCCACAGTTTCTTGTGATCCACACAGTCAAAGGCTTTGGCATAGTCAATAAAGTAGAAATAGATGTTTTTCTGGAACTCTCTTGCTTTTTCCATGATCCAGCAGATGTTGGCAATTTGATCTCTGCTCCCTTTGCCTTTTCTAAATCCAGCTTGAACATCTGGAAGTTCATGGTTCACCTATTGCTAAAGCTTTCCTATCATCACCCAGAACATAAAAACACATGTTATAGTTGTATAATGCATGCCAACTCATTAGAAAAGACCCTGGTGCTGGGAAAGATTGAAGTCAGGAGGAGAAGGGGACAACAGAGGAAAAGAGGGTTGGATGACCTCAGCAACTCAATGGACATGAGTTTGTGCAAATTCCAGGAGATGGTAAAGGACAGGGAAGCTTGGCATGCTACAGTCCATGGGGTCACAAAGAGCTGGACGTGACTAAGGGATGGAACAACAACACATATATGTGTGTGTATAGATATGTATGCATGTATATTTCATTAAATCCAAGGAAAGCAGTCATTTTTTCCATTCTATTCTATCTCATTTGTGGAAATGCTGATTGTGCCTCACTAAAATGATTTCATGACTCACTATGGGGTTGCAGTACTTGGCAATTTGAAAAACACTGGCCTAACAGAAAGCACACAGATTTTGATGTTGAAAACAAAACCAAAGAACAAACAAAAAATCCTTGGAATCAAATCTCACCTCTGTCACTTATTACTATGGGGACAGTTTTTTGTTTGCTTTTTTAAAAAAAAATCTGACCTTCAGTTTCCTCATCTGTAAAACGAAGACATTTTATAACTATCTTACCAGTATATACGCTATGATACAGGACTTGGCACTCAGTAGGTACCTCATACCTAGTAGCTTTTGTGATTGATCTGCTTTGCGATGCAGACAGGACTCCAAGAGAAGCCTGCCCCCATTACCAATGCCTCTGGGACCTCCAAATGCAATTACCATGGGGCTTTGTCTTGAGGCTCCGTTTGGAAGCTGCTTCCGAGGTCTGTGATACTCTGACTTAACAGCACGCTTCCAAGTCCTGCTATTTGGATTTGATTTTTTAAAGTACTTCCTTTATTTTAATTCAGACCCCAGGGACCTGGAAAGTACACCACTGCTTTTTCCCAATAAAAATCAGGCCGGCAATAAGCATATTGCATTTGAAATGGTGAAGCTGGACGCGCCTTCAAAGGACACCGCATTAGGGCTTGGCTCACTCCCAGCCTGTGTTAGAGAGTCGATTTCCCTGGAGGAAACTCAGCCACATTCTCGCAGGCTGGTGGGCTGAAAGAAACCTTGGCTCTAACTGTCTTACAACTGGGCCAGTGAGACACTAAGGGGAGAGAGAAGCTATCTGAGTGATGTCTGTGGCAGGTTGGGATTCACATCCTACAACCCATCTGCCCTCCTAGAAGCCCTGAGCCAGAAGGGATCATCCACCTTCTTGGTCTCCCCAGCCTGACCCCAGGAAGGTTCAGTATTCAACAAGCCTCAGTTATCAGAGACATTTTCATTCCTGAGGAGGACACACTCAAGGTGGCTACACTTATATAACAACTTCAGTAGAAAAAAAAATTTTTTTTATATCATTTACTAGACACCAGGCACCATTTAAATTGCTTCACACATCTTCACTCATTGAATTTTCACAGTCCTAGGAGGTAGATATTATTACCATTAACTTCATCTCAAGGTTTAAAAAACTAAAGTGCAAGGTGGATGGAGGGGGGCATTAGATGATTTGCCCAAATTCTTCTGTCAGACCTGACATTTGAACCCAGGTAGACTGGCTCCTCACTGGAAAAGGCCCTGATGCTGGGAGAGACTGTAGGCAAAAGGAGAAGCAGGTGGCAGAGGATGAGATGGTTAGATAGCATCACCAACTCAATGGACATGAACTTGAACAAACTCTGGGAAACAGTGGAGGACAGAGGAGCCTGGCATGCTGCAGTCCATGGGGTCGCAAAAAGTTGGGCCGGACTTGGCGACTCAACAACAACAGACTGGCTCAAGAGCCTGTGCCCTTAGTTAGCACTGCCCTTTAGTTATAACATGAATAACTAAACTTTCTTGTGGATTCACCAGGAGCCAGGCACTGTCCTATGCCCTTTAATTTTTTTAAAATTTATTGAAATATAGTTGAATAACAATGTTGTGTTAATTTCTGCTGTACAGCAAAGTGATTCAGTTATCCTTTTCATATCCTTTTCCATTATGATTTATCACAGGGAATAGAGTTTCGTGTGCTATACAGTAGGACTTTGTTGTTTATCCATTCTGTTTATAGCTAAACCCTTGATACATATTCACTTGTTCAATCTTCACAACAACCTAATGAGTAGACATTGTTGCTATGCTTGCTTCCTATGCAGCCCTATACCTGTGCCCAGAGCTGTGGTACATCTCATGTTGTACGTCGCATCCTTGGTACGTATTTACCTTCTAACTGGAAGTTTGGACCTTTTGACTGTCTCTACCCAATTTCCTCCTCCCTCTACCGACTTCTGGTAACCACAGATCTGAGGACCTGTATAGAACAGAAGTGAACTTATGACATGAAGATTCTTAAACCAGAAGAAAGAGAAACAGTAATAAACATAAAATTTTATCAACAGTGTGATACCTTGATTTTACCTATCAGATTGGCAAGAAATAGAAGGGATGACAGTACTTAGGGTCAGAGAGGGTATATGGAAACTCACACTCTTATGCTCTGCTGGATTCAGTGTAGACTGCTACCACCCCTCTGGGCAATAATTTAGCAATGAGTATCACAATTTTTAAAATATGCGTACCATTTGATTCACCCAGTTCTTAAAATTTCATCTAAGGAAATAATTTAAATAGCATGCAAAGTTGTACGTTCAAGGATAGTCACTGCAATTTTTTTGGTAATAATGAAAATTAGAAACAATCAAATATGCAACAGTAGGTGGTTGGTTAAATAAAATGCGACAGTTCCATATAATGGAGTTCCATGCAACTATTTATAAAAACAGTATAGATATATAAAAAGTTGAATGACATACTGCTTAGTTATAAAAGCAGTATACAAAAGAAAAAGATGTATGCATTTTATATATACATGACATACATATATATAGAAATGGTAAAAGATATTTTATCTGTGAGTCTAAAACTAGAAGCATCTAAACACTGGAACAGAGGACACAGATGGAAGTTCTAAAATCTTTAGAATAGAAAGTTTTATTCTGAGTGCTTTTTTTACAATTCTTTTAAAAACCCTATCCCTGTAATAATTAATGACAAGTTATAGACGATCCCTGACTTACAGTGGTTTAACTTAGAATGTTTCAACTTTAGGGCGGTCTGATACACATTCAGTAGAAACCACGTTTTGAATTTTGATCTTTTCCCAGTCCAGAGATATGCAGTGCCGTACTCTCTCATGCTGCTGCTGGGCAGCGTCAGCCAACTTCTGTCAGCCTCACCGTCACAAGGGTTAACAAGGATATGCTTACAAGCATTCTGCATCCCGTCCGCCATTCTGTTTTCACTTCAGTGTAGTATTCAATAAATTACATGAGATAGTCAACACTGTATGTAACAATATAGGCTTTGTGTTAGATTTTGCTCAACTGTAGGCCAACAGAAGTGTTCTGAGGACTTCCAAAGCAGGCTAGGCCAAGCAACAATTTCCAGTAGGGTAGGTGAACTAAATGCATTTTAGGACTTCTCTGGTGATGCAGTCATTAAGAATCTGCCTGCCAATGCAGGGGGCACAGGTTCTATTCCTGTCCCAGGAAGATTCCGTGTGCTGTGGTGCAACTAAACCCAAGTGCCACAACTACTGATGCTGAAACTCCAATACTTTGGCTACCTGAGGCGGACGGCTGACTCATTGGAAAAGACCCTGATGCTGGGAAAGATTGACGGCAGGAAGAGAAGTGGGCAATAAAGGATGAGTGGTTGGATGGCATCATTGACTCAATGGACATGGGTTTGAGCAAACTTTGAGAAATAGTGAAGGACAAGGAAGCCTGGTGTGCTGCAGTCCATGGGGTCGCAAAGAGTCAGACATGACTTGTCAACCAAACAGCAACAAAAAATGCATTTTAGATTTATGATAGTTTCAATTTGCAATGGTCTTATCAGGACACATGCCCACTGTAAGTGGAGGAGGATCTGTTCTGTGAAGCCCAAAGACTGATGTGCAGTGCTTTTGTGACACTTGCTTGGACAGGGTGGAGCATGTGGTCACAGGCAGATCAGAGGACTGTGATGGAGATCACTTTGCATGGTGAGGATCCTGCCTCCTGGAGGAAGGTCACTTATCACCCTGCTGAACAGTGTCCAGATGCCCCAAGTAAAAGGAAATTTGAAAGGAAAGATGTGTTAAGAACAAGTAGTTGCTGCTGATGTAACTTTAAAAAAAAAGAGCTGCAGTTTCTCAAAAGCTGTATAGAAAATCCTAATGATATGTGATTTTTTACCACATCTATAGATCAGGAAGGATTTCCTTATACATAAAAATTTGGTATGCTTTTTATTATTGTGTAAAGCTTCTTTAAAAATGTTTTCTTAAAGAAAACAGTACAAAAATTCATTAAGAAAACAAAGTAGTGCCTTTACATGATTAAATATATAGGTTTGTGTAGGTTTCTTCCCTCAGATTTTCAGGTAAAAGGAGACATTTTCAACAGATACAATTTGGTGACATTTATAATCAATACAATACACTCACAGGGCATAATTATACTAAGTAATTTTTTACATTTAATTATTTCTTAGTAAATACTACATATCATATCTTCCATTTTAATGTATTTTGCCATCACTGTGCTCCTTTGAAGTTAAGAATCTGAATCCCAGTAATGTTGTTAATGCAAAATAAATCACATTCAGACCTTCTAGGTATCTAAGCTGTGTTGTGTGTGTGTGTGTGTGTGTGTGTGTGTGTGTGCCATGTGAAAATTTTAGCGGTAGTTTTCTGTGGATGATTTAAATTATTTTGGATAATTTTCTCATAAGTAAGTTTAAATCTTATTTCGAACCCTTACTCCTTTTGTGGCAGAAACATAATCTTATTGAGATCAGGTCACTGGGGCTTACAGATTACCAAGCCGTCGGAGGCCTCTGGTCCACTGTCGTCACTGTCTGTCCACATTGGTCACTTGTATACCTCCATTGCCTGAACCAGGGTGAACTCTGGGAGGCTCTCTCGGGCACCGCCACCCATTTCCCTGCACAGCCATCTCTAGTCAACTGCTCCCCACCCTGCAGGAAAATTCTCCCAGGCTCTGCTCAGAGGCAAGGCAAGAGAGATCTATGTCCTTGCATCCTCCAAGCTCAGCAGGAGTGGCTGTCCCCTCTGCCATTGTAATACTCCATCTGGGGTCCGGGTGGGGCTCAGGCAAGGCGTAGGGGTCCTTCCACCTCCTGCTCACTTAACATGTTCGCTTTTTCTCTCTTCTCTCTGTTCCACTTTCCCTTTGTCTTGGTCCAGGAAATGTTATCTAGTCAGAGAAGTGGATGTTGGCAGGAAAAACAAAGCAAAAACTGACTCTGATCAATCACATATGTTCCTAAATCATTTTTTGTTTTTGTAAGTAGAACCTGAAGAATTTGACTCTCTTGTTCTGATTATATGCTATGTCTTGTTCTGATTATATGCTATGTTATGTGTCTTATTATACATGTATTTAGTTACTCAATTTACATAAATAAGTTATCACATAGAAAACAATGGAACTAATGCTCAATGTACTTTTAGCTTGTATAACTAGTGTGTTATATTTCTTATAATTATTATAAAATGATGTGTGAATGATAATTTAGTACTTTTTCCCTCCCTTTTCCTACCCAGCATGTATCTTCTATTAACTCTACAGACCCTCAAAACAACTCTTAAAGTAAGTGCTTCTAAAATTCCCACAATGAAAATAAGGAAACTGACTCAAAGAGAGATTATATAACCTGCCTGAGGTCACACAGCTTGTTAGTAAAAGAGCCAGAATTCAAACCCAGGAGTCGGGCCCCAGGGTCCATGTATCTCCAGACACTGCAACATTTAACCTAAAATTAGTGAATTACATTGTGTGCCAGCAGAGGTGAAGCATCCCCTGGCAACTTTAACAGGTTCAAGCCTGGGAGTGGAACTCAGGTCTTCTGACTCCGCAGCTCTCCTTTTTCCTGGGTGTCTCTGATTTCTGAGACTGACAGTGCTGATGACTTTGCCAACTAAAACCAGTGCAAAACTAACGGTCACTTCCAGACAAAATGTCTGAGAAAGCTTTGCTCTGATCGGTGAGCCTAGTCCCTAGTGGAACTGTCATTGCTTAAGATTCTTAATAGACACAGTGTCAGGTCCAGCTCTCAGGTTCAAAAAAATAACTGCTCAAGTACAAGACTGGGAAGGGGAAATTTAGCCACAGACAATGAGAAATTCCCGGTAGGGATTTTGACTGTTGTGGAGCCAAGAATGAGTCAACATTCTAGATGTGGGTTGCCTGATGCTCTGGGGCTGTATTCATGCCAGATTCCCAGTGTCTCAAACAAGGGACCCGAGGGTCCTGTGTTTATCTGTCTTATCTGAGCCTACACTCGCTCTGTGCTTCAAAGTGGGCACAATCACTGGAGCCTTTGAGAATTCCAAGCCCAGTGGGGAGAGGGTTGAGCCACGTCACAGGAGAACAGGGAAGGATCATACATCATTCAGGGGACATGACTATCATTTGCAAAACTCTGAAGGGCCATCATGAGAAAGAATGGGAAGACTTGGCCTGTGGGGTCTAAAAGAGCAAACCTGGAGCTAAGAGGCAAGAAAGAGAGCGAGAAAGAGAGAGAATCACCCAAATAAGATATTTAAATGCTCAAGCTATGGAGTTCGACAGCCTGGATTTGAATCACCACTTAGCTGTTATTAACCCCTCTGTGTGTCAGCTTCCTTGTCTGTAAAATAAGAATAATAAAATCATCTACCTCACAGAGTTCTTCAGAGGATTATATGAGATAATCCATGTAAAGTGCTTAGCATTTGGCATATGGAAGTGCTCTAGAAATTCTATCTGCAGAAATTATTATTATCACAGTGGTACTCTTATTGTCAGGGTGATTGAACACTGCGGCACGCTGTCTTAGGTAGTAACAAGCACTGAATGTCTGTAAACACACATTCAAAGACTGACCACATGATGAAGATGCATAATTTAGAGGCAAGCCTCGAGGTGCCGGGAGAACTAAGACATCTCCTGGGCTCTGGATGCTCCCTCTTTTTAGTCCACTCAGATTGCTATAATCAAAATACCACAGACTGGGTGACTTAATAAACAAGGGAATTTATTTGTCACAGTTCTGGAGGCCGGGAGTCCAAGATCGAGGCATTGGCAGGTTTGATGTCCTTTTTCTTGGACAGCTGTCTTCCCAGTGTATCCTCATATAGTAGAATGGATGAGGGATCCCTCCAGGGTCTCTTTTATAAGGGCACTAATCCCATTCACAGAGGCTCCACCCTCAAGACCTAATCACCTCCCAAAGGTCCAAAACTTCCAAATACCATCACACTGGGGGTTAGATTTCAACATATGAGTTTGGGGAACACAAAAAATATCCAGTCTCTAGCACCCCTACTCCCATTTCTGAAACCCTGGGAGCAGCCTCCCATGCCTGATGACGATGTTCCAGTGAGAGTTGTCAAGTCAATCACCAGGAACAACCTGGTCTTGGTCTAGCAGAGATGAACAGAGAAGGCTCATTCCTGGCAGTGACCTCCAGAGGTAATGGTAGAAAGCATTCAGTAAGCACCATCACTCTACCCAAACAAGGTGCAACAGTGAGCCCCTAAATACCTTGAGAGTGCCCTGAAGCAAATGCAAACAGAAGCACTGAGCCAATGATCTGGCTGCTGAAGATCCTGCTGGCGTTGGAGTCATATGTTCATACGTATCTGTGAAAAGCTAGGGAGTGAGCACAAACTTAATGTTGAAATCTGGAGGAGGATAATCCTGGACTGATAAGGAGGGGATGAGGGGATTGGGGGAAAGTGCTCCCTGAGTGGGAGGGGCTTAGGGAGGACAGCTTCTCTGGACCAGGTTTCTGGAAGGTGCCCATCTCACCCTCACCATGCAGGTCTCAGTCCTAGAGACACACACAGCAGAGAACTTAAAATGTTTGCAGAGAGGATCTCAGTGAGACAATGGGAGTCAAGGGCAGCCTTCCTAGAGAACATCACAAGCAATGCAACTGGCTGCACTGTGCCAAGAGACTGTGAGGGAGAACATATTCTTCTCACTGTATCAGCGCAGCTTCTGCAGGATGTGAGGCTGGCCCAGGACAATTTTAGGACCAGCAACAGGAGCCTGCAACTACAGTGATATACAACCTTGCAGCCAAAATATTTTCGTTTGTTAATAATCAGCTAGTTAATTAAATGATATTTACTGAATACCTATTGTGATTGCTAATGTGTCAACTTGACTGGGCCACTGGCTGTACAGACATTTGGTCAAACATGACTCTAGGTGTGTCTATGAGGGTGCTTGGAGGTAAGATCAATATTTGAATTGGTAGACTGAACAAGGCAGATGGCTCTCCCTAACAAGGGAGTGTTATGCCGTGCTAAGTGGCTTCAGTCATGTCTGACTCTTTGTGACACTGTGGACTTTAACACATCAGGCTCCTCCATCCATGGAATTCTCCAGGCAAGAATACTGGAGTCAGTTGTTGTGCCCTCCTCCAAGAGATCTTCACAGAGTGTATATAGATGCCTTCACACAAATACAGATAAATACAGAGTTTTTAGGATTCTTTAAGATTTGAGTCTTTGACCAAAATAGAGTCCTGGACCTTAGGCCTGCTGGGGTCCTGGGATTCACATGACTCCTCAGACAGAGCCCACACAAGAAGAGTGCTTCTGTACCTCTGCAGACAAGACTAAAGAAAGACTTCCAGTCAAGGTTTCTTTCTGTTTGGTAAGGAGCTCAATAGACCTGAGCTCTGCATCAAACCTGTCCAGGCAAGAAAACTAGTCATCAGGCCTGTGGGTGACTCAGGCCTTTGTGGCTCCTCATACATGAGGCCATTGTAAGAGCTGCCTTCCTAGTTTCTGCCAAATCTCCGAAGTCCAGGTGTCAAGATTTCTCAGGCTGGCTCATGGTCTCTGTCCATTGTCCTGACCTGGCTCCCTGAGCCAAGAGTGGACTTTATTTTACAAACACTTATTATGAAACTATCATGGACTGGAACTGTATTAGGCATGAGGAATTCAAATATAAATAAAATACAAGCTTTTTCACAGAGTCCTGGACTATGGTTTTTCCAGTGGTCATGCATGGATGTGAGAGTTGGACCATCAAGAAAGCTGAGTGCCGAAGAATTGATGCTTTTGAACTGTGGTGTTGGAGAAGACTCTTGACAGTCCCTTGGACTGCAAGGATATCCAACCAGTCCATTCTAAAGGATATCAGTCCTGAGTGTTCACTGGAAGGACGGATGTTGAAGCTGAAACTTCAATACTTTGCCCACCTGATGCGAAGAGCTGATTCATTTGAAAAGACCCTGATGCTGGGAAAGATTGAGGGCAGGAGGAGAAGGGGACAACAGAGGATAAGATGGTTGGATGGCATCACCGACTCAATGGACATGGGTTTGGGTGGACTCCGAGAGTTGGTGATGGACAGGGAGGCCTAACATGCGGAGGTTCATGGAGTCGCAAAGAGTCAGACACGACTGAGCAACTGAACTGAACTGAACACTAACCTTCATCCATTCATATGTGATGATCATTTCCTGAAGTCAGATCTTTTTCTTTTTTTTTTTTTGTAAATTAATTTATTTACTTTAATTGGAGGCTAATTACAATATTGTAGTGGTTTTTGCCATATACTGACATGAATCAGCCATGGGTGTACATGTGTTCCCCATCCTGAACCCCCTTCCCACCTCCCTCCCCATCCCATCCCTCAGGGTTGTCCCAGTGCACCAACCCTGAGCACCCTTCTCATGCATCAAACCTGGACTGGTGATCTGTTTCACATATGATAATATACATGTTTCAATGTTAGTCTCTCAAATCACCCCACCCTCACCTTCTCCCACAGAGTCCAAAAGTCTGTTCTTTACATCTGTGTCTCTTTTGCTGTCTCACATATAGGGTCATCGTTACCATCTTTCTAAATTCCATACATATGCATTAATATACTGTATTGGTGTTTTTCTTTCTGACTTACTTCACTCTGTATAATAGGCTCCAGTTTCATCCACCTCATTAGAACTGATTCAAGTGTATTCCTTTTAATGGCTGAGTGATATTCCATTGTGTATATGTACCACAGCTTTCTTATCCGTTTGTCTGCCAATGGACATCTAGGTTGCTTTCAGGTCCTGGCTATTGTAAACAGTGCTGCGATGAACATTGGGGTACACGTGTCTCTTTCAATTCTGGTTTCCTCAGTGTGTATGCCCAGCAGTGGGATTGCTGGGTCATATGGCAGTTCTATTTGCAGTTTTTTAAGGAATCGCCACACTTTTCTCCATAGTGGTTGTACTAGTTTGCATTCCCACCAACAGTGTAAGAGGGTTCCCTTTTCTCCACACTTTCTCCAGCATTTATTGTTTGTAGACTTTTTGATAGCACCCATTTTGACTGGCGTGAGATAGTACCTCATTGTGGTTTTGATTTGCATTTCTCTGATAATGGGTGATGTTGAGCATCTTTTCATGTGTTAGCCATCTGTATGTCTTCTTTGGAGAAATGTCTGTTTAGTTCTTTGGCCCATTTTTCAGTTGGGTCATTTATTTTTCTGGAACTGAGCTGCTGGAGCTGCTTGTATATTTTTAGATTAATTCTTTGTCAGTTGCTTCATTTGCTATTATTTTCTCCCATTCTGAAGGCTGTCTTTTCACCTTGCTTATAGTTTCCTTTGTTGTGCAAAAACTTTTAAGTTTAGTTAGGTCCCATTTGTTTATTTTTGCTTTTATTTCCATTACTCTGGGAGGTGGGTCATAGAGGATCCTGCTGTGATTTGTGTCTGAGTGTTTTGCCTATGTTTTCCTCTAGGAGTTTTATAGTTTGCGGTCTTACATTTAGATATTTAATCCATTTTGAGTTTATTTTTGTGTATGGTGTTAGATAGAAAGTGTTCCAGTTTCATTCTTTTAAAGTCGTTGACCAGTTTTCCCAGCACCACTTGTTAAAGAGATTGTCTTCTCCATGTATATTCTTGCCTCCTTTGTCAAAGATAAGGTGTCCATACGTACATGGATTTATATCTGGGCTTTCTATTTTGTTCCATTGATCTATATTTCTGTCTTTGTGTCAGTACCATACTGTCCTGTTGACTGTAGATTTGCAGTAGAGCCTGAAGTCAGGCAGGTTGATTCCTCCAGTTCCATTCTTCTTTATCAAGTTTGCTTTGGCTATTCAGGGTTTTTGTATTTCCATACAAGTTGTCAAATTATTTGTTCTAGTTCTCTGAAAAATACCATTGGTAGCTTGATAGGGATTGCATTGAATCTATAGACTGCTTTGGGTAGTATACTCATTTTCACTACATTGATTCTTCCGATCCAGAAACATGGTATATTTCTCCATATATTTGTGTCTTTGATGTCTTTCATCAGTGTTTTATAGTTTTCTATATATAGGTCTTTTGATTCTTTAGGTAAATTTATTCCTAAGTATTTTATTCTTTTCGTTGCAATGGTGGATGGAATTGTTCCCTTAATTTGTCTTTCTGTTTTCTCATTGTTAGTGTATAGGAATGCAAGGGATTTCTGTGTGTTAATTTTATATCCTACAACTTTACTACTGATTAGCTGTAGTAATTTTCTGGTGGAGTCTTTAGGGTTTTCTATATAGAGGATCATGTCATCTGCAAACAGTGAGAGTTTTACTTCTTTTCCAATCTGGATCCCCTTTATTTCTTTTTCTTCTCTGATTGCTGTGGCTAAAACTTCCAAAACTATGTTGAATAGTAGTGGTGAGAGTGGGTACCCTTGTCTTGTTCCTAACTTTAGGGGAAATGCTTTCAATTTTTCACCATAGAGGATAATGTTTGCTGTGGGTTTATTATATATGGCTTTTATTGTGTTGAGGTATATTCCTTCTATGCCTGTTTTCTGGAGGGTTTTATCATAAATGGATGTTGAATTTTGTCAAATGCTTTCTCTGTATCTGTTGAGATAATCATATGGTTTTTATTTTTCAATTTGTTAATTTGGTGTACCACATTTATTGATTTGTGAATATTAAAGAATCCTTGCATCCCTGGGATAAAGCCCACTTGGTCATGATGTGTGATCTTTTTAATATGTTGTTGGATTCTGTTTGCTAGAATTTTGGTAAGGATTTTTACATCTATGTTCACCAGTGATATTGGCCTGTAGTTTTCTTTTTTTGTGGCATCTTTGTCTGGTTTTGTTATTAGAGTGATGGTGGCCTCATAGAATGAGTTTGGAAGTTTACCTTCCTCTGCAATTTTCTAGAAGAGTTTGAGTAGGATAGATGTTAGTTCTTCTCTAAATTTTTGGTAGAATTCAGCTGAGAAGCCATCTGGTCCTGGGCTTTTGTTTGTTGGAAGACTTATGATTGCAGTTTTGATTTCTGTGCTTGTGGTGGGTCTGTTAAGATTTTCTATTTCTTCCTGGTTCAGTTTTGGAAAGTTATACTTTACTAAGAATTTGTCCTTTTCTTCCAAGTTGTCCATTTCAGTGGCATATAGTTGCTGATAGTAGTCTTTTATAATCCTTTGTATTTCTGTGTTGTCTGTTGTGATTTCTCCATTTTCATTTCTAATTTTGTTGATTTGATTCTTCTCCCTATTTTTCTTGATGAGACTGGCTAATGGTTTGTCTATTTTATGTATCTTCTCAAAGAACCAGCTTTTAGCTTTGTTGATTTTTGCTATTGTCTTTTTTGTTTCTTTTTCATTTATTTCTGCCCTAATTTTTAGGATTTCTTTCCTCTACTAACCCTGAGGTTCTTCATTTCTTCTTTTTCTAGTTGCTTTAGGTGTAGAGTTAGGTTATTTATTTGATTTTTCTCTTGTTTCTTGAGGTAAGCTTGTATTGCTATGACTCTTCCCCTTAGCACTGTTTTTACTGAATCCCCTAGGCTTTAGGTTGTTGTGTTTTCATTTTTATTCATTTCTATGCATATTTTGATTTCTTTTTTGATATCTTCTGTGATTTGTTGGTTATTCAGAAGCATGTTGTTTAGCCTCCATATGTTTGTATTTTTAATAGTTTTTTTTTTTTTTCCCTGTAGTTGACATCTAATCTTACCGCATTGTGATCAGAAAAGATGCTTGAAATGATTTCAATTTTTTTGAATTTCCTATCCTGGAGAAGGTTCCATGTGCACTTGAGAAAAGGTGAAATTCATTGTTTTGGGGTGAAATGTCCCATAGATATCAATTAGGTCTAACTGGTCCATTGTATCATTTAAAGTTTGTGTTTCCTTGCTAATTTTCTATTTAGTTCATCTATCCATAGATGTGAGTCAGATTTTTTTTAAGTGATCACCAATCCCACTCTTTCCTGCCCTTCCATAAGTAAGTTTGAAACCAACAAAGATATAAGACATAAGATACATATGGAAATCAAAATATTATCTTTGAAGGTGATTTGAAGAATATGCCTTTAGACTTGTGGCCACAGGTATACTTGTGGTCACAGGTATACCCAGCACTATACTTCAGGTACCAGTTTACCCATTCAGTAAATGGGATGACCACAGTGTGCTTGCTGCCCAGGGCAAGGCTTGCCTGGGAAACTTATTACCCAGTGCACACTAAGTCATTTCAGTTATATCTGACTGTTTGCAACCCTATGGACTGTAGCCTGCCAGGCTCCCTCTGTCCATGGGATTCTCCAGGCAAGAATACTGGAGTAGGTTGCCATGCCCTTCTCCAGGGGATCTTCCTGATCCAGGTATCGAAACTGTATTTCTCATGTCTCCTGCATTGACAGGTGGGTTCTTTAACACTAGTACCACCTGGGAAGCCCCTACCACTTGCTCACCTTCAGGAAGAACATTTTTAAGACCTACTACCACCCAGTACTAGATCCCAAATATGTCATGCCTGAAGGTAGATCCAAGAAAATACAGAGATGGCTGAGCTGAGCATGCTCACTCAGTTCCTTTTCTGAAACTTGCCCATCAGATAAAACTTCTTCCTCCAGGGACTAGTTAATAAAGCTGCATAAATGCCAGAGTGCTACTCTGCTGACACTCCTGAACTTAAAGACATGGGATGAAGGGAATGAAGGTTCTCTAGACACTTGGTACTTGCTGAAGTTCTAAGATTAAATTATATGAAGATGAATGTCATCATCTGCTACGGCTGCTATAACAAAATACCATGGACTGAGTGGCTTAAACAACAGACATTATTTCTCATAGTTCTTAAGGTTGGGAAATCCAAGATCAAGGTGCTGATATCTTCAGTTCCTGGAGAAAGCTCTTCTTGACCTTAGACAGTCACCTTCTCACAATGTACTCACATGTTGGAGAGAGAGCTCTGGTCTTCCTTTTTCTTCTTAGAAGGGCACTAATCTCATCATGGAGACCCCATTCTCATGAATTCACCTAAATCTAATTGCTTCCCAGAGGTTCCACCTCCTTAATACCTCCACATTAGGGGCTAGGGCTTCAACATATTAATGTAGGGAGAACAAAAACATTCAGCCCATGACACTAAACAAGGGACAAGAAGGCTCCTGCTTTCCATGGGAAACACAATGAAAAGAGCATCAGCTCTGGTGTCCAGATACCTCAGTTTAAATCCTGACTATATCATTTACTATCCAAGCATGCATAGAAGCTCAGTCATGTCTGACTCTGCGACCAGAGTCAGACATGACTCTGAACTGGGCTCCACAAGGCTCTGCCATCCATGGAATTTTCTAGACAAGAATAGTGGAATGGGTTGCCATTTCCTCCTTCAGGGAATCTTCCTGACCCAGGAATCCAACTTGTGTCTCCTGGGTCTCCTGCACTGGCAGGTGGATTCTTAACCACTGTCCCACCCTAGAAGCCCCTACTAACCAGGCAACTTTGAGCATATCATCTTACCTCGGCAGATCATAGACCTGTTCTCTGAGAAACGGGGATAATGATGTTCAGTATTCTGCAGAAGGTTGTTGGGAGGATCAGTTTGAGTTTGGGTACAGACAGATGGAAGGGGTTGTAGCTGTTATTGTTATTTCAGTGTCTGCTAGCCTTGGTATTCTTTGTCCTAGAAGGGGAGTGCAGTGCAGGAGCCTGCCTGCCTTGAAGTCTTATCTGAACATCATCTTGAACTACTTGAAGAAAGGAGACAACTTCCACCCACAAGGTCTGTCTTTTCTGTTTTATAAGGTCTCTCATAAGCTTGTTCAAGACCAAACCGCTGGACTGGATACTGCAGTTCTCTAGCTTTGCAACAATCTCTAAGCCCTTGAGTGGCTCAGAGAAGACACTAGACTAAAGCACTTTTGGTCTTTTTCTTCTGATCTACTTCCTAAACTGAACTACCCTACACCATACACACACATGCACACACCAGAGAATCCATTTCACCTCTAATGGCTTAGTTGATTTTCAAGTACAGAGGGAACTTATAAACAATTCTTTAGAAGCTAAAGGAAGCAGAAAAATATCTTGTATTCTGCTCAGAATGGACTTTTTAAAAAAAATCTGAGTTAAGATTTCTCTTCTTCTGAGATATGTTATGATTATGATTTCTCTCTTCTTTTCTCCCAATGGTTTCAAGTGCATCAAATACCCTATGTAGATCTTGGTGCTGCTTGCTAATATCTGGTTCTCCTTCCAGACACATAATAAGATTGCCTTTCCTGACTCCTTGTGGCTGGATGCCACCAGGGGGACAGCCCTCATCGACGTGTGGTCAGCAACATGTGCTGCTTCCGGACCAGAGTATTTGACTGTTTAGACATCACTCAAGTCCTCCAGAGCTCTATCCTGTGGTGGCGATGGGCAATGTTCGAGACAGTGCCTGCTCCATCGTGTAGACCAAGTCCCTCAAGAGGAGACATGAAGCAGAGCCTCCCGCTGACCAATAAGCAGCATGTCATGAGTAAGAAAGTAACCTATTGTCATAAGTCATTAGAATCTAAGAGTTGTTGGTTACTGCAGCTTAACTAGCCTATTTTATCAGATCTAATCCTAACAAATGAAAAACCAAGTGTCCTGATGTTGTTCTATGCCCTAAAGAATCCAAGTTGGCCATCACAGGAGACTGGAAATGTCCTAGCTCTAAGTTGTCCACTGCATGGTCTGGCTTCAAAAGAAGACCCTGCTTCCCAGAGAACTGATTTAGCCTTTGCATTAAACATCAGGCTGCTTCCTCTACCGCATGGCAGGTTTTCATCTCCTCTGAATAATTTTTTAGCAACTTGAGAAACTGCAATCCAAACATATAGTATTTTTGGCTGGAAATTAAAACACGTCACTTTTAAAACATAAGCAGCATGCCCTGAATGTTTATGGTGAAAAGCTCACTCCTGGCCAGACTGCAAAGCTCACATTACCGAGAGGCAAACCCTGGAGCATGCTAGCAGTTTGCCTCCCAGTTCGTCCTTCCTACACAGTGCGATGACTGTGAATCATTTCTCCTCTGGCACATGGACTCCCAGGCTTTCTCTCTGCTTCAGATCTGAGAGCGACTGGCTAGAATTTCCGCTTGCTGTAAGGGGACAGCTGCAGCAATGAAGAGACAGGTTTCTGTCTCCTGCACTGCCCAGGTGATGAGTTTCAAAGACACCCCACTGAAGGCTCAGCCACTGAGGTTTTGGTTAGGGGGCTACATTATTCCTTTGTTTGCACATCCATTTATTTAGGCGGCATTAGTTAACACCTACCATGAGCCAGTTTGCTGGGAAAGGTGTGGGGAGGGACCCAAAAACAAAGACAGCATCACTCTGCTGCTTAGGAGACTATAACCCAACATTTGAGGCATCTTACTAACACAGGGTGTAAGAGAGAGACCATATTCAATGGAAATGTAGAGGCAAGTGATGAGGCAGGGGCTCCATAAAAGGAAAGGGAAAGACAGCACATTTGGGACTGTCTGTTACTTACCTTTCGTCACTCCACTTCCACCACCCCTATTGGGCTGGTGTTTCATGTATCATGTGTGAACACTGAACTTCGGAGACATTAAGGGGTTTTTCCAAAGTCAAGTTGGAAGAATTACATTTCACTGGCAGTTTCCTCTGACTCCAAAACTGGCCTCTGTTGAATAATTTACACCTCTTTAAGCCACAATTTACCCTTCTATATAATGGAGATAGAATGAAAGACCAATCTCCTAGAGTTGTGTTGAGGATTAAATGAGATAATTCGTGAAAATAAAGTTCTTAGTCTGGCACATGTGCCCATAACTGTTAGAAAAATAGTATTCTATGGGCATCTGATCTATTATAGATGCTTGGTTGGGTCTCACAAATATAATTCTTATCTTCCTTTTAGGGATAAGGACAGTAAAGCTCAGATAAATTACAAACTTGCTTAAAGAAAAATTGAAAAAAGAAAGTGAAGTTGCTTAGTCATGTCCAACTCTTTGCGACCCCATGGACTGTAGCCTACCATGCTTCTCCATCCATGGGATTTTCCAGGCAAGAGTACTGGAGTGGGTTGCCATTTCCTTCTCCAGAGGATCTTCCTGACCAGGGATTGAACCTGGGTCTCCCACATTGTAGGCAGACGCTTTACCGTCTGAGCCACCAGGGAAACCTTGCTTAAAGTCACCTAATTGATAGGTGATTCTGCTGGGGTTAGGACTGAGATCTGTCTGACTAGAACATCAATGCTCTTTCTGACATGCCAGATGTCTTCCAAAGCTAATTCAGAAGATCAGACGTCCCCAGGGAATGGATGGCTTCCATCACTACTTCATGAGTTGGATGATACTCAAGAGAGTAGTCTTTGCATTGCTCCAGCAATGGGGATTTTTACCAACCCTATGACCTGGGCAATCTATTTAACCTCTCTGAAACCTTTTTCCCCCATCCATAAAATGAGGATAAATACTAAAACCTGCCTCTACTGAGAGGATTAAACAAGATAGTGCATATGAAGTGTTTAGCAAGATGCCTTGCACACAGAAAAATCTCAATGATGTAAATATTGATGATGATTGTGATAATAATGGTGATGATGATAATCTGACATCACTGACACAGCCTAGGGGACACACTCATAGGAGCTGCCACAGAAGAGGGGCAATGGCATTTACTCCAAGACCCCTGCCTGGGCCTGCACATACTTCTGGCTAAACAAAGACTGTTTATGATGCAACAAGTGAAGGAGCTGTGGAGAATGATGAGACCTACCAGAATTAGCTTGCTAAGAACATGCATTTTCAAGGCATTGCTTCTTTATGTGACTTCTTAAAATGTTGGTTGGCGACAAAGCCAGAATTCTCTTATCAAAATGAAATCTGCAGAATACAATTTTCAGCTCAAACAATGTGGTTTATACAAAGCGCCACCCTTTCAAGTCAGATGAGGAAATATAAAACTGTTCTATAATGGATATATTGTTTGCACACAAAAAACCATATGAATCCATGTTTCATGCCAGGCCTCATTTGGCATCTTCAGTAAAAGGGGAAAACTCTTTTTTTCTCCAAAGGAAGCCCCTAAAGAAGACCTCAGCACCATCTCAACTGTCCCCTTGGCTTCTCCCAAAATGTCAGAGACCACACCTACCTCTTTACTCACTGGGATGCCAGGTTGCCAGGAGACACAGACCTGCACTGATGGCCAGTGGTCCTTTTCATTAAACTGAATGACTGTGGAATTGTTCCCTTCAGCAGTGAATTCAGTTCTACAGAAATGTTCTAAGAGCTCATGAAATGCTCAGTACTGCACCAGGTACTGATACGGTATACTGTAAGAATGCCTAGAAAGGTAAGACCTCATTTTGATCTCAATACACTCAGCATCTACTAACACGGGGAAAGTCAATTGCCTATTCAGTTCAGTTCAGTCGCTCAGTCATGTCCAACTCTTTGCCACCCCATGGACTGCAGCATGCCAGGCCCCCCTGTCCATCACCAACTCTGGGAGTTTACTCAGACTCATGTCCGCTGAGTCCACAATGCCATCCAAAAAGGCAAATCTTTACTGTCACAAGACAATCCTGCAGACAAGCCATGGTCTTTCCCCACTTTTTTACTGAGTGTCAACTGTGTGCCAAGTACAGTGCCAAGCATGGAGGAGAGAGAAGCCAAAAGTCACCCTCTCTGTCCTCAGGATTAGAGCCCAAGTGCTTTAGAAACTCTGTGGAATGTGAGAGAGCATCTAACTAGGAACCAGAGATGTGATTTTTGAAAGGTCTTACAAGAATGGTAACATTCAGCACATGGTAGTGCTTTCCATTTAAGGCCTAGGACCCAAAGTCACCAGGCAAGTTCTGATTGTGGGTTGTAATCACTGACTGCACAGAAATTCATCACCTACCTTTGAACTTAGAGCCACTGCAGACCACTCTTGACATTTGGAGGCTGTCAGCATTCAGCACCCACTTCCTTTCAGCTCCTGGGTTGCCTAAGAGAATTTTCTCTTACGTGGAAGCTTGTCTGGAGAGAGAAAACACACCCTCTTCAAGATATAGGGGGACCTTGGTCACTCCTCTCCCCACCCAGGCTCAGGTCCTCTAGAAAGACATTTGGAGGATTCCAGTCAGGCTGAGAACAGGAAGAAGAGTCTTCCAGAAATAGTACGTCAAAGGCCTGAGGCAGGAATGAGTTTGGCAGAGTTCAAGGAATGAATAATAACAATGAGAGCAGAAGGGTGGGCTGGAACCAGATTCTGTAAGACCCCGAGGGCACTGCAAGGGGATAAGGCCTTTATTCTGAAGCTGTTAGAGAGTTAGCAACAGGGGAGTGGGGTATGACTGCTGATTTTTTTTTTAAGTATTCCTCTGGCTGCTGGAGGGAGAATGGAGTGTGGAGGAAGAGGCAAGGCAGGAAGCAGCAGGGACTTCCCTGATGATCCAGTGGTTAAGACTTGGCCTTCAAATGCAGGGAGTGTGGGTTTGATCCCTGGTCAGGAAGCTCAGATCCCACACACCTTGCTGCCTCCCAAAACACAAAACATAAAAAAGAAGTAATGCAACAAATTCTATAAAGATTTTAAAAGATGGTCCACATTAAAAAAAAAAAATCTTGACTTTTGCTAAGAAAGAAAGAATAAACTTAAAAAAAAAAAACAAGACAGGAAACAGGGAAGCTAGTGAGGGGAGTCCTGCTGTGGTCGGGGATGAGAGGTGACAACAGGGAGAGAAAGAGCTGAACTCGGGATGTAATTGACAGGAAATGTCCATTGGACTTGCTCCTTGCTGTGAGAGGTGAAGGGAAGAAGAATCCAGAATTACTGCTAGGTGTGTAGGTTAAGGAAGCAGATAGACAATGCTCTTTAATGAATAACAGTGGAGAATGCTTTCACTAGGGGCAGCTCAGAGAAGACCATGTTTCGAAAGAGAGGGAAAAAGAAAAACAAAAAAGAGATTTTTCACTTTCAGCTTTTAAAGTTTGAATGGTCCAAGAAATATTCAAGTAGAGACAGGGGTTTGTTATCTGATCCTGGAGTACAGTGTACAGGAAAGAGGTACAGATTAAAAATCTGTCTTCAGCATCTAAATGATATTTAAAGCCAAGGAATGGATTATCCCCTAATGAGAGAAACAGAGGTCCAGGATAGACAACAAGATCCTACTGTAGAGCACAGGGCACTATATTCAATATCCTGTGATAAACCAGAATGGAAAAGAATAGGAAAAAGTGTACATACATATAAACTGAATCTCTTTGCTGTACAGCAGAAATCAGCACAACATGGTAAATCAACCATAGTTCAAAAAAATAAATTTTTAAAAAATGAATAAGAGGTTCAAGGGCTGAACCTTAGGGTAATCTGACACTTAGAAGTCAAGCCTTCTGTAACAAGAAGAAATCTTTCATGGGTCTTCTTCCTTCTCATGTGCCCCGCGGCCCTGCAGGATCAACCGCGGAGGGAAAGAGCGAACCCATAAGACAATTTTTAACTTCATTTGAATACTGTGTGTACATAATTAAAAACATTTGGCCCCCAAGATTAATAACCCCTTTTACATCTTCCTTTGACAGTTGCTCTGATTTGTCGGGCGGGACTGGCGGGCTGGGTGCTTTTTGAGTTGATTAACACCTCCACGTTGCTTTGAGCAAAAGTGTGGGGCGACGACAGAAAAATGCCACATTGCAGATGCCCGACTTGGGGATGGGACTCTGACTTCACGCCTCTCGCTAGAGGCAGAGACTCACTTCTGACGGAGGGAAAGTATTACAAAAATATATATGTAACACATATTCTATTCCTGATTTAGGTCTATAATCTTATGAGCCAGACTGTAATGAATAAAGTTATAATTAGCCGTAGATGAAGAACACGCAGCCGTGTTTTCTAGGGTGCACTTTAGGGCTCTGATCCAATCTGCACATTTACAAGCTGTGCTATTTGCATCGACTGCTACGGACTCCACTCAGAGACAGAAGAGGCTGCATTACTGATGACAGTGTGTGCATCTTGCTTATCTCTCTACTACACCCCATGGGGGGAGGGAAGTGCAGGAGGAGGGAACAGCCAGGAAATCCGGAAAACACTACCCCATCCTCACAGAACAGCTCCCCAAATAGCAGCATCCATGTCTAGTCTATGCCAGAAAACCTGTGGCATTCTCCCCTAACTAGATCTACAGGCTTGGATGACATGGATGGAAATCGACGTGAATTGCTGTGACACGGGCTGTGTGACCTTAGGCAGGTCACTTCCCCTCCCTGGGCTCTGGTTGTCCATTTGCAACATAGACATTGGACTTGACTCTCTCTACGGACCTTTCCAGCTTCAGCGTCCTGAGGGTCTATGATTCTATCAAAAGAGAACCAAGTAGGATGGTTAGCAGGCAAGGTGCATGCTGTCAAGGAGTCTTGCTACCCATACCTTCTCTATGTTTTGATGCAGAATGAAGCAGTGTGCTGGGAAATGTTTAACAACTGGCTCGCCAGTGAAAAAGCTTGGATTTGTAGTGTTTGCCAATTTCTGAGGTGTAAATACTCCCACCCCAAAAGATTTCAACCTACCCACATGATGTCCCTGAATAAGGAGTTGGGAAAAGATGCACAGACTGGCCCTCAGAAGCTGGCACTCCTGCTGACTGTTGCTCAGCACTTATGGTATGTGTGGGAATAACTGGCGAGTCACCCTTTCTCTCTTCTCCTCCACTTCTTCTGGCCAAAAGATTTAAGCAATGGCTAACACCACGTGGCGGGCAGGGAAGACACTGACTCTGACCCCTCGATGAGTTCTCCTGCAGCGTGAGTCTCGAGGTGACTGTGGGCCATGGCCTCAAGTTTAAGGGCACAGGCTCTTGCCAGACATCCAGGGTTCAAATTCTGGCCTTTTCTCTTACCAGCTGTGTGGACTTGCTCAAGTGACAACCTCTCTGATATGAAGTGGGGATAGTAAACACACTTATTTCAGAGGTATTATCATAGCTCAGGGCACCACAGATTGGGGGCTTAAGCTATTATAGTTTATTTTCTCAGTTCTGGATGCTGGAAGTTCAAATCAGGTTGCCAGCATGGCCATGTTCTTGCGAGGACTCCTTTCCTGGCTTGCAGACGAGGATTTTATTGCTATGTCCTCACATGTTGGAGAGAGACAGCTCTAGTTCTTATAAAGGCATCATTTCTATAGGATCGGGGCTCCACATTTAAGAGCTTGTCTAACCCTAAACATCTTTTTAAAGCCCCTATCTCCAATACAGTCACATGGGGAGGTTAAGGCTTCAATATATGAATTTTCAGTTCAGCTCAGTCACTCAGTCATGTTCAACTCTTTGAAACCCCATGGACTACAGCATGCCAGACTTCCCTGTCCATCACCAACTCTTGGAGCTTGCTCAAACTTAGGTCTATCAAGTTGGTGATGCCATCCAACCATCTCATCCTCTGTCATCCTTCTCCTCCTGCCTTCAAACTTTCTCAGCATCAGGGTCTTTTCCAGTGAGTCGGCTCTTCGCATCAGGTGGCCAAAGTATTGGAGCTTCAGTGTCAATCCTTCCAATGAATATAAAGGACTGACTTCCTTTAGGGTTGACTGGTTTAATCTCTTTGCAGTCCAAGGGACTGTCAAGAGTCTTCTCCAACACCACAGTTCAAAAGCATTCATTCTTTGGCGCTCAGCTTTCTTTATATTCCAACTCTCACATCCACACATGACTACTGGAAAAACCATAGCTTTGACTAGACAGATCTTTGTTGGCAAAGTAATGTCTCTGCTTTTTAATATGCTGTCTAGGTTGGTCATAGCTTTTCTTCCAAGGAGCAAGCGTCTTTTAATTTCATGGCTGCAATCACCATCTGCAGTGATTTTGGAGCCCAGAAAAATAGTCTGACACTCTTTCCATTGTTTGCCCATCCATTTGCCATGAAGTGATGGGACCGGATGCCACGATCTTCGTTTTTTGAATGTTGAGTTTTAAGCCAACTTTTTCACTCTCCTCTTTCACTTTCATCAAGAGGCTCTTCAGTTCCTCTTTGCTTTCTGCCATAAGGGTGGTGTCATCTGCATATCTGAGGTTATTGATATTTCTCCCAGCAATCTTGATTCCAGTTTGTATTTCCTCCAGCCCAGCATTTTGCATAATGTACTCAGCATATAAGTTAAATAAGCAGAGTGACAATATACAGCCTTGACGTATTCCTTTCCCAATTTGGAACCAATCCATTGTTAAATATCTAGTTCTAACTGTTGCTTCTTGACCTGCATACAGATTTATCAAGAGGCAGGTCAGATGGTCTGATATTCCTATCTCTCAAAGAATTTTCCACAGTTTGTTGTGATCCACACAGTCAAAGGCTTTAGCATAGTCAGTGAATCAGAAGTAATTCAAGAAGTGTTCTTCTTGAATTCTCTTGCTTCTTCTATGATCCAACAGATGATGGCAATTTGATATCTGGTTCCTCTGTCTTTTCTAAATTTAGCTTGAACATCTGGAATTTCATGGTTCACGCACTGTTGAAGCGTCACTTGGAGACTTTTGAGCATTACTTTGCTAGCTTGTGAAATGAGTGCAATTGTGCAGTAGTTTGAGCATTCTTTGGCATTGCCTTTCTTTAGGATTGGAATGAAACTGATCTTTTCCAGTCCTGTGGCCACTGCTGAGTTTTCCAAATTTGCTGGGATATTGAGTGCAGAACTTTTTCGTATCTTTTAAGATACAAAATATGAACTTCCCAAAACTGAACACAATTCAGTTCATAGCAATAGACTGGGATTAACTGAGTTAATATATGTAATGGGTAGTCACTCACTGGATGTTAACTGTTGTTTTATATATATATATATATATATATATATATATATATATATATATATGGATTTTCCAGGTGGCTCAGTGGTAAAGAATCCACCTGCCAAAGCATGAGATGCAGGAGATGAGAGTTCAATCCTTGGGTGAGGAAAATCCCCTAGAGAAGGAAATGGCAACCCCACTCCAGTATTCTTGCCTGGAGAATCCCATGGACAGAAGAGTCTGGTAGGCTATAGTCCATGGGATCACAAAGAGTCAGACATGACTAAGTGACTTCACTTTCCCTTTTCACTTTCATGCATTGGAGAAGGGAATGGCAACCCACTCCAGTGTTCTTGCCTGGAGAATCCCAGGGATGGGGGAGCCTGGTGGGCTGCTGTCTATGGTGTTGCACAGAGTCAGACATAACTGAAGTGACGCAGCAGCAGCATATATAAATGATTATCAATTTAACTTTGAACAGTATCAAAGATAAGACCAAAAGAAGGAAAAAAAACAAAAGAAAAACAACTTTGGCACAAATTTTGTAAGTCTAAAATTCGATTTTTGGGCAAGAGCCTAAGACCCTGAATCAACAAATGTCTAATCTGCTGATCAATTCAATCTAGCTATTGGTCTAGAAGCTCTGCACTTGAATTTTGTGTTGTGCTCTGGGAAGGAGTGATGAGTCTTTTATTTACTTATTTCATTAATTCTCACTCTGCCAAGCAAAATACCTCTGTCCTCAAGCTTATTATAACTCCAGTCAATTCTCTTGACAACCCTGATAAACAAATGGAAGGCCCATTGTTCTCGTTTTACAGATGGGGAAACCAAGGCTCTTAAGTATCAGGACCTGATCTGGAACCTGAGCCTCCTGACTCCAGAGCTTCCCTGAACGGTGTCAGTGGAAATGACAGTTGATATTCTCATAGCCACATACACACACCATCAGCATGGGGGCTGGGGAGAGGAGAGAGAAAAGTGGGGAGGGGGTGTCTTTTGATTGCTCAACCATTTTTATCTCTCTTGGGCTCCCCTTTAAAAGTGTGTTAGTCACTCAGTCCTGTCCGACTCTTGGCAACCCCATGGATTGTAGCTCACCAAGCTGCTCTGTCCATGGAATTCTCCAGGCAAGAATACTGAAGTGGGTAGCCATTCCCTTCTCCAGGGCATCTTCCAGACCCAGGGATTGAACCTGGGTCCCTCACATTGCAAGCAGATTCTTTACCATCTGAGCCACCAGGGAAGCCCTTTCCCTGTCCTCTAATCAACAGGGTAGAAGTATGGCCCTTTTGAGCATAATGGTATCCTCCTTGACAGTTAGGACAACAGCTTATGCTGAAGACAGGAAACGTCCCTTGGCACCCTAAGACCTGAGAGATACTTGTCAGAACTTTTAGAATGGTTAGGGGGCTTCCCTGGTGACTCAGATGGTAAAAAATCTGCCTGCCAAAACAGGAGACCCAGGTTCGATCCCTGGGTCAAGAAGATCCCCTGGAGAAGAGGATGACAACCCATTCTAGTATTCTTGCCTGGAGAATTCCATGGACAGAGGAGCCTGGAGGGTTACAGTCCATGAGAGCGCAAAGAGTCAGACATCACTGAGCCACTAATAATTTCACTTTAGAATGATGGAAGGCACCTTGCTCCCCAGGTCCAGGCTCTATGTGGATTTGGGGAACCCTTTTTATTGCATTCCCAGGGGTGTGCTGGTCTTCTAAAGGATGCTCTGACTTCCCAGAATTGGGGCCAGGTGTGCTGGCTGGAACTTGGTAGGAATCAGAAGGGGGCATTCTGGCTTCTGGTCTTCACTCTTCTGCTGGAGAGCCACTTCATGTAGACCAGCCTCAGCCCTTCTCTCCTCACTGGGCCTCCTTGTTTCATCAGTGTGGAAAGAGGAGGGGGCACTTCCAGCTTTGAAATGTCAATGATTCTCTCACAACACCTTCACATTTGCCAAGGAAGTTGGCAACGTTAACCGGATATAGGAGTCCTCAAAATGCGTGCATGAATCAGATCCTTGCTGTGCAACCACGTGGTGTAAAGCAGAGGGTCAGGCAGAATGTGACTAACCAGCCTGTAATTCGTCATAAACTCCTAGATGTTTACAGAAGGCAGGAAAGAAGAAAGAGGAAGAGAGAGGAGGAAGAGAGGGAAAAGGAAGGAAGGGAGAGAGGGAAAGAAAACAGAAGCGGTTCAGAGCAGGCACACTGGGGTTGGAAGCTGTGAGCTTGAGCTTCCTCTCCTTCCTGGTAGCATGACCTTGGACAAGTCACTTAACCTCTCTTGGCTTCAGTTTTCTGAAATGGGGATAGAAAGCCCTACCTCACAGGGTTAATGGGGAACTGTTGAAAAAAACAAATTCAGCCAAGTACATGTTAAAGATCTTGTTGATGCTATTCAACAGTTCATGAACCAAGCAGCATCCCATTTAGTGGGCAGAAAGGAGCTCCAGGGAACTGTGCAAAATGAAAGACTTTTGTAGGTAGAAGGGAGCAGGGACAAGTTATACCAGGTTGATTATTGCAAGATTCTTTTCCTTTAGTGGATGGCAAGGATCTCTCAGATGACCTAACTTAACGTTCCATTGGACTAATTTAAGGTTCCATTTCTGGGAAAGCCAAAGTCGTAATCAAATCCCATTTGGGGCATGCTGTCTGGTTTTTTGTTGTTGTTATTGCTGCTGCTATTGTTTTTTTAATGTTTATTGGAGTATAGCTGATTCGCAATGTTGTGTTAGTTTCTATAGTACAACAAAGTGAATCAGTTGTACATATATATATATATATCCACTCTTATGTTGTCTTGTTTTTAGCATGACTCCAAGAAATAAAGTATTTGAAGGGCTCAAGATGTTGCTGGGTCTCAATATTCATGAGTGAATATTCAGTCACTCAGTCGTGTCCAACTCTTTGCAACCCTATTGACTGTAGCCCTCTAGACTCCTCTGTCTGTGGGATTCAACAAGCAAGAATATTTGAGTGGGTAGCTGTTTCCTTCTCCATGGGATCTTCCCAATCCAGGGACTGAACCCGCATCTCCTATGTCTCCTACGTCTCCTGCATCTCCTGCTTTGGCAGGCAAATTCTTATTAATAAGGGGGATTAATAACTCAATAAGCTATGAAGCAAAGAAAGAGAGAGAAATGAAAGGCTGTGGGAAGATGGGGAGGGAAATAGGATTGAACCCCTGCTCAGCTTAGACCAGGCCCTTCCACATGGAGAGCCCCGAGAATCACAGGAAAGTTGATCCTGGAAACTGAGAGATGGGGCTGCTTTGTCTTTTTCTTTCTCAAATTTACAGACATGAAGCAAAGACAGAGATGGGGATCCACCTTAGAGTACCCCCAGATTTCAATCACTGCTGCTTATGCTGCTTTAAAATACACCCCCAAATAATCAGCTACACCTCACCTGAGACCCGTGCTCGCAAACACAGGGCACGCACCTCTCCCGGCATTTTCAAACGCTCTCTTGCACACCCACCCGCACATCCACATGCATACCCAACGAGGTCTGAGCGGCCAAGGTCACTGCTTCTCCTTGTGAGAATCAAAAGCGGTTACCCTTTTATCACTTTGAATTGATTATCTTAGCATTATTTTCTCCAGCTCCCCCCCCCCCCCCCCCCCCCACTAGCTCCAGTTCCTCTGCTACATGCTGTCAAAAGCCCGAGCTCCTCTCTTGCGTAGCACTTGACATAGCTCATCATACAGTGGGATGTTCACGGTTATTTGTCTACTATCTGCCTCCCCTCCTAGGCCCTGCTGCTTCAGAGTCTGGGGCACCGAATCTGTTGGGCTTCTCCTGCACCTCGCACCGTGCCCAGCATGCAGTAAGTTTCAGAAACATACATCAAATGTTGAAAGGAATAAGTGAGCACATAGCAATGAGTCTTTCCAAGTGCAAGGTCTCAACGCCTCAGAACTCTCCTTTACCTTTTACGATACCCAGCCCCTGTGTCTAGGGCCTCCACCTTCTGACTCTGTTCTGTAGCATCCGTGGAGTCCAGCCTTCTCCCATGGCAGTGGGAGAAGGGCCTCTCTCCTGGCAGACTAAACAAGGACCCCACCGTGGCCTTCTCAGCTCCACGCTGGGATTTTTGTGTCTATTATTATTAGGATCTGACTACTCCCAAGGGGTCTCCAGGCCAGGGACCCCCTTTTCCTCTAAACCTGCCACCCTGAGCACTGCCCTCTGTTCCTTTCCAGCCTGACTCAGGCCTCAGATTCCCTTGAAATAATTTTTTTAAATCTCTGCCCTCTTTCAGGGGACTCAGCTGTCTCTCTAATAAACAGAACATGAGTGGCTACTGGTGCTCCACCTTGGAGCAGCACTGGGGCCTCTTGGGGAGCCCTGGCTGCCTCTGTCCTTGCCAGGCAGGCTCCCCTGTAACACCCATCCCCTCCAGGCTGCCTGACCCCCACTCCCAGAGCTGGGCCATCCTGCCCCCCTTCCTCATTAAGTCAGCGGCTATCGCTTCCCGCTTCCCGGAGCCCAAGAGGCGACAGAAGCAGCTGCCTGGCTTTGCAGATCTGAGCTGGCCCAAGGGGTTGATTAGCATATTGTTGTAGGGAAGGAGGTCTGGAGCAGCCTTTTTCTTATTGACAGTAAATAGCGTTACCTAAAGGTTCCCCCACCCCTCCAGCGGCGAAGGCGGCCAGAAAATCAAGAAACACTCTCCTCCCCCCTTTACTCCTCTGTCCTGGTCGCCCCTTTCCCGACCCCCTCCCCTCCTCTCCCTTCCCCTCCTTTCCTTTTCTTCCCCCCTTTTCCCCATTCTCTTGCCCTGCTCACCTACCACGCCCCTCAGGGAGGGTCAGAGAGGACTTCTCGCTTGCCCCCTCATGCTTGCCTTCTGTCTCTCCTTCATCCTCACCTTATCCCTCTTGTTGCCTGCCCTCCTTCTCCCTCTCTTTCTCTCCACCTCCTGCTATCTCCACCTTAAATCCATGCTTTTAAAAAACTGCAAACACAGAAGTCACCAAGGAAAAGCTTCTCATCTCCTAAAATGGAGATGTGTGCCTCCCTTACAGCTGGGGGCGACTTCACTGGCCCTCCGGACCAACTTCACTCTGTCTGGAAAGCCACCGGAATGACAAATCTTTGGACAAATTACTGATTTCTCATCTAATTTACATCCAATTAGTGTGAGTGAAATGAATCATGTGGTCAGCCCCTCAGGGGAAGCATTGAGATAACAAATGCCCAGGGCTTCTTTCCTGGGGAACTGACGGGCCCTTGGGAAGCCCATGATTTACCCCCAGGTCAGAGGCCCCCTCCCTTCCCCCAGGCAGGTTACCGAGCCCATAGATCACCGCACCCACTCCCTGCAGCCCGGACAAGCCCAAGGGAATGCAGGTTGGTAAAAAATGGGTGGGTGAGAGCCACACATCCTGTTGATCCCCCACCGTGGAGGTCCGGGTCAGGTTAGAACCAAACCTGAAACCATGAGTTTCGGTAGCAAGTACTCATTTGTGGGCTCGAGGCCCTCATACGGAGAATCATCAGGACCTCATGAGGCGGGGGGCTCTGATGACCCGAACTGGCATTTGATACCACTCACCTTGTGCCAGGCCCTGCCTTTTCTGTAGCATCTTAACCCTCTTAACTGTCACAGCCAAAGGACCCGAGGAGGCAGGTACTACTAAGACTTTCACTTTCCAGGGAGGGAGGGTCAGAGAGGACTTGCTCAAGGTCACAGAGGAAGATGCAGAACTAATCTGTGTGTGACACCAGAGTCCAGGCACTTAACCGTTGTGCTCTGTGGGCTACACCCATTTTGCAGAGGGGGAAAACTGAGGCTCGGAGGGGCCAAAGTCGTTGCCCAAGGTCACCACGCAGTTTTGGCAGAGGGAAGGTCAAACCCTGTGTGCGAATCGGCCCGCTACTCAGGACGTGGGTGGAACCCATCCAAGTTCAGGCAGGTGGCCACCACTGGTGAGGGTGAATGCAGAGAGATTATCAGAGACCCTCCCAGCTACTGAAGGAAAAAAAGAAACCAAGCATACACCTTGTGATGACTGGGTCATCACTTGCTTCTTCGTGCACGGAGAGCAGCAGACGGAATTCAGAAATGTTTTTCTAAAACAAGAAAAGATTCCTCTCCGAGATGGTTTGAAGTGGGAAGCAGGGGCGTGCGGGGGGGTTGGGGGGGCGGAGCGGGGGGCACGGGTTTCTTGTCTGAACAGTGCAGGAGCTGCGTGTTTGGGATGAGTTTGATCTTCCTGTGTAAACTTGTTTCTAGTCTGCTATTTAAAACCTGGCATATGGATGGGATCTCAGCTTCCAGTACTGGCAGTTCTTAACATTCACAGCGACTAAATAAAAAGGGAATTTTAAAAACCAAATGCAGTTTTACCCCGTAACGAGGCAAAGAAAGAACTACTAAGAAGTTAACAACTTCCAAACTTGGGCCCAGCTTACCTCTAAATGTGGAGGCCTCTCTGGCGCAGAGTGGGGTGGGGAGCAACGGGACCAGTATTTTCTGAGGACCTAGCGGAGGCCTAGCTCTTTGTGCTGGGGCTTAACCTGCAGCTCAGAGTTCAGGTTAAGGGCACGGTCTTTGCAGTCAGCCAGCCAGGCTCTGAAGCCCAGCTCTGCCACTCACCACCTGGGTGACCTTGGATAACTTACCCTCGCTGAGCTTCAGTTTCCTCTGCTATAAAACAGGCCTGAAATAGGACCCTAATCCCAGTTCTGCCATTTAACTAGCTGTGTGACTTTGTAGTTTCTTAAACTCTTGGAGCAGGCCGTTGTGAGGTCTGTGTGAGCCAGGGCTTGTAAAGCAAGGAGCATGAAGCCCGGCACACGCTAACTGTGCAAGACACTGTAATTAGCAGCCGCTAATGGGGGCAATGGATACGGATTTCTTTCTTTTTCAGCTTCTGAGCTTACAGACAATGCTGCACGTGGAGGTGGGTGTCCAACACAGCTCTTTCGAGGGGCTGAAGATAAACTGTGATCCCAGGAAGGTGGTGAGCAGAGTAGAAAGAGAGGCCTGGGGTGGATGCGGAGAGAACAGAGCCTGGAGAGAAGGAAGCGGGACTCCCAGAGGCAGAGGACTTGCATCACCACAGGCAGGAGTGATGCAAGCAGGTTCCAGGGAGAGCAAGTGGGGGCATTCTTCTCTGGGTCCCCAGTAACAACAGCAATTGAGTGCTCACTGCATTAGCCTGGTGGCTCAGATGGTAAAGAATATGCCTGCAATGCAGGAGACATGAGTTCGACCCCTGGAGATCCCCTGGAGAGGGGAAAGGCTACCCATTCCAGTATTCTAGCCTGGAAAATTCCAAGGACAGAGGAGCCTAGCGGGCTATAGTCCACAGGGTCACAAAGAGTCGGACACGATTGAACACACATTCAGATGCCTGCCACTGTTCAAAATGCTATGTGAGCTTAGATTTCTTCCACCCCACATAAGCCTCAGCGCGTGGAAATGGTATTATTAATTTTGAATAGGAAACAGACTCAGAGAAGTCAAGGCCCAAGGTCACACAGCTAGACAGTGAGAGACAGGACAGGAACACTAAACCAGGGAGTCAGGCTCACATTACTATCTCAACAAGCAGGTCTTGGCTCCAGGGAGCATCCTGTCACAGAGAAGAAAGAATTGTACCTGTGATGAGAAAGAGCAGAAATGGTCCCTCTGGTCCAGGTAGACCATCAAGTCAGCTCAAAGTCTCCTCCCAGCTCACTAGGAGCAGAGACCCCTCAGACCCATTCGGGATTCCTGGTACCCCAGAGCAACCCCCTCAAGACACCAGCAAGAGCCCATTCATCCCTTGACCGGTTCTGCCAAGCGGGCCATCACACCCTAGATGGGGGCTGCTCTAAGCAGAGTGACAAAAGCTGCTTTGTGTGACCTCAGTTTCTTGTTCTGTAAAATGGGAAGATCATGGCACCTACATCAAATGCTTGTCCATGAGGTTGAAGTGGAATAGCTGGAGTCCCCCATTCTACAGTTGCTGTTCTCAGTGATGAAACCGAGGTGCAGAGCAGCAGAATGAATCTCTAGCCTAAAGCAGGAGACGTGGCCCTACCAACTATGTTAAATTGAATGGGCGTAGGTAGGCTGAGCTGTCTGGGAGGGGAACTCTGGTCTGCAGAACTCCATAAGGTCCTGGATCATGGCTGACTTGAGTGTCCCCAGACACATCGAACTGCCCTGCTTCTCTGGGGCCACTCCCAGATACACCTCATCCCAGTTCCCCATCTCTCCAGAGCATTCCTTGGGAGGAAGAGCTTCGCTGTGACTGGGAGCTCTGCCCCCGGCACCGAGGACGTGCCTGCTCGGAGTCCCTGCTTCAGAGCCTGCCACTGTCAAGACTTATGGCCGCTGCGTCTCTCCCCCTTGCTGGGTCTGGCTACATCACTTATCTCCCCGACGCTGACCTGCCAGCAGCTGCAGGAGGCTCTCTCCGGTAAGATTTGATTAATGAGGTTCAGCAGCAACAAATCAGTCTTATGGAGCAGCCCTCCCCTCCCGGGGACACACTCTCACAACAGCCGCTGCATACAAACCGCCAGGCGGGTGTGGGGCTGCCTCCCAGCCCTCCTGCCAGTGGCCTCTGGCTCTGCACCCCGCGTTCCGTGGGCCAGACCTGGCCGGACTCACCGCTCACCCACCGATGTGAACCACGGCCCGGTGCAAGCAAGAGGTGTTTACTTTTTTACCCATATCTTCAAGATAATAGCTAATTGTTATAGTAGTGTAAATCACAATAGCTACTATTTCTGGACTTACTGGATGTAGGGTACTTTGCTAAACACTTGATGTGATTTTATTTAATTAAGCCTCTCAGTAACCCTAGGGAGTGGGGTTTTTATTATCCCCATTTTACAGATGAGACAGGGAGGTGTGTGTGGCCTGATAACTTGCCCAAAGTCACGCAGAAAGGGACACAATTGGGGTTTGAACCTGGCCTTTAATTATACTTCTTTATTTGTTTGAAGTCTTAAAACTCTTTGGAAATATAAGGAAAGATATAGTTCTTTTCCTTGGAAAAATGAACATAATATATACATGTGTTAGTTGCTCAGTCGTATCAGACTCTCTGCAACCCCATAGACCACAACCCACCAGGCCCCTCTGTCCATGGGATTCTCCAGGCAAGAACAGTGGAGCGGGTTGCCATTTCCTTCTCCAAAAGGAACTATAGAAAGAAAGAAAGTGAAGTCGCTCGTTCGTGTCCAACTCTTAGCGACCCCATGGACTGCAGCCCGGGCTCCTCCGTCCATGGGATTTTCCAGGCAAGAGTACTGGAGTGGGTTGCCACTTCCTTCTCCTAATATATACATACCACCATTTAATTTTAGCATTCGCAGACGCACCTACCTTCAACCATCTATCCCGAGGACCCCACCACCATGCCACGCTCTGTGAAACTTAGGCACAGTCCTTACTGCTCTGGGCTTCCATCTCTCCTGTAGGACAAGAGACTGGGAGGGGTCCCACCTCCACCAGCCCACCCCTTTCCTACTCTTTACATCAAAAGCATGATACCCAAATTCCGCTTCCCAATCTTATCTGCTCGCTCCCATCTGGAAAGTTTGTATCCTTGGAAGGCAGAACTGTTTTTCTCTTTGAGTTTCCAACCACTATATGTGCATCACCCCACCCCACCCCTTTCCTTACCCCGACCGTTTTATTGGAACTGTTTGCTTCTCAAGTAGTTACAGGAAGCCTGTGTTCTGTCCATTCCTTCGCAGCATAATCCACGCATCATTCAAGTGCATGTCCCTCCAGCCATCGGTGACCCCAAGTCACCTTCCCAGGAGCCTTTCTGGAGTGGGTGTCCTGCTCAGCTGCTGCTCAGACCCCTCACAACTCCTCTCCCTGTCTCCCCCAACCTCCAGGCCTTGATCCCCACGCTTTCTTTACCAGCTGAAGGGGCTTTAGATCCCCCCGCTCCAGTCCCCTCTTTACCTTCCCCAAAGCCTTCGCATCCCAGAAACATTTGTCAGGGATTTGCCAATAGTCACTTTTTCATCTGCTGGGGCAAGAGTCATCTTTGCATATAGATGGTTTGTAATAGATGCTGCATTGATTATGTAAAGTTCTTTTGGGAATCGGCTGGCCATTTCTGGGTCCTCACTGACTGGGTCCACCTCCAACACATGTCTCGAATCTCCTGGGTCAGGAGTATCAAACCACCTGAGCCAGGGACCAGGGGAGGGGGCACAGCCCCAGATGGTCTCATGAGTGACAGGGACAAATGATTCTACCCATATGAGATGCACCCACATGGCCCATTCTACCTGGGACCAGCGGGCTGAGGAAGGTCCATTGAATCTGAGTATGACTTCTTCCTTGTTTGGAAATACTGATGACGACTCTGGTGATGAACATGTTTTATACTCTGCAGGGTACGACGTAAAGTGGGTTCCTCCGTTGAGCCACATTACCCTCACTACTGTGGTGGGGGAGGCGCTGTTATGATGCCCTCCTTGTACAGATTTGGAGAGTACAGCGCTGGGAAGTGATTGCCCAGGATGGCACAGTTCACATGCGGGAATTCCAGCCTTCGAGTCCAGCTCATTCGACTACGAGACTGTGCTTTTCCTCTTACATCATTTTGTTCAAAAGCTCACAGCGGGAGAGGGGGATTTATCAGATGCTCTCAGATGCTCCCCCAGTGCCAGTGTCCTCCAGGAGCATGCAGGAAATGGCATGGGGCGGTGTGCATTTGTGCTGGGGAGAGCCGTGAATAGCTATTTGCGGGCTGTCTGGGAGTGCTGGGGATGTGTCTGCAGTGGAGCGGGCCCGTGTGTGGGCTGGGTGAGTCTGAGCGAGTGGAGTGCAGGGGGGGCTGAGAGCCTGTCTGTTGGGGGGTGTGGTATGTGGCATATGTATGCGTGTGATCTGAGCCTCCCCTGCTTCCTCCTCTGGTGGGTCACTCTGCACTTCGTCTTCAGAGCCCAGAGCCTAGGAGCTGAGTCTGTTGTTACTGTCGTTGCTCGGCCTCTAAGTCTCGTCCAGCTCTTTGTGACCCCATGGACCACAGCACACCAGGCTCCCCTGGCCTTCACTCTATCCCAGCGTTTGCTCGCGCTCATGTTCACTGAGTCAGTGATGCCACCCAATCATCTCAACGTCTGCCACCCGTCTCTCCTCCTGCACGCAGTCTTTCCCAGCATCAGAGTCTTTTCCAATGAGTTAGCTCTCCACATCAGGTGGCCAAAGTATTGGAGCTTCAGCTTCAGTGACTACTCAGAGCTGATTTCCATTAAGATTGACTGGTCTGATCTCCTTGCTGTCCAAAGGACTCTCTAAGCCTCTTAGGACAAGAAGACCCAATGGCTCACTCTATGCAGACCATTTGGGAATGCCTATAAAACAAACAAGCTAAAAAAAAAAAATAACCTGCCCAGTCTCCCTCAAAATAGGCTCCCTATAATCTAAAAAATATAATAAACTAGTGACTATTAAAAAAAAAAAGTAGAAGACGCAAACTAGTGGCTACAGTAGAGAGGAGGGGGAGGGCCACTATAGGGATGAAGCGTGCGAGGTACAGATTAGTGTAAGATAGGCTACAAGGATATATTGTACAACACTGGGAATATAGCCAATATTTTGTAATAACTGTAAAGGGAAAGTAGCTTTGAAAAAATTTTTTTAATTTTTGAAAAGGCTCCCCCTGCAAGCTCAGGACATGACCCAATGGTTGGGAGTTGCTCTCTGGAAGTACCTTTGGGATCAGTGATCAGGTCACCCAGAAAAGAAGGCCTTGTAGGTGTGGGATGTGGACACAGAAATTTCCCAGTAGAATCAGGCCAACTGTCCCAGATGGCAGGGGTCAGGGGAGGGAAGAGCAGCCATAATAAATCCCTGTGGGACACAGCGCCTCGTGCCACTGTGCCCAAGGGCCGTGGGGAAGCATGCAGAACACCCAGGCAGGTGCTGGGGACCCTTGCCCCGGGGAGGCTGAGCCCCGCGTGGGGTCTGGCGGTTGGTCTCCCATCGGAAAGCATAGTAAGGGATCCCTGGACTCTCCCTCTGGCCAGCCTCCAGCTTTGGGGCTGACAAGGTCCATAAGGCCGCCTCACAGATGGCCCCTGACATCTTGTAGTGCCAGGAGCTCAGAGAGAGGCCTGGAGGTCCCCCTCTGCCCACCTTCCTGGCCTCTGTCTGCCTTCATGGTACACTTGCTGGTTTCAACTGGGCCCAGACACTCTGAAAACAGCCCTAAGCGGTTCACGACTCTGTCTATAGCTGAGCTGTGGGAGGGAGATGGAGTCCAGTCAAGCTGCTGGGGTACCTAGTAGGGATAAGCCATGGCCAGCAGAATCCCCTTTCCGCCTGCCCCGAGGCTGGCATCCCCTACAGCAACTCTGGAGCTCTCCCTGGAGCTTCCTGCTCTGGCTTCTACCTGAACTTGGCATCCCCACGTGCCAATTAGAGTCACACCTCCCATTTAACCAGAAGCACATTTTCCAGCTTGTTCCTCCACCAGGCTGGGCTCCAAATGCCTCTCGTGGTTGTTTCCTGAAATCAAATCCAACCTCAAAGCATGAAGATTTGCCATTATTAAAGACGAGCAAAAGCATATGCCCCGGGCTCTGGAGAGAATTTCTAATGAGGATTCCAAAGATCACAGTCGACTCGCGAGCTCTTGGAATCCGATGGGCCCTTAGCAGTCGCGGAGCCCTCTAATTACGCTCCCTACACGGCTCAGCTGTACCCACCGCCAGGCCTGAGCCACGTGGCTCCCACGACAGTAGTCTGTGTGATCTAGAGACGGTGTTTAAAGCCAGAGTGTACCAGGGAAACCAGGCATGGTCAAAATGACCTTTCCCAATCCCTTAGGAGGGAGACCCATCTCAGTAAATCCAGAACAGTGGGCTTTCCTTCAGTGTCAGAACAAACCACTTTTCTTTGGGTTAAGCACCAGAAGAGGTTGTTGGCTTGATGGGAGGGGCTGAGTTATGGGAGAGATGCATGTCTTGAAGTGCTAGAATCACCTTCAGGGTGATACTCACAGGAAAAGAGGTGCAGAGAATTGAAAGCCACTGAGGAAACAGCAGGATCCCTCTCCCATCTCGTGCTTGCTCTAGGCCCAGCCTTGAGTAAGATGGGGGTGGGAACCCCCACTTTAGCCTTTGTACACACTCTTTGTTATTATTATGATTATTATGCTTGTGCACATACATGGTTTAATTCAAATACACAAAGTGTGATCTCCCTGGGAGACTCATTCTGTGCCTGACAGTGTATTTACATCCTTCAAGGCTACTTCTGCATTCCAAATGCCACTTCTTCCAGGTGGCTTTCCCTGATTGCCTTGGCAGGAACTGGTGTCCCCCAACTATGCACTCCTGCAGGTGATTGCCCAAGTTGCCCTGTGCCTCATATCATGACAACTATGTATACATCTTATTTCCTCAAATAGGCCAGGAAGTCTTCTGAGGGCAAGGTTCTTGCCTGTTTCTGCTGTGGGCCCAGTGTCTCCCATGCACTCCCAATAGTAAACGTTGATTCAAAAACTAGATATATGAGTAAATGAACTACAAAACTGGCTCATCTTGGGAAATAAAAACATCTCTGCTTTGCTAATACCAAAGTCCTATGCTCCTGGACTTAAGACCCTCTGGAGTGAGAATTCCCATTTTGACCTGACTGCTAGGAGCTCAGCTGGTAAAGAATCCACCTGCAATGCAGGAGAACCTGGTTCTATTCCTGGGTCAGGAAGATCCCCTGAAGAAAGGATAGGCTACCCACTCCAGTATTCTTGGGCTTCCCTGGTGGTTGAGATGGTAAAGAATCCCCCTGAAGTGCAGGAGACCGGGGTTTGATCCCTGGGTTGGGAAGATCCCCTGGAGAAGGGAAAGGCTACCCTCTTCAGTATTCTGGCCTGGAGAATCCCCATGGACAAGGAGCCTGGCAGGCTATGGTCCATGGGGTTGCAAAAAGTCAGACACAACTGAGCGACTAAGCAGACAGCACACACCCCCATAGTTTCGATGTTGTTGGTGAATGTGCCTCTGTGCCATCTCCGCTCCCTTTCTCCTCGAAACTGCCTTCTCTACTAGACTCCTTCCATTCTCCTTCTTTTTAAACGTGAGCTGCGCTGGGTCTTGGTTTCAGTGCACAGGCTTCTCTACTTGCAGCACGCAGGCTTAGTTGCCCCTCGGCATGTGGAACCTTAGTTCCCTGACCAGGAATCAAACCCATAGCCCCCGCACTGGAAGGTCGATTCTTAACCACTGGACGGCCAGGGAAGTCCCCTAGACTCCTTCCATTCTAATGCACCATGCGGTGCACACCTGCCCAGCAATCGGAGCAGAAGGCAGGAAGAACAAACATTCATATCCCCATTTTAAGCATAAAGAAACAAGGTTCAAAGAGGCTCATGTCTGGTCTGCAGTCACATGGCTCCTGAACAGCAGGGCCTGGACTTGTGTGAACTGAACGATATCTGCTTTTTCTTCTCTTTCTGTTTAATCACATGTTACCTCTGGATACAGATGCCGTTCTGCTCATAATAGGAATCCAGCTGTGAGGGGAGCCCCACCCCTCCCAGACCAACAAGAGGCCAGCGGGCATGGTCCTGATAACGCTTGTCCCATGGGAGTGCACGGTAGCAAAACAATTTTGGAATCTCCTTGCTGAAGGCCTGAATGTGGGTGGCAGCAACTCCAAATGTCCGCTTACAGATGCCCAGTCACCTCCCTGACCCTCTGCCCAGTTCCCTTGAAAGTGAAGGTGAAGGTCGCTCAGTCATATCTGACTCTTTGCAACCTCATAGGCTATGTACAGTCCATGCAGTTCTCCAGGCCAGAATACTAAAGAGGGTAGCCTTTCCCTTCTCCAGGGGATCTTCCCAACCCAGGAATCAAACCCAGGTCTCCTGCATTGCAGCCGGATTCTTTACCAACAGCTACCAGGGAAGCTCCCAGTTCCCTTGGTGTGCTGGAATTTCTGTTTCTGTCACTGCATGCCACTGGCTGGGTCCCCTTTCTTACTGCTTCTTCCCACCCATTTGCCTGTGACCGAGCTCTGTCCCCAGTCCCCCAGAGGGATGGAACAGCACGAGGAATGAGGCTTTGGATCAACCCTGGATTCAAATCTAGCTCAGCCTGTTTACTACTTAGCTGACTGAAAAGTCACTTAGCTGCTCTGAGATCAGTTTCTTCATATATAAAATCAGAATCACAACACTCACATCAAAGCTTTGCTTATAAGATGTTAATATGTGTAGCTGGAATTCAGACCTGTGTGGAGGGCTGCCGCTCAGCAAGCTTCAGCTTCAGACCGCCTTGGTTCTACCCCCATCTTCTACTCTGATCCACTAACTGTCTGTCTCTGGGAAAGTTACTTACCATCTCTAAGCTTCAGACTCCTCACCAGTAAAATAGGGATAAAAATAGTACCTCACTCACGGGGCTGCTTTGCAATGAAAGGAGTTAATTTACATTCACAGCTTAGCACGGTGTCTGGCACTTAACCAGGACTCAGTAAATGTTGCCCATTAATTATTAGCCAGTATTAATTTTGCTAATAAACTGGCGGACAGGTCTGGTAGGAGTTTGCATGAGGTTTTGACTGAAGGGGTAAGAAGGAAAGTAAGGTAGCATCCTGAGGTTGGTCCTTGGAGTAGCTTGGGGCCAGATCCCTGCTGAGGAGCCAGCAGAAGGCAAAATGAGAGTGCAGAAACAGTTGTCAGTTACCCCAGCCACAAAGGATGATACAGGATGGTGCAGTGCACAGCATCTCCAAGGAATCTAAGATATCTGTTTACTAAGCAGCTACTGTGTTCCCAAGCTTGTGCTTGGTGCTGAGGATTGAGTGATGAATGGGAGACACAGCCCCCCCCTCCCCAAGCGCACCATCTGGAATTGCCTTTGGGGCTGCACCACACCCTGAGGCATCCCCGCCTAGGGGCAAATCTTAGAGGTCTCAGGCAGGAGGATATGCCCTCCTCAACCAGGTCCAGGCTGCAAACATTCCTGGAGGAGTTTAGAGGAGCAGAAGATCAGGGAACTGATGCCCCAGGGGGGCTTCCAGAAATAATAGGTGAGCTCATGAAAGGGCAGACATCCTATAGGTGGGGTGAATTTAGGGCTATGATGCTTAAGGAGCTATGTTTTTACCTAAGAGCCAGAAAAATGGGGGTGGAACGAAGGTGCAGAATAGGGGGCTGCATCCTCAGAAAGAGATGGTTTATGCCCTGGGCAGGGTCTGCCTGTAGACCCAGACTCACTGGATACACCCCCCACCCACCACGATGCCTTCTGCACGTGTGTGTTTAAAACACTCAGCTACCTGCTGTGCGCTCAGCAGGCATACACCAGAGAATCCTCTCCACCCATGTGCCACCCCTCCCCCACCCCTCGCTCTAGCACCCTGTGGTCTCTGGGGCCCCTATCCCAGTGCTGCCACTGAACTAGCTATGTGACTTAGTTGAATTCCTTAAACTCTTGGAGCCTCAGTGCCCCTTTTCTGTAGAACAGGAACTGTGAGAGTCCCAAATCTCACAAGGTTGCTGTAAAGATGAGATGAACTCATGCATGGCGGGTTCTTAACACTGTCCCTGGTACCTATCAGGGTTCACCCTCATCCCACCCCACAGACCACGTGTCCCTCTGTGGAACCTGTGTCTGCCAGTGATCACACAGCACACACGGCACATGCCGCCCTAGACATCACAGCTTCCAGCCCTGGAAGACCATCCCACCAGGCTAGGGTACTGCCCCACACACCACCCCCAAGACTCCAGGTCTACCTCCCTTCTCTAGGGACCCTCTGGAAAGCCCAGCGGAGGCAGATTGGCCAGGAATGCCTGCAGAGCCTGAGCCACCAGACACAGCCTAGGAGCAGCTCTGCAGGTGGGGGCTAGGCCGGACCACCCCAGGCCCAGAGGTGCCTCCCTCCTCTCCAGCCCATCCCTACAGGAATCATTCAAGACTCTAGTCTCGCAGCTGCTTCCCCACCGTCCCCCATCACTCTATACAGCCTTTGTTATCTCAACTACTTTAAGAGAGTTCTCTTTTCTCCCCCTTGACTCCTCTGATGTTAATCTCTCTCCATAAATCATACCCTCTAATCTTTTCATCACCTTTCTCTGATTAAAGCAGGCTGGGGGTTGGGAGCCACAATCCTCAACTAAAAAGCTGTGATGTCCAAACTCAGGCCCGAGACAGGGCAGGGTGGCACTGGCTGGTGGTCACCAACCTGCGTGGCATGCCTGGCATATGCACCGGCCACGCGGCCACGTTCCTAAGTTGTCCTGGGCTGCCGGTGTGGCTCGGCACCTCGAGGATTTCACAGATCTCTTCATGAATATTTCTCACTACATACTGGATGTCATTATTCTATTGAGAATCAATTAGCCCAAATGTTGTTATGACAGCTACAGAAAAATGATATTTTTAGCTTTGCTTTATGCTGCTCTGTCTCTTCACAGAATTATTGAAAACCTTAAAACTGATCTAGCGGCGACACGGGCCTCCATGGCAAGCTGGGAGCGATTGATCTGGGACTAGGGAATTCTGGGGAGTGCTAGGCTTTTCTCAATGAAGTAGGAGCTCTCGTTAGAAACAACTCCTGGGATGCAAGGCAGAGTGTGACCTCAGGCAAGATACTTAGCCTGTCTGAACCTTGGTTTCTGCATCTGTGAAATGGGAATAACAATCATCCTCGCTTTCAGTGTTGGGATAAAGATGAAATGTGACAATGCGTAGAAAGCACTTAGCGAGGCATGTGACTGCACCTCAGCAGGCATTCAGTGAGTGAGTGGCGCTACTGCCTGAGGGCTAAGCAGGGGGTCCTGCGGCAAGGCTGTCTCAGTTCAAGCCCCAGGTGACCTTGGATAGATCACTTAACCTCTCTGTGCCTCAGTTTTGCCATCCATGAAATGGGATTCATCATACTTGATAATGTTATTGTAAGGAGTAGGTGAGCTAATATAGTGAAGTGAAGTTGCTCAGTTGTGTCTGACTCTTTGCGACCCCATGGACTGTAGCCTACCAGGCTCCTCTGTCCATGGGATTTTCCAGGCAATAGTACTGGAATGGATTGCCATTTCCTTCTCCAGGGGATCTTCCCGACCCCGGGATCGAACCCAGGTCTCCCACATTGTAGACAGATGCTTTACCGCCTGAGCCATCAGGGAAGCACTGATAATATAAGTAAAACACTTAAAAATCCTACCTAGATAAAAAATGTCAGATCTTTTTAGTGCAGGATGGCTGCCACTGCCTTCTCTTCCCACCTTTGTTCAGCTGACCCCTCAGCCCAGAATCTTTCCCTTCCAATCCTTGTACTTTATATCCACTGAATGTTAAAACCTAGCTCAACTGTCACCTCTGCTGCTATGCCTGGTAGATTGGGACCAGGACACTGGTTCCAATAATCTCTGGGTGAACATGGACAAGGCAGTTAACCTCTTTGTCTTAATTTCCTGGTTGGTAGAAAAGGGCTAGTTAATAATTTCTTTACCCCTGAGATGAGAGACTGGCCCTATCTAATTCTGAAGCTGGGTAGGTGATTCTGCATGCAAACACCAGTCTCCCTGGATAGCTTCTAAAGATCACCTGCACACTTCTTCCCCCACCAGGAACAGTATTATGGATGTACAGTAAACAGGGAAGCTGTTTTACGGCAAAAAGAAAAAAAAAATCATCTTTGGCCAGAAGGCCCCGGAATAGAGTGAAAGGAGGAGGCAGTTCCAGCATACCCCTGCAGCCACGTGCTCTGCCAAGACCGGAGCCGGTGTCAGGAGAAAGGTGCTTGCCATCTGAGCACCTTTGCTTCCAGCCAAGTCACACCCAACTCTCCCATCCAGCAGGTTTTGTCCAGCTGGAATTAAACAGCATCTGATGGCTGACATCTTTTAGCAGAGAAATGGCCAGAGGAGCAGGTTGGGAGGCTCCCTGAGGGACCCCAGGGCACTCTGTATCCTGTGCTTTCCACCCCTGGTTCTCTGCCTGAATGAATCCTGGCTCTATGCTAAGGCTCAGTGTGAATCAACCCTTATTTATACAGCCCCCACAGTCCCTTCATTTGGGATTACCTTCTCCTCTATCTCATGTCCCCCCACTGTACTCTGTCTGACCACTACTATAACCCTTGTCATAGCCACTACCTCTGAGCCCAGTTCTTTGTGTGCTGGGCTGTCTTCCCTGCTGGACTGTTAGCAAAAAGAGAGTCAAGACTTAGCTCTTGCACATGAGTGTATTTGCTCTGTCTTCCTTGCCTCAACAGTGAGCTGCTTCCCAGGCACGATTGTTCTCTCTGGAGACTGCCTCACCCTCTGCTACTCTCTCTTTGGCGTCTGAAAGAGCACTCTGCCCACTTTGAGTTCATGATCACCCCGTACAGCTGTGCAGGCTGTTGACTGCACAACTCTATGGCACCATTCACAGAGACCATATGAGTAGTGATCCTGTGTGCCACAGTAGCCTGGCCTATGCTGGGGACTTTTAAAGAGTTTTATTGATTTTGGGATACTCTGACTTTTGAAGTCCCCACTCTACATAAAAACACACCCATATATAATTTCTGGCTGTAAATTTTTTTTTAATTTTTATAATTTGACTTTTGAAGTGATTTGGCTATGAGTAGCTGATTTATGTCAGGCTATGATTTCTCAAAAGTATTTCCTGAGGATTCTGGAGAAGAGAGAATCAAAGCTGTAAATGGGTTTCAAATGTAAAGGAGTCTTTATGCATTTAGCCATGAACAATTTTGGCCTGATGTTTTATAGACATTGAATTAAACACTTACTCTTTTTTTTCTCTTGCCATTTTCTTTTCACATTTGGGGGTCAATAATCATTTCTTTCAGGATTCAGACTTTTTCATAGGCCTCAAGCATGAACACAGGCCCTTCCCTTTTTCTCTCCAGAAGACAGACCGATCTATAACTTTGAAAGACACTTTACTGATAGGTTAATGATAAGCAGGTGGTTCCATGCTCCCACTTATTTTTGCAGCTTAAGCATAGTTATTAATTGCTCCCTTTCACTTCTGATGATGCCACTGTATTTGAAAGTATATGATGCCAATACCTTCAACTGTATTGCCACCTTGTTTACAGGGAAGAAATTACCATAGAGAGGAGGCCGGTGGAGGCCCAAACCTGTCCCAGACTCCCTTTCAGGACAGGCTAGAGGCCTTTTTCTTTGTTGCTCCTATGGGGTCCAGGGAAGATCACCTTCCACCCTTGCATCTACCCCACCACCTCTAGGAATGTACCAGAGATTGCCGCAGCTTGCACCGCAGACAGAAAGTCTTTTTCTTCTCCCCCATCTAATGCCTGCTTGCCAAAGTCCTCATTTCCTGCAGCACAAATGACATCTTTCTTAGAAGACTGACAATGGACATTTTCATTTCCTTTTGTGAAAACCCCACTCCCATCCACAAGGAGATGCTCCAGCCCTATGACCCCAACAATACAATCGCAAAATAGTTCTGCATTGATACACATCCCAGAGCCTTTAATCTACATATCTTTAAATCTTAACTCTTTCATAGAATAAGGCAGAATATCAACAAATCAGTCCATCAATCCCTCTTTTAGCACCAATCAGATTGCATTATGATTGTAGCCATGAGTCCCCCTCCCTAGACTTGGTTCTTAGAGAGAGACGTGTCGGCCTCATTCATTTTTGCCTTCCCAATGCCAGTCCCATCCTAGCACAGTGAAATGTTTACTGAAGGATGAGGGAATGAGTAAATATGACAGCAATTTTCTGTTAGACTGTGAGCTCCTTGAGAGCACGGACTGTGCTTGTTCATTTCTATCTCCACCATAGTATGTGATAGCTAATGGCCGAGGCTCACCAGAGGACAGAAGCTCACGCAACATTTGATTCAGTGGTGGATGGATGGATGGATGGATAGATGGACAGGTGGATCATGGAATAGATGGAATCATGGGAGAGATGGATCATGGCTGGATAGATGGATGGGTTGAATGCATGCTTAGGTGGGTGGATCTTTACCCTGAGCGACTGGTGTCCAGGGAGAAGATACAGCTGGGTTGACTCTAATAGATTCTCAGGTCTCAGCTCCAGTTCCCAGGAGGCATGACTAACCTATGGATTCCCTTCCTTGGGTTCCCCAAAGATTTTATATATATTTATAGCAAACTCCTTTCTGTTTAACACAGTTCCAGTGACTCTCTGATTCTTCTCACCAAACGAGTCTGACTTAGGTGGGAACCCTGATTCTAGGTTCAGGAATGGACAGAAATGAATACTTTCTTCTTGACTGTACATCTTAGGAAGCATGGCAAATTCATTCCTTCTCGTGGTCTTCCCCAAGATAGTGCTAGAAGGCTGGGCTGGTTATCGGAACCATAGTAGCTCAGTTGAGTTTAATAAATCTGTTTTGCGGGGGGTGGGGTGGTGGTGGTGTAGAATAGCTTCTGTGCAAGTCTGTGCCAAGCGCTGGGTGGACTTCTGTGAACAGTCTGGTCCTTAAACTTGAAGTAGTCCATCAGCTCCTAGCATCAACTCCAACAGTTGCTGTGGCATTTCAGGTAAGTTGCCTTCTGTTCTGGGTCTCAATTCTCTTCTATGGAAAGTTGGAAGGAGGGCATACAGTCTTTCCTGCTTTAAACTTTTGAGGTTATATGACTTGCTCAAGGGGGATTCCCAGGTGGTGCTAGTAGTAAAAAACCCACCTGCCAAAGCAGGAGACATAAGAGACACAGGTTCAATCCCTCGGTTGGGAAGATCCCCTGGAGGAGTGGATGGCAACCCCCTCCAGCATTCTTGTCTGGAGAATTCCAGGGACAGGGAAACCTGGTAGACTACAGTCCATAGGGTCACACAGAGTCAGACACAATTGAAGTGACTTAGCATGCACACACGCACACTTGCTCAAGGTCACTGATACAACCCTGCTATAAATGTTCCCATCCCTTGGTGGGATAACAGGCGAGATCCCATCCCTTGAGCTTACCAATACTGATACAAAAGCCCACCCTCTTCACTAGCTTCTACAAAAGCACAGAGAACATGGCGTGATTTTTATCATTTTTCTGAAGATGCGTGGGTTCACCCACTCCCATAATTCATGTTTTCCCTGCCACCCAGACATCCTTCACATTTTCACATGTTTAAATACAGGTCAGTGTTTCCCTAGTGGTCCAGTGGTTGAGTCCGCCTTGCAATGCAGGAAACACATTTTTGTCCCTGGTCCGGGAAGATCCCTCATGCCCTGGGGCAGCTGAGCCGGGGCACCACAACCACTGAGCCTGTGCTCTGGAGCCTGAGGGCAGCAGCAATGCAAGCCCATGCGCTAGAGCCCGTGCTCCACCACAGGAGAGGCTGTGGGCGTGAGAAGCCCTCGTACCGCAACTAGAGAGCAGCCCTCCTTTGATGCAACTGGAGAGGGCCATGCACAGCAACAAAGACCCAGCACAGCCAAAAATAAATACATCTTAAAGAAATAAATACAGATCACCCTTCCAGGCCAGTCCTGTCCTGCAGGACACTTTCCCTGCACCCTCTTTTAGAAATGTCCTCTCTCTCCCGCAAAGTTAAATGATTCCTGCCTTGCATTTCTCAGGTCCTGTCTCCCTGGGGTGATGTGGCTTCCTCTGCAGATGATGGGTTCCCAGAGAGCAGACAAGAATGGCTCTACTCATCCCCTCTGTTCCAGTGAGAGGCTCACTCAGGGCTTGCACACAGTGAGCACCACTGAATGTTTCATGTTAGGGACAGCTAGCCAGTGATCTTCATGATGCTATAGAAAGGCACTTCATGACCTAATAAACGTTCGAAAATCATTATCAGATTCTTAAAAAAGCCAATCACAAAACAGCAAGTATTATTTGATATAACACTTTCCTTAAAAAGTATATTTGAAAGAGCACAGGGAGATATCTGTGTGCCCAGGATATTCATTCAGGCAGCAGGATTTGGGGTAAATCTTCTTTCAGCATGTCTTTCTAAATGTTCTAGAATGAGCATATATTACTTTCAGAATGGGAAAAAAAAAGAGAAAAGCTATTTAAAATTAAATAAGTAGGACTGGCCCGGTGGTCTAATGTCTAAGACTCCATGCTTCCAATGCAGGGGGGCTTGGGTTCCCTCCCTTGTCGGGGAACTAAGATCCCACATGCTGCGTGGTGCAGCCAAAATTTTTAATAAATTAAAATAAATAAGCATATGTTTACTCAATGAATGAAAGAACAGGGCTCTACTGTGTTACCAGAGCCTAATTTGAGCTGAATCTTAAAGCGGAAGTCATCCCCTGCTGGCCGAGTCCCCCTAACCATCCGTACATTGCCACCAGAACCCCAGAGAAGCTTCTAACTGTAGAATTGCTTTTTACAGAGTTTGCTATGACCATCCTGCTTCAGTAGGAGTCATAGTGGTACCACTTTTGCTGACAGCAATGATGAAAACCCGTCCATGTATCCAGGACTTTACAGTTTACAAAGCAATGCTGCGTACTCTTCCTCATTTTCCCCTTAGGATCCTGCAAGGCAAGTATGAATGCCTCCTAATAACAGATGAATAAACTGGGCCCAGAGAGAATAAAGAGGTCAAGGTCAAAGTCATGCAACTAGCAAGGGGTAGACAGAGCCCCCACCCCTACACCTCCCCATCACTGTGCATAAAAATTCCTGTGCTAACAGATCAGACTTGGTATCTGGGGTAACAAGGCAGCAACATTTTTCATGCCCAGTTCAGTTCCCAGGAAAGCAAGTTTTGGGGACAGGCATTTCCTATCCAGAGCCTGCAATTCTCAGGAGCACTTCAAGGAAGGTCCCTCCATGAGAAAACCCTGCGTGTGGTGGGGGCAGGGGGGTGGTGTCTGCATTGGCCCTGTTGACCACTCTCTTAAGCAGCAGCACTGGCTGAAGGCAGGTGCATTTCTGCCAGAGATACAGACAGCATCTGGAACTGGGGCCGGAATCCAGTCTCCTGAAGAAGAATCAGGGACTCCATTCTCTTGGACCGTATTCTGGGAAGAAGAAACACAGAGATAGCCCCTTAAGCCAAGGTTACGCATGACCAGAAATAACTTCCTGTTCCAGAAAAAACTCTCCAACTTTCTTGTGGCAGGATCCTCCGAAATTCCCCATTTGCTGCCACAGTCCCAACAAAAGTCCAATTCTCTGCTCCCCTACACAATTCATGTAGATCCATTGGGAGGCATCTATAATTTCATTTTCCTTATAAAATATAATTATGATAAGAAAAAATAAAGTCCAAAGTACCAGGGAAGACAGTAAATATTGAGTTTGTACATAACGTCCAAATTAAATCTTTTCAAATGTCTTAATGAGAAATCTCAGTTTTCTCCCAGAAACATTTTTTTCAATATCACATATAAAACTGGAACTGATTACACACAATTGATCAAATGACTGCACACAAATAATCAAGAGTTTTAATGAGGATCTTTTCAAATTCTTGACAGGTACCATTAACAAGAAAGTTTGTTCTCACATGTAAGTGATGAAATACTTAAAATCATTTTAAACAAGTATTCAGTGCAATGCAGTGATTGAAATTATATTTACAGAATCAAATAGGTCTTTTCTTTATTGGAAGAAGTAATGTTGGAATTTCTTGTGTTCAAGCAAATGGTTGTACAGTCCAGTCAAATTTTTTCACGCCAAGTATTTCAAAACAATGCGGCTCCATTCTGCAGACTAGGCATGCATCATGAGAGCTGTCAGGCTGCAGAGAGCAGGGATGCCTCTAGATGGACAAAGCAGTCTAGGAAGGACAGAAATGTCCTGATACATGTGAAACAGAAAAGCACGGTCACCGCTGGAGCTTCATCACCCCGCTATCCCCCACCCTTGATCCCACCCTGGGCTAGAGACCCCTTGGGCACCTGGACTACAAACTCCAGTTACTCCATAGGCCCCTTGTTCACCACAAGCAGGGATCTACTCCCAAATCGATGGATGTAGTAGATGTTCAGGCAGAGAGCACCTCCTGGACCACACCCAGCCCATCCCAGGCTACTGGCCACTTGCAGGAACCTCAGAGTTCCATCCAAGGGACTCCAGCCCCGACTGTTCTCTACCAGAGATCACCAGCTCATGAATTTCAGATGTTCCAGGACCACCTGGCTACTCTGAGGGTAGGAGGGGATGGTATTTCTTGGCAGATCAAGTGAGCAGCTCTGGCTTAGAGTTTCTACCTACTAAGAGAAGCTAGAAGACTTAGAATTTTCCAGAAAGAATTTTCAGCGAGCTTCCGATCAGTGGTCGAAGGCGAAGACTGGGAGAAGGAAGCCCAAGGAGGTAGTGGAGAGAAGAAAGCAAATTGGGCTCATGCCCAGAGCTTCCCAGGTGGCTCTAGAGGTAAAGAACCCACCTGCCAAAGCACAGGAGATGTTAAAGACACAGGTTCAGTCCCTGGGTCTGGAAGATCCCCTGGAGGAGCATATGGCAACCCACTCCAGTATTCTTGCCTGAAGAATCCCATGGACAGAGGAGCCTGGCAGGCTACAATCCATAGGGTTGCAAAGAGTTGCACACGACTAAAGCGACTTCGCATGCACACACGCTGGAGTTAACGCCGTTGGAATATTTAACCTGCCCTGGTTGTCCCAAAAGCCACAGGGATGACGAGAGCTTGATCCAGGTGGGATCCAAGAGCCCTTCCTCTCTCTTAGGGTCCCAAAGACCCTCTGAAAAGACCTGAAAGTACACTAGGGCCAAGAATCGGGTCCAAACCACGATGGAGGTATCAGTCACGGGAGGGTGAGGCACGGCTGCGTTCTGCTTCTTTATTGGCTCTGCTGAAAGACAGGAAGTGGAGAGACAGGGAGGGAAAATGGAAGGAGCGGTTGCGGGGGTGGTGCGGGCGGAGAAGATCTAGTAGAGAGGGAGACAGTAAGATTTAGGGAAAGGCACGGGGAAAGAGAGATGCAGAGCTGGACTCGGGGGAGAGATGGACGGAGATCAAGGGACGAAAGAGATGGAGTGAATGGAGGAAGGCAGATACAAAGAACCTAGAGGGAGAGAGAATCTCCTAGGATGGAGAGCGAGTCTGAGAGGTGGAGGGAGGAGGCGAGAGCCGGCCGGAGCAGAGAACCCAGAAGCTGGGGACACCGAGACAGGGAGACTTAGGATCCGCCTCGGTTCCTCAAAACCAGGTTGTGAGCGCCCTTTGGAGAAGTCGCGCTCGGCGGAAAACTCCACTGGCAAGCGCAAATGTAAAGAGGCCCTGAGAGCACTTGGTGCAAATAGCAGGCCGGGAAGTGCTGCGCCTGCGGAGCTGCAGGGCACCTCCGCGCCCCCGAGCCCTGGGCCGCGCGCTAATTCACTTCGCTGTCACCTCCCGGTCAGGGGCGGGCAGGCGCTGGCAGCCGAGCGGGCCAAGGGCACCGGGGCCTGCGAGGGCCGGGGCCATGGCCCTGCCTAATGGAGCAGAAGACAGATCAGCAGAAGCAAGGCAGGTGGGGCAGGAGTGGGGGCGCGGGCCCCGGGGTGAAGTAAGGGATGAAGTCAGGAGAAAAGCCGTAGGGGCGCTTGGAGGAAAGGATGCTGGCTTCTGCTCTGGGCTGAGTCCTGCGCGTCCACCCGCTGGGGGCGAGACTGAGCAAGACCTCCTGAGCCTCAGTTTCCTCGCCTATAAAATAGGAAAACAAAGCCTTTCCTGGCTCTCAAGGGTTTTTGTGAGGCTGAAAGGGGAAGGGCTTTGGAGAGAAATAAAGTTCACAGATGCTAACTAATGAGCTAAGTGCCTGGCATCATTCTAAAATCTTCACCTACATTTGATTGTGGGATCTTCTCAACATTTCCACTTATGCCCATTTTACAGATTATAAAATCAGGGGAATTCCCTGGTGGTCCACTGGTTAGGACTCCTTGCTGTCACTGCCCAGGGCGAGGTTTGATCTCTGGTGGTGGATCTAAGATCCCATAAGCCCTGTGATGTGGCCAAAGAAAAAATTAAAAATAAAAAATTCAGGCACTGAGCAGTTGAATTACTCATCCGGGGTCACATGGATTGTAGCTGGTTGGTGAACCTTGATAATTTGGCTCCAGAGTCCAAGCTAAACTATAGAGGCATATATGATAATAGATAACTATAGAGGCAGCTATCAGTTCAGTTCAGTTCAGTCGCTCAGTTGTGTCCGACTCTTTGTGACCCCATGAATCCCAGCACTTCAGGCCTCCCTGTCCATCACCAACTCCCGGAGTCCACTCAAACTCACGTCCATCGAGTCGGTGATGTCATCTAGCCATCTCATCCTCTGTCATCCCCTTTTCCTCCCGCCCCCAATCCCTCCCAGCATCAGGGTCTTTTCCAAAGAGTCAACTCTTCACATGAGGTGGCCAAAGTATTGGAGTTTCAGCTTCAGCATCAGTCCTTCCAATGAACACCCAGGACTGATCTCCTTTAGGATGGACTGATTGGATCTTCTTGCAGTCCAAGGGACTGTCAAGAGTCTTCTCCAACACCACAGTTCAAAAGCATCAATTCTTCGGTGCTCAGCTTTCTTGATGGTCCAACTCTCACATCCATACATGACCACTGGAAAAACCATAGCCTTGACTAGACTGACCTTTGTTGGCAAAGTAATGTCTCTGCTTTTCAATATGCTGTCTAGGTTGGTCATAACTTTCCTTCCAAGGAGTAAGCGTCTTTTAATTTCATGGCTGCAGTCACCATCTGCAGTGATTTTGGAGCCCCCCAAAATAAAGTCTGACACTGTTTCCACTGTTTCCCCATCTATTTGCCATGAAGTATGGGACCAGATGCCATGATCTTAGTTTTCTGAATGTTGAGTTTTAAGCCAAGATTTTCACTCTCCTCTTTCACTTTCATCAAGAGGCTTTTTAGTTCCTCTTCACTTTCTGCCATAAGGGTGGTGTCATCTGTATATCTGAGGTTATTGATATTTCTCCCAGCAATCTTAATAATACTTTTATTAATGCCCACATTTTATCAATGAGGGAAAGGAAGTTTAAAAAGCTAAGGCCTTGTCCTGTGTCCCATAGGTGGAAAGCAGCAAAGCTAGTACTTGGGTCTTCCAGTGCAGAGGAGACAGTGGAAAAAAGTGGACTGCAGGGTCAGTTGATTTGGGTTCAGTGTCTTGCTGTGCCCTGTGTGATGTTGTGAGAGTTGCTTTCACTCCCCATGATGGGCAACAACAACCAACTCCACGACATGACTGTAAAGGTTAAATGAGAAAAAGTGTATGAGGAGCCTGACACATAGGTGGCACTCAGTTAATTCATTTGGTCACTATTTATCGAGCACTGTGCTGGGTTTTGAGGCTGCAGTGATGACTAAGACAGAGAAGACCCCTGCCCTAGAGGAATTTGCCTTTTAATGGAGGAGACAGATAACAAGTAAACCACTCATAGATTGTGAGTAAGGAAGTTAGAAGGAAGAATAGAGTGTTATAGCAGACTCATATAGGGAAACCAGCTCTGAGCGATTTGGGAAGACCTTTTAGAGGAAGTGATATTGAAACTGAAAGAGGAGATGGAGCTAACCTGGAGAGGAGTTGATAATCATATCCCAAGAGAGAGGAGAGCCTGTGCAAAGGGCCTGAGGCAGAAAAGAATTTGGCACATTCTAGGAATTGGTAGCAGAAGCACAGAGGACAATGGAAAAAGAGGGGTTCAGAGAGGCAGGCAGGGGCCTGACCCTGCAGGACCATGTGAGCCATGGATTTTATCCTAAGCTCAATGGGAAGGCATAGAAGGCTTTTAAGCAGGATGATATGGTCCAATTTACACTCTCAAAAATCACTCCGGCTGCCAGGTAGAGATTTGAGAGGACTGAGGGTGACAGCAGGAAGTTGTTAGAAGGTGAGTGTCTATCCAGGTTTGAACAAAGAGGTGTCAGGGGAGATGGAAAGACACAGATGGATGCAAAACTATTTGATCGTAATAGAAATGCAAACTGCTGCTCAGCTTTCCATCACTGATCATTGCTGTCTGGTCTCCGACTGAGTTTCCAGGACGGGTAGAACAGGCTTCACCAGTTCCACCGGGAACAAGGGGCAGTGGCTTCCAGACATCTTCAGCTGACCTCCCTGCCTGGTTACTTCCTACGCTGAGCCGAGGGTCAGGATGGCCCATTGCCCTGCCAAACGCTATAGATCAACTGGCAGATCTTGGGACTGCAGGCACTGACCTCAGGACCAGAGATCAGCTAGCTGTCATCCGTGCTCCTCCTGTCTGCCGGGTTAGGCCCGTGAGGCTGCAGGAAGTGGTCAGCCACGGTCCCTGCCTTCAAGGTGGCATTTTGGGGAAGCAGACCACTCTAGAGGAGATCGCAGGAGAAGGCATCAGGGAGTATTATCCTGTTGTGTTTCTTTAAGTATTTGTTGTTGAAATGGAAGTTACAATCCAAGCTAATTTGAATAACAGAATCCCAGGAAAAACACCCTCTAACCACAGAAATGAATATTCAACATTCCCACCTTATCTTCCTTGCTTTGTAGGGCTGTTTCTCAGCTGCATATTAAATGGGCCCTTCATGTGAAGCTGGCATAGTGGTAGTTTTGCAAGACAGAATGCTGCTGGGCTCAGGTGCTAAATTCGGAACAGAAGTCATTCTGGGTCCCCAAAATTTCAAGGACCTTACAGGGACAGACGTAGCACCACAAGAAAGGTAAAGAGACTGGAGAAAGTCTGGATCAAGACCATGGAAGGTGATGAGTGAAAATGGAGTGTTTGTGACCAGCTCCCACCAGCTCAGAGGTCAAGCCAGTCCTGGCCTGGCTGGGACTCACAAGGAACCGCCCACCTCCCACCCCAGAGAGGAACATCTGATCTGTGGTGGTCTCACAGGGTAGCCCCACTAAATGACTACTGTGCACCCACAAGAGCCCCTGCAGAAAACCCACAGGGTGTGTTTACACTGAAAACGGAGAGTTCCCTGGATCCAGTTGGTCCTTGGGAAACACTCAAGACATGCATGCTCTGATAATCTACTTGTTCTGGCCAGACAGAGCTTCTCCATACTCTGTACACATGTTAGATGCCTCACACAAGGGTTCCACGAACACAGCACTGACTTGCCCTGTCTCCATGACTCTGCATTTGCTATGCCTTCTTCCTGGAATGCCTTCCCTTCCAGCTGGACTCTTGACAAGTACCTGCTCCAGGTCACCTCCACTGGCATTTCCTGACACCTACTGCTGCCAGCTTCCCACAGAAGCTCCACACTGGACTGTAATGACAGTGATTTCACATCCTCCACCGCGATCGTAGGTTCCCCGAGGGAATCTCTGCACCTGCAGTGCCTGGTCAGAGCCCTGCACAGAGGGCTTGGGGTAAGACTTGTGTGTGAGAAGAGGAGAAAAAGAATCCGTCTGATGGGTGACAGAATCAGGGTCTCAAGAGGTCTAACTTGTCGTATCCATGAGCTTAATCCAACAGGAAGACATTTAACAGAAGTAAATGTCATATTCTGCACCTGTATTTCAAACCAGTGACTTCAACACGGGAGAGGACTCACCCACGGGAGAGGGTGAACAGTCTCTTTCATGAAAGGAAAGCCTAGGACTCCCCTGGTGGTTCAGCGGTTGGGGATCTGCCTTGCAATGTGGGGGGTGCAGTTTTGGTCCCAGGCCCAGAAGCTAGGATCTCACGCACAAAGTGACTGGGCCTGTGTGCCACAGCTAGAGAGGCCGCACGCCCTGGATCCTGCCCGCTGCGAGTACTGAGCCCGCACGTCACAACTGGAGAGTCCCTGCCCTGCAATCAAAGACTCCCTGGGATGAAATGAAGATCCTGTGTGCCACAACTAGGACTGGATGCAGTCAAATAAACAGATATTTTTTTAAAAAAGAAAAGCCTGGTGCCATGGGCACTGACAGTTGTGGAACAGCCTGCTGTAAACACCAACATCATCTCAGGCAGAATTAAGGGAGGTGTTGTGCCTACAACAAGGGGCGGAAATGTCCTGATGAATTCCAAAGAGATTCCAAATGATAACTGAAGAGCAACATCTCAAGGAATAAGATTAAGCTTCAGGTCTCCAAGGAGTTGGCCAAGAGAAGCAATGGGTTCTGTGGGACTTCAAGAAGCAAAATAAGGCTGATGGGTGGAGGTTCAGAGTGAGAAGAAATACTGAGGGTCAAACTTGTCCTAATATGGGTGGGAGTAAGCTCCCCATCTCTGGAGGCATGTAAGCAAAGGCAGGACGGACCACTTGGCAGGGATGCTCTAGAGTCTTGCTACTTCTCTGGCCTCCTTTCCTACCTTTCTCTTCCCTGCTCCATGTACTTCAGACACACTAGCTTCTTTGCTATTTCCCAGCCACACCTGCCTCAGGGCCTTTGAACTTACTTTCCTCCTTGCCTGGAAAGCTCCTTCCCTAGATATTGGCATATCCCCCTCCTTCGTTTCAGTCATATTTCTGCCCATCTGTCATCTCCAGAGAGGCACATTCCCTGACTACTCCATTTAAACCAAATATCTGTTGGTTTATTGCCTTCCTCAAGATCATGGCATCTGGTCCATTCCTTCATGGCAAATGGATGGGGAAACAATGGAAACAGTGACAGACTTTATTTTCTTGGGCTCCAAAATCACTGCAGATGGTGACTGCAACCATGAAGTTAAAAGATGCTTGCTCCTTGGAAGAAAAGCTGTGACCAAACTAGACAGTATATTAAAAAGCAGAGACATTACTTTGCTGACAAAGGTCAATCTAGTCAAAGCTATGGTTTTTCCAGTAGTCATGTATAGGTGTGAAAGTTGTACTATAAAGAAAGCTGAGCACTGAAGACCTGATGCTTTTGAACTGTGGTGTTGGAGAAGGTTCTTGAGAGTCCCTTGGACTGCAAGGAGATCAAACCAGTCAATCCTACAGGAAATCAGTGCCGAATATCATTGGAAGGACTGATGCTGAAGCTGAAGTGCCAATACTTTGGCCACCTGATGAGAAGAACTGACTCATTGGAAAAGACCCAGATGTTGGGAAAGATTGAAGGCAGGAGAAGGGTATGACAGCGGATGAGATGGTTGGATGACATCACTGACGTGAATTTGAGCAAGCTCCGGGAGTTGGTGATGGACAGGAAAGCCTAGCATGCTGCAGTCCATGGGGTCGCAAAGAGTCGGACACAACTGAGCGACCGAACTCTAAGTGTAACTCCCATTATACTGTGAACTGCTGGTCAGCAGCACCTTGGTTTTACTCACTGCTGTATCTGCAGTGCCTAGAAGGGCCTGGCACTTATTAGGCGGTACTCATTAAATATTTGCCAAAAGAAAGAATGAATGATCTCATTTATTCTCCACAATAATCTTTGCTCAGTTTAGTTCTTACAAAAGCTCCTCTTGGAAGGATATGATGGAGGAAATCCATCACCCATGACATGTCCAATGGATGAGATATAGAGACATGGAAAGAAGGGAATTCACCTTGCACCGGCCCTGCCAGGCACTGGGCCAGGAGCTTCATATACATTCTTCATATACATTGTTTCCTTTCATCTCTTCAACAATACTGTAAAGTGGGATTATTCCCACCCAGACTTCAAAATCCAGAGCCTTTAGGATGCAACACAACAGAAACAATGCTTGCTAATGGAGGCAAAAAGAAACTTCAGTGGAAAGAATGGGATGGTGTGCAGGACTGAAGGAAAGACTGGAGGTCCAGGCTTCCCAGAAGATGGGGAGCAGAAGTGACACCCCACCATCATGATCAGAGGAGGTGAGAATAGACTGCCAAGCTCATGAACAGTGTTCATGATGGGCAACGGGCTAGCCTGAAGGAAACGGACACGTCATTACCAAACAAACAGACAGTGGGTGCTAGACAAGCACAAGCAAGATCAGACCCTCACAGGTCACGGGTCCAGTCTCCTGGTTTTGCAGAGACTCAGAGAGGTCAGGTGTGGACACGGCAACAGACTCAAGCCTCCTGGCTTCAGATTTGGTGTGAACATTAAGTCTCATCAGGGTTTGGTATCAAGATCTTTTTTTTTTTTTCCAAACAAGCCCTCAAGGAACAACTCTTGTTCTTAACATATCTGGAGGTCTTACCATCACCGCGGACTTTCCCTGATTCCAGGCCCTAAAACCCACCCACATGAAGGCTTTCAGAAACTCCTTTCACTGCAACTCTGATGGCCACCGGATCTCCAGTGAGAAGGAGTGTTGCCGACTTCAGGAAGTGACTGTCATAACTCATTTATTTTCATGTCTGTTATGAAGCCCTCCCGGGGTGGTATAATCCACAGATACAAGCCCGCTTCACCTCTACTAGCAGGGTTTAAAAAATGAAATTAGACATGTTTTTGAGGCAAAATCTCTCACAGTTAACTCCCTGGTTCGGCACAAATTCTCTTAGCATTCCTGACCAAAGGAGATTCCTCCAAACCATTTCCTGTCATCTCCTCTGGGCTGTCAACTTTGATTATTCCTTTCCTGGTGCTGTGCCTTGTTGTATACTAAAGGAATAATAAATACCTCCTTCCCCCTTTCTGAATCTAGGACTCCAGCACTTTTCCTTTCCTGCTCTCCATAAAACTTTTCAGAAAAATCGCAGAGGCTGTAACAGCAGATTCAATAAATCACCGGGGAAGGGGATGGGGACTATTTCTAGGCAGTGACCCAGAAACTGGCTGGTTGATCCAACGTTTGGTGAGGCCCACTACATGCCAGGCCCTCCAGTGTCCCCACCTTGGCCCCTATGCTGGGCCATTTTTTTTTGGTTGTTGTTTTATTTTTTGATGTGGACCAGTTTTTAAAGTCTTTATTGAATGCATTACAATATTGCTTCTGTCTTATGTTTTGGTTTTTTGACTGCAAGGCATGTGGAATCTTAGTTCTCTGACCAGGGACCGAACCCCCCACCCCCTGCACTGGAAGATGGGGTCCTAACCACTGGACCACCAGGTTTGGCAAGCAGCCGTCCCCCAGAACTGCTCTCTGAGGCCCCCCAGGGAAGGCAGACTGAACGGCCTCTTTCCAACTCTCACCCCAATTAACTTCTTTGGCAACATTTCTTCACCCGTTTCCCCGTGTCTTCATCATCCGAGTGGGGAAACTTTGTTTTGATGACCACTGACCTCAGTATCCAGGGCTTCTCAGGTGGCTCAGTGGTAGAGAATCTGCCTGCCAACGCAGTAGACACAGGAGATGCAAGTCTTCCTGGGTCGGGAAGATCCTCTGAAGGAGGAAATGGCAATCTGCTCCAGGATTCTTGCCTGGAGAATCCCATGGAGAAGGGAGACTGCCGAGCAACAGTCCGTAGAGTCACAAAGAGCCAGACACACCTGAGCAGCTGAGCGCAAGTACAGCTTCAGTGTCCAGAACAGCATCTGACACATAACACTCAATAGTGTGAGTGGATGAATGGGTGAGTGGATGAATGAACAGATCTCGCATTCTCTTGGCTCACACCAGCATCTCTGAATGGGGCCCTGTCCTTGCTCCTCTACTCCCCCTACCCCCCACGGAGAGAATGCTCTGGGAGTGATCTCATCCACCCCCACACTTTGGACTTGCGTCCCCACACGGATACATAAACCTGAAAGTGGGCAGAGAAAAGGAAGCAAAGTGAAATTGCGGCATTGGAAGTCCTCGGGCATCTCAGAGCTTTGCAGGTTGAAGGTGTGGCAGAATAATGGATCGAAATTTTAATTTACATGTTGTTTTCCTGATGTCGGAGAATCAGAGACCAATGAGTATTTTATTCTCTGTCATTTTTCCTCACCAATTCTAAGAACATACCCAGGACGTTTTGCCTTGGGGATGTGGCATTGGCTGAACTGAAAGCAAAAGTAGCCTGGAGCTTGGCACTTGCCTCTGGAAAAAACAGAAACTCGGTGAGAAAACGATTCTAGATCAGGGTTTTTCAACCCCAGCACCACTGACATTTGGGGATGGGTAGTTCTCTGTTGCGAGGTCTCCTGGTAGGATGTTTAGCAGCATCCCCGGTCCACAGATGCACTACCCGCCTCTCCCACTTACAAGTGTGATAACCAAGTATCTCCAGACATTTCCAAACTTCCCCTGGGGGCGGGGGGGTGGGGGTAGGGGGCGGAGCGTGCAAAATTGCCCCTGATTGAGAACCATTCTTCCAGATTATTTTTTTTAAAGGAAAGAAAAGTAAACGCTATTAATAGAGGCCTTGTGGAAACTGCCCAACTTGGGGATTGCATAGCTTCCCCTAGAGTGAAAAGAGGGATGCTTTGAGGTTCCAGGAATCAGGCAAGTCCATCAGGCAGAAACTCAAGATGAGGTTCCATCCCAGGGACCTGGGAGAGGGCACCTCAGTGGGCCCATGGGAGCCACACAACCACTTGGGTCTTCTATCTACTAGTACGGGAGGGGTTGGGGGGTACTCCTGGTACTCAGCCGGGCAGTTCTCCAAGGCCTACCCTTCGGAGGGATCAGGGCAAAATGTTCGAGTGATGGAGGTGGGAAGTGCCTTCTCCATTGTGCTACAAAATAGGCTACAACCAGTGAAAAACCTTGGGTCTCCTTTCTTAGCATCCTCCTGGCGTAGCATCACCCCCAGGCCTTTCAAGGTGGCACTGGTGAGTAGAAGGAAGGCAGCCTTCAGGTCCCCGGAGGCAGTTAGAGTGTTGCCTCCTCACCCCATTCTGTCCACCTGCCTGCTTACATGCTCCCCCTTCTTTCCCCACCTGGGCTGATGGACCAGTGATTCATTTCTGCTCTCTGTGCCTTGAGCTGCTCTTGGCTGCCCCTGCAGGTCAGGAGGCCCTACTGTTCTTTGGATCAAATCTGTGGGAACTTTGGCAGTTAATATAAGGATAACTTTTGACAAACTGCCTAATGCATCCCCTGAATCCCCTAAGTGTCTTTCATCCTCCAAGACAGACTCTTCTGACAAAGACTAACACGTTTGCAGGATCTGTGCTCCCTCTCCATCAGAAAGTAGTCCTCTACTGAACAGAAGAGAATGAACACTGTTCTGTGACTGAGAATTCAACCCCACCTCCTCAAGATGATCCAGCACTTTATGGAATCTCCTGCTCCACTGAGTCCTTCTGAGCAAGTTGTTGTTCATTCGCTCCGTCATGTCTCACTCTTTGCTACCCCATGGACTATAGCACACCAGGCTTCCCTGTCCTTCACTAACTCCTGGAGTTTGCTCAAACTCATGTCCATTGAGTCAGTGATGCCATCCAACCATCTCGTCCTCTGTCATCCCATTCTCCTGCCTTCAATCTTTCTCAGCATCAGGGTCTTTTCCAATAAGTCAGCTCTTCGCAACAGGTGGCCAAAGTAATGGAGCTTCAGCTTCAGCATCAGTCCTTCAGATGAATATTCAGGATTAATTTCCTCTAGGATTGACAGGCTTGATCTCCTTGCTGTCCAAGGGACTCTCAAGATTCTTCTCCAGCACCACAGTTTGAAAGTATCAATTCTTTGGTGCTTGGCCTTTATGGCCCAACTCTCACATCTGCACATGACTACTAGAAAAACCATAGCTTTGACTACATGGATCTTCGTTGGCAAAGTAATGTCTCTGCTTTTTAAAGTCTGAGGTGAGTGACACTGTCCAAATACATTGAGACTTCCCACCCCATCACTCACATGTTTTGCCACAATCCTTTCCACTGGTAGGCCCTGGGGAGCTTCCTGGCTGCATACCAGGAGCCACACCTACCCCTCCACCAGTGGATAGAAAATCCAAGTGTTTGTGCAGCTCCCAGGGCGCTGCTGAGCTGCCCTCTCCTGCCATGTCCCTGGGATGGAGCCCCATCTTGAGCTTCTCCCTGGTAGAAACTTTCCAACCTCTACAAATTCTTCTCCACTTACATAGATTACCCTAAACCTTGTTCTGCAGAATCTTTTATGATAGGAAAGATTCTGGTCCAGAGATCACACTGGCTATGGGCCAAACCCCAAATCAGAGCCCTTAGAAGGATCTGCAGATCACGCTAAACCTGCTTTCCATTGAGCCTGAAGGTCATGATTCCTGTAGGGCATGTCCAGAGGGGAGTTCATTTCCCCAGACTTGGACTGGCCTTGTTCAGGTTTTTTTCCCTATCCTCACATCCTTCATTCCCCTGGCTCTGAATACAGAGGTTCTGGAGGCTCAGGGTCTGGTTGGTAACGTAATCCCATAGGTTTGAAAATAACTGATTGTTCATATTGATTAATGGGTTAGTGCCAACCTGCAGAACTGTTTAAATGCTCTTAATGTCTGTTTTTCATGTCCTAAATCAGCACACACTCTTTGGGGGCAGCCTCTGTGCTGGGTGCCGTGCACAGCACTTTCCCAGATTCCACCCCTCCATGACCTGGATAAAGGCAACCAGGGCTGACAAAGCAGGTACCGGTGAGCCAGAAGCAGAACATGAACTCACTGGCTGGAGCAACCAGATAAGATGCAATGTCCTGGGGACCAATTGCGGCCCTGGGACTCCCAGCCCTGCCCTGAACAGAGCTGACACAAAAGGGCCTCCCACCTCCCACAGCCACATAGAAATGCTAAGTAAAGCACAACTGAAAGATTACAAATACTAGTCAAGCTTGAAAGAAAGAACTGGAATTCCCAGAAGTAAGATAAAACAAGGCACCGCAAAGCCAGAGGTGGAAGCAGAAACTGATACTATGGTGGCCCACAAGGGTCTTGAACCTAATGACTTAAATCCCAGGGGTTGCGATTTACAGGCAGCACCGTGGTCTTTAGTCTGTGCAGGTGGAGAGCATAAAACTCTTACACAGGGTCAAGGGAAACTTATTCCATCAGTCCAAGGATGCATCAGGCAAGTCGCTATGGAAACAAAAAATTCAAGTGGTCTGAAAAAATTCAAAGTCCCAGGTGACTGTCATGTATAGGTCTGAATTTATATGCTAGAGGTAGTATAGGAGCCTCAAGCCCAAGATGCCTCTGTCCCCCGACCCCCATCCTGCCTCTCTCTCTCTCTCTGACACACACACATACAAACACAAAGGATGATCGGAACCGTTTAAGGGTGTTCCATAACCCAGGAGACAATCTGAATACCCATCAACAGGAAAACTAATAAAGTGTCTTCATACAACAGAAAAGTATTATGCTGCATTTAGAATGAATGACTTATATGTATCAACAGATACATTTTTAAAAAATAATAGTTTTGAGTAAGAAGGAACAAATTGCAGAAGGATTATGTTTATTTTTCCATGTGAATTTTGTAAATACCTTATCAATTTCTCAATCCCCCATGGAACAACAGACTGGTTCCAAATAGGAAAAGGAGTACATCAAGGCTGTATATTGTCACCCTGCTTATTTAACTTATATGCAGAGTACATCATGAGAAACGCTGGGTTGGGAGAAACACTGGGTTGGAATAAACACAAGCTGGAATCAAGATTGCCAGGAGAAATATTAATAACCTCAGATATGCAGATGACACCACCCTTACGGCAGAAAGTGAAGAGGAGCTAAAAAGCCTCTTGATGAAAGTGAAAGAGGAGAACGAAAAAGTTGGCTTAAAGCTCAACATTCAGAAAACGAAGATCATGGCATCTGGTCCCATCACTTCATGGGAAATAGATGGGAAACAGTAGAAACAGTGTCAGACTTTATTTTTTGGGCTCCAAAATCACTACAGATGGTGACTGCAGCCATGAAATTAAAAGACGCTTGCTCCTTGGAAGAAAAGTTATGACCAATCTAGATAGTATATTCAAAAGCAGAGACATTAGTTTGCTGACTAAGGTCCGTCTAGTCAAGGCTATGGTTTTTCCTGTGGTCATGTATGGATGTGAGAGTTGGACTGTGAAGAAGGATGAGGGCTGAAGAATGGATGCTTTTGAGCTGTGGTGTTGGAGAAGACTCTTGAGAGTCCCTTGGACTGCAAGGAGATCCAACCAGTCCATTCTGAAGGAGATCAGCCCTGGGATTTCTTTGGAAGGAATGATGCTAAAGCTGAAGCTCCAGTACTTTGGCCACCTCATGTGAACAGTTGACTCATTGGAAAAGACTCTGATGCTGGGAGGGATTGGGGGCAGGAGGAGAAGGGGACGACCAAGGATGAGATGGCTGGATGGCATCACTGACTCGATGGACGTGAGTCTGAGTGAACTCCGGGAGATGGTGATGGCCAGGGAGGCCTGGCGTGCTGTGATTCATGGTGTCGCAAAGAGTCGGACGCGACTGAGCGACTGAACTGAACTGAACTGAACTGAACTTCCTCTCCCCAAAAGAACTACTGGCATTTTTATTAGGATTTTGTTAAGCTTAAATATTAACTTGGATAAAAATTAACTTTGGAGAAATGAAATAGTTATGAGTTCAAGTCATTCCATCCAAGAATATAGACAGATTTCCCATTTGTTCAAGAGTCTTCGGAGGTCTTAAAAACAACTTTTCTTCACGTATGCCTTGAACATTTCTTGTTAAATTTATTACTAGATATTTTATCTTTTTGTTGCCATTGTAAATGAGCTTGTGTCCTCCATTATATACTCTAGTTGTGTCCGTCTATCCACTCATCCATCAATCCATATGGTTCTATATGTACATATATGTGTGCGTGCCTACTCAGTTGCTTCAGTCATGTCTGACTCTATGCGACCCTATGGACTGCTGTCCATCAGGCTCCACTGTCCATGCCATTCTCCAGGAAAGAATACTGGAATGGGTTGCCATGCCCTCCTCCAGGGGATCTTCCTGACCCAGGGATCGAACCCTTTGTCTCTTGTGTCTTATGCTTTGCAAGCAGCTTCTTTAGCTCTGAGCCACCAGGGACACACGTATATATATTAATGATTTCTGTACATTTATTTTGTACACTGCTACGTTATTGAATTTAGTTCTTGACAACAGTTCCAAAATGTATCTTTCTAGGTTTTCTAGATATATAATAATATCATCTGAGTATTATAATTTTATTTTCTCTTTTATAATTTTCATACTTCTAATTACTTCATCTTATCTAATTTCTTCATCTTATCTAATTTCATTGCTGCTTCCAGTACAATATTAAGTAATAGTACTGAAGGGGGGACTTCTCTTGTTCTTCATTTTAGTAGGAAATCTTCCAGCATTTTCCTATTACTTATGATTCTTTTTCATGTTAAGAAAATATCCATCTATTTCTATTTTATTGAATTTTTTAAAATAAAAAATTGGTCTTTCCTTTTCACAGATGAATCATTTCAATATGATGAATCAAGTAATCTTTTTTTTTAATGTTAAGCCATCCTTGCATTTCTAGAATAAATTCCACTTGGATATATTTTATTATACTTTTAAGTGCTGCTAATTCTGTTTGGTAATGTTTCATTTAGGATTTCAAAATTGACATTCATAAATGAAATTAGTTTGGCATTTTCTTTCTATGTTCAATTTTCACTAAGATTTAATCTCAGTGGATTGTTTGATTCATTTAAATAATTTGGATTTTTTCCTTCTTCAACTTCTAGAACAGAACAATTAATATTGAAATATTGGAATTATTTGTTTTCAAGCTGATGAAATTCTTCTGTCAAGACATTTAGCCTAGTGATGTTGCGAATATAACTCTTTGACAATTTTCTCCATTTTTCCATGCGTATCATTACATTCAGAATTTTTTTTTGTCTTCTGGAATCAGAAAATTCCATAGCCATTCTGGTTTTCAAATTTGTTTTTATAGAGCTAAACAAAAAAAGTTAATGATTAATTCTGTCTCTGGGCTAGTTCCTCTTTATCTTATTCTGTGTATATTTGCCTTCTAAATTTGTTCTTTATTTAGAGCTATAAATATATCTGTCTTACCACCGTTTTTTAAACCTTTTTTGGATCTTAATTATCTACTGTTATTCTATCTTCTAGACCATTGAACTATTCTTTCAAATTACTTTGTTACCTTTTCCTTCTACTTCTAAGTTTATTTTGTTGTCCTTTTCTAACTTTGTGGTTGGATGCTTTATTGTCATTCTTGTTTATTGAATTTTAGGTGGAGTATTTAAGGCACTTTGCCGACAAAGGCCATATAGTCAAATGTATGATTTTTCTAGTAGTCATGTACAAATGTGAGAATTGGACCATAGCCTCACAGACTAGAGCCCACCAGGCTTCTCTGTCCATGGGATTTCTCAGGCAAGACTACTTCAGTGGGTTGCCATTTCCCTCTCCAGGGGGTCTTCCCCACCCAGGGATCTAACCTGTGTCTCCTGCATGGGCAGGTGGTTTCTTTACTGCTGAATCACCAGGGAATGGCCAATTTTTGAAAACGTCTCATGGACTCCTAAAGGCAGGCTGTAGCAGAAGAGTTCTCCCTCTGTCTCTTTTTGCCATATGTATGTCGACCTTGTTAACTATACTATTTCAGTCTTGTTTTCTCATGTTTGTCATTTACCTAATTACTCTGTCAAACACAAAATAAAGTAAAATCTTCCACTATTCTTGTGTTTCTCTTCCTGTTTGTATTTCTCATAAGTTTTGTTGCTTTGCATTTGGCTGCTACTTTATTAATTGATTAAGGATCTAGAGATGAAACCATCCTGGATCATCTGGGTGGGCTCAAAATTCAGTAACAAGGGCCCTTAAGAGAGAAGAAAACCCACAAAGGAGAAGGCAATGTGAAGACAGGCAGAGAAGATGCGGCTCCACCCCAGGGAGTGTTGTCAGTCACTGAGAGCTGGAAAAGGTCTGACACACACAGTTTCCTTCCTGGCATCTCTAGAAGGAACCAGCCCTGGCAACATCTCCATCTCAGAGTTCTGGTTTCTAGAACTATCAGGGAATACATTTCTTTGTTTCCAACTCCCCAGTCTACACTCGTTTGTTACAACACCCCCAGGAAACTAATATAGCCAGTGAGAATCCTGCCTCCACATGAATATGACCTTGAACAAGTCTTTGAGATGCAGTGAAAAGAACTGAGCTGGAGGAAAGGGTCACAGGATCCAGACCTTTGCGGGTAATTGTAAAACCACTAGAGCACCTACGCTGCCTGTGGCCAGAGGATAGAGCTAAGACCCAGCACAAGTTTGGACCCTGGAGGAGAGAAAGTCTTTCTAAGTGTCAGAACAACTCAGACCTGGAAAGACGCCCAGCTTGAGTGATTGCAGAGGCCCTATCATAGGAGGTGTAGAAAGAGAGGCAAGGACCACCTGTATGGTGAATACTTGAAGAACACAAGGCTGGAGTCAGAAAGAGCTGTTCCTGCTGCTTACTGCTGGGGACATTTGACAAATGACTTAAAGTTTCTGAGCCTCTTATCTATAGTATCTATCTATCTTATCTATAGTATAGAGATAATGCAGCAGTGAGGGGTTGTTGTGTGGATGACGTGAGAATTACAATCATAAGAGCACTTACTAAGTGCCAGGCACTCTGCTAAGCACCTCCACTTGTGCTAACTCACTTAGAGATGCTGAGTGTAGTGACTGGTACCTAAGTGTTCCTTAAAGACACCTATCATGATTTTATTGTGGTGTCTTTAATGTCATGCAAGATCTCGGGGGCTTCCCAGGTGGCACTAGTGGTAAAGAAACCAGTTGCTAATGCAGGAGACTTAAGAGACGTGGGTCGAGAGCCCTGGGTTGAGAAGATCCCCTGGAGAAGGAAATGGCAACCCTCTCCAGTAATCTTGCCTAGAAAATCCCATGGATAGGGGACCCCTGTGGGCTACAGTCCATAGGGTTGCAAAGAGTCAGTCACGACTGAAGTCACTTTACACAGAGTGCTCTTGACCTGAAGGTGTCCTGTGAATTAAATTTTGTGAATCCCTACTCCCCGCTCCTCATCAGGTGCATGCACCTGTTGGGGAATATGTGCATTTATTCGCAGCGTGGATCCACAGGCTGTCTACTGAGTCTCAGAGGAAGCAGTGACCCAGTAAAGCACAGTATATCTGCAGCAGAGGGGATTGGCCTCTTGACCTAAGAGATCCTTTCCAGCCTAGAACTAAGTGAAATGGAGTCAAGGCTACTGCATTCAAATGAGTGTCCAGGACAAAATGAGCCTGGGCGTTCTGTCTGATGCAGGGACCCTGCTGCTCCCTGAAGAGCTTCCGCTTGGCTCACTGCTGCCTGTGAGCGATAGGCAAATTTTGGAGGGGGGAAAAGCAAGAGAAGAAAAAAAAGAAAATTTGCAATTTTGATGCATAGGGGCAATTGCTGCAGACAACCCGCAGTGCCTGCAACTGCCCACCACGTCCAGCGGCTCCACCTGAAGCCCAAGGAGCATCGCTTTCTGTTCTTATCTCTGAGATAATAAGTTGGAGAGAAGCTTCATATTTCAAATCAAAACTATTTTCCAACTAGAGAAAAGTGGAAACTTTTCAGGCAAATTTCATATGCAGTGACACAATTTCCTCCTGTTCCACTTCTTTTTTCACCTAATACATGATAAATATTCAAGATCTCCTTGAGGAAGCATGTACGGAGAGCTGGGTGAGGGGGTGATCATCGCCAGTGCTGGGTGGAGGCAGCCAAAGGGACGCATGAAAGTCCTTCTCCTTTGAGGCATGCCCGGTTCCAGCCTCAGCTCCACTGTCTATCCCAGGCGTCCCTAGGAGAGTCCTCAATCCCATAAGAATTGGTCTTGGCAGGGCTTGAGGCGATAATTGAAAATTATCTTAATGGCTGTCCCCAGAACTCTTCTCAGGCAAAAATTAAGTTCAATGGGAAAATGCCCCAAAGAGGTATTTGGTGTAGAAGGTGAGACCCAACATAGGTTTTATTAGGTGGTTTATTCCTTTGGAGTCTTTCTCTTTCCGTAATTAGAGGTCAGGGGAGAAGGATAAGGGGATACAAGAAAACACAGCCTCACCAAGGGGGGGGTCAGTGGGCCCCAGCAACACCGTAGAAGGTTGATGACGAAAGAGAGGTGGCTGTGTTTGGGAACAGACAGAGCATCTCTTATGCCAAGGGATAACATAGTTAGCTCTCTCCTGAGCACTAGACATATGCTCAGTCCTGAGCTAATGCTTTACCTGCAGTTCTACATGTAATCCTCATAGCATCACTAGGAGGTGGGAAATATTACTACTCCTGTTTTACAGACACAGAAACCAAAGTTCAGGGAACCTGACTACATTGCCTGAGATCAAGATGCTGCTAGCAAAGTAAAACATGAGATACGATTACACAGCCACGGAATGGGACCATTAAAAAGACTCGCCATACCAAATGGAGGTGCGGGTGTGGAGCCCTTGGCACTCTTGCACACTCTTGGTGAAAGTGTAAAATGGCACTACTGCTTTAGAAGACTGGCAGTTTCTAATAAATTGAAATGCACACTAACCCTATGAGCCACAATTCCACTCCTAGGTTTTTACCCAAGAGAAATGAACACATATGTCCACAAGTGGACAAGAATGTTCATAGCATCTTTCTTCATTAGAGTTCCAAACTAGAGAACTCCAGACGTCATCAACAGGTGAATGGATGAATACCTGGGGTGTGAACTACAGGGAAAGGTGCTCTGCAATAACAAGGAGCAGCATACAAATTACCACAAGGTGGATGAATGTGCTGAGCAAAAGGAGTCAGACACAGTGCAAATACTGCGAGATGACGGTTCCAGAAGGGGCAGGGATTGCTGGCAAGGGTGAACAAGGATGATGGAAATGCCCTGTATCGTGATGGTGGCGGTAGCTGTATGGGTATATACATTTGTCAAAACCCATCCAGCGAACACTTTACATGGGCTTATTTTATTGCATATATTTTATTTTATTGCATATTTAAATCTCAGTGGGCTTCCTTGGTGGCTTAGATGGCAAAGAATCTGCCTGCAGTGCAGGAGATTTGGGTTTTATCCCTGGGTCAGGAAGATCCCCTGGAGAGGGAATGGCTACCCACTTCAGTGTTCTTGCCTAGCGAATTCTGTGGACAGAGGGGCCAGGTGGGCTACAGTCTATGGGTTGCAAAGAATCAGACATGACTGAGCGACTAACACCACCACCAAGGCTGCTTTTAAAAAATCCAAAGTGCTCATTATGCCTATACAATCTGACCCCATGTTTCTCTCCTTCATCTCTCCCACGTCTCTACCCCTTATCCTGCTAAGAAAAGCCTTCTTGCTACTCTTCACGTCATTCAAGTGCATTCGCACCTTTGGGCCTTTGTCTTTGATGTCTCCACTGCCCACAATGCTCTTCCTGCAGATGTCCACATGACTCACTCCTTCGGATCTCTATTCACAAGCTACCTACCATCATGGCCGGTTCTGGACTCAGCACCACCACCCGACACACACACACGTTACATAATACCCACCCCCTAATCCACTGGCAGGGCTGATGCTGAGGCTGAAGGGCCAATACTTTGGCCACCTGATGCAGAGAGCTGACTCATTGGAAATGACCCTAATGCTGGGAAAGATTGAAAGCAAAAGGAGAAGGGGGTGGCAGAGGATGAGATGGTTGGATGGCATCACTGACTCAATGGAGGTGAATCTGAGCAAACTCCTGGAGATAGTGAAGGACAGGGGAGCCTGGTGTGCTGCAGTCCATGGGGTCACAAAGAGTCAGACACGACTGAGCAACTGAACAACAACATAATTCTCTAGGCCTTCAGCCTTTTTCTTTTCCATAGCACATATCACATCCTGATATATTACACTTTTGTTGGTTTACTCTCTGTCTCCCTAACTAGAATAAGCCCCTGTGACACCTGGGCCTCCATCATGATTGACATTTCTCAGAGGTCTAGAACAGTGCTTGGTGTATAGTAGACAATCATTCTTTATTGAATGAAAGAATTAGATCCTTCTAGCAAGATTTCCCCACTGTTCTTCCCCCCCAAAAGAGAGAACAAAATCTGTTAATATCAAAAAGTTCTCTCCCAGAGGTGTATCCACTCTACCAGGGAAGTCTTTTCTTGTGAAAATTAATAATAATAATAGACTATTTTACTTCTGAGTTTCATCAGTTGCCTTTGGGTATTTTCCCCAAAACTCAGTATTAACCAACCCCCACCCCAAGACTACTGACTGGATATTTGTCCTACATTTGTGTAACTAAAGAACCTCCATTATGGTTTATAATTATATTGGTTGGTTGTTGGCTTAGTTGCTAAGTCTTGTCCAACCCTTGCGACTCCATGAATTGTAGCCTCCCAGGCTCCTCTGTCCATGGGATTTCCCAGGCAAGAATACTGGAGTGAGTTGTCATTTCTTTCTCCAGGGGATCTTCCCAACCCAGGGATAGAACCCGGGTCTCCTGTATTGCAGGTAATCTCCTGCATTGCAGGCAGAGTCTTTACTGACTGAGGCACCAGGGAAGTCCTTTATTATTGAATATAGTACCTTGTGCTATATAGTAGGACTTTGTTATTTATCCATTGGATATCCTGTGATAAACCATAAAGGAAAAGAATATAAAAAATAATATATGTATAACTGAATCACTTTGCCAAACAGAAGAAAATTAATACAACATTTTAAATAAACTATACTTCAATTAAAAATGGAAATAAAACAGAAAAAAACAACTGCCAAAAAAGAATCATTTTTCCAAGGTGACTTCTTCTGTCTTTGACACCAGAGACTGGTAGAAACTTTTAAAACCTGAAGAATCTCTGTAAAGTATTTTTGTTCTCCCTCATTGATCACCCTACTTTATGAATATTTACTTATTTACATAATTGGGACTTTATGGCATGGGGACATATAATTCAGTACACTGCTTTTTCTCATTTAACATTAGAAAGTAAGTATTTTTCCATGTCATTAAAAATTCTTGGAAAATATAATTATCAAGATTAGGGAATGTTGTATTATATTTAGATGTGCATGCTGAGTCACCTCAGTCGTGTCCGACTCTTTGAGACCATGTGGACTGCAGCCCACCAGGCTCCTCTGTCCATGGGACTCTCCCGGCAAGAATACTGGAGTGGGTTACCACGTCCTCCAGGGGATTTTCCCGACCCAGGTATGGAACCCACATCTCTTACATTTACCTGCATTGGCAGGCAGGTTCTCTACCATTAGTGCCACCACTCTCTTTATTTAACCACTCTATTTATTTAACCACTCTCTTACTGTGGAATATTTAGGTTGTCTCCTTTTTCAAAAAAATTCAGTTATAAATAATGAATGTCATCATGTACAACTCTTGGCCTGAATTTCTGAGTATTTCCTAAAGACGAATCCTAGCCCCAAAAGGGATTTTTTTTAAGGGTTTTAATATAGTCCCAATTTGTATTTTAAGGTCTCAATACCTGGTCCCAACCTGTTTTCCAGAAAATAGATGCCAATTTAAATTACCTGCAATAGAATATAAGAATGCTGTGTTGCTTCATCCTTGCTGGCACTGGGCATTCTCATTTCTTAAATCCTCACTGATTTGGTAGGAAACAGTGCTATTTTGTCTTAATTTATATTTCTTTGATTACTGGTAAAGTGGAACATCTTTTCACATGTTTATTGACCATTTGTGTTTTAATCATCTGTGAATTGCTTATTTTCCCATTTTGTAACTGAAATGGTAGAATTAATGACTTGTCAGAGCTCTCTATAGATAATAGGCGTACTAACTTTTTAAGTTACACTTGTTGGAATCCTTTGCTTTTTAGTTTGTTTGCCTTTCTTTTATATTATATATTTATTTTTTTGGCCACACTGTACAGCTTGCACAATCTTAGTTCCTGGACCAGGGATTGAACCAGGGCCCCAGCGGTGGAAAATGCTAAGTCCTAACCACTGCACCACCAGGGAATTCCCCATTGCTTCTTGAAATATATAAACCTTTAACTCTCTTCACTGTTGCAGAGGTTGCTTTGTTTTAGAAGTCCTTCCCTGTCCCAGAATGGCTTAAAGCTCTGCTGAGCACCAGGAACATTGCAGAAACTATCTCCTGCCACCCTCACTTTGTTACTTTCTATCGTGAAAAGTTTTGAACATACACAGGAGAAGAGAAAATAAGTATATTGATTTTAGGACTTGCTTCAAGGTAACCTGGGGTGGTTGTCGTGTACGGATGTGAGAGCTGGACCATAAAGAAGGCTGAGCACCCAGGAACTGACACTTTCAAATTGTAGTGCTAGTAAAGATTCTTGGAGTCCCTTGGACGGCAAGGAGATCAAACCAATCAATTCTAAAGGAAATCAACCCTGAATATTCATTGGAAGAACTGATGCTGAAGCCCCAATACTCTGGCCACCTGATTTGAAGTGCTGACTCATTGGAAATTACCCTAATGCTGGGAAATACTGAAAGCAAAAGGAGAAGTGGGCAGATGAGACGGTTAGATAGCATCACCGACTTAACGCACATGAGTTTGAGCAAGCTCTGGGAGACAGTAGACGACACAAAGAGTTGGACACAGCTTAGTGACTGAACAACAGCAGTCTGGAGGGGGAGCATGGGGGGGATCACTGATCATTGGGAAGAGCCATGAGCTAATGACCACTGTCATTGAGATTCCTTCCACTTTTGTAAGAGGATATAACTTGGTTGACGCTTTAGCGGGCCAAAGGGCAGACATTTCTTGGCCCCTTCCCTGACAGGCACTGCCTTCTGAGTCTTCATCAACCCATTGATCCCTTGGAGGAAGGACTCATTAGCCCCATTTGACAGTTGAGGACATTGAGACTATTACTCCAGGTCATGTGAGTTGGAAGTGCAGAAACAGGATCTGAACTCAGATCATCCAGACCCAAGTTCTGTGTTTTTCCTACTGGGCTATCCTATGTCCTTGTAGGCAGGTAACTAAATTGACAAGAAGATGGACTTTTCTAATAGAGTCTGGCTTACTCCCAGGATCCTCCTAAGCGTACTTCCAGAGGAAGGGTTCAGATTGTAAATTAATCCAATTTTTAAAAAATAAATGCATGCAGCATGGTGACTATATTTAATAATATTATATATTTGAAAGTTGCCAACAGAATAGATCTTGAAAGTTCTCATCACTAGAATGGATAAGGGAAGTGAGGTGGAATGAGGGAACTCATGGAAGGCCTTGAAGGCCGGGAGTAGGGGTTGGGAGTTTCCTCTGAGACCATTGGAAGACCCTGCATGTTCCTCAGGGGAGTGTCATGATCTGAGCCCCTGTGGTCCAGGGGGTGCCAGCAGTTGGCACTTTCCTACAAGAATTTCCCAGCTTCCATGGGCAATGGAAGCTGCAGTATTTGTTCTTCCAAGCAGCATTGGCCTACAGCACACACAACAATCTAAATCCACCTGTGTGTCTGTGTGATAGTCACGCAGTCATGTCTGACTCTTTGCAACCCCATGAACTGTAGCCTACTAGACTCCTCTGTCCATGAAATTCTCCAGGCAAGAATACTGGAGTGGGTTGCCATGCCCTCTTCCAGGGGATCTTCCTGACTGGGGATCAAACCTGGGTCTCCTGCACTGCAGTCAAATTCTTCACCAAGTGAGCCGCCAGGGAAGCCCAAATCCACCTGAGTGACCCCCAGTGATAAGAGCACTGGGCACTGGGACTCCAGCTGGCGTGCCAGCTGCCCCTAAGCCATTGCCAGTGGTTCTCCACCAGGCGAAATTCTCTGAAGCATCACCACCACTTGACAACTCCTGAAGGGCTGTCCCTTACCTCAGCCCCAGGAGTCAGCCAGGCCAAGGGCATCCATCCTCAGTCACAAGGGAGGAAACAGACAGACCACAGAGGGATGACGCTTGAGGCCAGAGTCACAGAGGACTAAAGGACAACACCAGGAAGGGAACCCGAGGCTTCAGGCCACAAACCCTGTGTCCTCTGACCTCCTTCTCAGCTCCCATAGGAGAAACCACCCCAGGGAAGCTTACCCCACACTAGGCACTGTCCTAAGAGCCTCATACATATTAACATAAAAAACCCAAGATTATCCTCATTTTATAGATGAAGGCACTGACACTTGGAGACAGTAAATAACTTGCCCAAGGTCACTCGGAGCTAGAAGGTGGCAGGCCTAGGTCTGGACCAGACACTCTCCATCACTATGCTGTGCTGCATCTGACACTCATCTGTGGGAGACAGGGAGGGAGGGAGGGAAGAAGAGGAGGTGGAGGGGAGAGAGGGAGAGAGGAGAGGAGGGAGGGGAAATGGAGGGAGGGAGGGAAGGTTGGATGAACACACCCACAGCACACTACATGTTAGTGAATACCTCGTGCATAGGTGTGCACAGATGCACCAGATTGCATGTACGCAGGTGGGTGTGTGAGCGGATCTGCTTTGGCATGAGGTTACTGCTGAGTGCCTGCGTAGCTACTTTGTATGAACATAATCATACATGAGCCTCTAGCTGTGTCATTCTACGTGTCCTCGCATAAGCACAGGCATGCACATGGGCACTGATGTATCTACACGTGCCCATGCGTGAGGATGGGCTGGTCAGTGGAGCTGGGCCTCCCCACACCCACGTGTCAGGGGTATACTGGAATGCTTTCTCACTGTATATGTGTGACCTCGAGCATTTGACCTTGTGGATGGAAGTAGTTTTCAATGCGGGTGCACCAGCTCATTTACACACGTGTCTGTGGCTGTGCTGGTGCCCAGGCGTGCACAGGCCCTCAGGGTCTGTTCTTCTCAGTCCACCTCCAGTCAGGGTTCTACGTGGGAGACCTAGGGAGCCCCGGAATTAGCAGAGCTTCTCTGCAGACTCATGTCCTGCACCAGCATCCTCAGAAACTCGGCAGAAAAGCAGTTTGGGAAGTGGAAAAATGTGATGTTTGTTCCCCAAACCCTGAATGATTTCTCCCTTTGTTTTGGTGAGTTTGGAAGCTCCCTGCAGCAGCTTGGAGAGATGCTGTGTGCACCCCAGGGCAGCCTGCGTGTGATCCAGTGCCAAGGTCAGGGAAAGGTCACTTCCAGGTGAGCTTCTCAGAGATGCTACTCTGTGCAGGCTGGGGACTAAGGGCTGCCTCTATCGCTACCTTAGCCCTGGCCCTGCCCAGCCTGAAGCCAACCCTGCTGGCAGGTGCCAGGGAAAAGGGAGGGAGGAGCTGCAGAATATGGGCCCTGGGGAGAGGGGAGGAGGGCTTGGCCAGGGCTGGGAGGCCAGGGCCAGGGTGGGGGCGCTGAACTCTCCTGCTCTGTTTCCTGTATTTTTTTTAAATTTTTTATAGATAGTAATTTTATTTATTTATTTTTTGGCTGCGCCATGCAGCAGGTGAAATCTTCCTGATCAGGGATCAAGCGTGTGGCCCCTGCAGTGGAAACATGGAATCTCAACCACTGAACCACCAGAGGAGTCTCTCCTGCTCTGTTTCAGTGGGCCTTGGGTTTATAATTCCATATCTGTTCTGAGTATCTCCAAATAGGAAATCCAGGATCATGCTGTCTTCTGAAGAGGCAGCTGGTTAGACCGTATCCCAGAGGTTGTTCTGCCTCAGCTTACATAAATACAGGGATGGGCAACTCACTACCTTCTGAAGTCACTGGTTCCTGTTGGACAGCTGTTAAGAAGCAAGGACACTCAAGCATTTTGTGACCTGCTGTGTGATGTGTGCAGCACAAGGCCAGGTTTTGGGGTACAGAGATGTTTGGGATGAGACCTGCACACTCCTGGACTCACAGCACAGCAGGGGAGAGGTCTGGCCCTGTTTGCTCCCTCTTGCCCTCCTCCTCCGTCTCAGCAGCTGCTGAGCCTCACAGATCCCTCTCCCCAAGGACGGCCCTGCAGAAGGGGCATACCCTCTTTCCTCTAACGAAATACCTGTGTTTAATTTACAGCTTCTCAAAAGCTGGGACATAGAGTTTGTCTCCACTTCCCTCACTGCATCCCTGCCCTCCCTCTTGTCTGCTCTCCATCCCTCTGCTTCTCAAGAGACCCCTGTAGGCAGAGGTATTCATCCCCACAGGTTTGGCAAGGTTTTGGAATGCAGGCAGTTCTTAGGCTCCAGAGGCCAGATGCTGAGAAAAGAAGAAAGAAAGGTTCCCTAGACACTTTCTCCACGTCAGGCAAGGCCCCTGGGGCAGGCTAGCCCTCTCAGATTCAGGAAAGCCCTGGACTCTCCTCCAAAGACAAGACTTGAAGTCCCTGTTGCTACCTGTGTGAAGGCCAGTTTACAACAACAAGGCTAAGGCTCTGGCTAAAAGGATGATGGTGGGAGATAGAAAATGCAGAAGGTTCAGAGGGAGAGAGAAAAACCAACAAAATAAGGACAGAAAAAAATGTGCACAGAATAGACAGAGAGAGATACAGAAGAAGAGGGAGAATCACAGAAACAAGAGCCTCCAGGAGACAAAGATGAGAGGCACAGAGGTTGGAACAGATGAAGATGATCCTAGAGACAGGGAGAGAGCTCATGGATTGAGGGATTAGCTACAGAAGCAGGAAGAGGCACCCAAGACCCAGAAAGCCAAGGAGACAGACAGGCATGATCATGAAACACCTATACCTCCCTACTGCTCTCCTGCCTAATTAAAAGAGAGAGAGAGAGATTTGATTTGAGGTCACTTGCAGTAAAGATGGGGCTTCCTATGTGGTGCTAGTGGTAAAAAAAAAAAAAAAAACAAAACACCTGCCATGGCATGAGACATACGAGACACAGGTTCAGCTCTTGGATGGAGAAGATCCCCTGGAGAAGGGCATGGCAACCCACTCCAGTATTCTTGCCTGGAGAATCCCCATGAACAGAGGAGCCTGGTGGGCTACAGTCCATAGGGTCACAAACAGTTTGACACAACTGAAGCAACTCAGCATGCACCCATACAGTAAAGATCCATGTGCAACAAATGGTGAGCATAGAAAAAAAACTCAAAAGCAAACTATTATGGAAGAAAGAAAAGAAAAAGTAATGATACCAAAGACCTAGGTGTATAAGTTGTTGGTTGAATGTTCTGCAATAAACCACTCAATTAAATGCCCTTGTGAACCTACCTCCTCTTGATTATGGGCTGGCCCCAAGATCTATCTGAACCAGTGGAATGTGGTTGAAGTGCAAATTCAGAACCTAGGCCTTAAGAAGTCCTGGCAGCTTCTGTATTGGGGCACTCAGGAGGATGCCTGTCACCCAGTGAGATGTCTGACTACACTGCGGCCAGCTTGCTACAGTGACGATGCCCCAGCTGACCACGTGGAGGACAGAAGCACTCAGACCAGAGTCAGAACCAAGGATTGTGAGCAAACAGTTGTGTGTTAAGTAATTACATTTTAGAGTGGTCTGTCATACAGCAATGATAACTGAAATACTGGATTAATACAGTGCCACTAAGTCAGTCCAGTGGGTTCCATCCTTCTCTGGCTGATGGATGATGTAAGAGACTTAGAGTATCTCTTTCCTCTGAAGAATCACACACAAAGCTCCCTGATGGTAAAATCAGCAAACTCGAAAGAATATAATCACACGCACTCACTTGCTGGAGGATGGAGCTGATGAGGATGCTACTGAGCGCTGATTGGTTGATGGGAGATACAGAATGTCAGAGCCACATTTTTGTGATCACTTCAGTTCAGTTCAGTCGCTCGGTCATGCCATTTATCCCATTTTAGAGATGAGAAGACTGAGGCTCAGTAATGTGAAATGTGAAATGACTGCTTGAAATGTTATAGCCAGCACTCGTTAGTGCCAGGATTTGAGGCCAGACCCCACATTTGGGCTGTTAGCGTTCAACTACATGAAGGAGAATAAACAAATCTGCACCCAGGAGCTCTGAATTCAGAGCCAACTTCTGCTTCTCAAAAACTCAGAAGCCTAAAGGCTCACCAGACCCTCTTGTCCAGGGCAGAGAGGAAGGATGGGCCGTCCTCTCATCTCCCCTCAGGGTGGGCTGACTCCTTGGTGGGGTCCTTTTTCTGGACCAGACCCCTGGGGTGGATGAACACCCAGGTGAGCCTCCACACCAGGGCCTGCCTCCATCCTGGCCCCCAAGCCATTTGTCAAGCACACCAGCAACCCCACGCCTGCTGGCTTCTCTGCAAGTCCCGGAGGAATCGCTTGATTCTGAAATTGGTTCCAGGAATGCTTTTCTTCCCATTATTCTACTGCCTTCCCTGACACCCCCTCCCCTCCCCCAGCACTTTTTTTTATACTAAACTTTCTCTGAATTCACCTGATTTTTCCCATCTCCTTTACATTCTTTATGGCAATGGAGAAATAATCACCGCTTCTCCGGCAGGGTGATGGGAGTGTGCAGTATTAACTGTAAATCAGGCAGAAATTGGTGGAAGGGGAAGGGTTTGATGAGGTGCAGAGACATTATATCATTTTAAAGCGCTTTTCTGGTCTCCAATAATCCCCATGTAAATGAAAAGGAGGCTACGTGCGCTCTCGGAGGCTGCCTTGAGGAGCGCGGAGAAAATGCTCCTGGCAGGACATGGGGTGGAGCGAGGCCGGCTGGGGCCTGACAGAGCAGGGAGGCAGACCTGCCTGGGGCCGGGCCCCCAACCCCTCCAAGCCGAGCTGGGCACACCCCTCAGACCTGAATAATCCTGGCAGTGCCATGACTTCTTGGAAGATGAGTATGAGAGGCTACAGAGCCGGGAGGATGGTGCTGTACGGACAGGCGGCAGGCCTGAGTGAAACCCTCCACTTCCTGTAGCAAAGTGGACTCAGCCAGGAGTGGTACTGCCTTTCAGGGGCATCTGGAATGTATGAGGACTTTGGAGATTTTGTCTGTTGTTGCCACGACTAGGAGGGACCAGAGAACCGGGTAGAAGCCAACGGCGCCAGCATCCTATAATGCACGGAACCCTCCCAGACAATGAAGAAAGGCTGCTTCCAAAATGCCAGTAGCTCCCGCCCAGCCATGCAGTTAGCCCTCGTATAAAGAGCAGGATTTTCCTGAAAAATGACTATCAAGACGCATCCCCGCAGAGACCATCTCACCAGGGGAAAGTCCATGACCTCCTGGGTTCCTTTTAATGTAGGTCAATCAGTCTGGCTTTACTGACCGCTGGCTTAAGTGAATTCAACTGCCTTGTTTCATCCCATCTAAGATGTCACTGATCATAAAGGGAACCATTTCTTCCTACATTCATGAGAAAGGAAAAACACTGTGACCCAATGCTTTCTTACCGCTTAGATTTTTTACTTTCCTACTATTGAAAGTGTTACTTAATACTTACTATATATAATAAGAAATATTAATATAGAGAGATATAAAATATATATCAAGGAATATTATAAGTGCCAAGAATATTATAGGTGCCGTGAGTGTTCTGGTATTCCTAACGTTTCTACTCAAAGTCCAACTCTCTAGCTCATGTTTTGACTCTGAGTCGTCAACATCCATGTTTTCCCATCCAAGGTCACCCTCTGAGACATTAAGAGTGTGTGCAATTTCTTCAAAGAGCATTCCACTAGAATCTCTGGGATTTTCTTTGAACTTCTGAGCTGTTGACCCATTTTGCATTTGTAATACTGGCTCTTTCTTGACCTTCTCAGAAGGTGTCAATGGAAGGTTTTCAGCCAATAAACAACACAGTTCCTTCCTCAAATGGTCTCAGACCATGTTGTCAACTGGCCCACCTAGGGACTGGCTACTGGGGTCCAGTCGGGCCTCCTGCACGTGCTGAGTGAGTGACGGCTATCTCACCACCAGTGCCCAAAGATGGGTCCCGATTATAGAGATGCTAAAATGGGAAGAAGTGGAAGTCTTAGATGCTATCTATGAAAGGTACAATATTAGAAAGTCAATTGGCCTGTATGAATGGATACATGCCCAGAGCTAGCATCTGTAGATGCGCCCCAGCGAAGCTGCCTCAGAGACGAGCCTGGGATGCCTGCTCAGGCTGGTGTGTGTAGATGTGCCTGTGTTGCCGGGCTGGCAGATTCAGCAAATAAAAGTGTATAGGACACTCAGTTAAATTTGAATTTCAGATCAAAAGCAAATAATATTCAGTGTAAGTCCCAAATATTTCATGGGAACATTCCTATACTAAACAAATGGGGGTGGGGAGTTATCTGAGATGTATCCTGTATTTTATCTCAAGCCCTACTACGGTGTTTCATGCAAAGCCAATCAGTACAGGGCTTCGGGTCCCACAGGACTCTGGCCGTCCCACTGGCTCTCTCTTTGGGCATATGAGCTCAGGGCACGGGTGATGCAAGGAGCAGATGGTCTCACCTAAACCCTCTTGGCACGTTTATAACAGCCTAGAATCAGCCTCAGGTTGGCTCATTTGTTGCTCTTACTGCACTTGGTCACTGACGAGGTTGGGATAACAGGGAGGAGATGGGCCAGGCCCAAGGACCTGGGGGTCACAGTCCAGTGCAAAGACAGACCTTGACTACCTGAGATCTGGCTTCAACAGAGATAGCCGGCGCAAGGTGATAACTGACTAGCGGGGCTTGGGGAGATTTCTCAGACCGGGATGTAATTTGGACAAACAGAGAAGTGGAAAGACGTTTCCAGGCAAGGGCATGATTTGTGCAAAGCACTATAAACATGAAGATGCCCATGATCTCTAGGCAGAGGGAAATCTGGTGTGCCTGGACTAGGAGGTAACTTGGGAGGAAATGTGGAGGGAACTGGGGTGGCCTCCTGGCTTTGTAATTTCATATCTAAGTGACCTTGGACAGTTGGGTACTGCTCTGGGCCTCGGGTTTCCTAAACATCAACAGACAAGTACTTAGCCTCAGAATTCCTTGGGCACCAAACAGTGCATTTGAAAACCACTTCTGAGGGCATGAGGATTCATGAGGCATTTCAGACATGAGATGCTCATGATTGGATCTGTTTTAATAATCATCATAATACTAGAACCCACTCCAGTATTCTTGCCTGGAGAATTCCATGGACAGAGGAGCCTGGTGGAATGCAGTCCATGGGGTTACGAAGAGTCAGACGTGACTGAGCAACTAACACTTTAACATGTATTAAGTATTCCATCAGTGAAGTGAAGTCGCTCAGTCGTGCCTGACTCTTTGTGACCCCACGGACTGTAGCCTACCAGGCTCCTCTGTCCATGGGATTTTCCAGGCAATAGTACTGGGGTGGATTGCCATTTCCTTCTCCAGGGGATCTCCCCTGGAGAACACAACTGAGCGACTTCGCTTCACTGATGGAATACTTAATATATGTTAAAGTGTTAGTTGCTCAGTCACGTCTGACTCTTCATAACCCCATGGACTGCATTCCACCAGGCTCCTCTGTCCATGGAATTCTCCAGGCAAGAATACTGGAGTGGGTTGCCATTCCCTTCTCCAGGGGATCTTCCCAAGCCAGGAAATGAACTCAGTTCTCCTGCACTGCAGGTAGATTCTTTACTGTCTGAGCCGTGTGGGAAGTCCTCCTACATGCTAGGCGCTCTGCTATTATTAAAAATGGTAACAGAAGCAAATGGATAGGTTCCACATGCCGTAATAACATGGCATTCGGTGCCAGATGCGGTGACCTGCAAGCACTTACTTGCATTATCTCAACCGGTCTCCACAACATCCCTCCACATCTGGTTTTTATTATCGCCGTTGCTCGGAGAATGAAACCGACAAGAACCACAGTGGCCAGACTTGCCCAAACATTGGTGGTAGAGCCAGAACGGAAGCCCAGACTGCTGACATGTAGCCCCCGTTGCCATCTCTTCCCCAAGTAACTGAAACTCTTGAAAAGCTTCCGAGGTTCCCTTCTAAAGCATATTCTGCAGCCTTCCCTGGGAGAAGGCAGAAGCCTGGTCTCCTCAAGCACACAGAGACACTAGCATCAAAATTCCATTGTGCGTCATAATTTCTGTGCATGTTTTAAATGACAAATCAGGCTGTAATTAGAAAGCCCCTAACCCAAATTCAAGCCATATACAGACAGGTTATGTTCGACATCTACACAGGGGTCGGCTCAACTCAGGGAATCAAGTCGCTGAACTGGAGGTCCCCAGGGGATGCAGGCTAAGGGACGAGAGGCAGGCGCCTGATTTCTCTGCCAAGTGCCTGCAATTACAGCAATTCCCTCAGTGCCGCAGACTCCCAGGAAAGAGTCATCTGTCGTCCCGTTAAACTGATTAGGAATCACTTTCTCTGTTTCAGCATCATCCCTGAACCTCAGCAGCGAGTACATTTCCAGATCAACATGGACCTTAACTCTTCTGGAATCGTCCCAGATGCTCTTGGCAGTCCTGGGGAGCTTGTCTCTGCCCTCTTTCCCTCTGAGCAGGTTTGTTCATGGCGTTGTACCTGGATAACAGTAGTATCTCCTAATTTCAGGTCTCACCTGAGGGATGTTCTGAGAAAAATAGTTCAAGACGTTCAGGTTGCGAGGTCCCTCTGAAGCTTGGGTCGGCCTGGGTGGTGGAAGGAGGCAGCCCCTGGGGTATCCATGATTGGTCGCCACTAGACAGTACATCCTGCTGCCCCTGGCTTTGATGGTGTGAGGGGTCTTCTATCACACCCAGCTCCTGGACCCCTGCACGATCCTCATCCTTGGCCCTTTCCTGGTTGTTTCTCACTCTCATTGGTATATTCATCAGTTCTTTGTCACAAGGCAACCTCAGAATCGCATTGGTTTACCACAACACACATTTGTTTTCAAATGCATGTGTCTACAGGGCAAACTAGGTGGGTCTGCTCTAGAGTGAGTTCACATGGACCAGGCTGGGACCAGGCTGAGCCCAGGCTTGGGGTTGGGTTCTAGTCTTCTGGGGCCCAAGCTGAAGGGACGCCAGCCGCTCAGAGTATGCTCTTTTCATAGCAGATCACAGGGACACAAGAAGACTGAGAAGAAACAGGGCTGCGTCCTAGGTCTCGGCTCCAAACTGGAATCCAACCACTACTGTCCATATTCCAATGGCCAAAGCAAGTCCTCTGGCCAAGTTCCCTGACCACCAGTGGGACAGAGAACTGTACTTCCCACTGTGATCGCGGAAACTGCAAAGTCACATGGCAAAGGGTGAGGATGTGTCATTCTAACCCGGGGAGAGACTAAGGAATTGGAACAACAAAGACAGCATCACTTGAGTTCCTTCTGGGACATCCATTCTTACATTTGCCACAGAGTATCCGGGCACACCTGGGATGAACAGTGAGCCTGACACCAGGGCTGTGACTCTGCGCACATCTGGAGCTGCCATGGGAATTGGGAATGCGGCTGAGATTTTTTTTTTTTCCCAGAGAGCACATGTGACCCCAACTGCGACCCAGTGACCTGTGACCTTCCTGGAATCAGTGAAACAACAGAACAACTTGAGCATCTGGATTTGCAGGACCAGTACCTGTATCCCAGGTATCTTGACTTGTCCAGGAGAACCTGGTCTTCTGGGGGCAGGTTTAGACCCTCGTCTTTCAGAGCCAGGAGACTCATTGGACTCCAGAAGGACTCAGATGGCTCAGCGTCCCAAGCTGCCCACAGCCCACCTCACAGTGGGTCCTAGTCCAAAAACTCCACACTAGGCTGGGAAGGGAGACTTCAGGGCCTCTCCTTGGATCCTGTTTGTGTGCAGATGGGGAAACTGAGGCCCAAGGAAGGAAAAGCACCACTGCAGGTCAGTGGCAGGTTCCCGGTCTCCCACCTCAGTGCTTTCCCAACACCCCAGTGAACCCAATGGCCCCAGGGTCTCTCAGTTCCCCCTTCCTCACTTTATCCTCTACTGACCTTGACTCTGTCCTGACTTGGACGCTTCGAGAATCCTGGCAGAACCTGCTGGGCCAGGCGATCTGTTTCTACTTGGGAGGAATGTTATCTTCTCAGGGAGGACGAGTTGGTGATGGAACGAGGGACAGGAGTTCGGCCCAGAAAGCCTGGGCCTGTACGGGGGCTGATGGAGAGGCGTCTGGGTCTCCGCATCCAATTAGCATCCTCTGTGCTTGGAGCTGCTAGCTGAGATGGCTGCTGAGCAGCTAGAAGGGAGCAGGCTGGCCAGTCAGCTGGTGAATGAGCACTAATTGGGTGTCAGGCACTCCAAGGCCCACCGGCTCCCCTCAGCTCCCCACCAAACTCCTGGAGACCACCGCAGAGAGCCGAGGGGCAGAAGGCAGCTAATTGGTCTGGCCTGCCCAGCAATCCCTCTCTCCACATTCTGACGCCCTGTCACTCAGCTGCCTTTGTCTTCCATTTCAAGGGCTTGGAGAAAATTGCCCACATCTGCTGAGAAGTTTCCTGTAAACCCCGGGGTGGGAGGGGAGCTTATTTTAAAAGAGGCTTTGAGCAGGGACACGCTGGCGTGCTTCCCATAAGTGGCCCCGGTTGTCCTGACTGTGGAGAGCTGTGGGGACAGCCCTCCTACTCATTCCTTCACACTCCTGCTCATCCATATTTTTAGACAAGAGTTTCCAAGTCACCCGAAAGCTAGTGAGACACTTCTTGTTGCCTTTTGCCTGGCAGCACCACTGTTCATTTAGTGGGGGAAAGAAAAACTATTAATAATACTTTCCTTCCACCCTTTAACTAGAAGAAACCGAGCTTGTGCGGATTTGAACAAGCATGTGGGCACGCACGCATGACTGCTCCGTGACCCTTGTTTCAAGTACGCATGACACACAGAATGTTGAACCTGGAGACATGGGGAAGGAAGGCTAGAATTCCTTTAACAGCTGTGGCTGAGACGATTGTTTGAGATACAAATCTATCCAATCTGTGGCTCTGCTCTCCTGTATTTTCCCAGCTCACTTCCACTCCAAGCAAGTAGTCCGCACAGTGCTCATTGCCTCAGGGGAGAGATACAGCCAGGCAAAAACACAAATCGCCTGCAAATCTCTCTGGCCTTTGTGGAGCACAGGGAAGGGCACTCCTCTAGCCTGGACAGATGTCCTGGATAGAAGTAGGAGGAGAGCTGGGCTTTATCCCACCTCAGAGGACCAGACGGAAACCCCTGTATGCTCCCCAACCAGGGCATGGAGGAGAGACAGGCAGGAGAAAGGAACACCTGTTATCATCAGCCCCTCCAGGAGGGTCGCCCAGGCAGATGGAACTCTGAACAGCCCATTAATCATTCCCCCATGTCAAGCAGAAGCTGCAGAAACCCACTGGACTATACAGGACACCATAGAAGGGTGCTGTAGGGACCAATGACCAAAGCAAGAGGCCTAGTCCTTCCCCTTCCCTCCCAGTGCTTAGGCTGTGCCTAAGAGCCCAGGCAACTCTTTCCTGCAAAAGGGAATCCCAAAGGAAGGCTGAAGTTGATTTCTGTCCCCTTAAGTTTTAGGAAATAAGGGTTCAAACTCAAAAACTCAATTTAATAATAGAAAAAAAAACCTTTAAGGTGATATGCCTTACACACATAAATGGCTAGACATGCCATCTGTGACCTTAGGCTTTTTAGTTTCTTAAAATATTTTATTTATTCATTTTTGGCTGTGCTGGGTCTTCACTGCTGCTCGTGGGCTTTCTCTAGTTGTGGCGAGCAGAGGGTACTCTCCAGCTGGGGTGCACGAACTTCTCTAGTTGCGGAGCACAGGCTCAGAATTGTGGGGCTCGGGCTGAGCTGCCCTGTGGCATGTGAGATCTTAGTTCCTAGACCAGGGATTGAACCGGTGTCTCCTGCACTGGAAGGCAGACTCCCAACCACTGGGCCATCAGGGATGTCCCAAGCTTTTTCATATCACCTTCTCAGAGGCCTGCCTTTGCCACCCTATCTAAAATAGCCTTCATCCGCCATTCAGTATCTATCCTCTTAGCCTGCCCTTTCTTGCTGGCGTTCATCATTGTCTGATATTGCATTAGATATCCAGCTGTTTGTTTAGTCATATCCTTACTCATTAGGGCAGGAAGTTGTCTGTTTTGTTCACTGTTGCACCTGTAATATCTGGAAGGGGGCCTGGCACACCTGTCTCAATAATCATGTGGAATAAATGAGTACATTGTGTGCTCGATGGTGACACCTGCTGGTAAATAGGGTATTGCAACCCAACTCTACAAAACCTTATCATTCCTTAAACCAAAGGAGGGGGGATGCTTTTCCAGGTCCTGTCAGTGATACGATTGGGAACTGAGGGCAAGCAGGGGCTTAAAATAACACAAATTTATTCTCTCAAGCTGTGGATGCTCAGTTCAGTTCAGTTCAGTCGCTCAGTTGTGTCCAACTCTTTGCGACCCCATGAACCGCAGCACGCCAGGCCTCCCTGTCCATCACCAACTCCTGGAGTCCACCCAAACCCGTGTCCATTGAGTCGGTGATGCCATCCAACCACCTCATCCTCTGTCATCCCCTTCTCCTCGTGCCCTCAATCATCCCCAGCATCAGGGTCTTTTCAAATGAGTCAGCTCTTCACGTCAGGTGGCCAAAGTTCAGCTTCAACATCAGTCCTTCCAATGAACACCCAGGACTGATCTCCTCTAGGATGGACTGGCTGGATCTCCTTGCAGTCCAAGGGACTCTCAAGAGTCTTCTCCAACACCACAGTTCAAAAGCATCAATTCTTCGGCACTCAGCTAGTTGTGGAGGCTAGAAGCTTGAAATTAAGGTGTCAACAGGGCCACACTCTGTGAAGGAGTGTGGAGATTCTAGCGGAGAATCTTTCCTTGCCTCTTCCAGCTTCTGGCGGCTCCAGGCATTCCTTGGCTTGTGGCTACATCACCTCAGTCTCTGCTTCCATCCTTCCATGGCCTTCCTCGGTGTGTACTCTCCAGTTCCACCTGTGTCTTCTCTCCTTAAAAAGACACTTATTGCTTTTAGGGCCCACTGGATAATTAGGATGATCTCATCTTGAAAGCCTTAATTTAATTGCATCTGTAAGATTCTTTATTCAAATAGGGTCACATTCACAGGTTCTGGGTGACATGTATTTTGGGGGCTACCATTCAACCCACAACAAGTACACAGGAGAAATTTTTCTGGACCTAAGATTCAGACTTAAGAGGCAGCCTGGAGGCGGGGGTAGAAGAGGGGTAGGAGTGGAGCAGAGGTCTAGTGAAGAAAAAGGGAATTCTCATTGTATTTAGGGCCCACCTGGATAAGCAGGATGATCTCATCTTGAAAGCCTTAGATGGGGCTGAGGTGGGGCCTTTGACCCTCAGAGTGTAGCCACCGAGGCTCACATTCTGCAGGGCAATCACCTGTCTTCAATTTCATTCTCCTATTCTCCCTCTTATTTTTTCAATTCCCTCCCTTCAATTTTTTATTGAGCTTAAGCAGGGGACAGTTGCAAGAGAAGTGTGAAGCCACCCCAAAGGAGCTTAAAGACTAGAGTAAGGAGACAGAACAAGCTTATCTTGACCTTCTCCTCCTCTGAGGACTTTGAGGCTTGCAAAGCACTGTCCCAGTTACTTCTTTGTTGGCTCTCCCTACGCCTGTCCTGGCAGCCAGAACAGTCATGCACAAGCCCCATTTCATAGATGATGGAAGTTGAGCTCCTTGAAGAAAATGATTTCTCCAAAGCCCGTCCATCCCCTGCAAGGAATCCTGGCAGAAACAGGACATGCACCCAGATCGTCTCTGATCCTAGACCTTCCAGGGTTTGAGCTTAGTGGTCTCCCACTGGAGAGATGAGACACACAGCTATGAAACAAGCAGAAGACCACAGCAGAGCATCAGAATCTGCAGAACTCTGGGACCCAGGGACAGAAGGGCTAACACTATACTCTATAAAGATTCTCATTATTATTACTTCCCCATGAATGATATCACTTTATGGCTGAAAATTAAAGTGGGAGCCAGGAATTAGATGAGTTTCTCCTGCTGGGGCCAGAAAGCCAGGTCCTTCCCATCTGGGCATCCACACCCTGGTCTGTGTAAGAGGAAACCACTGACAGCACCCCTGGGAATGTTTGCCCCAATTCATTATCAAACCACATGCAATTATCAAACTGTGCTCCCTCCAGCTGACCTTTAGCTGGGGAACAGTTATATTTAGAGAAAACCAGCCCGTTGTAATTACCCCCACTCAGATGACTTAAAGGTCGGCTGCAGATGTGACAGTTTGAGCCGTGGGAAGGGCTGTTTCCAGGATCCCTGGATAATTATTCAGACAATAATTAGCAAATGTTTTCTGCATATGAATCCATCCCTGTTGTTCATCCCCAGAGACTCACCAGGCCAAAGTTGGCTCCTATGGATGTAATAACAACAGTCCTCTTGTACACATCCCTTTACAGTGTACAGAGAACTTCCTGTCTCACCTCATTTACTCCTTACATCAGCCTTATATGAAATACGCACTCCTGCTTTACAGATGAGGAAACTGAGGCGCAGAGGTTAAACGGATTTGCCCAGAGTCACACAGATGAACAGATTTAAACACAGGTCTTCTGACTCGGTCTTTCCTAAGAAAAATCTCTCATTCGACAGATATTCATTGAATGCCTACTTTGCCTTTGGCCTTGTAGTGGGCTGCAGATAGGAAAGGAAGACCGCGACTTTGTCCCTCGTGTTTGAAACTCAGGATGCTGGAGGGCATGGGGCACATATGAGCCACTGGAAGCTTAGAGGTAACAGCATCTCTGTTGAGCATTCACAAAGCTCCCTGCAGGAAGAACTGTGGACATCCGAAATTATGAGTCAATCCATCTCAATGAGAATGAAGGGGGGTTTTGGTGTAAATCAACAAAAGACAATAGATGAAGCCTCCAGTTTGGGAGGGAGAAAAAGCATGAAAGTGAAGTCAACTGATACCATCAACTAGCTCATTTGAAGAAACAAAGTAATGAAATGACACATGTCGCACGGTCACAGTGTGAAGAAGAATTCTGGATGTGAATGGATTTCCTCCGAGCATGACTTTCTTGGTTTTAAAGGATGCTCCTGGAGCCCAGGTCTTCCGAAAAAACCTGTGGAAGAACAGTTTGGCCAGGGAGGGGCTTTAAGTTCCACTTTCCCTGCACCCAGAGAAACTCCAATTATATCCATTGTACGTTTTCAGTTTCTATTAAATAAAGGAGTCCATGGTTTTAAAACATATTAAAATTAATAGTTTATACCCTTAAACCTAGGCATGGATATAAAGATATTCATAAAGTACTATGGGTATCAACTTCACATATTTATTTAAAGAAAAGATAGTTATCAATAGTGTATCTCAATTAAACTCATCTCAACTGATCAATCATCATTCTAAAAAGATCAAATAATGATATAAAATAACACTGATAATGTTGATCATTAACATCTGTTTAGAGTTTACTGCATGTCTAAGTACTTCACAGGCATTAACTCACTTGCTTGTCCCCCCAACCCTGTGAAGTAGGTACAATGTGTCCTAAGATCATTCCCATTTTACAGGTAAAGTCACTGAGGCACAGAGTCCACAGGAGGTGATTCACATGGGGTCAGGCAGCTTTGGTGAGCAACAGTAACTAACTTCCCAAAGATGGGTTGGTGGGTCTGCCAAGAAACAGCAGCTGATGTGAAAGAGGCAGAGGAATTCTGGTTGACTTCCTGCTCCATCTCAGTTGGCAAGGGGATGAGGGCCACCAGATGGATTGGAATCTGGACAGCTGCCCTATCTGACTTTGACCCACTGATGACGTGAGCCTGAGAATGATGGGCTTCAAAGATCAGCTCGAGTGCCTGCTGAGTTCCCTTCCAGTTCAGACGTTATGTCATTTCCCTGATGTGCATATGAAGATAGGGGCTCCTTTTGTACAACGTAGGCTCTGGGGTAGAGCTCACAAGGGCATACAAAGATGGGTGAAGGGTAGAAATAGTAGCTTCATGATATCACCAATTAAACCACCAGTGGAGAGAAATGCAAACATGAGTTTGAGATTTGCTCATGCCAGGCTGGAGGATGGCAGGGGTGGAGACAGAGAAGAAATATGGGCAGTCTTCACAAACTTCTGGGATAAACTCCATCATAGAGATAGTATTTAAATCTCCAGGGAAGATACTTACCCGATCCTTCAGAAGCATTCATTTCTTTACAAGTAGTATTTATTTTTCCATTTATTATATCCAATTTTCTGGATTCTGTTCAGGAATGTAAATCCCCCAAGGCCTGCCCTGGCTGCAGCCCTTCTGTCAGCTGATGTTTTCTCAGTAGCATCCCAGGATCAGATCCTAGGTGAGGCTCTTGGGGACCCAGTGGGGAAAGAACGACTTGGAACTCACAGTCTATATCTTCACTGTACCTCTAGGTATTTAAATTTGAATTAATGAAAAGTAATTAAAATTTGAAATCTGGTTCCTCAGTCACAGAGGCCGCATTTCCAGGCGTGAACATGCGGAAAGCAGGGCGTCCTGCGAGACACAGGGCAGGCACAGAACACTCCCCCCATCGCAGAAGCTTCTATTGGCAGCACTGGGAGAGGAAGCAATGCCATGTGGAGTGGGAGGTCAGCTTGCTTTCATTGCTAGCTATTCTGTGCAGTAATGATTGCCTGTCCTTCTAAATAGTCAGTACTTTCGGGGTTTAGACCACTTTACTCTGTCTCAGCTCAGATTGAATGAATGAATGAATGAGGTACGGTAGTTCTCAGATACATTTGGACACCAGGAACAAGAGGATCTGGGGAGGGGATATAATGTGTGGTCACAACCAGACAGCAGTGTGCAGCGCACCCGCTCATCTGAGCACACGCATGTACATGGGGACTCACACGCGCACATTTGCACACTCCTGCATAAATTTGCTCATTTGGGAACATAAACATAGACAAACACACAAACACTGGCATGCACAATCATTCACACACACATTCAGATTTGCACACTCTTAGGCACACATGACTTTACACGCAGTCAAATCCAACTCTGGCAGATCCACTCTCTCTCTCTCACACACACACACACACACACACACAGAGTGTTGTACACAAACACATCCTGCATTACTTCTAGGTTGTCACACATGATTGAGTTGGCTATGGTTAAGTTCTGTAGCTTTTTGCTATCCTGATATAATACAGAAACAGATGGGCCAATTTTTCTTGCATTTTCCAGATTCAAGATAAATGCTTGGGAGCTCCGCAGTAACCCTGTCCTTGGGCTCCATCCATTCATCCACCGTTCAGCAAACATTGATTGAGGGCCTAGAAATTGACAGAATCACAGGGGAGGTTGCTAGCTAAACCACAGAAATTCCACTGTGAGTATCACACTCAGCCGAAGGAGGATGAGGGCGTCATCTGACAGAATGCAGGGTGCCCAGTCCCTACCCTGGGACCAAAAATGCAAACAGTGGTCCCATCAGTTCCCCACGTGTCCCTGCCAAGGATGCCAAGCTGTTGTTGAATTGGGGATTAAGTCTGTAGATGGTGTGGACTCAAGGAAAGAAGAGGTAGAGAAATCTGCCAGCTTTAGTCAAACTCGCTCCTTGCCTTGGCCTGCACCTTCGAGCTCACATACCCAGCACTTGCCATCAGCACACATTTTGCCTTCTTCAAAAGCTGTGCTTTATTTCACAGCCCCGATTCCCAATCTCCAGCTGTTGTCTAAATTGTCTTAGTCACAGCAAAACTCCCCCCAAAGAACAGTCGACCCTCACCTCCTTCTCTTCCCGGTGCTCACTGATTCTTGAACCCACGATAACACGACTTCTGACTCTTTACCTCCACGAAACTGCTCTCCCCCAAACTGTCAGTGGCTGCCACCTTATCAAGTCTGATAGTCACCTTTTCGTTCCTCATCTTATCAGACACTGTGCCCCACTTGATATGGCTGGCCAATTTCCTGGGCATCCTTGCAGTTAAGCTCTGCCATGTGCCTGGCACCACAGTGGACAGAGAGACACGTGAGTCTCAGGTCCTACTGTCTGGGGACTCAGGGTTTGGTGGGGAGGCTCTGCTATGATGCTTTATGATGCCATAAGCATTCTCAGTTTGGGAGGCAATTCTGTCCTCCAGCAAGGAAGGGTCCAGCATGATGCCATTTGCCCTTGTAGCTGAACCCCAAAGTTTAGCCTTGCTTTCTTAGCAGACTGAACCAGGGCGACTGGAAGAATTAACTGATAGGCTCAGGTAAGACAGATGGAGCCAGGACTTTATAAACCCTTATTCTGGCTTGAATTTTGTCCCCAAAAAGATACATTAAAATCCTAGAATACCAGTACCTCAGTATGGGACCTTATTTGCAAATAAGGTGGTTGCCAATGTAATTAGTTAAGATGAGGTCCTAGTGGAGTAGGGCAGGTCCTTAATCCGATGTGACTGGTGTCCTCATCAGAAGACCAACAGTGAGGCCAGCTTGTAATGACAGAGGACTGAAGTGATGTATCTATAAGCTAAGGAATACCTGGGGCTACAGGAAGCTGGGAGAGGCCTGAGCTCTCAGAAGGGCCCAGCCTTGCTGCACCTTGAGTCTGGACTTCCAACTTCCAGAACTGCGAGACAATATATCTCTGTTGTATTTAAGCCACTCAAATTGTGTATGTTGGTAGGGCAGCTCCAGGAAATGAATGAAGTCCCGTTTTCCAGTTTCTGAAATGGAGATAATCGTGGTGAGGCTCCACAGGGATATCTGCCTGAGTCCACCAGCTCCCTGCACCAGTGACCAGAGGAGGCAGAACACACAGAAATGAGCGCACTTTGGCCTCAGCCAGACCCGAGTTCAAGTCCTGCCTCCAGCATTACCCAAGCACCTGAGCCGCTTCACCCTCTGGGACTCAGTCTTCTCATCTATAAAATGGGCTTCACACGTGGAATCCAGAGATACCTTATGTGTGATCTCACCAGCCGTTGACGAGAAAACAAGGCCACATTGGCTTCATACACAATGGTGGTGCGAGGCCTTACCAGCTCACTGGATAAACATTAGTCTCCCCAAAGTGTCCCCCAATTTTTTTTCTCAAATTTGCTACAGGGAATCTCACACATTCTCACAAAACTGGACAGCCACCCTCACCACTTGGTATCGGCCCTGTTTCTTGCCCACCTCAGCTCCCCCGTCCCCCCTCCCTATCCCCAGCACCATGAAGCTACCTGGAGCATGCCGGCCACAGGAAGTGAGGTCAGCAGCTGCCTCAGCTCCTTCCGGGACTGACTCAGAAGCTTCACTCTCGTCACCCTTCCTACGGGCAGCCTGTGCTAGGTGGGGGTGTATGGGTGACCATTCCTACCAGATACGGACACTCCACTGAGCAAACTCATCTCAAAGCCCCCCATGGCAGTGGCCAAGGCCTAGCTGGGCTAGCCCCAGGGCTGAGCCACTTCCTTGCCCACCCTCTTCCGCCCGCCAACACACACACTCCCTCTCCTCCAGAGATGCTGGTCCCTCAGAACATCTCCTTATCAGCCTCTGCTCCTGGAGCCTTCCAATTTCAACAAGGGCCTCCCCTACACACTGTCCATCATAAGGGAGCTCTTGTCTGTGCCCCCAGGGCTGCTTCTGGCTGTTTCCATAGTCACCCACCGTTGGGGTCCAGGCAGAGGTGGGGAGAGGTTCGCCCTCCAAAGCCACTTTGCCTTGCCTAGAGCATCACAAAGGCTCCCTGGATTTCTGTCCATGTCTGTCCAGGATTTCGGGCCCAGAATCTCACCAGCTATCTCATGAGAAAAGAGTCTGTCTATTCCCAGCCTTCGCCTCCAGGCCAAAAGGTTCAAACCCAGACCACACAAGGGACTAGAAAGCAAAAAGTGTGTGTGATTCTCTCCAGCCTGGTGCCGAGAACAGCCCTCCCCAGCTCTAAACAGAAGCTTGCGCTGTAAATCAGTGCTTATGACCCAGACCTGGGCTGGAGGAGGAGGCCGGAGAGAATGAGGGGAGGAGCAGGAGTGGGTCCCATTCTGCATGTAAAGCACCTAGCCCCGAGCCGGGTCCGCAGCGAGTGTCCAATAAATGACAGCTATTATCATCATGATTATTATTATGAACCACGAAGCTATCACCAGTAGTCGGTCTGCTGGCAGCAGGAGGCCGCCCAGGCTGGGCTGCTCCCTGCTCCAGATCACTAACCCAGGCTAAGTGGTGGTAATTATGACTTTGAGGAATACTAGTAACAGTGCCAAGTTCCAGAAGAGCCACCACAATGAGTGGGGAGGCCTCTGGTTCAGCTCCGGGCTGCAAGGCTGAGCAAGGATGTGCACACTTGGCCACATGGCATGGCAGATGCGGTACAGGGACACTGTGGGAAGACCGTCCCCCCTGGCATCCAGGAGAGGAGAGCTCCTCATGGACACACAGTGGGAAGGGGCCAGGCACCCGCATACAGCAGGGCCACAGGGTCCCAAGCCTGTTGCAGCAACCCCTGTCCCAGTACCTGGGCCCTGTGCGCGCGCTTCTGTGTTCGTGAAGGGTCTCTGCCTGGGCCTTGTTTCACAGGGAGTGAATCTCCAGGCGGCGTGGTCCAGCGCCCCCGCCCCGCCCCCGCTTGGGGCTGCATTCTGCTGCCAATTGTTTTGCCGTGAAAGCTCCGCCACTGGACAAGGGCTTATGGGAATCGCTCAGGCTTCCTGCACAGGGGCACCAGAAGCCCAGTTACACAAAAGGGTTCTGGCCCAAGGAGGTGATGTCTTCCTTTTTAGAAAAGTAACTCCTTCTCCTCTCCCTCACGGAAAGTGCTTCCCTGCTTTACCCTGAATAGCCAATGCAAATAGGCCCAGCGAATCTCAGCTGCTGAGTGAGTAGCTAAAATGCTGTCTTTCCTGCAGTTCCCTTTGCCTCCCTTCCCCACCACAGCTGACAGTCCCAGGGAGCAGGACAGGAAAAGCAGGGCAGGGCCCAGCGGTGAGCTTAGACAGCCCAGCACCCAGCTTCTGTCTTCTGGCCATATACAGCTCACTGGCTCCCTCCAACTGGAAAGTGAAAGAGGATGGCCTCCCCCAAATTCCTCCTGGCCAGGGATCTGAACTTGTGCTGAACACTTGTTCAGAAGGTGGAATGAGTTTCCACCTTCGCGTGATAAAGCAGTGTGGTCTTTGTCGCTGGCATCCATGATCAGTTACTTCTCTCCAAGTACATACCCCTTGAGATCCAGACTCCTTGGACCACCAGGTTTTTCCTGCCTCCAAGCTTCCAGCACATGTTGTTCCTTCCCTGGGAGGCCTCTCCCTCATCCACAAGGAGAGTTCCTGGCCCTCGGCCAGAGCCCATCTCAAGTGTCACTTCCTCTTTGTCACACTCCCACCCCACCCGTAATACCGACTGATAATCATCACTCCCTCCTCCATGCTCTCACCGCCCTTGGACCTTCCTCCCAACTTGGCAATTCACTTGTCTATCTCCCCTCCAAGCTGCTCCACAGCAGGGTACCCTGACCCGTCCATCTGTGTTCCTCTGGTATCTGGCAATTGGAAGGCATTTCTACTTATTCGTTTCAATTGTGTAAAATGAATACAGGTAGAAGGAAAGGTCAGATCAATGGAAAGAGAAAAAGAAGGGACTTGGAAGGAAGTGGGAAAAAGAGAAAGAAGGAAGGAGAAAAGGAGGGAAGATGAAGGGAGGGAAAGAGGAGAGAGAGGTAGAGAGAGATAGAAATGGTGATAGGAGTGGTCACTCATGGACCGGACCCTTTATACTTTCCATGGGAACTTCCTTGTGCTGTGTGCTGCTCCTGAAGACTGGGAACCCCTGCCTTGGGGGACACCCAGGTGATCCTAAGAGGCACAGGCAGGAACTCCATAAAGGACGTACCTGGAGAACATGCTGTTGGTGTCTAGCCAACCCTGAAGTCAACTACATGTCAGATTCTAGCAAAATCCTAGGTTGAGCTCCACTTAGTCTTTATGCTTTATTCTCTCTCCTTCTTCCAGTCTGCCCCACTTTGGCCCTGACCCTTGACCTCTTACTCTTCTGTCCTGCAAGAGGTATTCAGCCTTTCTTTCATCCTCTAGCCTACATTAGAACCATAGAGCATATTCTCTGAGTTCTAGTTCCCTCTCTTTCTCCCCAGTCATGTCTGGCTTATGATATTGAAACTGTAAATTTGGTTAGACCGTGAATGATTTCAAGCTGATTCCTAATTAACTGTTCCCTATATTGTCTACATGAACTCAAGTGAGAGTCATACCTTGTTTTCAGATAGCAGCGCTGGAAACTGTGACCTGAACCTAGATCCTCATTGTTAAATGGGACACTAGATGGTAAACTCGAATGCTTTTTAACTTATTCACATTTCTCCAGTGAATTGCCTCTCTAGGATTGGATAGCGGGGCTAAACGATTTATGACGTGTGCTCAGAATTTGCCCCTTGGTTCATAGTCTAGGTCCTCATTCCAGTTGGAGGCTGGGAGGAGTCGCCACTCTCACAGAGTCCTCACACTCTGGAAATCTGCAGGCTTTTTCACAGTCAGTAACTTGAGTCTGAGAATATGCATGATAGGACCTCGCAGAGATGGAGCCTGTTTTCCTGACCAGCACATAAGCCACAGAAGCCTAACAAGTGCGTACTGAATGAATCAAACAAATAAATGGAGGAGTGATTGAATGGATGTGTGTGAAAAAAAAAAAAAAGTCAGTGAACGAAAGCATGAATGAATACATAAGTGAATCAGGAAATGGAGGGACCCACTGAGCCCTCGTGGATTCTCCAGACATCCAGGAGCCATGCCTGCAAAGTCAGCCCCTGGGAAGCTGCATCACAATCTTTATAAACACTTCCTTTTTTATTACAAGCACGATCTGCCCTTTAGAAAGACATTTAAAGCTTATAACGGGAGATAAGAGCATTGTTCCTTTCACTTTCATGTAAACCAGGCAAGACTTCAAGATCAATTTCTATCTCAAACCTTCAAGGGCGACCTGGGACTTGAAGTCGGGACTGTTTAGGACCAAGGTGTCCGATGAAGACACCGGATCCTGCAGCAGGGACTGAGCTTGCCTTTGATGGGGTTTGTAAGTAGACTCTGGAAGTGGTGAAGGTGGTCCTCTCCTCTGATAGGCATGGTCCCTTCCAAGTCTGAGTTTCGCTGTGCTCCATGCAGGTGGGAAATTGTCATCCAGGTCCTTCCCTTTAGCTTTCCTCTTTGGGTGACAGTAATTGATAAAAAGAAAGCATTTAATAAGCAGTAGCTGTAAGTCATTCATCTGTGAAATAAGAGACTGGATTCCCAAGCATAAAAATTCCATAGCACCCCCTAACGACTTATCACAGCAGCACTTTAACACATATATGTAGGAGAATTTGATTGAAGTCTGGTTCCCCAACTAGGAAATTGATATTTCTCATCTTATTTCAGGAAGCAGTGTAGTGTGGTGGTAAAGTGCATGAAGTGAGTTTATAATCTGTCCCTTCTACCTATACTATGTGACCTTAATCAAGTTACTTAACCTCTCTGTACCTCAATTTCCTCATCTGTGTAGCTGATGACAGTACCTCTTTTATGGAGTTGCTGTGAGTGTTAAATGAAATAGTTCAGCAAATGCACTTTGAACAGTGCCAGACATGTAGCAAGTAACCAGTTATTATTTTAATGGTTTACTTTTAGAGAAAAACTATAAGGTCACAATTATTTTCCCTCAGAATTTTATAAATATTTTTCATTATATTTGAGTATCATTTGAAGATAAATCAGACAACAATCTGATCCTCTTTTCTTGTTGCTTTTTCTCTCTGATACTCGTAGAATAAACTCAAGTTTTGAACTTTCTTCAGTATTTCTTCCAGACCCTTGGTCCATATTTTTATATAAAGATGATTTTATGTTTTTCAACTCAAGGACATTTTCTTCTAGTGTTTCTTAGATCATAATTTCATTTCCATAAGCTCTCTGCTGCTGGGATTTCCCTTACATCCCTTAAATGTATGGTGAATTTCCTGGATCTAGCCCTCTGTGCCAATTTTTGGTTAACTTGCCCCATTCTTTCTAAAGTTCTTTCCTTTTCCTTCAGTGTTCCTGTTCCTCCTCCACATAATAATCATCTGAGTGTTGGAAGAATTTCTCAAGGTGGTTTTCTAATTAACCAGGTTGGTTTCTGAAGTTATCATTCAGCTATGTACAATCTTGATGAGTTAGGGGAAAAAAAGGAAGTTGTGCCTTTTCAAGAACTCTTTATTATTTTAAGATTGATCTTTTTATTTTTTTTTAGATTGATCTTTTTAAATCAACATAACATCATCAGAAAAAAAAGGAGTTGTGCCTTTTCAAGAACTCTATTATTTTAAGATTGATCTTTTAAAATCAACATAACATCCCAACTCTCACTAAAAATATAGTTAATGGTTTTTTTTTTAAAGTTCTCCCCTACTTCCTGAAAATATTTCTTTTGCTGGGTGTTATTTGTGCTGAATGTTCAAATTGGTCCTTCAGTCCCTCTCTTTGAATCACTAAGTCTTTTTACAATACCAGCAGCTTTTCACCATTTACTCATTCTTGTTGATGATGTTTGTGGTTGGTTTGCTTTGGATAGTCCATTGATGATCAGAAAATCACTACATCTTCTTCCAAAAGCGGATGAGGGCAATCAGCACTAGAGTTTATAAATCAGAATTAGCTTCAGCTATAAATGACAGAAAATTGAAAGTAAGAGTGATTTAAAGAAGATACAAGTTTATTTCTCTCTCAAGTGTGGGAAAATCCAGAAGCTGTCAGATTTGCTATGTGTTCTAACGTCGGGGGCTCTGGTTCATTCAACCTTGCTGATCCTTTTTTCTTAGCGTAGGGTCTCTACTTCATAATCCAAAATGAATGCTTCAACTCCAGCCATCAAATCCAAAATCTAGCCAGCAGTAGGATGGTGAGGGAAAATAAAGAATATTTTCTGAAAATGACCCTCACCGCTTCTACTCACATTCCAGTGGCTAGAACTCAAATCATATGGCTATACCTAATTGCAAGGGAGGATAGGAAACGTAAATTATATTCTAGACGGCCACTTGACCTGCTTGAAGTTCTATTGCTATAAAAAAAAAGTGGGGGTGGGGAAACTAGGCCATAGGATACCGATGGAAGTTTCTTTCTTTCTTTCTTTTTTTGCAGTCTTGGGCGTAGCTGTAGGAAAACTGCACCCTGATTCTTCCTCTCTTGCCAGAAGTTTCTGACATAGAGATTTTCCCTTCTTTAATTCCATCTGTACTAAGAAGAATTAAGGGGCTGACGCAGAGTGGATGTACTTCACTCACTCCACCAACCCCTGACTCTCAGAGCAAGCCATCAACAGCCTGCCTCTGTCAGCATTCTCCCCCTCCATTGTTTTGTTTTTTTTGTTTTTCTTTGGCTGGACTAGGTTTTCATTGCAGTGCGCAGGCTTCTGTTATTGTGGAGCACAGGCTATGGAGTGCAGGCTCAGGGGTTGCAGTACATGGGCTTAGTTCCCCAACCAGGAATCAAACCTGCATCCCCTGTATTGGAAAGTGGATTTTTAACTACTGGACCACCAAGGAAGTCCCTCTCCTCCTCCATTTAAAAAAAAAAAAAAAAAAGGTTTTGCAAAAATTATCAGATCTTTCAGATAAATGGCTAAGATAACTTAGTGGTTTTCAGAAATCATGTGGAATGTCCCTGTTACTTTGATAGTAGCACTTCAGCAGGAATGATGAGAAGAAATAAATTTGAGAACATGGTTGGCTTCTTGCTTCACAAATTTGATCCTATGATTCCACTACTTACAATCCTGTCCTCAATGAGTACCCAAAAGATGTCTATATCATTAATCCTTAGGGAAACACAAATTAAAACTCCAAACCACTACAAACCTACCAGAATGGCTCAAGTTTAAAAGATGTAGAGCTCCTGATAGGAATACTAAGCGTTACTACTTTGGAAAACGGCTTGATAGAAATTAAACATACGCTTATCATCTGACCCAACAATTCTGCTCCTAGGCATCTGCCCAAGAGAAATGAAAACACATGTCCACAGAAAGATTCGCACATGAATGTTCACCCAACCCAAATGTGCATCAACAGGCAAATAGATAAACAAATGGTGGAAACTGATACAACGAACTACTTATTCAGCAATGAAAAGGAACCAAGAAATGATACATACCACAACATGAATCAAACACGTGCTGCAAAATTCTGAAATAAGCTCAGCAAACATACAAGATGACAGAAATCAGATCAGCGGTTGCCTGTGGAGAGGGTGGGAGTGGGGACTGGGTGAAAAGGTACACAGGAACCTTGGGAAGTGACGGAAACATTCTGTGTCTTGACTACAGTGGTGTTTGCTTGAGCAAATACATTTGTTAAAATTCACCAAACTGTACACTTACAATGCGTACGTGGGTTTATTTTACCTTGTGTAACATAATTCAGTACAATTAATTTAAAATGAAAAAAAAAAAAAAAAAACTTGCACTGCTTCCTATGTCCTAAGGGATAAGCCTCCAAGTCTCTTGAAAAACTCACAAAGTTCTTCATGATCTGGCCCCGGCATCTTTCTCCCAGCTTCAGAGAGCCATGGGGTCGCTATGAGAGGCTACTGCTGAAAACTCCAACCAACTATGTCTTTGATGAAGAGAGTACTGTGGGAGGAGAAACCAATTATTGCTTAGTAAATGCAGTATTCTTGGCAGATATTATCTTTTAGGTCTTGGGATGTAGAGAAATAATAAAAGGAGACCTAGCTTGCAAGGAGGCTAGAAATGGCATAAAGGAGGCTCTCCAAGCGCACGCAGTTCTAACACCTAGACATCACAGATGTCCGGTGGCACTTACCCACTGCAGCAATACACTCCTAAAATAAGTATTTTTGCCAGGACAACCCTGTCCTTTTCCTGCTTGAGAAGAAAATTTAAACTTAGAAGAGAAAAAACACCCTCAGATACTCTGTCACTCATTCCACACCACTCATAATTTGTCACTGTCTTGAAATCTTCCCCTGCGTGGCTTGGCTTTAATGGGTTCAGCATTTAGTGAGCTAGGCAGCGGATTATGTGCAAAATGCATTAACCTCTCGCATGACTGTAAAAATTGCCTTAATAAAACAGAGCTAAATCCTACTTAATAGCGAGAAAACAGAAGCCACTATGTTCCAAGGATGCTAATGACCTGTGAGTCATTCTTTTTGATTTTAGAAGGTTGAACACTTGGAATTTTCCCCCTTTTATGAAAACTTTTAAGTGTGTTTAACTGTTGGAAAATCACACAAGTGAAAATAAGTTTCCTGCACTATAGATAACCAGAGAGCCAAGAAGTTTCCATCATCTTCTTAATGCTCCATCGTCCCGAGACACTCTGAGATGCTGAGGGCACAGATGCAAATGACAATAAGGAAAGGACTGATTATAATACCTGATATTTGCCTAATGCCTTCCTGCTTACAAAGTTCTTTTTTTTTTTTTAACCTGTATCAATTGATTCAATTCACGTAACAGACTTGTGAAGTAGGTACTCTCATCTCCATTCTATGGATAAAGAAATTGAGATTTGAAGAGGTAAAGAATTTGCCCAAATTTCACAGCTGATAAGAACTTGTATTTGGATCCAGGTCCTCTGAATTTAAGTCCCACACCATCCCCAAATATATACATATATGTATGTATATATGTAATGCTTGAATTTTATGGGTGCTGGAAAATGGCACTGCTTTGGCCTCCTCCCTTTCCCAGCAAATAGACTTCCCATGCCAGTATCTGTTATCTCCTATCAGAACTAGGTTTTCTGCCAGTCCTTGCCATAACTACAATAATAAGAATAATTATTATGTAACAAAAATAATAACAACAGTAATCATAATAGCTTCCAGTCTTATTGAACATTGCAACTGCTGACTTTTGGAGCACCCCACTGGTCACTGCTCAGTGTTTTTCCAGTCTTCTATTATTTAATTTTCACCAACTGTGATGTACACAGTTGAGACTACATTATTACTATTCTCCATTTTCCAGATGAGGAAACTAGAGATCAGAGAAATTAAGAAATTTGACTAGTCATGGGGCTTCCCTGCTGGCTCAGATGGTAAAGCATCCACCTGAAATGCAGGAGACCTGGGTTTGATGCCTGGTTGAGAAGTTCCCTGGAGGAGAACATGACAACCCACTCCAGTTCTTGCCTGGAGAATCCCCATGGACAAAGAAGCCTGCCAGGCTACATTCCATGAGGTTGCAAAGAGTTGGACATAATTGAGCCACGAAGCAGAGCAGAGACCAGTCATGAGGTCAAGATGTGGTCAAGCCATGCATAGATTAATTATACAACTGGCTCCAACTTTCCATCCCTCCTTGTAACAGTGTGACTTTGTAGGTCCTCTCATAAAGAAATGGGGATGTTGCAATATCTCTTGAACGCAGTCTCCAACTTGCTTTGGCCAAGAGGATGCAACAAAGGTTACCATGAGCCAGTTCTGAGCTTGAGCAGTTTTACTGTCTCAGAACCCTGCTATCATCACGAAAACAAGCCCAGACTTACCCACTGGAGGATTAGAGACTACATGGAGCCAAGTCAATTGATTTGTCCTAGCTCAGAACATTCTAAAGAAGCCAACCCCTCTGCTGACCCACTAGGTGACCACATGTATGAACAAACGCAGCCAAGATCAGCCAAGTCAAGCTTATGTCAACAGAACCCTCCACCAACCTACAGACTAATGAGAAATTATAAATTATGTTGCTTTAAACTTCTAGATTATGGGGTGGTTCGTTACACAGCAATAGCTAACTGATACAAAACGGAAGCAGGACTGAAATTTAAGTGTTGCAGGTTCAGTAGTTTGGACCCTTTCTTATACTCTGTATGGATGTCATGTCCTTCTAAATATCCTCATCTTGTAGGGTTGGGAGAAATGTCAGTGTCATCCCAGGGGACCAGGATAAAACATCTTGTGTGCTGACTTTGGGCCATTGTCTATTTAGGGAGGAGAGTGGAAAGACTCAGGTGACCTGGGTTCTGAATCCAGCTCTGCCACTAGATCTGCAAAACCTTAAGCCACTCATCTCTCTAATCTTCACTGATTTTATCAATATGGTGAAGAGGTCAAAATGTCTTTGCTCAAAAAGCTACTATTTGCCAACAGCTACTGTGTTAAGCAATGTGATACATGCCAAGGATACAAGTCTTATAAAATTCCTATTCTCAAGAGCTCATAGTCTAATGGAGAGATAGACAATGCAAACAAAAATGGCAACATACAGGTCTTGTGGAAGACAGAACAATGGTCTCCCAAAGAGGTCCATGTCTTGGTCCCATGTCTGGGAATTTGTGAATATATTACCTTACATGGCCCCAATAAATCTGCCTGCAATGCGGGAGCCACAGGTTCGATCCCTGGGTTGTTGGGAAGATCCCCTAGAGAAGGAAATGGCAACCCTCTCCAATATTCTTGCCTGGAAAATCCTATAGACAGAGGAGCCTGGCGGGCTACAGTCTATGGGGTCACATACAGTCGGACACGACTGAGTACATAAGTTCAGTTCAGTCGCTCAGTCGTGTCTGACTCTTTGCAACCCCATGAATCGCAGCACGCCAGGCCTCCTTGTCCATCACCATCTCCTGGAGCTCACTCAAACTCACGTCCATCGAGTCGGTGATGCCATCTAGCCATCTCATCCTCTGTCATCCCCTTTTCCTCCTGCCCCCAATCCCTCCTAGCATCAGAGTCTTTTCCAATGAGTCAGCTCTTCACATGAAGTGGCCAAAGTACTGGAGTTTCGACTTTAGCATCATTCCTTCCAAAGAACACCCAGGACTGATCTCCTTTAGAATGGACTGGTTGGATCTCCTTGCAGTCCAAGGGACTCTCAAGAGTCTTCTCCAACACCACAGTTCAAAAGCATCCATTCTTCGGCACTCAGCTTTCTTCACAGTCCAACTCTCACATCCATACATGACCACAGGAAAAACCATAGCCTTGACTAAACAGGCCTTTGTTGGCAAAGTAACGTCTCTGCTTTTCAATATGCTGTCTAGGTTGGTCATAACTTTTCTTCCAAGGAGTAAGCTTCTTTTAATTTCATGGCTGCAGTCACCATCTGTAGTGATTTTGGAGCCCCCCAAAATAAAGTCTGACACTGTTTCCACTGTTTCCCCATCTATTTCCCATCAAGTGATGGGACCGGATGCCATGATCTTCGTTTTCTGAATGTTGAGCTTTAAGCCAACTTTTTCACTCTCCTCTTTCACTTTCATCCAGAGGCTTTGTAGTTCCTCTTCACTTTCTGCCATAAGGGTGGTGTCATCTGCATTTCTGAGGTTATTGATATTTCTCCTGGCAATCTTGATTCCAGCTTGTGCTTCTTCCAGCCCAGCGTTTCTCATGATGTACTCCACATAGAAGTTCAATAAGCAGGGTGACAATATACAGCCTTGACATACTCCTTTTCCTATTTGGAACCAGTCTGTTGTTCCATGTCCAGTTCTAACTGTTGCTTCCTGACCTGCATACAGGATTCTCAAGAGGCAGGTCAGGTGGTCTGGTATTCCCAACTCTTTCAGAATTTTCCACAGTTTATTGTGATCCACACAGTCAAAGGCTTTCGCATAGTCAATAAAGCAGAAATAGGTGTTTTTCTGGAACTCTCTTGCTTTTTTGATGATCCAGCAGATGTTGGCAATTTGATCTCTGGTTCCTCTGCTTTTTCTAAAACCAGCTTGAACATCTGGAAGTTTACGGTTCACATATTGTTGAAGCCTGGCTTGGAGAATTCCCTGGTGGCTCAGAGGTTAAAGCGTCTGCCTCCAATGCAGGAGACCTGGGTTCAATCCCTGGGTTTGGAAGATTCTCCTGGAGAAGGAAATGGCAACCCACTCCAGTATTCTCACCTGGAGAATCCCATGGACAGAGAAGCCTGGTAGGCTACAGTCCATGGGGTCGCAAAGAGTTGGACACAACTGAGCAACTTCGCTTCACTTCACTTCACTTTATTAGAGTGTGAGATGAGTGCAATAAACTACTGTATTATTACCTTACATGGCAAGGAGCACTTTGTGGATGTGATTAAGTTAAGGATCTTGAGATGGGGAGATAATCCCAATTATCCAAGCTATTGTAATCACAGAGTAATCATAAGAGTCCTTATATGAGAGAGGCAGCAAGATCAGAGTCAAAGAGAGAGAGATCTGAAGATGCTACACTGTGGCCTTTGGAGATGAAGGAAGGGATCATAAGCTGAGAAATCCTCCCTAGAAGCTGGAAAAGGCAGGGAAGTGGATTCTCCTGAAGAGCCTCCAGAGGAATGCAGCCCTGCCCACACCTTGATTTGGGGTAAATAAAACTCATTATTGGACTCGAGAACAGGAAGAGAATAAATTTGTGTTAAGTCACTACACATTTGTGGTAATTTCATTACAGCAACAATAGGAAACTAACACACTGCCCAGCTGAGCACCCAGTTCTTAATAACATCTCCCGGCGTGTAAGAGGTACCTCCAGGTGCTTTTCTGATGATGCTTCCAGTGTCAGGTCCTGGGGAGCATCTCAGAAGGTCTCCTTGGTATGCTAAGCCCCACGGCCTCTCATGGGCAGACCTGGGGGAAGAAGGTGATATCTCTGACTGGCCACAAATTCCACCTTCTCTTGGCCTCTGCTGCTCCTGTCCAGCCACGTGGTTGCTCCAGGCTGAGGCAGAAGGACAAAGAGAGGACCAAGATGCAGTCCCTGCCCTTCAGAAAGGGAGGCACCTGAGAGCACATGGGGTATCTGAGCATGCCCTGCAGCCTGGGGCCCTGGTGGGGAATGACTCCACCTCTCCCTTCTAGGTTTTGACTAAGACCTACCCAAACACATTTTATACAACCACCCAACCCACATATTTGTGTGTGTTTATGTATGTACATGTGTGTGTGTGTGTGGGACTATACTTAAGTCTTTGAGAGATAGCACTTAATACATGTGACACATTCTGATTACGTTTTATTCTGTGCTATGTTTTACTATAAAAATGCTGATGTCAACTTATTAAAGTGATTTTTCAACCCACTGCTTTTAGATGGTTGTGCCAACACCCCCTTACTGGTCTCTGTCTCTAAGCAGTGGTTCTCAAGCAGGTATTATAGCAGGTATTATAGTTGCCTAGGAATTTTTTTAAAGGCCCGTCCTCCAGAAATTCTGCTGTCACTGGTCTGGGGAGGAGCCCAGGCATCAGTATTTCTGCACAGATTCTTAGGTGAGTCATGCCTGCAAGCAGGGCTGAGAATCACAGCTCAAGAACCACAGCTCTAGGCCCACACCCACCATCACATGAATCTGCTGAAAGCTGATTCAAGCAAGCACAAGTACCTTCTCAGAATATTTCATTGCAGCACACACTGCTACTGCTACTGCTGCTAAGTTGCTTCAGTTGTGTCCGACTCTGTGCAACCCCATAGACGGCAGCCCACCAGCCTTCCCCGTCCCTGGGATTCTCCAGGCAAGAACACTGGAGGGGGTTGCCATTTCCTTCTCCAATGAATGAAAGTGAAAAGTGAAAGTGAAGTCACTCAGTCGTGTTCGACTCTTCATAACCCCATGGACTGTAGCCTACCAGGCTCCTCCATCCATGGGATTTTCCAGGCAAAAGTACTGGAGTGGGGTGCCATTGCCTTCTCCACACAAACACACACAATTTCAGACCCCTTGCCTCTCATGAATAGGTCCCATCAGACATTTGCAGGCTTGTTCTCTCGACACCACACCCTTTGCCCTGAAGCTTTCTGAAGATTGTTTCCCACTGTCTGCTCCTAGACTGGAAAAGCCCTTCCCTGTGTTCTCCTTCAAGCCCTGACTCAGGTTACACCCCTTTCCAGAGCCTCCCCAACATGTCCCCATTTCCCTCAGTCCAGCACCAAAACTCAGCCCTCAACCACCATGCTCAGGGATCACCTGTTACCTACCTGCCTTCTTCACTTGTGTATTAACTGTGCTTGCTTGTTCTCTGTATTCTTGAGGCCCTGGCATGGAGGGCCTTGCCCACCAGGGGGAAACTGCCTCTCCCAGGGGCTTGCTAACTACCAGAGAGAGTAAACGACTCCCCTGCAACTGAGGCTTTCAGATCAAACCAACCGACCCAAACCTACCCTCCAACCACTTTCTTTATTGGATTCTCTCGGGGCTCTTACACACCGGGGCCAGAATCACCCCAGGACCATGTGGCAGACAATTTAGGACAGCCCTGCACCTGCCAAGCCTGCTGAAATTATTCAAACTAGCAATTCTGAAACCTGCCTGCCCTGCCTTGCCCGGTGCTCCCTGTCTCTGCTCCTGCCTCCTGAATAAGCTGGTGCTTCCCCATTTGGTCTTGCAGGGTGTAATCTGCCCTCCCCCACCCCCCATCTCCTGGGAGCTGCGAGTAACACAGTCTTTTCAATGGTTACTGTGTGCTGATCTGTTGCCCTCACCATACCTGAATAGCAATAGTCTACCTTTTAAAAACAACTGGTCTATGAACCGCCCCCAACCCCTTCTACTAACACTGTCTTGCACTGAGTACTCCCTGAATGACAGGCTCTGCAGTCAGCCTTTTCCCTACACCATCTCATTTGTCCTTGGCAGCCTGGTGAGGCAGGTACTGACCACTCTCAATTTGCACAGAAGGAGCAAAGCCAGCCACTGACAAAGCCAGGATTCAAACACAGGTCTATCCGGCTCCCAAGTCAGCTCCAGGTTCCCCACTATAGGAGTGGTCTCACACTCAGTCTCCCATCTCAACCACAGGATCTTTGCAAACAATACTGCTAGGCACAGCTGTGCAGCATTCCCAAAGGGCCTGGCATGGAGCAAAGGGACAAGAGAAATCCACCTGCTATTGCTTGTCACACCAGATATCCTTACGCTGCTTCCCTCCAGAAAGGGCTCCAGAAGGGTTTCCCACCCAGGTGTCCATTTAGACTAGCCTTACCTAAGAACCATAGCCCATTAATGCCTCCTGATCTCACTTCTCTGTTGCATTGTGTGGAGAAAACACACTCTGAAGGACACCTACCAAAAACATCAGGCTGTCACAGATGTGTCAAACCAAGGCTCCAGGCTTCAAGAACCAAGATCAATCCTCCCCCTTCCCTTTAATTAATTCTCTTACCCCCATTGTGTTTAACATAGACTGGAGCCTGTTCCTCAGATGAGTTCATTTGGCTCTGCAAGAGGGGATTCCCAGGGATGCTTTTTTCTGAACAAGCCATCTTGTCAGTGTAACGTCTGTGAGCATAGCTTTTCACTTGAGCTCTGTTATAATACCAAATGGTCCTTGTCCCTCAAAACTAGCCTTAGGTGTTAGAAATGACACCCTGGTGAACAGCTTAATCCTGCCTACTATGAGGCCATCCTACCCATCCTGACCCACGAGCAGGTTATTTACTTATTGCGCTAGAAGGGAGACAGGGTCCACCCAAAACAAAGTTCAGAGCTCTTGCCTTTTAAAATCCATATCTCAACTCTTCCACAAGAATGTCATTCTTTTTTAAAAAATTATTTATTTTACTTGGCTGAGTCAGGCCCTAGTTGCAGCACACAGGATCTTTACTTGTGGCATGCAAACTCTTCGCTGCAGCATGTGGGATCTAGTTTCCTGACCAGGGATTGAACCTAGATCCCCTGCATTGGGAGCACAGAGTCCTAGCCACTAGACCACCAGCGAAGTCTCATGAATGTCGTTCTTATAGATGATATCTGCACACAGTATCACTTCCATGGACAACCTCCAGAGGAACTGTGGGCATTTAGTGGGGACCCAAAGATGCCAGAACAAGGGTCCTTGTTGCCCCAAATCCTTAAGCGCAGGAACTCCTGAAGTCACCAAATGATGCCATCTGTGCCCTGATATCACAGTGTGACATTTCCCCCCATAGAGCCAGGGAGCCCCACAGTCTCACCTGGGACCTCAAAGGCTGGTGGCCCCTGTAAAGAGGTTCTGCTAACCCTGCCTCTGGTCCAGAGCCTCGGCTTCAGAGAGGGCTGCTGAGGAGCAGTGCCCTGAAAGTCAGCCCAAGCAGGAATTTAGCTACAAAAGGAAAGAAAATGTGTTTTAGCAGTCATGGGGTGCCATATACAATGGTCAACAGACACAGGACTCCATTGCTGGCGTGACCCTTGGCCAGGGCCCTCTCCACCATTTCCTACCCACCTCACCCTACTCCCTTCCCCTTGACTAACTCTTTGCTCCAGGATTGGGTGCAGGGTGGTTTTCGTCTCAACTCCTCCACTTACTGATCGTGTGAGCTTAGTCACGTTGCTCAGCATCCCGAGGCCTCAGTTTCCTAATTGGTAAATTGGAGGTAAAAGTAGTTCTTACCTTATAATATTGTGAAGGGTTCTTGACTGTAAAAGGCTTAACTCTGCCCAGCATAGTGATAAATGCATAAATCAGTCTCAAACTTCCTGGCCTTCAAGTGTGTTCTTCCCTCTGCCCCAAATTCCCTTCCTTCTTAGCCTGGAGAATTCCTACTTTCCTTTCGAGGTTCACCCCGATGATACCTCTTCTAGGAAGTGTTCCCCATCCCCCTCCAATCTGTCTCCATGGCTTCCTCCGTGCTCCCACACAATAGTGCTCCCTCACCAACAACAGCAGTAACCACACTTGGGTACCATTTTCTTTTCACAGTTCTCACTGAACTGTGACATCCTGAGGGCAGAAATTATGTCATCCATCTTCGGAGCCCCAAATTGTGGTTCCGTTCCTCTTATAAAACAAACACTCAGTAAAAAGATGGCTGATTTAATCTATGTAATGGATTAGTTGTGCTCGTTAATGAGGGAGAAGCAAGGAAAACACACAGAGGGGTCTGACAACCACATAAGGCATAGCGGGATTCAGCATCTCTTTGAGAAGTGTAAATAATAAACCCTACAGCTGTGATGTTCTACCCTACTGATTTAATTCATCTGTGGTAGGACCTGGGAATCCAATGTTTTTTCATGTTTCATATGTGATTCTGCTGCGTAGCCAGATTTGAGGACTACTACTCTAAAGCCTTTGACTGTGTGGATCACAATAAACTGTGGAAAATTCTGAAAGAGATGGGAATACCAGACCACCTGACCTACCTCTTGAGAAATCTGTATGCAGGTCAGGAAGCAACAGTTAGAACTGGACATGGAACAACAGACTGGTTCCAAATAGGAAAAGGAGTGCATCAAGGCTGTATATTGTCACCCTGCTTATTGAACTTCTATGCGGAGTACATCATGAGAAACGCTGGACTGGAAGAAACACAAGCTGGAATCAAGACTGCTGGGAGAAATATCAATAACCTCAGAAATGCAGATGACACCACCCTTATGGCAGAAAGTGAAGAGGAACTACAAAGCCTCTGGATGAAAGTGAAAGAGGAGAGTGAAAAAGTTGGCTTAAAGCTCAACATTCAGAAAACGAAGATCATGGCATCCGGTCCCATCACTTGATGGGAAATAGATGGGGAAACAGTGGAAACAGTGTCAGACTTTATTTTGGGGGTCTCCAAAATCACTACAGATGGTGACTGCAGCCATGAAATTAAAAGAAGCTTACTCCTTGGAAGAACAGTTATGACCAACCTAGATAGCATATTGAAAAGCAGAGACATTACTTTGCCGACTAAGGTCCGTCTAGTCAAGGCTATGGTTTTTTCTGTGGTCATGTATGGATGTGAGAGTTGGACTGTGAAGAAGGATGAGTGCCGAAGAATTGATGCTTTTGAACTGTGGTGTTGGAGAAGACTCTTGAGAGTCCCTTGGACTGCAAGGAGATCCAACCAGTCCATTCTGAAGGAGATCAGCCCTGGAATTTCTTTGGAGGGAATGATGCTAAAGCTGAAACTCCAGTACTTTGGCCACCTCATGCGAAGAATTGACTCATTGGAAAAGACTGTGATGCTGGGAGGGATAGGGGGCAGGAGGAGAAGAGGACGACAGAGGATGAAATGGCTGGATAGCGTCACTGACTCGATGGACGTGAGTCTGAGTGAACTCCGAGAGTTGGTGATGGACAGGGAGGCCTGGCGTGCTGCGATTCATGGGGTCGCAAAGAGTCGGACACAACTGAGCAACTGAAGTAAACTCTCCCATCCTGTCCTAGGAGTTCAAAGGAGAGGCAATTCTTAGGACTTTCCATATCCACACAGCCCGGCCACATCCCTCTAGGAGTGGTGTCTACCCACAGGGGCTGGTCTGTTGGCGCCAACCTGGCCACTGAGCATCGTGTAAAAGGTAGACCAAGTTAAGAAAGATGGGCTGTACTATGGAGAACAGTATGTGCTGGGCTGTGCTGTGCTTAGTCACTCAGCCATGCCCAACTCTTTGAGACCCCATGGACTGTAGGCCACCAGGCTCCTCTGTCCAAGGGATTCTCCAGGCAAGAATACAGTGGGTTGCCATGCCCTCCTCCAGGGTATCTTCCCAACCCAGGGATCGAACCCAGGTCTTCTCCACTGCAGATGGATTCTTTACCATCTGAGCCAATGGGAAGTCCACAAATACTGGAGTGGGTAACCTATCCCTTCTCCAGGGGATCTCCCCAATCCAGGAATAGAACTGGATTCTCCTGCATTGCAGGCAGATTCTTTACCAGCTGAGCTATATGGGAAGCCTTGGAGAACAGTATGGTGGTTTCTTAAAAAACTAAAAATAGAGCTAACATATGACCCTACAATCTCTCTCAGGCATATATCCAGAGAAAAACATAATCCGAATGGATACATGCACTCTAGTGCTCTTTGCAGCACTATTAACAAGAGTTAAGATGTGGAAGCAACTCAAGTGCCCACCTATAGGGGAATAGTTTAAGAAGAGGTAGTGTATATACCCTGTGGAATATTACTCAGCCGTTAAAAAGAATGAATTAACGTCATTTGCAGCAACATGGATGGACCTAGAAACTGTCATACTGGGTGAAGTCATAGAAAGAGAACTATTATATGATATCCTTTATGTGTGGAATCTCAAAAGAAATCATGCAAATGAACTTATTCTCAAAACAGATATAGATTCACGGTCTTAGAGAACAAACTTATAGTTACTAAAGGGGAAGAATGGGAAGAAGGGATACTTAGGGAGTTTGGGAGGGACAAGTCCACACTGCTGTATTTAAAATGGATAACCAACAAGGTCCTACTGTATAGCACAGGGAACTCTGCTCATTGTTATGTGGCAGCCTGGATGGGAGAGGAGTTTAGGGGAAAATGGATACCTGCATATGTGTGGTTGAATTCCTTTGCTGTCTACCTGAAATTATCACAACATTGTTAATCAGCTACACTATATTTTATTGATATAAAATGAAAAAAATTTTTAAAGAAAAAGGGATCAACAGACAGGTGGGGTGCAGAGGACAGGTGAGAGGGGTGTGGGCTGAGAAACAGGATCCAAGTCAGGCCAAACTCAAGATCTTTCAAGACCCATGTCGACCTTCACTTCTCCTGAGAAGCCTTCACTTGGGCATCTCCATGCCCTAAAGCTCTCTGCAGTTCTCCCCAACTCAGAACTCTCCTGTGTGTATCATCCTTGAATCTCAGGGACCCTCAGATGACGGGTGAAAGCCAAGGTAAAATCAAAAGTCTGAATTACAGAGCATTTTAATATTTTAAAAGAAAAGCAGGTTAGCTGCCTTCACGTGTAAAAGGTTCTCCCACTGAAACCTAACAGATTGGACCCAAAGCTTCACAGAGGAATAGGAGAGTCACCTGCAATTAACACACTGCTATATGTAAACAGCAGCCTCAGAGTAGTTGAAAATAGTTTGTTTGCTTGTGTGAATTAACATTCCCTTGCAATATTATGATAACAATGATCTACCTTAGTTTCTCTGCACACCCCACCTAATCTTGTTTACATTCTTATTAATAGTGAAAAGGAAGCCTGGTTTTTACTGGCTTCAAATCATCCTAGACTGCAAACCACTGAAGTCTGAATTAATGAGCTTAAACCGTTTGCATTTGCATCCTGAAGCTGTCTCAGCTCTCCTTACACGGGCTTTTCTTCAAGGACCATCTCTCCTACCTCCTTCCTCATGGCAGATTCTACTATAATCCTGTCTGCAGACAAGAAAGCAGAGGCACAGGAAGCTGATGCAAATTGCCTGAGTTGCACAGCATTCAGGGGAATCTGCCCTGGGATCTGTGTTCTGAATCATAAACATCCCAGTCCTAGGAAGAAGATTAAATTCTAGCTCTGCCATCAGCTGTGTTCTCTTGCACTAGTCAGCATGCCTGACCAGCCCTGGCGCTTCCACGTGTGGCCCTCCCAAGCATGCTGTGTTCCCAGCTCTTGGAAACTCTGAGTAGCAAACCATCTTCTCAATGACAATTGTTCCCTGATCTGTTGGCCTCACCGTACTTGAACTTGGTTCCACATCTGTGAAATAGGGATAATGTCGCTGACCTCTCAGGTTTGTTACAGGGATGAAATGAGATGATGCATGTCGAAAGCACTTAATGTAGCATCTGTTGCACAGTAAAAACCTAATGATAAGGGAGTATTATCACTAGTCTGTTCCCATTGTTTTATACTCTTTGCTCCTAACTCCCACACTTTACAGGTGAGGAAACCAAGACCTACAGATGTATGGCATAGGCATCGGGCAGGGTTATGTGGCAAGTGGATGAATGGGCAGCACTGGAACTTGGGTCTCCACCAGGAGCCACTTTCCAGCTGCCAGATTCTCATCCTGGGGTCCTGCCTTCCCTTCTACAGATGCTGTGAATTATCAGTACCAGTCTTCACACAAACCCACACACACACACATACATACACACACACACACACAACTCTGTTTGCTCCCACTAAGGAGGTCTTGCTTTTAAGGCACACCTGCAGATGAAACCATCAAGGTTTTCCTATTCCTTTGCTCCCCAGTTTACCTAACATGCTTTTCAACATGTGACACCAGTAACGGGAGATGGTGTGAGTACACGCGACTGCCTTTATAAAGCCTGTAAGCCAAAGCATTCAGGGGAACAAAGAGCGCGTTCCATCCAAGCCCACTTTTCTTTAGCTCTCTAGTTCTTTTCTAATTCTTCAAAGGGTATAGGAGGGAGGGTGCCTCCACTTCTCCTACCTCCCCAAAATGTCAGCAGCAGCAGCTGCCTGGACCCACTGCAGCACAGAACACAGAGTGTTCTCAGAACCTCCCAGAACCAAGAGTTCTATCCCTCCTCTACACCAAACTCTGTCTCCCGGCTGGGATGTCCTTTCCTGAGCCAGGACCATCCAAAACCCAAGGCTTTCTGAAATTAAAACCCCCTGGATCCAATCTGAGCAACACAGTAATTTAAATAGTATTAGAGTATAAGCCAAAGTATAAAACAAATATCAGTGAGTCCATACAGAGATAAATAAAGGAGTGCATGAATCAATAAATAGGAGGAAGAGGCCAATCTCTCACAGAAGAATTCCAAATAACTTATGCAGATGCTCTGCCCTCAAGCAGGTGGAGCTTAACTCCCCATGCGTACATGTGAGTTGTGACCAGTGACATCTTTCTTAAGAAGACAGTACAGAAGGGAGGAATAAAGAGGCACTTTTCAGTGGAGAAACCTGACCCACACAACCTCAGCCAGGTGATCAAGGTTCGTATAAACATAAGTCATGTGGATTGTATGTACCTTGATATGATGGGATGAAAATGGTATCTAACCTCTGCGATCATCCCTCCTAAAATTCATAACCCAGGCTAAGCCTGAGAAAAATATCGGACAACTCCCAGCTGAGGAACATTCTGTAAAATATCTGACCAGCACTCCTCACAACTATGAAGGACATTAAAAAAAAAAAAAAAAAAGGATCTAAGGAACTATCACAGCCAAGAGGAAGCTAAGGAGACAGGATGACTAAGTGTAACGTGGGATCCCAAGTGGGATCCAGGAACTGAAAGGAGCATTAGGGAAAAACTAAGGAAGTCTGAATGAAGCGCGGACTTCAGTTAATAAAAACGTATCCATATTGTTTCATTAAGTGGGATCAATCTACCATACTAGGTAAGATATGATGATGGGGACCTGGGTGTGGGTTAGATGGGAACTCTCTGTGCTTTCTTCAGACTTTTTCTCTAAACTATTTAAAATAAAAATGTATTTCAAAAACAAAACCAAACAGAAGAAAACCTCCTTAGATAGTCCAAGACAGACCTGATTTTGTTGCGTGACCTCAGAATCATGAATAATGCTGTTGACGGTGGGGGGGGCGGGGGGGACCCTTTGTTCACCAGTCTCAGAGTTCTCGAGGTGGGGCAGTGGGAGAGGGAGCCTGTCTCCCCTTTCCCACCAACTCCCTTTTCGCTTTATGTTCTCACCTTTCACACAGCATTCCCCCTGAAACAAAGGATTCCTCTGCCTGCATAACCAAAAATGACTGATCTAGTCCAGACCCAACCGAAAATGTCCAGAGAAAGGAAAGGGCATCTTCCGGGAATGCACCAAGGGCATGAGAGAGCTGGAGCTGAGACCCCACAGGGCAGGCACCTGAGACCATCCCCCAGGTGTTGCCCAGGCTCTCACCTGTGAGCTTGGAGTTCCTTGAGGCAGGGACAGTGCCTGGTTCAGCTGTGTCTGTGGGACTCAAACATGGGACAGCAACTCAGCAAGTCCTCAGGAATGGCTGAGGGACACTGTTTCCATCATGTGATTGTTCCAAAATGCCAGTGCCGTGTATAAGCGAATCAGTCTTCCGGAAACCTGAAACTAACACAACACTGTGGATCAACTATATTCCAACATGAAAATTTTAAAAGGGATAAACCCTCCAAAAACCATTTTGCTTTTACTAAAATGCCAGTACCATTCAAACCTAAAAAGTATGCCCGCATATCAGAGAATTTCAAAGTTAAGTTCTCTCTGGTCTGTGTCCATATATCCGGTTTTACTAAAACAGTCTCTTCTAGCGAGCTTGTGTACTGGAGATTGACTTTTTTTTTTTTTTTTGGAGATTGACTTTAGACATTCATGCATCCATCCATTCACTCATTTTAAAAGATTTATTGAGTATCTCCTACACATTATGAACAACAGCAATAATAATAATTCATACAATAAGCATTCATTGAGTACCAGCTCTGTGTCAGGCTCAGTCCAGGCATGTCAGATACAACCCTGAACAAGAGAGACACATCACCTTCCTGCCTTAGGGATCCCTAATTGTTATTCGATGCTTCCTGAGTGCCAGGCATTTGTGCTCAGAATCTCTCATTTAATCCTCACAATAGCCCTAAGAAGTCAATACTATTGATATTCCTGTTTTTTCTTTTTTATTTTAATTCTTAATTATTTTAAACAATTTTAAAGGTTACTCACTGTTCGCAGTTATTACAAAACATTGGCTAGATTCATATGTTGTACAATACATCCTTGAGCTTATCTCACACCCAATAGTTTGTACTGCCCATTCCCCCACCCCTATTTTTCCTCTCCCCACCCCCAGTGGTAATGACTACCTCCTTCTCCATACCTCTGTCTGTTTCTTTTTTGCTATATCTGCTAGTTCAATTCTTTTATTTCACACATAAGTGATATTATAACAGTATTTGTCTTTCGTCTGACTTATTTCACTTAACATAATGCTCTCCAAGTCTGTCTATGTTGCTGCAAGTGGCAAAATTTCTTTCCTTTTTATGGCTGTGTAGTATTCTATTGTGTGTTATGTATGTATGTGTGTGTAATATATCACATCTTCTTTATCCATTCGTCTGCTGATGAATACTTAGTTTCCATATCTTGTCATTGTAAATAATGCTGCAATGAAAATTGAAGTGCAAGTATCTTTTTTGAGTGTCTTTGCTTTTTGGGGATATATACTGAGGAGTGGAATTGCTGGGTTATATGGTAGTTCTATTTTTAATTTTTTGAGAAACCTCCATACTGTTTTCATAGCAGCTGCACCAATTTACATTCCCAACAGTGTGTGAGGGTTCCCTTTCCTCCACATCTTTATCAACATTTGTTATTTGTGTTCTTTTGGATGATAGCCATCCTGACCGATGTGAGGTGATATCTCACTGTGGTTTTGACTTACATTTCCCTGATGACCAGCGACACTGAGCATCATTTCATGCACCTATTGGCCACTGGCATTTTCTCTTTGAAAAAATGTCTATTCAGTTCTTCTGCCCACTTTTCAATAGAGTTGTTTGATTGTTTGTTGTTGAGCATATGTGCTATTATATATTAATCCTTGCTGGTCATATCATTTGGAAACATTTTCTTCCATTCAGAAAGTCTTCTTTTTGTTTTGTTGATGGTTTCCTTTGCTGCACAAAAGCTGTCAATTTAATTAGATCCTGTTAATTGTCCCCATTTTTTCAGATGAGAAAGCAGAAGCCTAGTTACTTGTCCAAAGTCACTCCTTCAGTAGGTAGTGGAACTGGGATTTGAACCTGGGCACTCCTTATTGAGAACACTTGTCTTCAATGTCCACAAAGGGAGTCAGCGTGGGTCTTGGGTGCCTGGCTGGTGAAAAAAACACACCAGGCACCACCATCAAATGGAAAATAAAGCAGCCCTTTATTCCCAGCAACTGGCCAAGAGCTGACGTCCCTTCCTCACCCCTTTACGTGCAGGACTACAGGAGGACCCTGAGGCCGGGAGGAAGCCATTGCCAGGAGACCTGAGCAAGGTCTCCTTCCTCAGCGCTCCCGAAGCTGAGCCGGAAGTCCCTCCCCGCCGCCCCGCCACCCCGCCAGCCCCACCCCACGACTTCCTCCCGGCCTCAGAGGCAGAAGCTGAGGAGAGGAGGGTGGCGGAGCGGGTGTCTGACGGGATTAACAAGCCGAGGAGGTGCAGCGCCTCTGTTCCTGCCTTGAAGACACAGACACTCCACCCACTAGCACAGTTTGTTCAAGAGGATGTCCTTACTCTGACCAGATTATCAACACGTGATGCGAGGTGCTCAGTCAGGAAGGGCTGAGAGGGGGCGCTTCCCTGGGAGAGACGGAGGCCCAGTGCTTTCTTATCTCTGAGCAGAGAGGAGACAGGAGGAGAGGGGGAGAAACGTATCCTCACGGCACCGTGGGCACAGGTGACACGAGGAGAATAAGACGTGGTTCCTGTTCCACAGTGACTCACACGAGGGTGAAGTCCGCTAAAACTTATCCATGAGTAACGATCCAGCAGGACTGGATGAGCTGGTTAAGGGGTGGGAGGGGTTTCCTGGAGGAGGCATCAGGCCTTCATCCCAGGTGGGTTTTGAAGGCTGTGTTGCAGTCTCCACCCAGAGAACAGGTAGGGAGAACTCAGCAGAGAAGGCACAGAAGCCCCAGTCAGGAGACTATTCTCAGGTGGTGGGTGTGCCTGGGGCATGGAGAGTCCTGACAGGCGCCTGAAGAAACTGCTGGGAGGATGGGCTGGAGCCAGACTGTATGGGGCCTCGTGGGATGCTGGTGAGCTTGGCCTTTTTCTCCATGAGCACTGAGCCCAGGGGCAAGTTCTGTGTTTCCTGGTTTTGTCAGGGGAGGGAAGAGTTGTGGGTTGGGGGCTTATGCAGTCCTATTTGTGATTCAGAAATTTATTCTGACAATCACTCTGAAGAATTCACCATCATTCAAGTAATGATGTGCCACCTATCATGCCCCACACTCCACAGAGGGCTTGAGATAGAACAGTGAACAGAACAGACATGATCTCAGCCATCGTGGAACCTATGGACTGGTGGAGGAGATGAACATTAGGTAAGTATTTTGTCCCGACTCTGACAGATCAACTGAGGGAAAACCCGGAGGGTGATGAGTACCTATATCTAGGGAACATATAATCTACTGGGAAGATGAGAAGCCTTCCCTGAATAAGTAGCATTTAAGGTAAGACCTGGACTAAGAAGTATCTGCTCAGAGGACAGAAGCAAAGTGTTCCAAGGGAATGAAGGCCATGTGGTGAGAAGGAAGACGGCACAGCAGAAAAAGCACAAAGTGGCCACGTGCCTGGAACGCAGTGAGCGCTGGAGAGGGTGGCTTGAGATGAGATTGAAAAGAGACAGAACAGAGCCTCGAAAGCCAGGGTGAGGATTTAGGACTCTATCTCACTATCAGGGTCAAACCATTAAAGGGTTTTAAGAAAGACTGTGACAAGATCCCATTAGCATCTTGGAAAGATTTTCTTCCTGTTAGCATTAAAAAAAAAAAAATCAAAAGGGTGCTCAGTGAAAGCAGGGAATCAAGATGAGGATTTAGGGATTTCTCTTTTTAAGTGAAGAGGAAAAGGGAGGATGTGATTCTGAGGATCTGAGCTTGGAGGAAGGGACAGATGGCAACTTAGGATCAGGAGGGAGCCCATAGGAGAAAGAAGCAGATGTCGCCAGGGACCAGGAATGTCTAGACAAGAATTCCTGCCACCCTCACTATTAGAGAACAAGAAAGCAGAGGTGAAACTTCCAAGAGGTGGGAGGAATTGGGCTGGGAAAAAAAAAAAGACCCAGACAGGCATCCTGGCATCTCTAAATCCACTCCAAGGGAGCTGGCAGGAAGGGGTCAGGAGTCTTATAAGCAGCTGTCCTGACCCCCAAGGGACAGAAAACGTCCTCCCAGCTGGTGTGTGAAGCAGAACAAAGGCACAAAAGTTCCCCACTGGCTGACATTTTGGGGAGCTCACAGAATGGCGAGCTTCTCCTATCCAACCCCGGCACCAATGAGGAGCTGAAACATATTGTACCCATTAGAAAAGAAATGCAAATCCGAGAGTCAGGCATTTGTGTCCATGACAACAGGGGGAACGTATTTTGGCAAATCTGAGTTCATTTATATTCAAATAAATATTTCAGTCTATGACTCTGGCACTTTTTTGCATGAGATATTTCAGAACCATATTGAATGTTGCTCTCATGCTAAGAACTTGAGAATTAAAATGAGGGCCAATTTCAGAGTCTGTCAGGCTCCAAGATTTGGAGTTGGTTTTATCTCAAGGAATGAAAAGGAATGATAAACGAGGGGGGTGATTCAGCACATTTGTATATAAACTTTTTGAACAGGAAAGGCCATTCCAGTGTTGTCCCAGGAAGCCCCTTCTTTGTAAAAATGGAACAGACCCAAGTCAGATCCTTCTAGAACTCAGGGCTCCTGATTCTCAGGCCAATGTTGTCTTCCGTCTGCCCAACCAGTTGATGGAATAAGAAGAGCAGTTAGGCTAAGACTTCAATACAACATCAATTGTTTCTCTTTCAAGGGAGATTGTTTTCTCCTTAATTATACAAGCAATCTATGCCTTTTGTGAAAAATCTGTATATTACTAAAAACTCCAAGGCATTATCTCTAGTAAACCTGTAATTCCCCATAAAATCACTAGTCAGTTTTAACATTCTCTTTCAGCCTTTGTTCTGTGTCTATATCTTTTACATAGTTGAAATGTTAGCTTGCCTACAATTTTGCATCAGGAGCATTACTCTGAATCATTAAAAACTTTCCTTGTACAAAAAAAGTTCATGGATAAAGAACATTCCACCCCATAAATATACTGTAAATTTACTTAATCATTTATGTAATTCACTGTTGGGCATTTTAGGTAGTCTCCGATTTTTTTTTTTTATCCTTTACACAACACTGTGTTGGATACCTTTATGTTTAAATCATTATTTACCTATCAGATTATTTCCCTGGACTAGATTTCTAGACATGAAATTATAGATCTAAAGAGTATAAGCATTTTAAAGTCTCCTGGTATATATTGTATTCCAGAAAAGGTTGTATTGTTTGCTAGTGGAATGTGAAATGCTAATCACACTATACTCTTACCCACAGTTTACACACCACTGAGGTATCGAGGTCAATCCAGTGATGGTAGGATGAGAGAGGTCCAGATGAATAATCTGCCACCGTGGTTTAGAGGGGTAGGGAGAAGGATGTCTGCCTTTGCAATGGGAAAATTTCCTTAATTAAATGCTGATTCTGCTGCTGGGAGAATCTCCCACATTCATACCTGTTGGTAACTCCTGACTCTGGGCTCTCAGAGATTCTTCCTTGTCCGTTACCTTCTGTAGCCACATATGAAGTGGGTGTTGAAGAGTATTCCCTGCTTTAAGCTTGTGCAACTTTTGTAGCTGCGTTCTTCCTGTGTGGGGTCAGGAACTCAGGAGTTGATTTAAGACTAATCAGCCAAATCTCTCTTGAGCTCATCTCTTTCTTGTAATACATTGACAAAGACAGGGAGTAAATCCAGCACCCTGTCACTTTGGCTCTCTCCAGCTGTGTCCCCCAGAGCAACAGGCTCCATAGACATGTGGTCTGTCCTCCAAGTCATCATAGGTAACAGTTGTATCAAAGGTTTGGCCCTCTATAACATGGGTCTCCAAGCTTCCCAGATGGCTCAGTGGTAAAGAATCTCCGTGCCAGTGCAGGAGATGCAAGTTCGATCTCTGAGTTAGCAAGATTCTCTGGAGAAGGAAATGGCAACCCACTCCAATATTCTTGCCTGGGAAATCCCATGGACAGAAGACTCTGGTGGGCTACAGTCCATGGGGTTGCAAAAGAGTAGGGGATGACTTAGCAACTAAACAAAAACAACCATGGGTCTCCATATTTTCCTTGCTGTATGTCACCTGATAAGCAACAAAATGCACATATTTCAGGTTTTTATAACACCCATGTCCTACTTCTGGTATCAAATTCTGCATTAGTAAAAGTAATGCTTTGATGCTGGAGCATAAAAACCCTCAAAACCTCAGAAGATTAACATCTTTCAGCTTTTAAAAAATATAATAGTAATAGTTTCAAATTTTTTCCTTGAAGTCCAAAAAGAGGGTCTTGATCCAAACCTAAGTGGGCTGCTGTCCTCCACTAATGACGTCATTTCCCAGGTTCTTTTTATCTGGCAATTCTGTCATTTTCAGTCCTTGCCTTCTGAGGTCATCCCACTCATTGGTGTCCAGGTGAGAGAGGGAAAGAGCCTGGAGAATTGAATGCTGGAAATTCTTGTGGCTGATCTGGATTCAGTTCAGGTCAGACCCTCAGTCATGTCCAACTCTTTGTGACCCCATGGACTGAAGCATGCCAGGCCTCCCTGTCCATCACCAACTCCCAGAGCTTGCTCAAACTCATGTCCATTGAGTCAGTGATGCCATCCAACCATCTCATCCTCTGTCATCCCCTTCTCCTCCCTCCTTCAATCATTCCCAGCATCAGGGTCTTTTCCAATGAGTCAGTTTTTTGCATAAGGTGGCCAAAGGATTGGAGTTTCAGCTTCAGCATCAGTCCTTCCAATGAATTTTCAGGACTGATTTCCTCTAGGATGGACTGGTTGGATCTCCTTGCTATCCAAGGCACTCTCAAGAGTCTTCTCCAATACCACAGTTGAAAAGCATCAATTCTTCAGTACTCAGCTTTCTTTATATAGTCCAACTCTCACATCCATACATGACTACTGGAAAAACCAAAGCTTTGACTAGACGGACCTTTGTTGGCAAAGTAATGTCTCTGCTTTTTAATATGCTGTCTAGGTTGGTCATAACTTCTTTTCCAAGGAGCAAGCGTCTTTTAATATCATGGCTGCAGTCACCATCTGCAGTGATTTTGGAGCCCAAGAAAATAAAGTCTGTCACTGTTTCCATTGTTTCCCCATCCATTTGCCATGAAGTGATGGGAACAGATGCCATGATCTTCGTTTTCTGAATGTTGAGTTTTAAGCCAATTTTTTCACTCTCCTCTTTCACTTTCATCAAGAGGCTCTTTAGTTCTTTTCGCTTTCTGCCATAAGTGTGGTGTCATCTGCATATCTGAGATTATTGATATTTCTCACGGCAATTTTGATTCCAGCTTGTGCTTCATCCAGCCTGGCATTTTGCATGATGTACTCTGCATATGTAAGTTAAATAAGCAGGGTAACCACATATAGCCTTGACATACTCCTTTCCTGATTTGGAACCAGTCTACTGTTCCATGTCCAGTTCTAACTGTTGCTTCCTGACCTGCATACAGATTTCTCAGGAGGCAGGTCAGGTGGTCTGGTATTTCCATCTCTTTCAGAATTTTCCACAGTTTGTTGTGACCTACACAGTCAAAGGCTTTGGCATAGTCAATAAAGCAGAAGCAGATGTTTTTCTGGAACTCTCTTGCTTTTTCAATGATCCAGAGGATGTTGGCAATTTGATCTCTGGTTCCTCTGCCTTTTCTAAAACCAGCTTGAACATCTGGAAGTTCACGGTTCACATACTATTGAAGCCTGTCTTGGAGAATTTTGAGCATCACTTTGCAAGCATGTGAGATGAGTGTAATTGTGCGTTAGTTTGAGCATTCTTTGGCATTGCCTTTCTTTGGGATCGGAATGAAAACTGACCTTCTCCAGTCCTGTGGCCACTGCTGAGTTTTCCAAATTTGCTGGCATATTGAGTGCAGCACTTTCATGGCATCATCTTTTAGGGTTTGAAACATCTCAACTGGAATTCCATCACCTCCACTAGCTTTGTTCATAGCAGTGCTTTCTAAGGCCCACTTGACTTCACGTTCCAGGATGTCTGGCTCTAGGTGAGTGATCACACCATCATGATTATCTGGGTCATGAAGATCTTTTTTGTATACTTCTTCTGTGTATTCTTGCCACCTCTTCTTAATATCTTCTGCTTCTGTTAGGTCCATACCATTTCTTTCCTTCATTTTGCCCATCTTTGCATGAACTGTTCCTTTGGTATCTCTAATTTTCTTGAAGAGATCTCTAGTGTTTCCCATTCTATTGTTTTCCTCTATTTCTTTACATTGATCACGGAGGAAAGCTTTCTTATCTCTCCTTGCTATTCTTTGGAACTCTGCATTCAGATGGGTATATCTTTCCTTTTCTCTTCTGTCTTTTGCTTCTCTTCTTTTCTCAGCTATTTTTAAGGCCTCCTCAGACAACCATTTTGCCTTTTTGCATTTCTTTTTCTTGGGGGTATTCTTGGGGATGGTCTGGATTGGTTCACATCAATTCCACAGACATTCTATTGACTAGAACTTAGTCACAGGGCCAAGCTAAACTGCAAAGGAAAATGAAACATGAGTTGTCTCTAAACCAAGGAAGAAGACAGATGGCTTTAGGTGAATTCATAGTGGTGTTTTCCATACCTTTCAAGGTCCAACCTCACACCTGCACAGTTCATCTCATCCACCTCTCCCTAATCCTGGCCCAGTCAACAGAGTCCATCTTTAACTAACATGCTAATATCTTGTTCAACATAGATTTTTAACATTAATTTTGACTTTTTAAAGTATTATTTGTCTTGATGACTGAGTTTGGGGCTTTTCTTAAATTTTCCATCAAGGTGGGTGTCCACTCAGCTCACCTAGATCCCAGTCCTGCTCGTGTTGTATAATCAGGAAGAAAAAACTCACTAAGCACTAAGTTTTCCCCAGTTAGTGGGACTCATTTTCCACTTTTTTATTTTTGAAAGAACAGCTCACCCATGAGGCCCCTCTATCATTTATTATCCCACATATCATTGTGGAAATAGCATTAGACATGGAGGCAAGTCCTAGCTCAGTCACTGACCAGCTAGCTGTGTGACCTTTCACAAGTTGCTTGACCTGTCTGTGTCTGCTTGTTTATCTGTACAACAAGAATCACAAGTCATGGGTCATGGGGTTCCTGGGCTAAATGAGAGAGCACATGAGAAAGACCTCAGGCCCAGGCTCATGGAGGCATTTAATAAATATATGCAGGATCTAAGTCAAGAATGTTTAATGAAAAGCCCAGTCTATCTTATATATGAAATACAAAATCAAATTTCTGTCCTTGTGAATTTTGTACCTTAATGAAGAGTCAAATGGAATCCTGTGTGCAAAGAACCTTGAGAAAGAATCAAACCATTTGCACATCCACAACCACAGAGAGGCCAGGTTGTGGCTTCAGTGTCCTTGACATTTGTGGTTTTAAATAGACTGCTTGGTGGAGCAGGAGAGGGGAGCCTGGATTGCAGTGGGTGGTGACACGGCTTCATTTTAAGAACCATGATCCCCCTAGCAACACCCATCAACCTGAGACTCCACCGTGCCTTGTATGAGATACCTGCCAGGAGCTCTTTCCCAAAGGTTTCATAGTCCTTGCCACAAAACATTTTTAGCACATTTAAACCAGCATTTAGAGCATAGATTAAAGTGGTCCTGTGACATCATGCAGGGAATATATAGAAAACTTCCCTGAGCAGAATATTTGATTTAGCCTCCTTGTCAACCACACATCTGTCTGGAGCAGCTGCAGGGCCGAGCACTATTCCTGGCACTGAGGGCAGAAGGAGAAGGAGGGGCATAGACTCTGCCCCTGTGAGGCTCACAGTCAAGGTGGGAAGGCAGGATAGACACGTGGAATGGAGGCACATCGTTATTACTCAGAACTCTTTGGGCTGCAAGTGACTGACGCCCTATCCAAACTAGCTTAAGCAAGGAAGGTGTTGATTAGGATGGGGATGTCCCAAAGAACCTGAGGACTTGAGTGCGGCTGGACCTCTCTGCATCTCCCTCTCTTGCATGACAACATTCTTTCATCTCTTTGTGGCCTGACTTTCTCCCCACACACAGTGAAACATGTGGTTGGGCTGCCAGTAGCTTCAGGGTTTGAGATGTGATGACCTCAGCTGTCCCCAGAGAAAGACAAATCTGACACCCCTGGTTCTGAATCCAAAACTCCTAGGGAAGGCATTGATGACTTCTCTCGAGACAGATGCCATCCCTGAACAATCAGTTGTTTCCAAGGACAGAATTATAGTGCATCAACATGGCTCTTGTGATGGTGAAGTGGATGGAAGAGGGGTGGTTCCTGGGAAAGAGGGGCTGCGGAGACACCTGGCAAACCACACGATCCTCCAAAAATGTCCCCAAGATAGGGACATTAACAGGAGGTCAGAGAAAGAAGTGAAAGACTTCAACTCCTGGGCTGTGGTAGTCAGGGATGGATGGCTTCTTGGAGGGGGAGGGCCCAGCTGAAGCAATATTACACGGATTGCACATCAAGACACGTTGTATGAAAGAAGACGAAATACACTTGCCCTTTCCTCCCTTCTCCTACAGAGGGTGAGTGTGAAGGAGAAAGGTGATGAAGCCCTCAGAAGCCAGCCCAAATATTTTCCAGATACCGTGGTAGCTTTTCCCCACATGATCTCAATTAATCCCACAAAAAGCCTGTGAGGGAAAAATGAGTGTCCCATTTTACAGATGAAGAAACTGAAGGTAGCCAAGAATAAGTAACTCGCCCCAGATCACACACTCTTCAGTGGAAGCGCCAGATTCTGAGCCAGGTAAGTGTGGGACCACCTGGCTTGGCTTGGTGCCCCTCCTCTGCTGCATGCTCCTAATGGTTCCTGGAAAGATAGGTGCTTCAAAAAAAGGAAAACAAAAACAAAAAAAACCTCTTCACTTCCTCTGGAACACTCTTTTAAGATGATATGTTAGTCCAGGTCCTCTGAGATTAGATGTACAAAAATTTCCTAGGGAAATAAGCTGTGAAAGAAGTGGGAAATGAGCCAGGAGAGGCTGGGATATAGATCTCACCCTGAGTAAAGGAGAAAGGAAGGAAGCAGGGAATAGAGGGAGGGAGGAAGTAAGTTTTGGTGGAAACATCCAGTGCTATAGTGAGATTTCAAGCCAAGTGCAGCCGTCAAAGCGTTCTCAAGCCAAAGTTACCCATAAGTGGAGACTTCCTTGGTGATCCAGTGGTTAAAAATCTGTCTTCCAATGCAGGGAATGTGGATTCAGTCCCTGGTCAGGGAACTAAGACCCCACAGGCCTCAGGGCAACTAAGCCCATGAGCCACAACGAAGACCAGCACAGCCGAAATAAATTTATAAATAAGTAAAATGGCAAACTGTTAAGGAAAAAAAAAAAAAAAAACTTACCCATCAGAAGGGTCCCATGTCTCCTAGAAACAAGATTGCCTTGGTATCCCCACCATGTTCTGTCATCAGCTGGGGACAGCCTATAGGAGGCATGGCCTCTGGCAAACACATGAAGGATTTCAGAGCTCAGCAAAGGGGCTTCTGATCAGTTACATCCCCAGCCTCCAGAAATCTGAGCGTTGCGCTCTCACAGCCTTCACAGAAAGGCTGCCTCAAACTAACATTCATTTTTAATCATTGTCTGGAAGATACAAATGTCTTATTCCCATTGTAGGGGATCAAAAAATGATTTAAAAAGTAAACAACGAATTCTTCGGTCCCTTTTTTCTTCCACAATTGGCGACTGCCACCCTGTTTTCCCATTTCGCCTTGGACAGTTCAGTTCTTTTCTAGCCTTTGCCTTCCTGATTGTGTTCCTACCCAATAATGCTATTTCTTTTCCTAGCTGGAGCCTTCTGATATTTGTTTCCTTTCCAGGTCTAGGTATGATTATAGATTTGATCCCAGAATGATAGAAACCCCAAATGGTAAGACTTTAGACTTTATAATTTATTCTTTGTGGTGGGCATCCAAAGTACCCTACTCCTCCTCCACCATAACGATCTTTGTGATAACTTCTTAAGAAGAGCTTAGATAGTAAACTGCAAACTCCATCAAGGTAGAAGCTATGACTAAGTGTATCTCCAGATCCTTACTGTGGTTCTAGTCTCAATAAATAATTCTTAAACCAATAAATCCCCCAATCTAGTCTAAACCTATTTGATGACTGACTGATTGGTTTATTTTTACCCAATGGACAATCTAATGATATTTCAACATTTCTAGATTATCAGTTTCACTTAAGAATGTGCTTGATTGTAGTTGATCCCCATTGCAAGCAATCTCAACTCTATGTCTCCTTCCTGGGTGAGGACTTCAGGATCACCTGAGATGGAGTGATTTCTGCCATTCTTTATTCTACCACTGCCATCATCAACCCTAACCATGACCACGACAAGGTTGCCTTTAGACTGAATAGAGGAAGCATCTTCTTCTACATCATAGAGAGCCTTTAGAAGTTTGTGCATGGCAAGCTTCTGAAATGTGGCATGATCTGATTTGAGATTCAGCAGGCTACACCCAAAATCAAGGAGGCTATACCAACTGATCAGTTTAGTAAAAGAATAACGGTCACTGTGATGTGGTTTAAAGAGCCCTGAACTTGGAATCAGAATTCAAGATCCATGATTTATCATTCTCTAATCATGGATAACCACATATATTCATTCTATTTTTTACCTAATTTGTAAAGGGAGGTGATGGATGACACAACTCAAGATTAATAAAACATAAATGTGAAGAGAGAAAAAAAAGATACCAAAAAACATGAGCCATAAAAGAAAATAAACTGGACTTCATAAAAATTTAAAACTGTTGCTCTGCAGAAGACGCTCACAAGAGAATTAAGAGGCAAGCTACAGAATGGAAAGAAATATTTTCAAACCACATATCTGACATAAAATTTATATTTGGAATATACAAAAAATTCTCAAAATGTAAGAAACTGCAAAGGAACTTGACTAGACACTTAACCGAAAAGGATGTGATGGGGTCAAATAAGTATATGAGAAGATGTCTAACATCACTAGTCATTAGGGAAATGCTAATTGAAGCCACAGTGGATACCACTTCTCAACCAATAAAATGGCCAAAAAAAAAAAAAAAATGTTGACAATACCAAGTGCTGGTGAGGATGAGAAGCGACTGGAACTATCATAAATTGCCGCTGGGAATGCAAAATGGTACAGCCACTCTGGAAAAAGCTAGGCAGTTTCTTATAAAGATAAGCATACACTTGCCACATAGACCTCTGCAATCCTACCCCTAGGTTTGGATGTTTAGCCTAGAGAAGTGAAAATGTATGTTTACACAAAAACCTGTACATCAGTGTTTAGCAGCTGTTATGGACTGAACGTTTGTGTCCCCTGCCTCAAATATTTCATGTTGAAATTGAATCCCCAGTGTGATGGTATTTGGAGGTGGGAATTTTGAGGGGGAAATTAGGTCATGAGGGTTGACCCTCATGAATGAGATTAGTCCTCTTATGCAAGGAACCCCAGCAATCTCTCTCACCTTTTCTGATGATACAGTGAGAGGTTGGAGGTCTGCAGCTTAGAAGAGAGCACTCATTGAAACCCAACCATGCTGGCACCCTCATCTTGGACTTCTAGCCTCCTAAACTGTGAGAAATATACTTCTGTTGTTTGTGAATGCCCCAGTCTATGACAGTTTAGACAGCAGTTTTATCTATGATAGCCAAAATCTTGAAACAGTTCCAAATCCCCGTCAGTGACTGAATGGAAAAACAAACCGTGGTATATCCATACATAGAAAACTATTCACAATAAAAAGGAACAAACTATCAATAAACGCAACTTAAATGAATCTTGTAGACATTATATTGAGTGAAAGAAGTCAGTCACAAAAGCTTACATACTGTATGATTCCATTTATTTGATGTGCTTAAAAAGAAAGATGGTGGGGTGGAAAGCAGATGAGTGTTGCCAGAGATTATGAGTGAGGGAAGGTGTGATGATAAAGGGTAAGTCCGAGAAAGTATTTGGGGGGGACAGAACTGCTCTGTAATCTGTAGTGGTGGGTACATGAATCTATTCCATGTGTTAAAGTCCTTGAAACTGAATATTATAAGAAAAAGAAAACTTTATTGTTTTATTTTAAATTATATTGGTGGCTTATATTTCTATTGGACAGTGCTTGTCTAGTCTCTCAATAGAATGTTATATGTTTGACTTAAGCCAGAGCAGAAATTGTCATCCTGATGATACCCTCCTCTCCCAATGTCTTTGCGCTTCCCACAATGGTGATATAATTTTGTATGTAGTTGTCTCTCTCCACCCCAGACCATAAGCACCATGTGGGCAAAAATGTGATCTTCATGCCCAGTTCCTAGAATAGAGTAGATGCTCAGTAATATTTGTTGAATCCATCCATCCATCCATCAATCAGCAGGCTGCACACTTGAATTTTTGGAGAATTAAGATAAAATGTTAAATGTGGGTATACATTCTGCCTTCTTTAAAATGGGTAGCTAACAAGGTCCTACTGTATGGCACAGGGAACTCTGCTCAGTGTTACATGGCAGTCTGGATGGGAAGGAAGTCTGGGGAAGAATGAATACGTGTATACTTATGGCTGAGTCCCTTTGCTGTCCCCCTGAAACTATCACAACATTGTTCATCGGCTGTACTCCAATATAAAATAAAAAGTGTTTTAAGAAAACATTAAATGAGGTGCTTCTGAACCCCTCCCATCCTCTGATTATCACAGGGTCCCAGGGCTTGGCCCATGGTCTTCGAGAGCTGAGCCTGGGGCTAATAGTAGGCCCAATCAGCTTCCAGCTGAGAGCCACAGAGGAAGAAGGAATCGATGCCCAAGTCCTAGGCAAGAACAGCCGGGAAGCTCACCAAGGAGGTGGGAGGCAGGTAATAATAGGCTCTAGATTCATGGGTGAGCCTCAGAGAGGAGACAAGACAGTTCTGTAAATCTGAAAGGCAGAGTCTGGAAGCAAAATCTTCAGACAGAGAAGGAGTCCTGTCAGTCCACAGTATCAGCTCACATTCCTAACACTGTGGTTTATTATTCTTTAGAAGGTTGATATTCCCAAAGTAAGTGGGGGAAATATGATGCGTGCTGTCACAGATATAAAGTGGCCATGTTTTCAGTGTGGCGCACTTTCCAAGGCAAATGAAAATTGTTATGAAAACAATTTATACCAAGCAGACATGCATGATTGCCCGTGATGACCTTTTGCCAGAGAAAATGGGTCTGATAAAGAAAAAATGTGGGCTCATTAGGACAAATTAGAAAAAGCAAATGATTGCTCTTAAATTATGGAAACTCCAAGACTGAGAATCTCGCTGTCCTTTTAAGACATAAAAACAATAAAACACGAAAAGAAATTGTTTATTCAGAGAAAAGCATTGCAATTTGTGTGAGGAGATGTAGTTTTGTTTCTTGGGCGGTTTGAAAATGAAGGTTTTCTGTAAACTAAATGAAATTTAATTGACTTATTAACTCTGCAATGAATTCTCCTTCCATAAATCTAGCAACAACTAAAAATAGAAGAGAAAAAAAGCCTTGAGAATGAGCAAAATGACACTTCACTTTGTATAAATGCTATCCAAGGGATATTTCCATCAGTGCAACGTGACAAAATCGGGGGCACTCAATGGGTGCTTCCAGTGGAAGAATGTAGATATCTAGAATTGGAGAAGAGAGATGGGAGAGCAGTGGGTTAAGACCTCACTCAGGGATCTTTGAACATCCTGCCACTTCCCTGATAATCAGCCACAGGCGTATCACCCTTCGCAGTTTATAAAGAACCTTCACATACATTACCTCATCGAACACACGCAGCAGTTCTTCTCATTCATATATGCCCATTTCACAACTGAAGAAACTGAGATTGGATAAAGTTAAATGATTTATCAGCTAGTAAAAGCCACAGGCAGTATGAGAATGTCAGATTCTCCATGCTCTCTCCCAAGCGATCCCCCACTCTCACTCTACTTTAGGAACCTCTGATGCCTCTGAACCAGAATTTACTGATTCACATATCACTCTATAGGGGAAGTCAGGAAAGGAAGGGGCGAGGAAGAAGAAGCCTTTTCCGTACAAATCCAAGCAGGTTTCCAGAATAGTACTCAGAGAAGAAATATGTATCAGAAAAAATAACCTAATTCCCTAATCAGATGCCCCTCAAATCTCAGTGTTTAAGCACAAGAAAGGTTTATTTCCAAGTCAGTGAGTGGGACTCTGCTCCAAGCCGTCATTCAGGGACGTGAGCTCCTTCCATCTGGTTGCTCCATCACCTCTTAGGGACTAAGCATCTTCCACTGGATCACTGCAAAAGCCAGGAAACCACACAGAAGGAGCATGTGCCGTGTCTCAGGATGGGCCGAGCCTGGAAGCAGCCTTATCACTTCCATCCATGCTCCGTGACCAAAATGAGTTACATGACCCCACCTCCATGCCAGAGGAATGTAAGCTGTGGAGGGAGGGGAAAACACAGATATTGATAAAGCATTAGCAGTCCCTGCCACAAATTCTTAAGTGTCTCTTTGAGTGTAAAATATTTTCCCTGGTGCCCATGAAAGACCCTCTCTATGAGCCCGCAGGCAGACCCTCACGTCTCTGGGTGATTTCCCAAGGGGGACCACCTGACTACACAAGGTTAGACACAGGACTTTTTTTTTTTTTTTAGGTTGAAGGAAGTGGACCTTTCAGGCTTATACAGCAAAGTCTCTCTACATATTTTCTTCCAACATAGCTGAGTGAAAGGGCAAACAGAAATTTGAAAGCGATGATTGCTTCCTTTGTAGGGGAGAAGGATACCCACTGAGTTGGGAACATATATGAATTCTGATTTGCAATCATTTCCACTATTTATGAGGTCACTGGACTTACTCCTGCTGAGTCCAATTTACAAAGAGCTTTGGTTGGATCAGGGAAAGGAATATTAGAATCCCGTTGACTTCGTGATGGCCAGAGGACGATGGATACCAAATGCAAAGAATGTATCAATGAACCACAAGGGAGCAGACACCTCCACATCAGCTCCAACATCACAACCTGCTTCATCCAGGTGGGTGGAAAGACAGATATCTCCAGGGAAACTATCGGGGCTGGGTGCACCAACTTTGCAATTTGACTACACACCCCAAAATCAGACGGAGTTTTCCAAATTAAAAATAAATAAATAAAACTTGCATGAAAAGATTCAGGAGGCCTCAAATAACTGAAAGAGTTTTTCTTAACACCATCATCACATCTCACTCCCAGGGGAGCTATCAGATGTCACCTGAGCACTGGTCTTTCTGGTTCTGACCTCTCTCTGGTGCTATACTGCCAAATCCCCAGTAGTCTCCTAAAGTACCACATTTGCGCCTGTGTGCTAAGTAGCTTCAATCATGTCTGACTCTTTCAGACCCTGTGGACTGTAGCCCACCAGGCTCCTCTGTCCATGGAATTCTCCAGGCAAGAATACTGGATTGGATAGCCATTTCCTTCTCCAGGGGATCTTCCTGACCCAGGGATCAAACTTGTATCCCCTGCCTTGGCAGGTGGGGTCTTTACCACTAGTGCCACCTGGGAATCTCCAGATGTCCCACAGGCATATCTGTTTCAGCACGTTCAAACCTGAATTCATCTCTCCAGCCCAGCCCAGCCCCCATGCCTGCTCCTTCACGACCATCACCATCTAGGTAAACAGTGCCTCCCGATACAGTCACCCAAAGTGACCCCATGGACTGTAGCCTGCCAGGCTCTTCTGTCCATGGGATTTTCCAGGCAAGAATACTGGAGTGGGTAGCCATTTCCTTCTTCAGGGGATCTTCCCAATCCAGGAATTGAGCCCATGCCTCCTAAATTACAGGTGAATCCTTTACTGCTGAGCCACCAGGGAAGTCTTAAAGAGTGCATTATCGCACCAGTTACTGCAGTGGGCAACAGAGCTTCATCCCCCTACAGAAACATGGTGGTCAGGGTAGACCTGTAGCCAGCATTATCCCATCCTCAGAGAGCAAGGAGGCTGGAATATTTATGTACCCACTCCTGTTGATCATTGGTTGGGGACTGCTCAAGAAGAGCACTTAACTCCCTGGGCACATTTGTGAGCTGCAGAGGTAAGAAAAGTGAGCTTTGACAACCAAGGAAAACCCTCAGGCACAAAAGTGTGGGTTCTGGCTGGTGTGAGTTGATGTAAGTGGGCTGAAATGGTAAGGGCAAGGGGAAATGCGCAAGGTACCAACAGCATCTGCTGCAGAAAATACATCCTCTTTAGTCTCAGAGCCCCATCTGTGAAATGGGGCTCTGAGATTGAAATTTCACATTTTTATTCTTTAATGTAACCATATGTCTGCAACCTGGGTGTATTAATCCAGATCCAATCAAGAGAGAAAAAACACATGGTAATTTAAACAGGGAAAGTTTAATATAAGAACTAGTAACTATAGTAAGTGAGATTACATCAAACTCAAAAGCTTTTGCAAAACAAAGGAAATCATCAACAAAATGAAGAGGCAGCCCACTGTCTACTGAATGGGGGAAAATATCTGCAAACCATAGATGTCATAAGGGGTTAATATCCTGAATATATGAAGAATTCATAAAACTCAATAGTCAAAAAAAAAAAATGGGCAGAGGATCTGAATAGACACTTTTCCAAAGAAGACGTGCAGACGGCCAACGGGTACATGAAAAGATGCTCAACATCACTAGTCATCAGGGAAATGCAAATCAAAATCACAATGACATATCAGCTCACACCTGTTAGAACGGCTGTTATCAAAAAGACAAGAGGTAACAAGAGTTGGCGAGGCTGTGAAGAAAAGGGAACCCTTGTGCACTGTTGGTGGGAATGTAAATTGGTGCAGCCACTGTGGAAAACAGTATGGAGATGTCTCAAAAAGTAAAAATAGAACTACCATATGATCCAGCAATTCCACTCCTGGGTATTTATCCAAAGAAAATAAAAACACTAATTCAAAAAGATATGTGCACCCCTATATGTTCACTGCAGCATGGTTTACGTTAGCCAAGATATCGAAACAACCTAAGTGTCCATCAACGCTTGAATGGATAAAAGAGATATGGTATACATACACAGTGGAGGAGGAAGTGGCACCCCACTCCAGTATTCTTGCCTGGAAAATCCCATGGACAGAGGAGCCTGGCAGGCTACAGTCCATGGGGTCACAAAGAGTTTGTCACAACTGAGCACATCAACACACACATACACAAAGGAAGATATTGCTAATTCAGCAATAAAAACAAATGAAATTTTGCAGTTTCTAACAACGTGGGTGGACCTTGAGGGCATTATGCTAAGTGAAGCAAATCAAAGACATATACTATATGATCTTTTTGTGGAATCTAAAAAACAAACAAACCCAAGAAAATAGATACAGAGAACAGATCGGTGGTTGCCAGAGATGGGAGGTGGAGGATAGGCAAAATGGTGAAGAGGTCAAAGGTACATATCTCCAGTAATAAAATAAATAAATCCTAGGTATATAATATAGTGACCAGCATGATGACTATAATTAATACTATATTGCATATTTGTAAGTTTCTAAGAGTGTAGATTTTTTCCCTTTTTTGTCAACAACAGAGGAGAGTAGATTTTTAAAGTCTTCATTACACACACAAAAAATTCTTTCTGTAATGTATGGGGACAGATGTTACCTAGACTTATTACTGTCATCATTTATCAATACATATATTGAATCATCATTATATGTCTGAAATAATATAATGCTATATGTAATTATATCTTAATAAAAATTATTTGTAAATTTTAATAAAATTAGAATACAAAAAAAAAAAACCAGTAACTATAACCAGAGTAACAAGAAGTTTTGCTTTTTTTTTTCAAATAGGAACAACAAAGGGTAAGTAAAGAGAACTCTAAAGTATATTGGACTAGCAGCTATAAGGAGCAGCCAGGACTACCTAAGGACTGAGCTACAGCCCCCAAGGAAAAGCCCCAACCCTCACCTCCTGCATTGAATCCCAGAACTTTTCAGGAAGACTCTGGGTGAGCTCCATGGAGAGGCAGAGCAGCAGCCCTCTTTCCAACTCTGTGTCACACATCTTGACCTAGAGCCTAAAAATGTGTAAAAAGCAGCAATTTTCTTAAAATTCTGTTGGTGATTATCTTACCTTGGGACAAAGTAAAGATCAAATAGGAGGCATGTTCATGTTCTCCAAAAGCTGAGACAGGAAAGCAAAAGGAACTTCATGTTCACAAGCAAATGCTGATGTAAATATGTGTTTGTTTCCAGCATGACTGTATTTTGATGCACTACTAAGAAAGATAGAAGTGACTGGCCAGTGAGGGCAGCCCCCTCCCACCTCCCCACACCACCCCCCAATCCTGCTTCTACTAGATGGGACTAGGAGTGCAAAAGCCAGGGAGAAGTCAGTCTTCCCTCCTAACGTCAGGGAAGATGGACCAGTGAGGAGCCAGTGTCCACATTTTGACGTCAGAGCAGGAGAACACTCTAAAGGCAACAAGATCCAGACCTAGGCCAGAGGTTCTGCATGTGTCCTGCTGGTTTCGATGACATTTTGAGACCCCACTCAATTTGCCGGTACTGGGGGAAGTCTTCTCTCTTAGCCTGATGTTTCCAACTCATGTCATAAAGGGGGCTACTTCTAGCAACACTCACCTCCCCTGGACATCCTGAACTTAATTCTGTTGATGAAAGAGAGATGGCTAATCTGATTGGTCGGATCCAGACATTCACTGGACCATATTTTACGAGTGGACAAAGTTTCTGTGGTTGATGGCAAGATATAGGACATCCCATTCCTCCTCCTTCCATCCTTCCTCCTAAAACATGTGGCTTTTTCTGCCTCCTGGCCAAGCCTAGCTCTTCCCTAAGCATTGGTTTTAATTCATACAAAGAAATTTGAAAATAAGCAACTTTGGGTGAGAGAGACCAATGATAAGCAGACCCTGCTTCTGATGAAAGTTAAGGAGAGGAAGGATAAGGACAGAGTCCCAGTCATAGCCCCAGACAGCTGGAATACGCATCTCACTTATCTGGATAACACTGAGACCTGGCTGAATTTCTTGGCTTCCTGCATTAACAAGTTCCTAATGCCAAGAAGTAATTTAGCCATGGTCCAAAAGCAGCCACCTCCGTCTCAGGGGAAGAAAGCCAGATGCTGGAAGGAGCTCCCCTGAGCTTAGGAAGACAAGCTGGAAGGACAGGATCTCAGTCTTTTCTTCCCATCACACACCAAATAAATGGGCTCTGCCCCCAAGCTGGTGCGTGTTTAGTGCTAAATCCCGTCAGCGCATTTGGGTGTTTCTCTAGCTACCCTTAATCTCTTGACTATCTGCTAAGGAGAAGTCTCCTGTGAGAATAGTGCCTCCCATTATCTTTCTGTAACCCTTCTTGTCCTAGGAGAGTGGTCCCCAACCTTTTAGGCACCAGGGACCGGTTTCTTGGAAAACAATTTTTCAAGGACGAGTGGGGGTGGGGATGGCTTGGGGATGATTTTCATAAGGAGGGTGCAACCTAGATCCCTCACATGGCCAGTTCATGGTAGGGTTTGGGCTCCCAGGTGGCGCAGTGTAAAGAGTCACCTGCCAATGCTGGAGGCACAAGAGAAATGGGTTCAATCCCTGGATCGAGAAGATTCCCCTAGAATAGGAAATGGCAACCCACTGCAGTATTCCTGCCGGGAAAATTCCGTGGACAGAGGAGCCTGGTGAGCTACAGTCCAAGGGATGGCAGAGTCAGACGTGACTGGCGACAGAGCAATTGCTACTATTGCCGCATTGATTTGACAAGAGGCGGAGCTCAGCCAGTAACGGGAGCAATGGGGCGTGGCTGTAAACGCAGATAAAGCTTCGCCTCCCACTCACCTCCTGCCATGCAACCCAGCTCCTAACAGACCGGAGACCTGTGGGTGGGGAACCCTGTCCTGGAGGCTGTGCCTTCCCTCTGCTCTGTCTTGGTCTCCCTCTGTTCTATACCCACCTTTCCCAGAGTAAAAATGAAATCCTCAAGCTAATTATTGTCCACTCAGCCTTCGCCTCAAATGGAACCTCCTGGTGCAGCTTTCCCTGACTCTCCCAAACTAGATAGTGTCCCCCAACATATGTCCTGGTAGCATCCTACATCTTTCTTCTACAGCCTTACCACATCTGTGATTTTAATATTTCGGCAAGTGATTGGTACCTGCCTTCCCCACTGGACTGATACTCCAGAATGCCAAGACTGCATCTGTTTTGTCCACTACTTATTTCACATACATGGATACAGTAGGCACATAATAAGTAGTCAAAGGGATGCAGAGTGGTCAAGACTCTGAAGCCAACCCAGCTGAGTTTGAACCCAGATCCAGGGGACTAATGTGGAATAACAACAGTATCCTTAGGGGCTGTAGGAAGGACTAAATCAAAGTACTAAAAATAATGCCTAACACACAGTAGGTGCTCAATAAATATTTGCTGATATTAGTATGATTGCCATTAGTCTGATCTGGGTTGGTGGGTGAGGTGAGAGAGGTGTGGGCTCTGTTTAGCTGGCATCACTGGTATAATGTGTGTGTACCAAGGCGTTGCAGTGGGCACTGGCCTCCCTGAATGCCACTCAGACAGGAGGCTCATATTTCTGGGAAGGGTCAGCTTCCCAACCCAGCAACTAGCCAGAGCATGCTCTCTCCAGAGCTGGGTGACTTTGGAATTACCTCTCATTGATATTTCATGGCCAATTAAGTGGGTGAGGATGAATTGGCATCATCAGAGCAATGTCATCAAATTGTCACTTTAAAGTAATGTATGTAGTGAACAACGAGGTGAGAACGACAAAACGGAGAGTCTGGGTGCTCACAGCAATAGAGGAAGGTGAAATGTCAGTGTGTATCAGTGAGGACCACAGGGCTTTCCAAATATTTTTACAGTAACCGAGGCCTTTTACCAGGAGGTCATCTTATAAGAGATCCAATATATAAAACCTAGAGTGGAACAGATTTACTTGAATTGGGTGCCCAGGGGCCTAGCTGAGCTGATTCTGAGCTGTCCTGAGCTTTGGTTGAGGGTGAAGGCATATTCATAGCACCCATGCAAATTACTTCTGTGTTACAAGACTCAAGTTCATGGGCAGGTGACATGTGCAATCACCCAGGGCCCTATGCTTGGAAAGGCCCATGTTTGACTTAATGCTCTGCTATAACTGTCTTGAAAATCCTTATCATTTTTAAGTAATTTTTATTGGAGTACAGTTGCTTTACGATGTTGTGTTAGTTTCTGCTGTCCAGCAAAGTTAATCATTTTCCCTGGTGGCTCAGTTGGTAAACACTCCACCTGCAAACCAGGATACTTCCTGCAAAGCAGAAGACCCAGGTTCGATATCTGAGTCAGGAAGATCCCCTGGAGAAGGAAATGGCAACTCACTCCAGTATTCTTGCTGGGAAATCACATGGACAGAGGAACCTGGCAGACTACAGTTCTTAGAGTGGCATAGAGGCGGGCACAGCTTAGCAACTAAAGCACCACCATACGTATATCCAATACTTTTTCCACCTGATGCCAAGAGTGGACTCATTTGAAAAGACCGTGATGCTGGGAAAGATTGAAGGCGAGAGGAGAAGGGGACAACAGAGGATGAGATGGTTGGATGGCATCACCGACTCAATGGACATGAGTTTGAGTAAACTCTGGAAGTTGGTGATGGACAGGATAACCTGGCATGCTGCAGTCCATGGGGTGGCAAAGAGTTGGACGCGACTGAGCGACTGAACTGAACTGATACATATATCCACTCTCTTTTAGATTTCCTTCCCATTTGGGCCACTGCCGATCACTGAATAGAGTTCCCTGTGCTATACCGTAGATGCTCATTAGTTACCTATTTTATATCCAGTAGCATATACATGTCTATCCCAATTTCCCAATATAGCCCACCTCCCCCTGGTAACCCCAAGTTTGTTTTCTACATCTGTGACTCTATTTCTGCTTTGCAAGTAAGTTCATCTGGACCACTTTTCCTAGATTCCACATATAAATGGTACGTTTTTTGGTAGAGATATTTGTAGAGAAATGTAAATCAAAACTACAATGAAGTATCATCTCACACCGGTCAGAATGACCATCATCAAAAAAACTACAATAAACGCTGGAGAGGGTGTGGAGAAAAGCGAATGAATATAAGTTGATACAGCCACTATGAAGAACAATATGGAGTTTCCTCAAAAAAACTAAACATAGAGCTACCATATGACCCAGCAATCCTACTCCTAGGCGTATATCTGGAGAATATGATATTCAAAAGGGTGCACGCAGCCCAATATTCATAGCAGAATTATTTACAATAGCCAGGACATGGAAGCAACCTAAATGCCCATCTCCAGAGGAATGGACAAAGATGTGGTACATATATACAATGAAATATTCCTCAGCCAGAAAGATGAATGAAATAGTGCCATTTGAAAATCTTAATCATTTTTTTTTACTTTTGTTAAACTTTTTCTTTTATATCGGAGTACAAGCAATTAATGTTGTAATACTTTCAGGTGGACAGCAAAGAGACATATGCATATATCCATTCTCCCCTAAACTCCCCTCCCATCCAGGCTTCCACATAACACTGAGCAGAAATCTTAATCGTTTGTAACAAGGGGCCCCACATTTACACTGGGCTCTGAACCCTGCCAATTGTGCGGCAAGCTCTGGCATTCACAGGTAGGATCTTTTCCTTTGAGCTTCCTGCCTTTGGGGCTGGTCTGGGGAGCTAGGGATGGAGCAGGAAGCTCATAGTGGTCATCCAGCAGGTCTGAGCAGTGGAGACTCATGGGCCTTGGGATCAGACAGATCTGGTTTTTAGATCCTATACTACCTACCACTACATGACCATAGGCAAGTCACCTTTCCTCTCTGGGCTTCAGGTTTCTCATCTGTCAAGTAGGAGCAACACATCCTTCTCCCCATTTGTACAGTGGGATCCGGTGAGATACCCGATGGCTCCCAGCGTTTGTTGCCACCACTGATTTCCTTTCCCTGTGCTTCATCCTCAAAGATCCCTTTTAAAGATCCCCAGAGCCATGTATCATGCTGGCTGACCACAGACTCTGCTCACCAACATGCCAAGCACGGGGAAAGGAGGTTGCTTTCAGAAGTCCTCCCTTCTCCCTGCTTGCCTGCCCCGCTACCAGAAGCCTAGAGCAATCTTTCAAAACCGCTGTTACGTTTCCAACTCCCTCCGGATCAAGACTAAATTTCTTTTATTTTTTAATTTGTTGTTTAATTGGAGGAAAATTACTCCACAATGCTGTGCCCATTTCCAATGTACAACAACGCAAATCAGTCATAATTATTCATATATCACCTCCCTCTTGAGCCTCTCCCCCACTCCCCCCATCCCACCCATCTAGGTCATCAAGGAGCATCAGGCCTGTTGTACAGAATGAAGTAAGTCGGAAAGAGAAAAACAAATATTATATTTTAACTCATATGTATAGAATCTAGAAAAAATGGTGCTGATGAACCTATTCACGAGGCTAAGGTTCTTGATCGTCATACTGTAGAGCAGGGGTGTTGGGGTTCACCTATCTCCCCAACCTCCTTCCCTTCCTCTCGGCACCTGCACACAGGAAATGCAAATCCTGTTGAACTTCTCAGAAAACTTAACTCACTTTTACACCCCCTCCAGACATTTATTCACTCTTATGCTTTTCCTAAAATGCCCTCCCTGCAATCCCACCCTCAAAAGCACTCCCCTTGAAGATACAGACCCCTCTGAAACACGTCCTGCCTCTCTCCCCACTGGGCCCCCTATTCTCCCGCACGGTCTGGCACAGTCACCGTGAGTCTTACTAGACTATTCATGCATCTCTCACCATGAATCCACGCTTAAGGGCATGGGTTTGGGAGACAGATCACCCAGGTTCAATTCTGGTTCGCCCACTCACCAGCTACATGATTACTTCATTGTTCAGTAGCTAAGTAATATCCGACTCTTTGTGACCCCATGGACTGCGGCACGCCAGCCTTCCCTGTCCCTGTCCTTCACCACCTCCTGGAACTTGCTCAAATTTCTGCCCATTGAATTAGTGATGCCATCCAACCATCTCATCCTCTGTCATCCCCCCTCTCCTCCTGCCTTCAATCTTTCCCAGTATCAGGGTCATTTCTAACGAGTAGGCTCTTCGCATCAGATGGCCAAAGTATTGGAGCTTCAGCTTCAGCATCAGTCCTTCCAACTAATATTCAGGGTTGATTTCTTCCCTTGCCTCATGCCTCAATTTCCCCTATAAAATGAGGATAATAGCAGTACTCGTTTCCCAGTGTTGCTGTGAAGACAAAATGAGTTCATGAACTCCAATACAATTCTAGCTAGTGTGGTTATCCCTCAGTTAATCTTCACACACCATTTACTACATGTCTGCCACTGTGCAGGGTGCTGAGGATACTGTGGTGTACAAGACATACATCATCACTGCCTGAATTTCCCGTCTTGTGGGTGTGGTGGTTTTTTTACAACAAATAGCCATAAATTATTTGCTTATTCTTATTGAGAGGTGGGGGCAATGTTCCCTCCCCTTGAATCCAAGAGGGATTTTGGACATTTCAATCAATAGAGTATCGTGCAAGCATTGCTAAATAACTTCTGAGAGTACGTCATAAAAGATCAAGCCGCCTCCGCCTTATCCTCTCTGCACAGTCATCCATGTTAGCCACCATGGAAGAAGTCCACCTGCTCAGAGAGTTCTTATTTTGCTGCTCTAGTAGACAGCCAGCATCAATTGCCAGCCACATATGGGGGCTATCTTGGTGTCCAGACAATCTGAGCCTTCAGATAACTATAGCCTTCTTTGCAACCACACAGGTGACCCCAAGTGAGAAATGCCCAACAAAACCTGCTCCAAATCGCTGACCCACAATGTCGTGGGCCAAATAAAACAGTTGTAATTTTACCTCATTACAATTTGACGTCACTGTTGTGCAGCAATTTCTACTGCAACATGGGCTCACTTGGCTGTGGGATCCTCAAGGACAGAAGTCATGTTTTATACACTTCTACCCCTTGTATCTGGGGCTTCCCAGGTGGTAAAGAATCTGCCTGCTAATGGAGGTGACACAGGTTCGATCCCTGGGTTGGGAAGATCCCTGGAGAAGGAAATGGCAACCCATTCCAGTATTTTTGCCTGGGAAATCCCATGGCAGAGGAGCCTGGAGAGCTGCAGTCCATGGCGTGACAATGGAGTATAACAAGCTTCAGCAACTAAACAGCAATGTGTATGCTCAGTCGTGTCCAACTCTTTATGACCCCACTGCTGCAGACAGCCAGGCTCCTCTGTCCAAGAAATTTTTGAGTCAAGAATACTGGATTGGGTTGCCATTTCCTACTTCAGGGTATCTTCCAGACCCAGGGATTGAACCTGCATCTCCTGTATTGGCAAGCAGATTCTTTACCATTGCACCACTCGGGAAACCCAATAACAACAGAAACAACCCCTTGTGTGTGTGTTTGTGTGTGTGTGTGTGTGTGTGTGTTCTATGTGTTGATAATCCTTCTATGTAGGCATTATGATAGAAGAACACTGGAAGACTGTTCTATGCAACTCTGTGAGTTGGAAACAAAGATAGAGCATTTAGTGATGTTCCATGATGTTTCTTAGAACTGATCTCAATTCTTCCAGGAGATGCTGCTTAATCAAGAATTTGGTTGCGGTAAATTGCCATGAATGCCTTCTGTGATATGCAGAATAATGGCCCCCAATGATATCTATGCCCTAATTCACAGAATCTGTAAATATGTTATGTTAAAAGAATAAAACAGAATTCCAGTGGCTCAGCAGTAAAGGATCTGCCCGCAATGCAGGATATGCAGGAGACAAGAGTTCAGTCCCTGGGTTGGGAAGATCCCCTGGAGAAGGAAATGGCAACCCACTCCAGTATTCTTGCCTGAATACTGAGGTCGGAGGAGACTGGCGGGCTACAGTCCCTGGGGTTGTAAAAGAGTCAGACAACTAAACCACAGGACTAAACAACAAAAAAATGGAATTAAGGTTGCTAATCAGTAGATAAAGAGATAAACCTGGATTGTCCTGGTGTGCCCCACATAATCTTCAGGGTTTGTAGAAGTGGAAGAGAAGAAGGAAGCAGGAAAAGCCAGAGGAAAATATGATCATAGAAGGATGGTCCAAAATGTACAATGTTACACTTTGAATGCAGGAAAGGGCTTTGAAGAGCCAAGGAATATGGGTGACCTCTAAAATATTTTTTTAAAAAGCTAGAAAATGCATTTTTCCCAAGAGCCTCTGGAAAGTAACACTGTACAGCTGACATCTTGGTTTTAGACCAGTGAGATCCACCTCTGACTTCTGACTTACAGAAATGCAAGATAATAATGTGTATTATTTAAAACCACTAAATGTATGGTAATTTGTTACAGCAGCAATAAAAAAGCAGTACACTGACTTTATAGGCATATCTTGATTCACCTTTCTGCATCTAATTCTATAAGCAAATGTCTTGATTCTTTAAAAACAAGGCCTCTTGCAGCACTATTCACAGTAGCCAGGACACGGAAGCAACCTAAATGTCTCTCAACAGAAGAATGGATAAAGATGACATGGTACATATACACAGTGGAATACTATTCAGCCATAAAAATGAATGAAAGTGTGCCATTTGCAGAGACCTGGATGACCCAGAGACTGTCGTGAGTGAAGTCAGACAGAAGGAGAAAAACAAATATCATATATTAACATGTATGTGTCAAACCTAAAAAAAATGGTATAAATGAACTTGTTGGCAGAGCAGAAATAGAGACACAGACTTAGAAACAAATGTGTGGATACCAAGAGGGGAAGTGGGGAGAGGCATGGATGGGGAGATTGGGATTGACATATGTTTATATACACTACTATGTATAAACGAGACAGCTAATGAGGCTGTATAGCACAGGGAACTCTACTCGGTGCTCGGTGGTGACCTAAATGGGAAGATAATCCAAAAACGGGAGATAATTGCGTATAGGTAATTCACTTTGCTATATAGCAGAAACTGACACAACATTGAAAAGCAACTATGCTCCAATCAAAACAAACAAGGCCTTTTCCCTCCTTGCTTCTCTCTGCCTCCCCCGGCCCCACACACCCTAATTCTATGTGGCAAGAGGACGTATTTGCTCAATCAGTGAATACTTTTATTAGCCAAGATTTTGGAAGACCTTTGATTGCAGACTCGAGAATGCAGTTCACATCCAACAAGACTCAGAACATTCTGGGGTGCTTCTCTGATGATTCAGAAGATCCTTTACCTTTTTGCAGCTCAGAGGGTATACTCATGGGAACCAGTGTGTAAACATGCAAAGGCACGAGTTAATCCCCTCTGCTCTTCAGGACTCTCAATGTTCTCAGGTATCTAAGAACAGCAGGACATTGTTGCTGGGCCATAGGAAGCAACATCCCAGTGAGTGAGAGCTGAGTCAAGGGGTTCCAGCTCCATTCCTGTCTCTGTGGCCTTGAGTAAGTTTCCAGACCCTCTAGGCCTCAGTGACCTCCTGAATAAAATGAGAGGCCTGGACAGTGTTATTCCCCCAAAGTCCTATCTGATGTCAGATTTTCTGGCAGCTCCTTGCCAGCATTCGTCAGGAATTTCTGGCATTTATAAATGCTTAAGAGATTGGACTTGCAAACCAGCCCTTTTGCTGATGACTGACGTTTGGGTTTTAAGACTGTCTCCTACTGATGGATTGAAAGAAAATACACAGTCTTGATTAGAAATATGACCTCACAACTTAGCTTCTTGCCCCAGGAGGAGGCCTACACATTGGAAGAAGGAACCTAAGCACCCAAGGAGCACATAGATGCAAGGGACAGGAAGAATTCCAGCCAAGAGATGGCTGAGAGTGACTTTTAAATGCTTCAGAAAGAGATACCAGACCAGGACTTCCCTGACAGTCCAGTGCTTAAGAGTCTGTACTCCCATTGCAGAGGGCATGGGTTCCATCCTTCTCACACCCTGTGTCCGTGGTGTGGCCAAAAACAAACTAATTAATTATTGTATAAAAGAAACACCAGGCTGAAGACCATGATTTAAATCCTTGCTCTAATTCTTACTCCAAGCAAGTTACTTCTCACCTCTGAGCTTGTTTCTTTGGTTTCCATTATAAAATAGATCATACAAGAGAGGATTTAAAACACACATGCAGAATCATTATTGTAGAATAATAATGAAATGAAAATCCACATACACAATCCCAGTTAAGAAATAGATAGAACAGTGTCAATATCTTAGAAGCCCCCTATGTACTCCTTCTCTGACTTACCTGGTCCCTGGTCCCACCCCACCCTAAGGTAACCACTATCCTCAATTTGTTTTAATCATTCTTAGGTTTTTCTCTGTAGTTTTGCCATTTAATTATGGATTCCTAAGCAGAATATTATTTTACTTTGCCTGTTTATGAGTTGTCAATGAATAGAATCATACTATAGGTTTTCCTCTATGACTTCCTTCTGTCATTCAACATTTATTTGTAAATTCAACCTACTTAATGCATATAACAGCAATGTATCCATTTTTATGTTCGAATAGTATTTCATTGTATAAGTCTGACACAGTTTCATTATTCATTATACTATAGATAGGCATGTTGGCAGAGTCCATTATCATTGCTATTATAGAAAATGATGCTATGAACACTTTTGTACACATCTCTGATATATAAATACAAGAGTCTCTTTAGGGTATACTCTGGGAACGGATTTGTTGGCTTATAACTTGTGTGTGTTTAGCTTTGCTAGAAAATTCCAGTTTTTCAAAGCAATTGCACAAATTCACATTCCCAGCAGGAGTAGCTGAGAGTTTCTCTACATCCTTACCAATTCTTGGTACTGCTAGTGGTTTTTTTTTTTTTTTTTTTTTTTTGAGCGGGGCAGTGGTGGGGGGTTGCAGAGGGGAATCTAATAGACAGGTAATAATATCACTGTTTTAATTTGAAGTTTGCTGATTATCAATGAAGCTGAACATTGTTTCATATATTTATTGCCCATTTCGTGTTTCCTCTTGTGGAAAAGATCTGTTTACGCTTTTTGCCTGCTAGTCCATTGCAAGTGTATTATTCTGACACACGGCAATCCTTCTTCAGGGTTCTGTGTATGAATCCTTTGTTGGTTGTGAGGGTGATAATTTCTTTTCTAGGGTGTGGCTTATCTTTTCACTCAGTTGCATCTTGTGATGAATACACTCTCAATTCTAACAGAGTCAAGTTTGTTCATCTTTGTCTTTATAATGTACATGTTTCATGACCTCAAGGTTTTGAAGTTATTCTCCTACATCACGTTCTAATCATTTTCTAGTTTTTCTCCTTTATTTTCAGTGATGTAATCCAGATAGAATTCATTTTTGTGTAGATTATAGAGCAAAAACCAAATTCCTTTTTTTTTTTTTCAGGAAGCACTACGCACTTTCCCAGCACTGTAGACTATTCTTTTCCCACTCATCTGCAACACCTACTCCATCAAGATTCCATGTATATACAGTTTGTTTCCAGTTTGTTTCTTTCTTCTTTCCATTGACCTATTTATCAATTACGTCCTTGATTATTATCGCTTTATGATAAATGTTACTATTTAATAAAGAAAAATCCCCCAACTTAGTCTTCTGCTTTAGAAAGATTTTGGCCCTTGCCTACACCATAGAAACATAAGATTCAGTCTGTCAACTTCCCACTACATTGTAAATCTAATTGAAACTGCCTCAAATCAAAAGAGAAGTTTGGGAAATTTCTATCTTTATAATATTGGATATTTTGTCCAAGAACATGATGTATCTATTTATTTAAGTCTTAACATACTTCTGTAAGATTTTATAATTTTCTCCATAAAAAATTTGTAACACATTATACGCACTCTTAGATACTTTTATATTTTTGTTGCTGATGTGAACGATTTATTTTAAATTAATTTTTCCAACTGATTGCTATTGGCATATACAAAGTCAATTGATTTTTGTATATTGATTTTGTATCCAGCAACCCTGCTAAAGTTTCATTTTGATTCAAATAATTTATAATTTCTTTTGGGTTTTCTACATAGTCAATCATAGATATGCAAGTAACAATTGTTTCTGCTTCTTACCTCCTAGTCCTTATTCTTTGTATTTAATTCTTTACGCCTATATCTTGGCAGGAACCTGGCAAATGGGATCAGTTTTACCATTATTCCTATTTTTACAAATGAGGAAACTGAGCCTCAGAGAGTTTAATTTGCATAAGGTCTCACACCAAGAAATATACAAAATCAGGACTCAGACCCCAGTCTAGCCATTCCAAAATCCGTATTTTTATCCCCTATACTATGGATTTCTTTTTCCTGCCCCATCATGCAAATACATTTGAAGTTTGTAAAAGAAAATCTTGGCACATGAAAACATTGATCTGTCATTGTGGATAAGAATTTTTATTTCTTTGCTTCTTTTAAAGAAAAAAAAAGATTTTGAATTGGTCAATACATTTGTACCCTCTTGAACACATAAAAAAAGAAAAAAAAACTAAAGGGTGAAAGGGCCTCTCACACTGTTTCCCATGTGTTTGCTCATTCTACCCTAATGGCAGCCAGTAAGTTGAGTATTAGTGTCCTAATTCTGCAGTGAGGAAACTGATGTTCAGAGAAATGAATGTGAAAACGCAATGACCCAAACAACGAGTTTTCATGGCAAGCAGAACAGCAAAATGTGTCTATCGTATTAACAAAAAATTGAAAAAGCCTCCAAGTATAATTTGCAATTTAGTTTTACAGCCCCAGGTAAATACAAAATGATGAAGCCTGGGAAAAGTTCCTTGTGTGTTCCCTGCAGATCCATGAAGACAAAGAACACTTCTGTGGAGTTCTTCATGGGTACTGGGAAAGAAAAGAACTGGGAAGTCATTTGCTCCTTTGCATGCATGCATGCATTTAATAGAGAATTTATTAAGGGCCACCCCTCTGAGTCCTGGAATAAATTTGGGGAAAACAGTTGGGAAACCGGACACAGTTCTTGCCCTCATGAAGCTTTCAATCCAGCAGAAGAATTAGGCATTAAGCCAGTAAATCACTGGCCCACGTTCACGGTGCCCAACTCCAGACTCCACCATCAGGCAAACAGAAATCCTGTGTGAAGCTCATGCAGATAGTGCTGCGCTTCCAACATCTCCAGGTCCCCCTGCAGAAGCAGCCACAGCCCTGGGGCAGGGAGGGGACCCCCCTTCCTCTCTCCACCTTGGTTTCCTGAAGTCCTGATGCTGCTGGGAGCCTGTCCATCAGAGCGCCAATCGCAGGGGAAATTGAATCCAGAGGCTCTTTCTAGTCGTGTTTGCTCACTTTTTTCTTAGCATGATCTTTGGTTTCATTATATTTAGGTATTTCTTTTATTTATCCATGCACCAGGAAAAAAAAAAAAAAGGAAGATGCCTCTTTAAACCAAGCGTGAAATGTATTAGGAACCTAAAGTTGAGAATAATGGGCTTTTTTTTTTTTTTTCCTTCCTGGAAAGCTAGCCTACAGGAGAAAAAAAAATCCATTCAAATAATTTCGTTTAGTCCTAAGTATAAAATAACCGAAGTCAAGGTGTCTCTGCTGTTATTATTTTTTCTGATGTTTTTGACACCCGCGTGTGGAGTTCTCTGGCGTTCACAGCTTCCAGAGCTGTGAGCTCCCACTTGGTATATTCGTAATACTCCTTAATATTTTCATTTTGATGTAATTTGCGGCCCCAGCTTTTTAAATATCCGCTCTGTAATAATGTTTAATTTCAGGGGTCACTCCGCCAAGGAGTATATTAAAGCTTATAAAACTCATTTCCAAAGCTCAAATATCAAGCTGTGATCAGGTTAGGAGGGCAGCGTCTGTGAATATTTCATCTTTTATCATGCTGATAATAAGGAGATGACAGAGGCACATTATTACAATGAGAGAATTGCTCATTTCAGGCCTGGTGCTGGAAGCTGGGGTCTGCAGTGTGTATTACTCAATAAGAGCAATTCTGATATGAAAAGCAAGTTTACTGAGGCACCACTGTGTCTTATTTGATTGGAATGAATAATATATGGAACTGCCGTTCGGGCGGCTGCCGGCCGGGGGAGGGGAGCCTGGCACGGAGAGGTGCACTTGGGGATAGACAGCGAAATAATTTATCAAAGGATGTGTTTTACGGCCTGAAAATAAAGTTAAGATAACCACTGTTTATTAGAATCATTATTTCGGAAATCTGTATTCTGGAAATCTTCAACATGTGCCGGCTTACGCCCGAGAAGAATCGTGATCCGATGCGTTTGGCTGGTGGAGAGGCCTCGTAATTATGTATTTGCACACAGGAGCTGAGTGGATTTGACACCCGGGCCGATTCCTGCCACATTCTCCATTGGCAACTTTCATTATTGCTTTGCGTCAAGCCAACTTCATCAAGCGGGAACCTTAAAACTCTGGTCTTTCTGGGGACTGAGATGATGAAAAGCCATCAGGAGAGGGAGCATCTTCTGGCTGCTGGAGAAAATCAGGCATGGACCACCTCTAATTACTTCCCCCCATGCTGCCGCCACCACTGCACCCACACCCATCCTCTCCTCCTCCGTTATCGTGGAAGAGGAGTGCCCCCTCCGTTCTCTTGGAGGTATACCAACCTTCTTCCCACCTGTTCTGACCTCCACATGGACCATTCTCCCATCTCCAGGGTCTTTAAGGGCTCCCCCTCAACTGGTTCCTTCCCTTCCACTCTTGAGTGTGATCAAATTCCTCCCATCCTAGTAAAAAATATGTTTCTTGACCTTCGATCCCCCTCCAGCCATCACCTCAGGTCTTGTCTCACCATCTCCTCCAAGTGTCTCATAAGAATCAAATACACCTATTGCCCTAACAGTTCCAATGAGACCACTCCCGCCAAGGCCATGCATGTCCTGCTAATGACCAGCTCCTCTGGGCGATTTGCATCCTGCATCTAGCTTGACCTCTCAGCAGCACCTGCCCCCCTGTATCAGGACACTACTCTCTGCTGGTTCTCCTCCTTCCTAACTTCCTATTCTTTCTCTGGTTCCTTTCCTGGAAACTCTTCCTGGCCTCCCTGAAGATAAGAGGGCTCTGCAAGACGACCCCCATGCTCCCTCCTCACTTTGCCCTCTCTGCTGAGCAGCAGCTTTCTCAGCTGTAACTGTAACTAACACACGTTGGCGGCTGCCTCCTGACATAATCAATAGTAATTGGTTTGTGATCTAACCTCTTTCTAGGAGCTCCAGATCCATGTATCTCACTGGGTGCCCCACTGGCACTGCAAACAAAATAGGTGGAAATTTTAGTACACACAAACAGAGACTTCCCGAGTGGTCTCATGGTTAAGACTCCACCCTTCCACTGCAGGGGCATGGGTTCAATCTCTAGTCGGGGAACTAAGATTTGACATCCCACGCAGCCAAAACACACACATACCCTCCTCCTTCTTCTCTTTCTCCTGATTCCCCTGAAATGCCAACAGAACACTGAGGGAAATTCAGTTCAGTTCAGTCATTCAATTGTGTCCAGCTCTTTGCGACCCCACGGACTGCAGCATACCAGGCCTCCCTGTCCATCACCAATTCCCCCAGCTGGCCAAAACTCATGTCCACTGAGTCAGTAATGCCATCTAACCATCTCATCCTCTGTCATCCCATTCTCCTGCCTTCAATTTTTCTCAGCATCAGGGTCTTTTCCAGTGAGTCCGCTCTTCGCATCAGGTGGCCAAAGTATTGGAGCTTAAGATTCAGCATCAGTCTTTCTAATGAATGTTCAGGATTGATTTCCTTTAGGATTGACTGGTTGGATCTCCTTGCAGTCCAAGGGACTCTCAAGAGTCTTCTCCAGCACCACAGTTCAAAAGCATCAATTCTTTGGCGCTCAGCCTTCTTCACAGTCCAACTCTCATATCCATACATGAACTACTGAAAAAACCATAGCTTTGACTATATGGACTTTTGTCAGCAAAGTAATGTCTCTGCTTTTTAACATGCTGTCTAGGTTGGTCATAGCTTTTCTTCCAAGGAGCAAACATCTTTTAATTTCATGGTGTAGACACCATCTGCAGTGATTTGGAAGCCCAAGAAAATAAAGTCTGTCACTGTTTTTATTGTTTCCCCATCTATTAGCCAATGAATGAAGTGACAGGACCAGATGCTATGATCTTAGTTTTTTTAATGTTGAGTTTTAAGCCAGTTTTTACACTCTCCTCATTCATTTTCATCAAGAGGCTCTCTGGTTCCTCCTCGCTTTCTGCCATTAGAGTGGTATCATCTGCATATCTGAGGTTATTGATATGCATCCCGGCAATCTTGATTCCAGCTTGTGCTTTATCCTGTCTGGCATTTCACATGATGGACTCTGTATATAAGTTAAATAAGCAGGCTGACAATATATAGCCTTGGTGTACTTCTTTCCCAATTTTGAAACAGTCCGTTGTTCCATGACCGGTTCTAACTGTTGCTTCTTGCATACAGATCTCTCAGGAGGCAGGTAAAGTAGCCTGGTATTCCCATCTCGTGAAGAATTTTCCACAGTTTGTGGTGATCCACACAGTGAAAAGTTTTAGTGTAGTCAATGAAGCAGATGTTTTTCTGGAACTCTCTTGCTTTTTCAATGATCCAGAGGGTGTTGACAGTTTGATCTCTGGCTCCTCTGCCTTTTCTAAATTCAGCTGTACATCTGTTCACGTACTGTTGAAGCCTTGCTTGGAGAATTTTGAGGATTACTTTGCTAGCATGTGAGACGAGTACAATTGTGCAGTGGTTTGAACATTCTTTGGCATTGTCTTTCTTTGGGATTGGAATGAAAAATGACCTTTTCCAGTCCTGTGGCCCCTGCTGAGTTTTCCAAATGTGCTAGCATAGTGAGTGCAGCACTTTCACAGTATCATCTTTTAGGATTTGAAATAGCTCAGCTGGAATTCCATCACCTCCACTAGCTTTGTTCTTAGTGAAGGAAGTTGCACAAGCCAAAACACAGGACATCTCCCTCAACGCCTCCATTCTCCCCATGCCCCGCTTACCAGCAATCAAGTCCTACTGATTCTTTTATTTTCTAGAAAACAAACAGATCTTTTCCCATTTCTGATTATAAAACTAATACACATTTGTTTGAAGTTTTTCAAATTGTACAGAAATAACAAAGAAGATATAAATCACCCAACACCCTCCATCCATAGATATTCAGTTAACATTTGATATATTGTACACACACCTAGACATTTCTTTTTAATTTGGACGTTTAGTCACTCAATGCTTATTGAGTGCTTACTGTATGCCAATCATTGTGTTGGGTATATATGTATGTTTATACACACACACACACACATATATACATATATATACATTCCCTTTATAATTAAAAATATGGAATCTTAATAGACACAAGCCATTCTTAACAAGGCACATCTTTCCATTTTGATTAATATAAATCCACATAATATATCTGAATAGGTTCATAGTATTCCACTTAATGGCTATAGCATAATTTACTTACTTAATCCAGCTCCTTCTGATAGATCTTTAGGTTATATCCAAAATTTGATGTTATCGCTTATACATGGAATCTAAAATATGACACAAATGAACATATCGGGGGAAGAAAAACAGACTCACAAATATAGAGAACAGACCTGCAGTTGTCAGAGGGGAGGGGAGGGGCAGAGGAAGGACTGGGAGCTGGGGTCAGCAGACTCAAACTATTACACACAGGAACGATGAACAGGATCCTATTGTATAGCGCAGGGAATATGGTTACTATCCTGTGATAAACCATAATGGAAAAGAATATGAAAAGGAGTATATATGTGTAACTGAGTCACTTTACAGCAGAAATTAAACACAACATTGTAAATCAACTATACTTCAATAAAATTTTTAAAAGCAAAAAAAATTGGTATTATCAATAATTAGCAATAAACATCCTTATACATAAATCTTTTCTCATTTGTTCAATTATTGTTTTAGAATAAATCCCTGGAAGTAGAATTGTGGGATCCAGGGATATGCACATTTTTAAGGCTTTCAATAAATATTAGAAAATGTCCTCCAGTGAGACAATAACAATTTGCTCTCCCATCAACAATATGAAAATTTCCTTACACCCTCTTTGACACTAAATATTATCAATCTGTTAACCTTTGCCAATCTGCCAAATAAAATCTGTTATTGTTTAATTTGGGTTTATTACTACTGAAATGGAATATCTTTTTATACTTTTCTTGCCTATTTCTATTTCTTTGGCAAATTGCTTGTTCATGCCCTTTGCCAATTTATAAAATAGTTCTAAAACTTCCTCTTTATGTGTATAAACTCTTTATATGTAAGAAATAACAACCTTTCATCTATCATGTATGTTATATACAGTTATAAAACAAGTGATATAAGTCTCCTGTATTTGTTTATGACATCTTTAGAACAGCAACTGACAATTTTTACATAGTCTAATAACTTTTAACAATTTCTTCTTTGGGGGTCACGCTAAGAGAAGACTTTCATGCCACCAAATTTAAAAAGATAGAAAGATCTTTTCTTATGGTAACGTTCAGTTATCCCTAAGCTTTGATTTTTACATTTTTTATATTTTTCTTCCAAAATTTCTCTTGGTATAATATTTATTAATTTTCACATATAGGAAATCACCTAAATCAATATGAATATGGAATTATATTGCAAAAATTTTTTACCATCAGCAAACTAAAAATAGAAGGAAATTTCTCAACCATAAAGGCCATCTATACAAAAACAAACAAAACTACACCTAACATGATACTTAGTGCTCTTCTAATATCAGGAATAAGGCAAGGATGTCCACTTTTACTATTGATGCTTTTGAACTGTGGTGTTGGAGAAGACTCTTGAGAGTCCCTTGGACTGCAAGGAGATCCAACGAGTCCATTCTGAAAGAGATCAGCCCTGGGATTTCTTTGGAAGGAATGATGCTAAAGCTGAAGCTCCAGTCCTTTGGCCACCTCATGCAAAAAGCTGACTCATTGGAAAAGACTGATGCTGGGAGAGATTAGGGGCAGGAGGAGAAGGGGACAACAGAGGATGAGATGGCTGGATGGCATCACGGGCTCGATGGACGTGAGTCTGACTGAACTCCGGGAGTTGGTGATGGACAGGGAGGCCTGGCGTGCTGCGATTCACGGGGTCGCAAAGAGTCGGACACGACTGAGCGCCTGAACTGAGCTGAACTGAAACAGTACGCATTGCAAGTCCAGGCCAGTACAAAAAGAGAGAGAGAGAATTAGAAATAGAAGACGTAAATGTCAGAAAGGTAGAAGTTAAATGGTCTTTTCGCCAATGATGTAAGTTCAGACAATTCTCAGAAATCCACCAGAAACACCCAATGAGCAAACAAGAAAAATCAGCAGTAGCACAGAATAAAAGATCAATATATTAAAAGCAATGGTATTCCTAGACCTTAGCAACAAATAATAGGAAAATTAACATTTTTTAAATGATACAATTTGTGAGCGTCAAATTTTTTTTAAAAAATCTTAGAATAAACTGAAAAAACATCATAATATCTCTACTATAATGACATGAAAATGATAAAATATTACTGGGAAAAATTAAGCAAGATATAAATAACATGCAGAGATATACCACAGTTATAGATTAGAAGAGTCAATATTGTTAAGTTATTCATTCTCCCCAAATTGGTCTATAAATTCAATGCAATATCTATTAAAATATTAGAGGGATATTTTTGTACAAATTGACAAAGTGATTCTAAAACTAAGTGGAAATACAAAGGATCTGGAATAACTGAAACAAAATAGGGGGAAAGGAGGAAAATTAGAGGATTTATATTAGCTGATTCCACGATTTATATTATAAAGCTCCAGTTATGAAGATGGAATGATATTGGTATAAGGGTAAACATATACATCAGTTGAATAGACCAAAGAGTCCAGAAATAGACCAATGTATGTACAGCCAGTTGATTTTCAATGACACAAACACCAACATAACTCAGTGGAGAAAAGACAGCGTTTTGAACAAATGGTGTTAAAATAGCTACAAAGATCTAGCACAACCATAAATAAATAAATGAAAGTTTGTCAGTTTCCTACAAAGTTAAGCATAAGCTTATATAACCTGGAGATTCCAATCCTATGTATTTATCTAAAAGAAATAATATATGTGTGTATATACTATGCATATAATATATATACAAATTTGCGTATGTCATATATACAAAAGTGTCGTATATACATAAAGTAGGGATACTTGTACATAAATGTTCATAACACTTGCATTCATATAGCTTGAAACTCTGGTAACAATCCAAAGTCATCCACAGGTGAACTGATAAACGAACTGTGCTGTATGCAGAAAACAGGCCACTACTCTACTCTGCAATAAAAATGAACTATTGATACATTCAACAACATGGTGAATCTCAAAATAATTATGCTTAGTAAAAGAAGCCAGGCAATAAGGGGTACGTGTGGAAAGATTTACGGGCCTCAGTTTCTATGACCGAATAGCAAAGCTAACCCACAGTGCTAGAAATCACAGCTATGGTTACCTTGTAGTAATTTGGCATGGGGGCACTAGGAAACTTTTTGGGGAGACAGAAATGTTCTACATCTTAACGGGGGTGACAGTTACATGAGTATACACCTATATCAAAAGTCATCAAACTGTACCCTTAAGACGTGAATTTCATTGCACGTAAATCACACTCTGATAGAGCTTATCTTTTAAAAAAGCATTAGAACAGGATTTTGACAGTTTCTTGAACCTAGTGTCTTTTCCTTATATTGGAGGTTCTTTACTATATTAATCAAGATTCATCTGGGATTTTTTGTTTTGGCCAAGATTTTTTGCAGGATCTTAGTTCCCCAACCAGGAATCAAACTGGCACCCACTGAAGTGGAAGCTCAGAGTCTTAACCACTGGATTACCAGGGAAGTCCAAAGGTTCCTTTGATTTTAAGTAACAGAATTGGGAAAGGAGAATTGAGTTCAAAACTGGGAAGAGAGTAAGTCAAGGCTGTATATTGTCACCTTGCTTATTTAACTTATATGCAGAGTACCTCAAGAGAAGTATCAGAATGGATGAAGCACAAGCTGGAATCAAGATTGCCTTGAAAAATATCAATAACCTCAGATATGCAGATGACACCACTCTTATAGCAGAAAGCAAAGAGGAACTAAAGAACTACTTGATGAGGTGAAAGAGGAAAGTGAAAAAACTGGCTTAAAACTCAACATTCAGAAAACTAAGATCATGGCATCTGGTCCCATTCACTGCAGATAGATGGAGAAGCAATAGAAACAGTGACAGACTTTATTTTCTTGGGCTTCCAAACCACTGCAGATGGTGTCTACAGCCATGAAATTAAAAGACGCTTGTTCCTTGGAAGGAAAGTTATGACCAACCCAGACAACATATTAAAGAGCAGAGACATTACTTTGCCAACAAAGGTCCATCTAGTCAAAGCTATGGTTTTTTCAGTAGTTCATGTGTGGATGTGAGAGTTGGACCATAAAGAAGGCTGAACACCAAAGAATTGATGCTTTTGAACTGTGGTGCTGGAGAAGACCCTTGAGAGTCCCTTGGACTGCAAGGAGATCCAACCAGTCCATCCTAAAGGAAATTAATCTTGAACATTTATTAGAAGGACTGGTGTTGAATCTTAAGTTCCAATACTTTGGGTACCTGATGCAATGAGCCAACTCATTGGAAAAGACCCTGATGCTGGGAAAGATTGAAGGCAGGAGGAGAAGGGAACGACAGAGGATGAGATGGTTGGATGGCATCACCAACTCAATGGACATGAGTTTGAGCAAGCTCCGGGAGTTGGTGAAGGACAGAGAAGTCTGGCGTGCTGCGGTCCATGGGGTCGCAAAGAGTCAGACACGACTGAGCAACTGAACGACAACAACGACTGGCCAAAAAAGTTCATTTGGATTTTCTGTAACATCTTACTGCAGATGTTACTTCTTATTCCAAAAGAACTTTTTGACCAACCCCATATTTTAAGAACAGAAGTCAGGCTGACCAGCATGAGGATCTCGGGGAGATGTGGCAGTGAGGCTGCTCTCAGGGACACGGGTGCCCTCCACTCCAGGAGTACTGAAGCTGTGAGCTCTGTGCCCTGTTTGGACGGTGGTGGACAGAGGGGACACTGCACAGCTGCAAACAGGAAGCTGGGTGATGGCCTGCCACTGGGGCAGGCTCGCAGTGTATCTATTTGAACCGTTTTTTCCAGTTGTCCTTTTCAGAAAATGGTGTCCATAAGCAACATAGAGAAGAACTTCTGGGTGTCAGACCTTGGCAGCAGCCACTGGAATTGCTTTTCATCATGAGGGTTCTAACACCTCCCTTCCCATATAAAGAGAGAGCAAGGTAAAGAAGGAACGTGATTCTTCTTTGACCATTAGCATTCCCAGAGCAGATAAATTATTCTGCTTTGCTACGTAAATTCAACTAGATGGATACTGCATGGCTAAATAATATGCCCTTTAAAGCCCGTGAGATGTGGGCTCTACAGGACTTTTGTTGGTTGGCAGCATGTCTGAACCCATATGAAAAGAGCATCAGAGTCTACCTCTTGGCATTCCTACAGACACCCAAATACTAAGGTTCTATGTGCTTAATATGGGGCTAAGCTCTTGACAAGCTGAGAGGGAAGATGAAAGAAGGGGAGGGTGAGGAGGGTGATGCATGAAGTCACACAGCTACTCTCTAGCCAAAGAGCCCACGGGAATTGCGCACTGCCTGCTCCGTGTCTTTGCCATATTTACTATACCTTGGAGAACCCTCTCTTGTTCCTTCCATCTCTCCCAGTATCTCCACATCTCCAAACATCACCCATCCTCCCAGATACAGCTGCAGGGCTGGTCCCAGGGCAGTGCAGGATGAGGCCACCCTCCATCACATCCTCCAGAGCACTCCCCCCCCACCCACTCCATTAGAGACCAACCCACCCTGATTAGCAAGTCTATAGACTCAGAAGCAAAAAAAGCACTACTCATCTCATTTATTGGGCATATTATTCTCGTCAGTGGCTTTTAAAGGATTTTGCTAATGGCTCCGGGACTGTTCACACCATCACAATTAAGACATAGCTAATAAATTAAGTTTTATGGACATAAATCAGCAGGTATGCTTATTCAGCTGTTACACCTCACTTAGAAGTGGGCTTCGCACCTTAAGATGAAGCATGATTTCCATTCAGGAGTTGTAATGGCCTTGTTAATGGAATATTAATTACCTCGCTTGTTGGACAGCAAGATGTCTGCTCCTGCTCTCCTGCCAACAGTGTTCTTAGAGAAACACATTTTTCCAACTTTGTGTCTCTATGGCTGGCATATCTCACTAAACCCACTCTGTCATCCCTCACAGAAAGACAGGCTGAAGTTCACCATCCCTTGAGGAGTCAGACAAACGAAACCTTGGGTGATTACAGTGATGGTATGTGGTCTACCCTCCCAAAAGACACTGTGGTGTAGAAGAGGCATTGGGCTGAGGGTCAGGAGGAGTGGTTTCCTACTTTCCATCATGGTTAGTCCAGGCTGCCATGTTTTCATTCAGTTGTTAAGTCATGTCCGACTCTTCGCAACCCCCTGGACTGCAGTGCACCAGGCTTCCCTGTCCTTCACTACCTCCCAGAGTTTGCTCAAACTCACGTCCATTGAGTCAATGATGCCATTCAACCATCTCATCCTCCATCACCCCCTTCTCCTCCTGCCCTCAATCTTTACCAATGAGTTGGCTCTTCACATCAGGTGGCCAAAGTATTGGAGCTTCAGCATCAATCCTTCAGGCTCCCATACACTGGATTAAATACCAAACTTTTAATTCTCACAGTTACGGAACATGGAAAGTCCAAGATCAAGGCACCTGCAGATTTGGTGTCTGAGAGACCTCATCTCCTGGCTTGCAGAAGGCCACCTTCTTCCTGTGTGCATATATGGTGTTTCTCCCTCTTCCTATAAGGGCACTAATCCCATCATGAGGGCATCACCATGTGACCTTATCGAAACATAATCATCTCCCATAGGACTGTCCCCCATCACACTGGAGAATAGGGCTTCCACCAATGAGTTTTTGGTGAGGGGGACACAAACATTTAGCCATAACACTTCCACCCCATCAATAGCTAGCATTATGACCTCAGGTAAGCCACTTTCACTCTCTGGGCCTCCATTTCCCACTTATTACATGATATAATAAAGTGACCAGGGATAAAACTGAGTGAAAAATGCAATCCTTAGAAAGATATCAGTATCGGACCATGTGCAATATGCTCTGTTGTGTCCGACTCTTTACAACCCCATGGACTGTAGCCTGCCAGGCTCCTCTTCCCATGGGATTTTCCAGACAAGAACACTGGAATGGGTTACCATTTCCTACTCCGGAGGATATTCTTGACCCAGGAATAGAACTGGAGTCTCTTGCATTGGCAGGCAGGCTCTTTACCACTGTGTCGCCTGGGACGTATTTGTGATAACTTTGCCCAATCCTCGGAGGGTGGGTCCGAGACAGCAGTGCAGCCAGCCTCCACATTTTGTCAGCAGCTTCAGGCAATGCGGGAAGGCAGCCGCATTCAGTGCAGTTAACTGGGGGAGGGCAGGGGGACAGGAGCGCAGCCCTGTCATCAACAGTGTGAGCTCCCAGCAGGGACCCTTGGCACACAGGAAAGCAGGACTATGCCATGAGAAGACCTTGAAGAGCAGTTTTTTCCAGCAAGAAGATAAGTGACAGTTGGACTACGTGGGAGCGGTGACCTTGCCCTGACCTTGGACCAAGTTGATTCTAAGAACCAGCTCAGCAAAGGCAGAGCTCAATCAGGACCTAACACACCTGGGCCCAGACCTGCTGCACCCGCAAATCTCTGTGCCATCTTAGACAAGTCCACACACCTCTCTGACCCCAGTTTCTTTCTCTCAACCTAACGATCTCAAGGTCAAACAGCCTCTTCCTCTGAGAAATGCCAGTTAAAATTGCTTCAGAACGTGCATCACCTTTCTTTCCTTCATCTAGGGAAAAATCCTCAGACCCAGGATCTGCTGGAAGAATTCCTTTCTTTGCATCCATTTAGCATATCAATTCTCGCATTTTCTGCTTGAACTTGAGAGCAAAGGACTCTGGAGCTGCGCCTTTGCCTATTTAATGCAAAGTTTTGCATATTCTCCTGGACTCTTTGCCCTTCAGTTGCCCACCACAGGCTAGCCCTGCTCCCTGGCTGAGGCTGAGGCCCACTCTCTCCACAGCTAATTGGGGCAGCTGCCCTCCCCTCCCCTTGTAGACAGTGAAGTTCCAACCCAAAGTAGAATGCAGAGAAGAGGTATAGAATGAGGGGGCAGAGGGTGTTGCAGGTGCTAAGTGGTCCGGGGAAAGCAACGGTCTGCAAAGCTCATGAGACAAAACCAGAGCAACTGATATTCTGCTTTGAGCTACTGGACAGCAAGAGGCCCTGGAGCCAGAGGCTCTCACATAAGCAGTTGCATATTTTAATGTCAGTAGTGTTCAGGAACCCCTAGGCTCCTCACAAAAGTAGAAGAGGGAGGGAAGCGCCAAGGTGCCTTTTCTCCCCTGTGGCATATTGTCCTTTATTCACTCCACAGTGAAACTGCAACCCTAGAGAGAGAAAGCTGCTTCTTACCAGGAATGGCCTTCAGAGGTGCTTTGGTCAGCTGTTACTGTGTAACAAACAATCCCAGTCTCATGCCAAACTAAGCATTCATTTAGCTCAAGCATCTGCATGCACTTCAGTTGAGGGTCAACTGACCCAGGCTGGGCTCAAGTTGCAGGCTGAACTGAGGCTGCTTCTCATTTCTCTCACAGTTCTTGGTCCAGGGGGCTAGCTAGGGCTTGTCCTTCTCAGGACAAGAACCAAGGCATAAGAGAGCAAATGGAAACATAAGACGTTCCTCCAAGCCTAGCCCAAGCTGACACCCTATGTCTTCTGTCCCTTTCCGTTGGCTGAATCAAGTCACATAACTAAGCCCAAAGTAAAGGGCCAGCAAAATATATTTTGCTGTATAGAAAGAACTGTATCTATGGCAAAGGCATAGATACAGGGAAAGGTAAAGAATTGGCACCAATAATGCAATCCACAAAAGGAATGAGTCCCCCAGTGCTTCGTGGCTGATTGAACATTTTTCACGCTTTCCTTAATTTACTGTTTATAACAGCCCTAAGAGACATACAGCTCCACCTCTATATTCATTCATTATAGATGAAGAAACTGAAACTCAGAAAGAGAAGTCATGCCAGAGATCACAATGTCATTAAGCATAACAATGTGTACATCAATCTCTTCATCTAACTTCAAGCCCAGAAATTTTGCCATAACTCAATACTGGCTTTCCTTAAGGAGACCCTGGAGTATCTGGGATTTGTGGAAAGGCTCCCCTCATTACTTATATGAGTCTCCCATTGTCATATAATTTTATGGACAGCCAAAAGGAACTTCATTTTCTTAACCATAAATTTAAGAAATCAGGATGAAATCAGGAACAGCAAATATCTGGCAGGCATGCTGCCACTAACCACTCCCACATCCACGACAGACATCACTAATCAATGATGGCACTCTTTCTTCATGAGCCTCAGATTAAGCTGTAGACAGTCACTGCTACTGAACGGGAGAGGACCCAGAAGAAGAAGGCTGTTTTTAAATGCTGTATAAACCTTTTCTGAGGCTCATCTAGTCCCCAAAGGCTATGATTCTGAAACCAACATTAACAGCAGGGAAATAACAGTGTAAAAAGGCCACATGGCTGAGATTAGCAGAACTGATTCTAGTCCCACCTCTGCTATAACTCACTCCATGTGGGAAAGACAGTTAAATTTACCTGAGCATTTGCTGCATCAGTTTTGTGACCGTTTAAACCATTTATTTCAATTCCATAAACATTAATTGAGGATCCACTGAATGCTAAGCACTGCTATCAAGGAAATAAAGAAATGACTGTGACACCATCCCAAGGATGGCAGGGGGATGGAGAATGCTCCGATTTCTGAGGTCCAGTCCAACACAAATACTCCACTAATATGATGCTAAAAAGCACCAAACACTGTCATGGGACTCATAATCCTGCAGGTCCCCAAGCTTGACGTTCTCCTCCAAGCCAGGAGTATGGGGGTTATTATGAATGAGAGGATCTGACCCCAGAATGGGGATGGCCATACTCCAATGTTCGTCATGCTCCTAGAGTGGAAGACAAATGTCATCTCAGGGCCAAGCCTTTTCAAGTTCATCTTCCAAATTTTAGGTTGTAAATTCAAGCTCTGCCACCTGCCAGCCTTGGGATCTTGAGCCTTCCACTCCCTCACTGAGCAATTGCTTTCCTTATCTGAAAAATGGGGAGCATCCTCACTGCTACAGTGGCAAGTTGTCTGATGCTATTCAACAAGCAAATGCCTGCAGCCCAGATGCCTGAATGAGTTCACATCCCTTTCCTTCCTCTCCTTCCCACACCCCATGCTCCAGCTCAGACCTCCCTCCCAACCTCGGAGCTTCTCCACCCTAGCGATACAGGGGAGTCCTTGGGGAACTTTTGAAAAGTAGAAATGCTTGGGTCTGTTGTCAGACCAATGGCATCAGAGCCTCTGGGCATGGAGCCCAGCGAGTCATTCTTTTTGAAGCTTCCCAGGTGATGCTGATGTGCAGTCATGGGTGAGAACCACCACTCTGGCTGTTAGAGTTCTCCAGAGAAACAGAACCAATAGACATTAAGATAAAAATATAGAAATAGAGGTAAGCAGGTAGATAGATGATTGATTGATTGATGATAGATAAATATTAAAGAAAAGATAGCGAGAGATTTATTATAAAGAATTTGCTTGAGATTATGGAAGCTGAACAGTCCCAGGATCTGCAGTCAGCAAGCTGGAGCCAGTGGGATAATTCTAATCTTGGTCTAAAAGTCTGAGAACCAGGAGAATCAATGTATAATTTCTAGACTTAGTCCAAGTCCAAAGGCAGGAGAAGACCAGCCCAGTAGTCAGGCAGCAGAAGTTCCCTCCTGCTCAGATGTTTTGCTCTATCTAGGACTTCAGTGGATTGAATGAGGATCTGCTTCACTCAGTCTACCAATTCAAATGTCAGTCTCATCCAGAATACCCTCACACACACACCCAGAATAATGTTTAACCAAATATCTGGGCACCCTGTGGCCCAGTAAAGTTGACACATAAAATCCACTACCACCTGAGCCTTGGCCAACTTCTCCAGGCTTCCCAAATTCCCCAGTTCCGTGGCTTTGCTCTTGCGGTTTTTTCTACCTGGAATGCCATCTCCCCAGCCCCATTTTGCTAATCCAACTCTGAGCAGCCAACTCAACAGTCAAACTCCCTCTTTCAGGGAGCCTCCCATGAGCCACACCTGAGTTTCTGAGAGCAAATCTGCTCCCCAATGACTGGAATGGCTCAGAGCCTTTCCTCAGCTCTGCTCCGTGTAAAGCTTGCCCCACACCAAGAGGCAGGGAAAGCCAAAGGGACAAGTCTTTGGGAGAACTGGAAGGAAGGGTCCATGGGAAAGCCAGGTGTGGGTTACCTGCTGCCAGTGATCAGGGACCAATTTGTTTGGAGATCAAGACAAAATACCGTGAATGTCCCGGTATCAGCACGACGGTGGGCATCACTGAGGTCACAGAACAGAATCCTCCAGTTTCTCCCGCCCGCTTCCACATCCTTCCACCTGCCCACAGCACACTCCACCCGCCTCAAATCTTACCCTTTTTCCATATGCAGATGTGCAAGGAGGGACTTCCTTGGTGGTCCAGTGGCTAGGAATCTGTGCTTCCAATGCAGGGGGCCTAGGTTCAATTCCTGGTCATATTCTGCCTGCCACAACTAAGATCTGGCACAGAAAAATAAGTTAATAAATAAATCATTTTAAGAAAAGAAATATCCGAGATAATACAGACTCACCCGCACTCACAAACAGCACTCTCCTGCTCCTGCCCCAGCTCCTTCAGGGACATCCCCGGTGACCCTCACCTGCTCTCAGGAAGAACATTCTCCCCACTGCAGAACGCCCACTGTCCCTCCTAACCTGAGGCCACATCATGTCCCCAGTAAAGGCAGGAAGGGACTTGTGCCTGGTGCTGCCTGTGCTTTCAGCCCCGGGTTGTAAACAGCTCATCCCAAGGGCTCCGAGGCCAGGTCCCTGGGCTCCATGGACCAGACCCCAGGCTGCCCTCCCCATCCCCTGCCTCTGCCTCCAGAGTCCCACATGGGAGCCTCACTCCCGGCCAATCAACTCATGCATATGGATGGACACACAGCAGTGTGACCTGTCCAGGCTCAGAACTGACCACATTTCCATTCAAGCTTCTTGGCAGCACACCAATCATTCTTCAAAATCGAGGCTGGGAGAAGCACTTTGGACAAGTCCCTGGAAGAAATCTGGAGTCTGATCCCCACTATCCCTTGATGGGTTCTCCAGTAACACCCCCACCCCCAGTTCTGTGGATTCTCGCCTTAGGAAGAGTCAGGAGGTTACTCCTCTTTCAGAATTTTCCTCTCAGAATTGTCTGTGCTTTGCTTTATTCAAATATCTAAACTTTTGTCCTATTGATATTTTCTCTATTTCACCATGATTATAATCCTCATTTGCTTCCTTGCCCAGGGGCACCTTGACCCACCAGCCCGTTTTTTCTCAGTGTATCTGCCATCTCGCCAAGATTTCTCTCCCACAAACAGCATTGTCCATCTCTAGTGGGATTTGGAGCCCTTGTCTGCCTATGGCAGTTCTGGGGCCTGTTTAATTCACTTTGGCCCCATCTTTTCCTCCTTTCCTTTTATGCACACCTGAGCTTGTTGGGGCACCTAAAAGGTGAGGTGGTACAAGGAGATAGTTTCCCTACTTGGAGGACCCACCGCACCAAATGACCATCCACCTGCAGTGGAGGGTAGGAGGGGGTCAGGCAGGGGGAGTCCATCCTGAGTAGGCATGAAGTTTAATAGGTGTGTGGGTATGCTGAATGGTACGTGTGTGTGTGTGTGTGCATGCGTGGTGTATGACTTCCTGTGCGGGGGAGTGGAAGTCCATAAGTGTGTGGAGCATATCCTGCCTGTGTATGAAAACCAGCAGCTCACCTGTGTATATGATGCAGGTCTCTGGTTTATACAGATGGTCCCAGATTTGTGATGGATCAACTTAATGATTTTGTACTTTACCATGATGTGAAAGCAATACGCATTCCACAGAAACCATCCCCCAGACTTTGACTTTTGATCTTCTCCTGAACTAGTGATATGTGGTACGTGCTGTCTCTTGATGCTGGCCAGTGGCAGCAGCTGCAGCTCCCACTCAGCTATGCGATCATGAGGGTGAGCAACCAATGCACCTACAACCGCCCTGTGTCCAGACAACCATTCTGTTTTTCACTTTCAGTACAGTATTCAATTACACGAGATGTTCAGCACTTGATTATAAAATAGGCTTCATGTAAGATGCTTTTGCCCAACTGTAGGCTAATGGACGTGTTCTCAGCGTGTTTAAGGCAGCCTAGGCTGAGCAATGATGTTTGGTAAGTTAGGAGTATTAAATATATTTTTGACTTATGGTATTTTCAATTTATGATACGTTTATCAGGAAGTAACCCCACCCTAAGTTGAGAAAGAGCTGCAGCATATTCAGTGTTGGAGCTTGTGCCCTGTGTGGGATGTGTCTGCTCTGTGGGGAGGTGAAGTGTATGGGTGTATGGGTTTGACGGGAGCTGAGATGGGAGTTCTCACATTAGCCAGGAAGGAAGCATTTGAGCCCTTTGTCAGATAAGCCCAAGGCATGAGCTCTTTAGAAAGGTGACCCCAGGTGGAGGTGAACAGGCTGATCCCAAGTAGAAAACATTATGAGACCCAGGAGACCTGGGTGGGTAGAGGCGGGGCTCAGGCTGGAGTCTGGTCCCTCACTGGGGACAGAAGGGAAGAACAGCTCCAAACAGGCAGACAAGGTAAGCTCTGGCCTAGTATAGCCTTCAGAAAGTGTGACATAGAAAGACCTGTGTTCAAATCATGGCTTGTCTCACATCCTACCTGTGTGTGCTGGGTTTAGTCTCTCAGTTGTGCCCAACTCTTTGCAACCCTATGGACTGTAGCCTACCAGGCCCCTCTGTCCATGGAGATTCTCCAAGCAAGAATATTGGAGTGGGCTGCCATGCCCTCCTCCAGGGGATCTTCCCAACCCAGGGATGGAATCTATGTCTCTCACATTGCAGGCAGATTCTTTACCATCTGAGCTACCAGGGAAGTGCTCCTAACTGTGTAACTCCAGGCAACTTATTAGCTTCTCTCAGCTTCAGTTTCCTCCTCCACAAAATGTGGTGGTGTAGTTGATAAGTTGCGTCCTTCTTTTGTGACCCCATCGACTGTAGCCTGCCAGGCTTCTCTGTCCATGGGATTTTCCAGGCAACAATACTGGAGTGGGTAGCCATTCCCTTCTCCGGAGGATCTTCCCAACCCAGGGATCAAACCCAGTTCTCCTGCACTACAGGCAGATTCTTTACTGACTGAACTACCAGGGAAGACACAAAATGCAATGCTATAAATATTAAAATAGAGTATCATAAGAAAAAGACTTATGTTTACTTAGCACAATGCCTATACCCAGGGAGCACCAAGGAGGTAGCCATTACACTGTTCTTTTTTAAAAATATATTTATTTATTTATTTGGCTGCTTCAACTCTCAGTTGCAGCATGCGGGATCTTCATTGCATCATGAAGGATCTTCTGTTGTCACACATAGACTCCCTAGTTGCAGCGCTCAGCCCTCCAATTGTGGCACGCTTGTTCCAGAGCATGCGACCTCAGTAGTTCCAGCTCGAGGGCTTAGTTTCTTTGCTGCATGTGGGACCTTAGTTCCCCAACCAGAGACTGAACCCATGTCTCCACTTTGCAAGGTAGATTCTTAACCACTGAACCGTCAGAGCAGTCCTGCATTGTTCTTACTGTTCTTTTCCTCCACAGCCCCACCCCTGCTAGCATCACGGGAGATTCTGCTAGAAGACTTAGCCCTGCCAAGCCTGAAGGATACAGAGGGTTTGCAGCACCATCTTTACAGGATGTACTGCCTTAGCCCTGGGATGCTTGTCCTTGGAGCACCCACAGGCCCCTCCTCCTTCCTTGTCAGAACTGGGACCTAGTGGGAGGGCAGCTGTCATTTGGGAAGCAGCATATGAAGTGTGTATGTGTGTTTGAGGACAGCTGACTACCTGGGGTTGCACCTCCACCCAGCCCTTTCATACAGCCAAATCCTAGCAAGCATCTGCTCATTCATCTGCTCCTGCATGGATTGAGAACCTGCTGGGCGCTGTCCTAGGTGCTGGGGAAATGAGGGTGATTGCAATATTGGCTGAAGGTGTTCAGGCATTCCAGGATAAATGCCAGCTTAAAGTATCAAAATATTAATACTTTGTTGGTATAATACTATATTTCAGTACTTTTCAAAATTTTAAATCTGAATAATTTACATCTGGAACAATACCTAGAAAATTGTACATTATATCAAAATTTCCAGTTGGCCCAAAAGCACTCATTTAGAAATTCATCTGTTTGTATTTTTCCCTTGCTGTTGTTAAAAATCCCATGACCTGTCACGGGATGGTTGGCCATTGTTTGCTTTTTCCTTTTGTTGGTTGGTTTGAGTAATATTAATAATTTCAGTTCAGTTAATTTCTATCGCTCAGTCGTCTCCAACTCTTTGCAATCCCATGGACCACACACTCCAGGCCTCCCTGTCCATCACCAACTCCTGGAGTTCACTCAAACTCATGTCCATTGAGTCGGTGATGTCATCCAACCATCTCATCCTCTGTTGCCCCCTTCTCCTCCCTCCTTCAATCTTTCCTAGCATCAGGGTCTTTTCAAATGAGTCAGCTTTTCGCATGAGGTGGCCAAAGTATTGGAGTTTCAACTTCAACATCAGTCTTTCCAATGAACACCCAGGACTGATCTCCTGTAGGATGGACTGATTGGATCTCCTTGTAGTCTGAGGGACTCTCAAGAGTCTTCTCCAACACTACAGTTCAAAAGCATCAATTATTCAGCACTCAGCTTTCTTTATAGTCCAACTCTCACATCCATACATGACTACTGGAAAACTATAGCCTTGACTAGACTGACCTTTGTGGACAAAGTAATGTCTCTGCTTTTGAATATGCTATCTAGGTTGGTCATAACTTTCTTTCTAAGGAGTAAGCGTTTTTTAATTTCACGGCTACAATCACCATCTGCAGTGATTTTGGAGCCCCAAAAAATAAAGTCAGCCACTGTTTCCACTGTTTCTCCACCTATTTGCCATGAAGTGATGGGGTCATATGCCATGATCTTAGTTTTCTGAATGTTGAGTTTTAAGCCAACTTTTTCACTCTCCTCTTTCACTTTCATCAAGAGGCTTTTTAGTTCTTCTTTGCTTTCTGCCATAAGGGTGGTGTCATCTGCATATCTGAAGTTATTGATATTTCTCACGGCAATCTTGATTCCAGCTTGTGCTTCTTCCAGCCCAGCATTTCTCATGATGTACTTTGCATGTAAGTTAAATAAGCAGGGTGACAATATATAGCCTTGACGTACTCCTTTTCCTATTTGGAACCAGTCTGTTGTTCCATGTCAAGCTCTAACTGTTGCTTCCTGACCTGCATACAGATTTCTCAAGAGGCAGGTCAGGTGGTCTGGTATTCCCATCTCTTTCAGAATTTTCCACAGTTTATTGGATCCACACAGTTAAAGGCTTTGGTATAGTCAATAAAGTAGAAATAAATGTTTTTCTGGAACTCTTGCTTTTCGATGATCCAGCGGATGTTGGCAATTTGATCTCCGGTTGCTCTGCCTTTTCGAAAACCAGCTTGAACATCTGGAAGTTCATGGTTCATGTATTGCTGAAGCCTGGCTTAGAGAATTTTGAGCATCACTTTACTAGCGTGTGAGATGAGTGCAGTTATGTGGTAGTTTGAGCATTCTTTGGCATTACCTTTCTTTGGGATTGGAATGAAAACTGACCTTTTCCAGTCCTGTGGCCCCTGCTGAGTTTTTCAAATTTGCTGGCATATTGAGTGCAGCACTTTCACAGCATCATCTTTCAGGATTTGAAATAGCTCAACTGGAATTCCATCACCTCCACTAGCTTTGTTCGTAGTGGTGCTTGCTAAGGCCCACTTGACTTCCCATTCCAGGATGTCTGGCTCTAGGTGAGTGATCACACCATCGTGATTATCTTGGTCTTGAAGATCTTTTTTGTACAGTTCTTCTGTGTATTCTTGCCACCTCTTCTTAATATCTTCTGCTTCTGTTAGGTCCCTACCATTTCTGTCCTTTATTGAGCCCATCTTTGCATGAAATTTTCCCTTGGTATCTCTAATTTTCTTAAAGAGATCTTTAGTCTTTCCCATTCTACTGTTTTCCTCTATTTCTCTGCATTGATCACTGAGGAAGGCTTTCTTATCTCTCCTTGCTATTCTTTGGAATTCTGCATTCAAATGGGTATATCTTTCCTTTTCTCCTTTGCTTTTTACTTCTCTTCTTTTCACAGATATTTGTAAGCCCTCCTCAGACAGCCATTTTGCTTTTTTGCATTTCTTTTTCTTGGGGATGGTCTTGATTCCTGTCTCCTGTACAGTGTCATGAACCTCATTCCATAGTTCATCAGGCACTCTATCAGATCTAATTCTTTAAATCTATTTCTCACTTCCACTGTATAATCATAAGGGATTTGATTTAGGTCATTCATACCTGAATGGTCTAGTGGTTTTCCCTACTTTCTTCAATTTAAGTCTGAATTTGGCAATAAGGAGTTCATGATCTGAGCCACAGTCAGCTCCCGGTCTTGTTTTTGCTGACTGTATAGAGCTTATCCACCTTCGGCTGCAAAGAATATAATCAACCTGATTTCGGTGTTGGCCATCTGGTGATGTCCACGTGTAGAGCCCATGTGTGTTAGTTATTTACACTTTTCCCAAAGCCAGTCTGGGTTCTGCTGTTCTTCAGAAGCCCTGATGGGATTTCCTTGAGTGGAGATGATGGATACATTAGGGGAAACAAGAAAAGGGTATGTCAGCAGGATTGGGAGATGCGAGAGGGACAAGAAAAGAATGAGTTTCCCAAGCCTTTCTGGCTTCCTTTCGCTAGGATTAGATTCAGTCAGTCCCAGAAAAGGGACTGATTCCTTGTTGGCACCTAATTCCCCTTCCCCTAGGATAATTTAATTCACTTTGACCATCAGTCTCCTGATAGAACAAAATTGCCTCAGTCTTTCACTCTGGTTTTTCCTTAGGAAAAATTTAGGAGGAAGTGTAGACGGCTTTGGTGGCCATATCTCTCCTGTTTAATAAAGTGCCAATATATAGGTCTTTCTTAAAATATCATATTGTTACTTTGATCTAATGCTATAGCTATAACCACTACAATATGTTGATGAGCAAAATTCCTTATCTTCAAGGAATTCATATTTTGATAGGGGTGACACAATAAAGTGAGCATATATTGATACATAATTTCAAATACTGATCTAATTAGATCAAATAACTTTTTGCTTCATCACCAATCACAGTAATATTTTATGATTTTTTTTAATGACCATTTATTCTTGCTCATGAGAGTACAGGTTGTTCAGCTCAGCAGCCCTAGTCTGGTCTGGGTTCCTTCGTGTGTCTGCAATTGGCTCCAGGTCAGCCTGGCGGCTTTGTTTCCCAGAAAAGACTGGCTATTTGGCTGAGATGTCTCAGTTTTTCTCCATGTGTTCTCCTGTCCTCCACCAAATAAGCTCAGGATTCTTCACAGGGCAGTTGCTGGAGTCCAAGAATGAGAACAGATCACATAGCTCAGAGCGAACACACCTTTACTTCCAAAACAGTCTGTCAGCCAAAGCAAGTCATAAGTCCAGCCCAGATTTGAGGAATGGAGAAATAGATTCCCCTCTCAATGGAAAGTGTTGCAAAGTCACATTGCAAAGGGGTGTTGATGGAGGGTTGGCAAATTGTGGCCATCATCGGAATCACTGATATGTGTGATAAAGAAAATAAAAGGAAGTAATGGGATAACAAAGTGACAGGGTAAGAAGCTTCTTCGTATTAGGTCAGAGAAAACCTCTCTGCAGAGACAAAATTTGAGGTGAGACATGAGTGATAAGAAACAGCAGCAATGCTTCACAGATTAGATAGATGAGCACAGCATGTGCAAAGGCCCTAAGTACATAAAAATCTTAATTGTGCTCAGGATTCAGAAACAGGTTGGGTCTACTTGGAATAAATAAATAGGTGGAGGAAATGCTAACAGACCAAATTAGAGAAATAGGGGAGGATCATGTTTGGCTTTATAGGTTATTGTAAGATATTTGCATTTTATTTTAAATGATAGGAAGTCACTTGAGGGTTTGAAACAGGAAAGAGAATTGATTGGATTAAAATTTGGCTGCTGTGGGGAGAATAGGCTAAAGTGGAAACACACCAGAGTAGAAGCAGGTAGGAGCGTATTGTAATAGTCCGGGCAAGAAAGGATCAAGACGGAGACCAAGGTGGTAGCAGTGAAGCTGGTCAGGGTTGGTATGCACTGCAATATATTTTTGAAACAGAGTGTACATAGGACTTGCTAATGGATTAGATAATAGAGGAGAAGAAAAAAGAGTTAAAGATGATTAAAAGTTTTTTCCTTGAGCTTCTAGGTGGATGATGCATTAGTGAATTGAACCATATCACCAAGATACAAGGACTGAAAGAAACATGTTTGAGAGAGGACTAAGTTGAGAATTATACTGTGGGCATACTAAGTGTAAGAGGCTACTACAACCAGGAAATATACTCAGCATTTTGTAATAACCTATAAGGGAAAAGAATCTGAAAATGTGGGTCTATATATATATGTATGTACATAGGTACTGTATGCCAGGAACTAACACATTATAAATAAATTATACTTCGATAAAAACAAATAAGCTTAAAAAGGCCTGGTAGACATCCCAGAGATATCAGCTAGACTACTTGGACGTCCGAGTTTGGGATTCAGAAGGGAAATTGCCCTGGAGATATCCATTTTACAGTCAACAGCAAATAAGCATGACGTTAGATAAATCTGCCAACAGAGATAATAGAAACAATAAGGGGACCTATGCCAATATTCAGAAGTAGCTCAGAGAGAGGAGGAAGGAGATAATGAGACTAAGAAGTGAGCATTAAAACAGAAAAACAAAAAAAGGGGAAAAAAGTGTTTCAAAAAAGAGGGAGTGATCAATTCTGCTTCCAGCCAAGATAGAGTAACAGGAGCCAAATACCCTTACATATTAAATTTGCTAGAAAACCAAAGCATTGTTTCATGTGAAGTTTGAAGTACTGTGCAAAAAGCAGCACGGAAATTTGATCCCTCAAAGAAGGCAAACTGTTCCACTGCACCAGGTCAGCATCTGGAGGCATTATCCAGGTCTTAGCGAAGGGAGTGGAGACCATAATAAAACCTAGCAGCCTGATGGAGAAGTCAAAGATGAAAGTTCAGGAAGGCCAAGATGGCTAGAATTTGCAAGGCTGAGTCCCAGAGAGGAAGGATCTTCACAAATAGAGACTTTTAGAGATCTGCAGAGGTTTCCCCTCCCATCTGTGTACTGAACAGCAATGCCTAAGCAAAAACTATCTAAAGATGGAGAAAGAATATCAGGAAAAAAATAGAACAACTTCCAGAGCTCACACAGGACTGAGAGTAAACTGCATAACACATGGGGCTTTGGGTAGAATCCCCAAAAGTGAATTGCCTTAGTATTGGAGATAAATTTTACCTAGACTAAAAGTTGCTTTGGATGTGCCATAAAAAAGCTTAACAAGGCAGAAAGATCCAATTGATTCTGAGTAACTATGCACAGGAAAAAAAATCCAGCACTACTTATATAAAACAATAATATCCAGCAACCCACAATGTATAATTAATAATATCTGCTATCTAATCAGAAATTACCAGAAATGCAAAGGAAAAGAGAAAAATTTTCTCCATAACAAGAAGAAAAATCAATCAGTAGAAATAGACCCACAGATGGTAGAACAAGCAAAAAAGGACAGTAAAACAACCATTATGAATACACTCCATTTTTCAAGAAGGCAGAGAAAAGCATGCCTGCGATAAGGGAAAAAAAGATACAATAAAGAAGCAAATGCAAATTCTAGAGATTAAAAAATATAATACATTAAATGAAAAATACGCTAGACGGGATTACCAGGATGTTTGAAAGAGCAGAAGAAAAGATCAGGACCTGAGTCACAAATGTAGAAAACAAACTTATGGTTACAAAGGCAGGAAGTGGTAGTGGGATGAATTCAGAAGTTGGGATTGACATACATACCTTACTATACATAAAACAGGTAACTAATGAAAACCTACTGCGTGGCACAGGGAACTCTGCTCAATTCTCTGTGGTGACCCAAAAGGGAAGCAAACCTTTAAGAGTGGGTATATGTATATGTATAACTGATTCACTCTGTTTTACAGCAGAAACTAATATAACATTGTAAAACAACTATACTCCAACAAATTAATTAATTAGTCAATTAATTAAATTTTTAAAGAAAAACAGAAAAGATAGCAGTAGAAGCTATCAAAAATGAAGCATTAAGAGAAAAGAGGCTACAAAAAAAAATTGGATCATTAGATCCTGATAATCACAAACAAAATCAAGTAGCCTAATGTATGTGTGATTGAAGTTCCATAAAAAGAGAGAGACGTCTGGCAGATATAACATTTGAAGAAAGACAGTCAAATGTTTTTTCAAATATGGGGAAAATTTTAACCCCACAAATTCAGGAATTTCAATGACCTCCAGACTGAATAAACCTCAAAAAGAAAATTCAAGATACACCATAATCAAAATCCTCAAATTCATGATTTTTTAAAAAATGTTAAAGCAGTCTGACAATTATATATAGAAAAACAAAGACAAAAAAATGACAGCAAACCTCATGTCAGAAATTTCACAAATCAGAGGAAAATAGGAAGACACTAAAGAGGAAAATTTGTCAACCTAGAATTCTTTAACCCAGCAGAAATTCCTTTCAAATCTGAAGATGAAACACATGCTTAGCCCAGAGATAGTGTAGGTTGAGTTCAAGACCCCACAATAAAGTGAAGACTGCATTAAACCAAGTCGCATTTTCTGGTTTCCCACTTATGTAAAAGCTGTATTTACATTATGCTATTTACACTATACTGTAGTCAATTAAGTGTGCAATCGCATTACACCTAAAATATATATATATACCTTAAATTTAAAATACTTTGCTAAATATTGCTAAAAATAATGCTATTCATTACCTGAGCCTCTGTGAGTCAGATTTTTTTTTCAGGCACAGGGTTTTGCCTGGGTGCTGATGACTGCTGACACGATTGAGTGTAGACAGTGTCTTTGTGCATGTGGTGCCACTCATCTCCCACGAGCAAGGAGAGGGCATTGAGCTCCCTGAGGACTTCCTCTTCCAGGCTGGTCCACACCTTTGTAGAAGGTCACTGTGCAGATAAACAGGTCGTGACTCCAGGCCAGGTGGCCAAAAGTGCTTGCTGAAGCTTGGGGTGACTGTGGCAAATTCTGAAAATGAGACAATCAACTCATCCTTTCACAAACAATTTTTCTGTAGCTTGCAATGATTTTTATAACATTTTTTCAGTGGAATTTTCAAAATTGGAGTCAATTCTGTCAAACTCTGCCGCTGCTTTGTCCTCTAAGTTTACGTAATGTTCTAAATCCTTTTTTGTCATTTCAACAATCTGCATAGTGTCTTCACCAGAAGTAGCTGCCATCTCAAGAAACAGAATTTCTTGCTCCAGCCATAAGAAGCCATCCCTCATTCAGTAAAGTTTTATCACAAGATTGCAGCAATTCAGTCCCATCTTCAGGCACTTCTAATTCTAGCTCTCTTGCTATTTCCACAACATCTGTAGTTACTTTCTCTCCTGAAGTCTTGAACCCCTGGAAGTCACTTGTGAGGGTTTGAATCAATTTCTTCCAAATGCCTGTTAGTGTTGATATTTTGATCTCTGCTCATGAATTATGAATATCCTTAATGGAATCTAGAATGGAAAATTCTGTCCAGAAGATTTTCAATTTATTTTGTCCGGATTCATCAGAAGAATCTCTATTCATGGCAGCCATAGCCTTATGAAATGTATTTATTTCTTAAATAATATGACTTGAAAGCCAAAATTATTCCTTGATCCATAGACTGCAGAATGGATGTTGTGTTAGAAGGCATGAAAACAACATTAATTAAGTTTGTCATACATTTCCATCAGAGCTCTTGGGTGACCAGGTGCATTGTCAGTAAGCAGTAATATTTTGAAAGGAATCTTTTTTTCTGAGCCCTATGTCTGAACGGTGGGCTTAAAATATTCAGTCAGTCATGTTGTAAACAGATGTTCTGTCATCCAGGTTTTGTTGTTCCATTTATAGGGCATGAGCAGAGTAGATTTAGCATAATTCTTAAGAACCCTAGGATAACCTGGTGGCTCAGATGGTAAAAAATCCACCTGCAGTGTGGGAGACCTGGGTCTGATCCCTGGATTGGGAAGATTCCCTGGAGGAGGGTATGGCAACCCACTCCAGAATTCATGCCTGGAGAATCCCCATGGACAGAGGAACCTGGTGGGCTACAGTCCATGGGGTCACAAAAAATCAAACACGACTGAGCAACTAAGCACATACTAGGACTTTCAGAATAGTAAATGAACACTGGCTTCAACTTAAAGTCATCAGCTGCATTAGCCCCTAACAAGAGTCAGTCTGTCTTTTGAAGTTTTGAAATCGGGTATTGACTTCTCCTCTTTAGCTATGGAAGTCCTTGATAGCATCTTCTTCTAACAGAAGGGTGTTTCATCTATGTTGAAAATCTGTTGCTTAATGTAGCCACCATAACGAACTACCTTAGCTAGATCCTCTGGATAACTTGCTGCAGCTTCTACTAATATATAAGCATTTGCTGCTTCACCTTGTACTTTTATGTTACAGAAATGACATAAATCTCAAACCTCATGAATCAACTTCTGCTAGCTCCAACTTTTCTTCCGCAGCTTCCTCACCACTCTCAGCCTTCACAGAATTGAGGAGAGTTAGAGCCTTGCTCTGAACTAGGCTTCGGCTTAAGCGAATATTGTAGCTGGTTTAATCTTCTACCCAGACCACTAGAACTTTCTCCATATTAGCAACAAGGCTGTTTCGCCTGTTTATCATCTGTGTGTTCACTGGAGTAGCACTTTTAATTTCCTCCAAGAACCCTCCTTTTGCATTCACAACTTGGCTAACTATTTGGTACAAGAGGCCTAGCTTTCAGCCTATCTTGACTTTCCACATGCCTCCTCACTAAGCTTAATCATATCTAGCCTTTGACTTAAAGTGAGAGACAGATGACATTTCCTTTCACTTGAACACTTAGAGGTCATTGTATTAATTGGCCTGATTTCAATGTTGCTGCATCTCAAGGAGCAGGGGGAGGAAGAGAGAAGGCAAAACAGCCAGTCAGTGGAGCAGTTAGAACATATATAATATTTATCAATTAAGTTTGCCATCTTATATGGGTGCAATTCATGGTACCTCAAAACACAATAGTAACATCAAAGATCATTACCACCATAACAAATGTAATAATAATGGAAACCTTTGAACATTTTGAGGATTACCAAAATGTGACACAGAAACACAAAATAAGCAAATGCTGTTGGAAAGAATGGTGCCAATAGACTTATTCAATGTAAGGTTGCCACAGACCTTCAATTTATATAAAGCACAGTAGCTGCAAAGAGCAATAAAGGGAAACACAATAAAATGGATATGCTTATAAAGACTTTTTAGGCAAACAAAAGCTCAGACAGTTATTGCCAGAAGATATGTACTACAAGAAATGATAAAGGAAATTCTTTAGGAAAGAGGAAAATGATACTAAGTGGAAAGTTTGATCAACAGAAAAGAATGAAGTGCATCAATACTGTTAAATATGTGGGTAAATATAAAAGTCTCATTTTGAATCTCTTTAGAGAATAATTAATCGTTTAAGGAAAAACTAATAATAATGCATTTTGGAGTTTATAGTACATGTTCAAATAAAATTTCTGAAAACAACAAAAAGGACAGGAGGGGAAATACTGTTCTAGGGTCTTATACTATGTGAAATGTACAATATTGCCTGAAGTTTGACTTTAAGAAGTTAAAAATGTCTCTATAAATTTTATATCAAGCATTTTAAAAATATAACAAAGAGACATAGCAAATAAGCCAACACTGAGGATTAAACGGAATCATTTTTTAAATTCATTTATTATAAGAGCAAAGAAAGAGGGGAAAATAGCAAAGAACATATGGGCAAATAGAAAAGAAATAGCAAAATGGTGGATTTAAACCCAACTGTATCAACAATTTTAATTAAATATAAGTGGTCTAAGCAACACAATTAAAAGGCATGGAGTGCCAGATTGGACCCGTCTCTATGCTATCTACAAAAGACTGACTTTAAATATAAGGGCACACATAGGCTGAAAGTTAAAGGATGTTTATAAAATTATGCCATACTAACACTGCTGCTGCTGCTGCTAAGTCTCTTCAGTCGTGTCCGACTCTGCGCGACCCCAGAGACGGCAGCCCACCAGGCTCCCCCATCCCTGGGATTCTCCAGGCAAGAACACTGGAGTGGGTTGCCATTTCCTTCTCCAATGCATGAAAGTAAAAAGTGAAGTCACTCAGTCGTGTCCGACTCTTTGTGACCCCATGGACTGCAGCCTACGAGGCTCCTCTGTGCATGGGATTTTCCAGGCAAGAGTACTGGAGTTGGGTGCCATTACCTTCTCCATACTAACACTAATTTTTTAAAAAAAGCTACATTCATACCAAGTAGATTATCAGAAAAATCACACACTTATAGAACACACCACTCAAAACAACACACGTCTTTCAAGTTCACATGAAACATTTACTAAAATGGTATTTTGGCATAAAACAGGTCTCAAATAAATGTGAAATAATTAAAATCTTGCAAAGTATGCTCACTGACCACAATGTTTTTAAACTAGAAATCAGTAAGAAATATATATTTTATCTGAAATCCATCAAACATTTGGCCTCAGCTGAACATCACAGCAGATCCAGAGGTGTAGCTCTTGGAACCTGGCAGCCAAGTGTACTCACAGCAGCTCTTTTGAAGGGAAGACTCTGTGGTCCACCTCCAATGGCCACCATCCATGCTTGACGTCATCATTTTTCTCAGAGGATTTACTAAACTCATGATAAAAGGATGATGAGTCTGGGTTAGTTGAAAATGATCTAAGAGAGGGTAGGTCAAAGCAAAGCTATTCTAACTCAAGTAAGAATTAGGACACTTCTGGTTTGTTTGTTTTTTCATATGGAATTGTTTGGTTTTATCAGTTGAAGGTAGAGTAAAGCAAATTGGCTTTTGTTTGTTTGTTTCTAATGGTTTATGAGGAATGCTGCTGAGATATTTTCCCAAAGTTGATTGTTTGATCTAAGATGCCAATGAAAATCAGGCCCAGGCCTAATCTTGGTCTGAGATAGTGGCTAAGATCAGAAGGAGAGGAAGTCTGAGCCCAGCATTGCTCACAGCCCTCATGCTTTGCTCCAGGTGTCTACAGACTCATTATGGGTCCCCAGGATCTGAGTTTATTATGGTCAAGAGTCAGTGGAGAAAAAGTCAACAGCATCAGATTCTTTAGGAAAAAAAAACAAAAACAAAAACCACCAGACTATGGAGCACTGAAGCTGAAATATACAGATGAGTAAGGAGGGGCACCTGAAGAAGGCATCTGTCCAGTGTAGGAGGACAAGGTCTAAATCCTCTTGAATTTCCAACCCCTAGAAGGTGCATAAACGTTTGTTGAGCGAACTAGTAAATGTGCAAAAGGGCAACCTGCCCCGACTTCAGAAGGAAATTTGGGAGAACAAAAGAGAAGCCACCTCCAATCAACAGGGACCAAAGATGACCTCCAAAGACCCAGAGCCAAGAAGTCAGTGTAGGAGGTGGGGGAAGAGGCGAGCCCTGAACTGGGCCATGGGATAGGCAAGAGGGAATCGTGGAGGCTCCCTGGAAGCAGCAAAAGCGGTCAGCAAGATGAGGCGGGCCAAAAACTCTCAAAGAACACAAGGGGAAGGGTTGCAAATAAACCTGTGATGGGACCTGAGTCAGCAAGGCATTGGTTTTTGGGTTGTTTTTTTTTTTTTTATTCCAGAGGTCTTCTCTCATCCCCAGGCTAACAGGGCCAAAAGAATCTTGCTTGGTACAGATAAATGCAGCCTTCTCACAACCACAGTGAGGTGTAATAATTACCCTACAGAGAAGGTGAGGTGAACAGGCAGAGTGTATTAGGGAAGGTCCAAGAAGGAGAGCTTTCAAAAGGAGGGAGTGGGCTGCTGGTACACGATGGGGGAGGGGCGGTAAAGAGCCCTCAAGGCTCCAGAGCCTGAATGGAGTGGTATCAGAAGAACAGATCCGGAGGTGTAAGGGTCTGTTTTTCCGAGTAGAGGAGGTGATCTGAATGTAAATGATTCGAATTCCAGGGCCCTCTACTTCCTGACTGTGTGTGCAAGCTGATTGGCCCCTCCGATTCTCAGTCTTCTTGTCTATAAAGTGGTTGCTGTTGTTTATTTTGTCGCTAAGACCTGGCTGAGTCTTTTGCGACCCCATGGGCTGTAGCCTGCCAGGATCTCCTGTTCATAGAATTTCCCAGGCAAGAACACTGGGGTGGGTTGCCATTTCCTTCTCCAGGGGATCTTCTCAACCCAGGCCTCAAACCCTGCATCTCCTGCATTGGCAGGCAGGTTCTTTACCATTGAGCCACCAAGAAAGCCCAGAAATAACAGCAACAGCAGCCGGTGAGCTCAGCACTTGCTCTGTGTCAGGCGCCTCCTAAGTGTTTCATACCCCATAACTTACATACACCTACAACCACCCTGGTATTATCTCCATTGTATGGGAGGACCTGTGGCCCAGAGAGGTCCAGTAGCTTATCTAAGGCCACACAGCTAAAAAGTAGTTAAGCTTCAAAGACACTGGCTCCTAAGGGTCTTAAGGCACAGGCATATAACATTTATCTCAAGAGTAGTTAGTAGTTATCAAATGAGACAGTGCTGGGCCAGGAATTTTCCACACCCATCCCCAAGTCTTCCCCACACCCCACCATTGCCCAGTACAGAACTCTGTGTATCACTGGTACTCAAAGACCTTTGCTGACAAGGCTTTGTGAGGCAATGAATCCCTGGGATCAGGCCTCAGAGAGGAGTTAACTGGAGATCTGTGTTCTCACACACTCGCCAAGGCAGATGCCAAAACCAGACCCTCTCAAGAACAGGCTTCTGCTCTGAGGCCTCTTGTCCCCTCTTCGTGCAATACTAGCAAAGGGACTGTGTGTTCCCCAGGCCAAGCACAAGACTGGCAAAGCAGGTGTGAGATTAGTGGCTTTCCTGTACAACAAAGACTTTGCTGCAGGCAGCAAAATTCAATATGCAAACCCCAGCACCCAGGCCTCAGACCCCACCCTCCCGGCTGGGTGGACAGCGGCCACGGGAACCTGGTAATGTATGTGCACTCCTGCTGCTGGGCCCAAGTTATTATTCATTACGGTTTTCTATTACCCAGTGATAAATGATGCCCCCAGGCTGGCGTTGCCCCCAGAATGCTTATTACAGCTCACTTAAGTAGGCGTTGATTTAGCTTAAATCGGTTGTTCTGTTCAGCCCAGACATGGGCCTGCCCCAGCTCTGCCTGCAAGACTCCCTTCACCGAGGCTTAATTGAATTCTAACTATTCTCAGCTTCCTTTTAGGGAGGGGTGGGGTAGGAGGCCCAAGCCCCAGTGGTCTCTCCAACCCTATGCAATCCTAATTTGATGAGGGTCTTCCCTTTGACTCTAGACAATAAATTTTGACAAACAATTCCAGTGAGGCCAGAGTCCTGTATGGTCTTAACTCATAGGGAAATGATGAAATCTCAGGTAGAAACAGCCCGTGGGGTGTCATGGTGACTGTCCCTAAGTCCTGTCCCTGGATCAGGCCACTGTTTACTGGCTGCCCTGATCCGCCCATCTCATTGTCTGCCAAAGCGACAGAGCCAGTGCGGACTCTTCACAGGAATCCAACACAGCTGGGCCACACTAAGGACATCATGGCCCCAACAACTAGGACCACCATCATTCACTCACTTGTCAGAGATTCCCCAAAGACATAGTGTGACCGCCATGAACAGAACAGGCAGTGCTCTCTGCCATCATGGAAGCCACTCGCAAGAGTAGTTAGTGGCTACTCTAGAGCCTTGTTTATCTACTGTCGATTATGTGCCAGACATTGTTTCATGGGCTTACCTGTCCTACCACATCTGTCACCACGACCCTGTGCTGTTTTTTCTGTTCTACAGGAAGAGAAATTAAGGTCACCGAAGTGACCAAAGGTCAAAAGCAATAGCGCAGAATGAACAGAAGCTGGTAACCACCGTGCTCTACTTCTCCTATGCTGCTATGTCGCTATACGTTTGTTAAACCATGGCAAGATCCCCTGGAGGAGGAAATGGTAACCCACTCCAGTATTCTTTCCTGGAAAGTTCCATGGACAGAAGAGTCTGGCAGGCTGTAGTCCATGCAGTGGCGAAAGAGTCAGACACGACCGAGCAATTGAATGCACAGAGAAGGTTAGAGGTTCGCACGCACTTTTCACATTCATTAATAATTCCCAGCAACCTCTTGGATAATAGACCTTCATGTCATTGTCTTATAGAGGTTAAGAGCAAGGGCTCCATGATCAGATGGATCTAGACTAGAATCTTTGTTCTGCCTCATCCTAGTAGTGTGTACTTGGGAAAGTTATCTATCCCCTCTGAGCTTCCATTTCCTTGACTTTAAAATGGGTGATAATAATAGTACTACATCAGGGGTTGTGAGAATTAAACTGGAAATTATGGCACTTATAATTTCTAGCACTATAAATAGCACTTGGCACAGCGCCTTGTATACAAGCTGTAGTCTTGAGTCCTTAGCAGTAGAGAGGCAATGCCCAGGAGATAAACCGGTCTTGGTGGGATATAAAGCTGTCTTCTATGGAGACAGTCCAGGAGGGTGTCAACAGGAAGACAAAGTCCTAGGAAGACCTAAGGATGTTTGGGAAAGAGAATTCCTGCAGGGACAGAGTCTGAGGCTCAGGAACTTAGAGGGAATTGGAAGTCTTTGGTTTATTCGGTATCTTCTGCTACCATTGCCTTTTCTTTCTCTGGTAGAAAAGTTCTTTTTGAAAAAGCAGGGCAACCAAAGGAAAAGACGTTCATTAAATAGCAATCATAACAAAAACAATAATAATGGGGCTGGCCCCTTTCCAGCGCTAGCAATGTGTCAGACCCGTGCTCCGCTTGATATGCAACTCACTTAACTTCAACCTCTGAGGCAGGTACCATCTTTACCATCCATTTTGCAGATAACAAAACTGAGGCTTGATGAAATGAAGGCCTTTGCTTGACTAATGTAGCCGCAATTACTAAGTAGCTAAAACTAGATTTAAACCCAACTGTTTCTAATTCCAAAGCCCACTGTCTTACCCACTGGGTTTCCTTTTCCTCCCTACCTCCCTCGCCTGCTCCACAGCCTCTGAGGAAAGTATTAACAACACAAACCTGAGGGGAATCCAGGCAATTTTATAAACCCATTGCCTTCTCCTCATACTTAACTTTTCAAAGAGCCCCGCAAGCCGAGGCGGCTCAGAGAATGGCTGGAAGTCAGAAATGACCACCGCCTGGAAGGTGGTCAGAAACCGCAGAGCTGTTCTCCACTTAGCTGGGCAGATCATACAAACAGCCCAGACCATCAATCACACCCTCAGTGTAGTCTCCCAGGTTTCATTTTCATTGTTGGTTTTTTGTTTTAATTAACAGTGGAACGAAATGGTTTATCCAGTTTTTCCCTCCCTGAGCTTCCAAACTTGCTACCTGGATTTGTCTGGAGCCAGTGGGGAGACCCAGGAACATGTAGAAGTGGGGAAGCTACAGAGGGAGGAGGGAGATCTGGGTGCCTGTGACCCAGCCAGGTCACCTCCTGGTATGAGCCGGCTCACCTCCTGGTATGGAACTACCTTTGGGGCCCGGGGATCAGTCCCAGGCTGGCTGTCTTCCGGTGCAGCAGGATATACACACAGATGTCCACCACCCCCACACCCACCAGGCATGTGCCACAGGCTGCCCAGCCCTCCCTGCATTGATCCAAGGCCTGGAGAATGTCTTCTTTAGACAAGGTCACCTTTGGCTGCTAATAAGACTCAGCTATGGAATTATTCATCAGCTTTAAAAAAATGCATCATTTTCATCATAAAAAATAATATAACCATGTTACAGAAGAATTGAAAAATAGAAGAAAAAAAGAAACAAAATAAGCCATAATTCATTTGACCTGACACAACCACCATTAGCATTCTTGATGTGTTTCTGCTCTCTCAGAAGCTCAGGTTTTGCCTCATTGTAACTGTGGTACTCTTGCAGTTGTGTATCCAATTTTTTAGATTCTTAACATTTTCTAGTATTACACCCAATCTCCGTAACTGTCATTTTAGTGACTACCTTGTACTCCATGGAGTTGTGCCATCTTTTACTAAGTTTTTCTATTTATGAGCTTGTCACTACCACCCAATCTCCGTAACTGTCATTTTAGTGACTACCTTGTACTCCATGGAGTTGTGCCATCTTTTACTAAGTTTTTCTATTTATGAGCTTGTCACTACCATAAGCAATGCTGCAACGAACATCTTTTGTTTGAAATGAAGTATAGTTAATATATAATGTTGTATAAGTTACAGGTGTACAATATAGTGATTCACAATTTTTAAATGCAATGAACATTTTGAATTTATTGTTATCTTCCTCAATCTCTGGGGTTATTTCTTTAAGATAATTTTTCAAAATAAAAGCAACCTCTGGGTCAGAGGTACCAATTTTTTGACTCAGTGTTAATGCTACAAGCATAAGTGAGTACCTTGTTCATTGCAACATCGTCAACATTGGTGTTTTTTATCCTCACTAGTTTGATAAAAAGATGTTTCTGCTGTTGCTTTTTTATTGAAGTATAGCTAACACTTTATAATTGACATACATCACTATATTAGTTTCAGATGTACAACATAATGATTTTATATTTATCTATATTGTGAAACAATCACCACTGTGTCTAGTTAACATCTGCCACCATTCTTGGCCACAGATTTTTTTTCCTTTGATGAGAACTTTTAACATTTACTCTCTTGGCAACATTTGAATATGCAGTACAGCATTACTAACTGTAGTTGTGATGCTGTACATTACATCCTCAGGTCTGATTTATTTCATAACTGGAAATTGTACCTACGACTCCCTTCACCCATTTCACCCACAACCCTCTCTTCTGCCTTTGGCAACTACTAATCTGTTCTCTGTATCTATGAGCTCAGGCTTGTTTGTTCATTTATTTTTAGATCCCACATATGACATTTGTCTTTCTCTGTTTGACTTATTTCACTTAGCCCAATACCCTCAAAGTCCATTGTTGCCAATGGCAAGATTTCCTTTTTTATGGCTGAATAACATTCCAGTGAATATATATATCACATTTTTTAATCCATTCATCCATCAGTAAACAATCTCTTTCTTGTGCAATTTGCTTTGGGAAATGGGGATTCTTGAGAAAGGTGATAGCATCTTGTTATTTTTATGAGTTAAAAGCTTTGGTCTCAAATAAACTCGGGTTGAAAATAGAGTTCTGCCATTTCACGAGCTATATACGTTGCCTTGATTAATTCTCTCTAATCCCCTCCTACTCATCTGTAAAGTGGTGATGATGGTGCCACCTCCCTACTGGGTTGGCATTAGGATAACACGAAAAGATTTGTCTTAGTCCAAATAGTAGGGAAAGGAGTACATCAAGGCTGTATATTGTCACCCTGCTTATTTAACTTATATGCAGAGTACATCATGAGAAACACTGGGCTGGAAGAAGCACAAGCTGGAATCAAGATTGCCGGGAGAAATATCAATATCTTCAGATATGCAGATCACACCACCCTTATGGCAGAAAGTGAAGAACTAAAGAGCCTCTTGATGAAAGTGAAAGAGGAGAGTGAAAACCTTGGCTTAAAACTCAACATTCAGAAAACTAAGATCATTGCATCTGGTCCCATCACTTCATGGCAAATAGATGGGCAAACAGTGGAAACCGTGACAGACTCTATTTTCTGGGGCTCCAAAATCACTGCTGATGGTGTCTGTAGCCATGAAATTAAAAGATGCTTGCTCCTTGGAAGGAAAGTTATGACCAACCTAGACAGCATATTAAAAAGCAGAAACATTACTTTGCCAATGAAGGTCCATCTAGTCAAGGCTATGGTTTTTCCAGTGGTCATGTATGGATGTGAGAGTTGGACTATAAAGAAAGCTGAGTGTCAAGGAATTGATGCTTTTGAACTGTGGTGTTGGAGAAGACTCTTGAGAGTCCTTTGGACTGCAAGGAGATCAAACCAGTCCATCCTAAAGGAAATCAGTCCTGAATATCATTGAAAGGATGGATGCTGAAGCTGAAACTCCAATACTTTGGTCACCTGATGTGAAGAGCTGACTCATTTGAAAAGACTCTGATGCTAAGAAAGTCTGAAGGCAGGAGGAGAAGGGGATGACAGAGGATGAGATGGAATCACCGACTCAATGAATGAGAATAAGATGGCATCATCGACTCAATGGACATGAGTTTGAGTAAACTCCCGGAGTTGGTGATGGACAGGGAGGCCTGGCGTGCTGCAGTCCATGGGGTCGAAAAGAGTTGGACACAACTGAGTGACTGAACTGAATTGAACTGAATTCCTGGCATATGATTAGCAACACATGTCTCCAATTGTAGCTTATCAATAACTTTAAAGAATTAAAAAGTCTGATTGCAAAAACATTTATGGGGTCCATAAACATTTTTAGAGGCTCTGAGGATGCAAAAATCAACAAACCACTCTGGTAGGGGCTAAACAGGAAGAATAAAACAATTTTCTAGTGTTGCAGTTAAGCTCAGAAACTGCAGGAGCTCAGGGCAGAGCCACACCAAATCTGAGAAGATGGGAAGCAAAGAAGATGTTATAGGAAAGGCACAAGATAAATGTTAAAGAGTGGGAGTGTTCTCACGGGTAGAGATGGGAGGGGATCCATAGGGAAGGGCATTCCAGGTCAGGGAGAGAGCATAAGCAAAGGTTTGGAAGTTAGGAATTTCACCCAGAGTGGATTTGGGGAACAGCAACTCATCCTGCTGGGTTCATGGGCAGTAGATCTGGCCTCACTGGGCAGCTGATCTGATTCCAGGATGAGCCTGCTTCATAGAACTCTCCACTAACTTCTTCGCCTTCTAATTAAAGCTAATATTCAACAAGGCCCACTTGGGTGGAGGGAGATTTAAACTGTAAAACTTCTCTCTTAGAGCTGACTCTTCACATGCTTTGAGATCAAAGGATGCTCATAATTAAGACTATCCTATCCAGATCCCCAGAGCACTAATCAGAGCCTTATCAGTAGGAAAGACCTGACAAGTAGGAGGCAAGAAGGGTACCAGCGTCCTACCAGGAAGCCCTGCTCCCAGAGCCTCTTTTGCAGGGTCTCAGGGTGGCTTCCCTGTCCATGGCCACAGTAGAGTATTGTGGCTGCAAGCGGTAGACATAGCTCACCTCCGGTAAGGAAGCATAATAGACTCCATCCCCGAGGGCCTAATGCCACTGTTGCCTCCTCCATCAAGCCCGCCACCATCCCCAGTGGATGACTTCCTCCTCGGTGCTAACACAACCCTTCTTCATCCTCTCTTAAGCCCCATCCACACTCATTATTCAGTTAGCGATCATCATATCTTATCTCTGTACTCACCTGCTAGATGGCTGCCTTAGTTCATTTGGGTTGCTCTAATAAAAATACCATGGACAGGGTGCTTAAACAACAGGTGTTTATTTCTCACAGATCAGAAGGCCTGGGAGGTCCAAGAGCAAGGCGCGAGCAGAAGATCTGGTGTCTGGTGAGGGCCCACATCCTGGTCCACAAAGCCAGCCGTCTTCTGGCTGTGACTTCGCATGGAAAAGGGGGCAAGGGAGCTCTCCAGGGTCTCTTTAATAAGGGCACTAATCCCATTCATGAAGACCTTGCTCTCGTTACCTAGTAGTCACTTCCCTCTTTCTAATACCATCGCACTGAGCTTCAGGTTCCAACACAGGATTGGGGAGGGGGTGGAAATAAATATTCAGTCTATAGCAATGAGAAATTCCCTGAGGGCGAGGCATGTTCTGTTTCTCTTTGCCTTTGTTCCTTTCATTTCTGATCAGAAACCCATTCCAAAGTCACGGAAGCAGAAAACAATCAAGCAAATGGGGATTTCTCTGGACACAGAGTGAAAACTGGCCATCATGGGCAAGACTGGACCAGGAACCCAAGCATTAAAGCATCTTTAAGCTTCTCTCCTCCCCCTCCTCCAGTGTCCCTCCTCCAGTGTCCCTCCTCCTCCTCCCTCTTTGTCTCACATTCCCTACAGCATCTCTTCTCCCCCTTCTCCTTTTCCCTTCCTCAGATCCACCAGACCTCCTGTCTCCTCTCCAGGTATTCATTTCTTCTTTCCTTTCTCTAGACAGCTGCTTCTTGCAGAAGGCCCAGAACAGCCTTCCTACAACTTCCCAATTAATTCGGCAGCTATGAGCGACCCAGACTAATTCCAGTCTTGATTCCAAATTTCAGGGTTAAAGAATCCTATTGACCCAGCTCGTGTCAGCTGTTCACCCCTGATGCAAGGGTACTCATGATATCTAACATTTATGCAGCAGTTTCTAAGTACCAGGTACTGCTCTAAATGCTTACCGGTATTAACCCGCTTAATCCTTACAACAAGCCTTTGAGGTAGATGCTACTGTTCTCCCCATTTTACAGGTGACATAGGTACTGTAACCAAAACTCAGGTCTCTATGCCTGAATTCAGCTGGTGATGGAAGACGCCATGACATAAACTCAGGGAGTCTGACTCCAGAGTCCGGGCCTTTAACATTATACTGTATTGGTCTTGAACACTGTGGGGAATTCATCTACAGAAGCGTGCAGCTGTCAGAGACAGGACCCTTAAAAAGTCTTCATGCCTGCTCAAAGTAGCGGGTGGATGGACGATGCCTGGGTGGATTGATGGGTTGATGGACTCATGAGTGGATGGGTGGATATTTAATAAGCCATCTCCTCCTTGCATAGCCCATTCCACAGTAAAAGTCTCCATCAGCTAAATCACAACTCTGACCATATCCTTAAAGTTGACAAGAAAGAGCCGGGGAGAGGATTTTGTGTTCCCTTACCTTCACGGCCTTGATGTTAAAGGGACAAAAGTTGAAATTCCTTGGCAGAAAAAATAACCCACTCCAGCTTTTATCCACTGGATTATCTCAGATGAGGAAAGAATAGCAGAGAATGCTCAAACTATAAAGAACAAGAGTAGTTAGACCACTAAGGAGAGGAAGAAGAGAAGGGCTAGGGTTCTAGGAGATTTCTAAGTTGGGAAGAGACCAGTTAGCACACATGATGGAGAGCTGCTGTGATGAGAAAGTGTGGGAAGCAGGAGCAGGTAACTGAATACTAAGATCTGTGGCTTTGGGACCCATGTGAAAAACTCCTATAACCAAGTGTAGCAGAAGGGCTGAGGAGCACCCCAACTTCTAACACCAAGTAAACTTGGACAAAAAGCTAATCCAGTCACCAGAATGAACTGAAAACCTCAGTGGACTGGTAGCATTGGAGGAAAGGTTAACAAATAGAAACCCAATTAAAGACCACATATTGCCAGCCTAGATGGGTGGGTACTCAAAACAGGTTAAGTCTGACTTACAGATTTCAGAAGAAGTGCACTATCTCTTAAGCTCTAGAGTTGTCACTTGTGTGCCTCTTAAAGTGCCACTTCCTAGGGCCCATTAAGCCAGTGCTTGTTTCCAGGTGGGGACAGGCTGGGTGAAAGCTTCTTCCCAGCCCTGGCTTCCCCACAACTCAGCTGTCTTCCCAAGCAGATGTTGCTTTGCCTCGCATGGACACTAAACACAGAATATACCAATCCTCTACTTAAAACTCTTCAATACCTTTTTGTCCTCAGAATCACATCTAAACTCTTTAGCTGGCCGACAAGGTCCTCCATAAGATGTCATGTCCCCAGCTGACCCCAGCTTCACCTTCCCACAACCTTCTCCCCCAAAGTCACGCTGGTCTTCTTTCCATTTCTTGAGCAAGCCCTATGGTCTCAAAGACTTTGGGCAAGCTAGTCTCTCCATCTGAATGCTCTTTCTCCCAAACAGCACCCCCTGCTCAGAAATCACACACACACACACACACACACACACACACACACACACGCACACCAGTCATCGCTTACTGTCCTTCAGAAGGCATCTCCCTCACGTGCCGTCAACATTGGGTCTGAAAATCAATGTGCACATTGAAAGTGGTTGTGGTTTCACTCTCCTCCCTCCTCCTAAAGTGTTCTTATTAAGTCAATAGTCCATGTTCTAATCAATGGTACGTGTCAGACTTTTAAAACTACAGTAATTGTGAAATGAATGAAACATAAGCCTTCTGCTCCTTCCCTTACAGCCCATTCTTCTCTGCTTCTGAGACCAGTGCACTCACTCACCTGTCCCCTGAGACCCCCCTGTCTGTGCTGAGTCCAGTTGTAGGCACCTGATCCACTGCCACCCTCAGAAAACTCCAACAGGATTGTCTTTTTCATGAAGTAGAGGGACGGTGTGCCCCACCATTTCATCGTGGAGTGCGTCAGTATCACAGGTACAAAGGTTCCAGTGTCTTGATCCAGATGACAGTCTCTGATCTCTAATAACTGGAGCAGCCAAGCACCCTGATGGAGTTTCCTACAGAAGAACCAACGTTTTCCATGTTCTAGACTGAATTATTATAGCCAGAGGGAGCCATTCATCAGCTTTGACATTGCAGGAAGCTTCCTAGGCAAACAGCTTTATTGCTGCGTGAGATTAACCCAGACGGTAGTAATTTGTAACAAAGATAAGAAAATTGCACTGGTCTCATAGAAATAAATCTGAATTCCAGAGTGGACAAAGGGGACTTCAACTTGAAATCTGCTATTTCAGATAGAATCAAATTTATAACAGCCCCTGAAGAGCACAAAAACGCAAGTAGTGCAGCTACTTGTTGGAACTGTCAATCCAAGCCCCGCTGTTAGAAAATCAATGTAGCTGGAATTCCTAACAAGCCACAAGTCTGAGCCCCACCCAACTTTTATGGAAGATTATTTGGCCTGTTTGAGAATCATTTCCTCATCCATCTTCATGGTATGAAATGTCACAGAGTGGCCAGTGAGGGAGGGGATGTGAGGTGAGGGGACCTGCCTTTTAACAGCTGTCAGATCTCAATGAGCCAGAGACCCCTCCTAGAACTGTTGTGAGGATTAAACGGGATAAGAATGTAAAAGTAGAATATAGGCAACAGGCATTAATGAGAGTCTTTTAACCTAACAGATACTATGGGCTGAGATCTTAGAACCGCACTGGACAAGGAGTTAAATTCACCAGGTTTGTTATGTTTAATCCTCCCAGTAATCTTATGAAAAGGGTCCTATAAGAGAAAGACAAATATCGTATGATATCCCTGATATCATTTTTAAAAATGATACAAATAAACTTACTTACAAAACAGAAATAGACTCACAGACATAAAAACAAAGTTATGGTTACCAAAAGGGAAGGAGAAGGAGGAGGGATAAATTAGGAGGTTGGATTAGCATATAAACACTACTCTATGTAAAATAGATAATCAACAAGGACCTACTGTATAGCACAGGGAACTATACTCAGTGTTTTGTAATAACATATAAGAGAAAAGACTGAAAAAGAAAAAGAAGTTTTATATAACTGAATCATTTTTCTGTACTCCTGAAATTAACACAGCATTGCAAACCAACTATGCGCATGTGTGTGCTAAGTCACTTCAGTCGTGTCTGACTCTTCACCACTCCATGGACTGTAGCCTGCCAGGCTCCTCTGTCTATGGACTTCTCCAGGCAAGAATTCTGGAGTAGGTTGCTGAGCCCTCCTCCAGGGGATCTTCCAGACCCAGGAATTAAACCCGTGTCTCCTGCACCTCCTGCTTTGCAGGCAGATTCTTCACTGCTGAGCTAGTGGGGAAGCCCAAACCAATTATACTTCAATTTAAAAACGTAAAGAAAATTGCTAAAAATGAAAAAAAAAATCAGGGGGTTCCTGTAAGTATGTGTCTCTTTCCAGATGAAGAAACTGAAAGCCAGAGAAGTTACGGAACTCACCCAAGTTCACGAAGCTGGTAACTGGCAGGAAATAGATCTGAACACAAGCCTTTGGCCAATGTTCAGAGACCTCTGCTACACAGAAATCTCTGTATTCGTCACAGAGATAGACAAATGACAATCTTGCGGTGCTGAACCCAGAGAGCACACAATCTGACTGTAACACACACCCACAAGGAAGTCCCTTTACCACATTAAGTAATGTGCATTAAACGTTTGTGTGTTCCAGGCGTGTTCTAGGAGCCTCATACAAGTCTCACTTGGTACTTACATCACCAGAGGGAGAAGTGGACACTATTATTATCCCAGTGTATTGATAAAGAAACAGGCTCAGTGAGGTTAGGGGACTTACCTGAGATTCTTCACTGCCAAGTAGTAGAGCCAGGAAACTAACCTGGGCTGCATTCTCACATTTCTATGGTAGATACTATCAGGGAGTAATGCTAGAAGATCCAGGGGAATCTGGGCTTGAAAAGGGGTCAAAAGCCTCCCCGGAAGAGGTAACTTGAGCTGGATGTTGAGAGAGAAGCAGGAGTTTATCTAGCAAGCAAAAGGGAAAACCAGGCAAAATCTCAAATTGCTCTGGGACCCTGAATGACCCAACCCATGCTAGGCTGGGTGTAGCCGCAACTGTCCAGCTGTATGGCACGACCAGGAAGACGGTCAGCTGCACTGAGCTGATTGTCCAGCATGCTGCCTAGAGAGCAGGCCCATGCTACCTGTCTCTGCACAACCAAGGCCCGCACTAGCCTGGCCCAAAGAAGGCACTCAGAACCCCTGTGTGGACCTGATCTGAGTCCATACAAACTTGGACCTAAAGAAGCTCGGGAAAACTGGGTCACCCAAGGGCCTCATTTTACACTTGGCAAGCTGAGATCCAAAGAGGGAAGGAATGAAGGAGGCTCTTCAAATTCCACGTGTACCCGGCTCTAGAAGTCCCCAAGGCAAAGCAGGCACGCAGGAAGGAGCATGGAGTCGAGGAACTAGCCTTTGGTCTCAGGATCTGGCTGGAGGCCTGAGTTAAAGTGATGACTGAGGATAGAAACTATTAGAAGGAGGCCACATAGCATGGAAGTTGTTGCCAGGTGGACCACAGACTGATGCGGGGTTCTGCCTCCCACTGGCTGCATAAGCTTGGACAAATTAACCTCTCCGGGCTTCAGCACTCTTGCCTGGAGAGTCCCATGGATGGAGGAGCCTGGTGGGCTGAAGTCCATAGGGTCGCTGAGAGTTGGACACGACTTAGTGACTTCACTTGCACTTTTCACTTTCATGCTTTGGAGAAGGAAATGGCGACCCACTCCAGTGTTCTTGCCTGGAGAATCCCAGGGGCGGCAGAGCCTGGTGGGCTGCCATCTATGGGATCGCACAGAGTCAGACACGATTGAAGCGACTTAGCAGCAGCAGCAGCAGCAGAGCATCAGTTTCCATGTTTGGAATATGGAGATACTCACCTCCATGGAAAGACTGCTGTGAAGATTAAGCGGAAGGATGCAAATAAAGACCTCAGCACAGTGCCTGGCACATAGTAAGTGTTCGATTAATAGGATTACTAGGGACCCCAATTACACCTTTTTGTAAACCCCAATCAGTGGCCTATTGAGCTGATTCCCCTCCCTTGCCCCACCCCATTCATTCCTCCCTGCTCTTCCTGCCTGTCAGAGCCTCTCCCTGTAACTCAGAAATGCTATAATTGGTGAGATTCAGTAGTGACTCAGCCCACTAAGATCATTTCATTTTATTTCGAATGACAAAGAGAAGAAAGAAGTGGATTGATCTCAGTTGGTGGCTGAGACCAACAGGTGTGGGCAGAAGATCCATGGAAAGTGGTCGCATCCCGCCCTCCAGCCCTGCCCTCGCCCTTGTGTGAAAGGATAAGCCCGCTCAGGGGCGGGCCCGTCTTCTCCTGTTGTTCAGTCACTAAGTCATGTCTCTTTGCAACCCCATGGACTGCAGCACACCAGGCTTCCCTGTCCTTCACTATCTCCCAGAGTTTGCTCAAACCGATGTCCATTGAGTCGGTGATGCCATCCATCCATTTCATCCTCTGTCACCCCCTTCTCCTGCCCTCAATTTTTCCCAGCATTAGGGTCTTTTCCAATGAGTCAGCTCTTTGCATCAGGTGGACAAAGTATTGGAGCTTCAGCATCAGTCCTTTCAGTGAATTTTCAGGGTTGATCTCCTTTAGAGTTGACTGGTTTGATCTCCTTGCAGTCCAAGGGACTCTCAAGAGTCTTCTTCAGCACCACAGTTCAAAAGCATCAATTCTTTGGCACTCAGCCTTCTTTATGGTCCAACTCTCACATCCGTATATGGCAATATCCATGGATCTCTGAAAAACAAGAAGACAAGTTCCAGGATTTTGCGGTAGAGCACGGATGCTTCTTCTTGCAAGGTATCAAAATCAAGTTTGGGGAGGGAGGGTTTATTTTTGAAATTTACACAAGCAAAGTTCCCAAGCACACATCCCGTCTGGGGTGAGCGCATCACTGGGTCATTTGCCAGAACTCCCCATGCAGTCACTTCCCACAAAACGGGTCCTCCTCCAGGGTCCATCAAGATGTCTCTTTCATACTTTGCCCAGAAAGAAAGTAAATATTTTTCAATGAAATTCAGTGATCAATTAAACACCGTCTCTCTTTAATATGAACGTTGAACCAACAGCGGCTGCACATTCCAACAAGAATATTTAAAGCAATTAAACTTTAGCTACTTTTAAAACAAATTCTTTTAAATGCTAATGACCATTGTTTTCACACTTGATAAGTAAAATTTTGTGTCGAGCAAGGTTAGATGATTGCAATGATTTAATTGTACTTCTCAAAGAAAGGAAAATGTTAAGAAAAAAGCTAAGATGGACCTCTTACCACATTCCTACCGCAAAATGTCCTATAACAATAGAGCCGTGATTTGCTGAAATTAAAATGCTATTATGGTGAAATTAGGGCTTCAATATTTTTAGCAGCTTTAATAGGCCTTGCATTTTAAGGGACATCTGATAATAGATAATTACATTTCATCTTAAAGAAACTGAGTTGTTTTCTTAAGGAAAATACTTTTCTTTCTTCCAGAGAGGTTAAAGCCGAGCCATCATTAGAAGCAGCACCCAGCCCGAGATTCCTGCTTCAGCTTGGGAAATAGAGATTAGCATATAAATAGCCTTCGGTGCCTGCTTGATTCCAGCTATTTTGCGTTTCAATGTGGCATCAGAATGCACTTAGCAAGAAATGTTCGAGAGGAGAAAGAGGTTTGTAATATGTCGCTTTTATAGAGGGGGGAACTTTAAGTATAAAAGACCATCCACTCCTCTGGGGGCTTTTTTCTTTTTTGTATCCTTTCAATGCCCCAATTACCGACTCCAAGGAGCCAACAGGCCCCCTAGAACGGAGCCTTAGTTTACACTGCAGCTCTCTCTTTGGACCAGGAAAATAAGTCAAAATGGTGCACGGGAAACAAGACAAATACACGGGCTTCCTCCCGGATTCGGTAGGAGCCCTCGGGAGGCACAGCCGTGCCCTTTCTCCTCACCCCCCATGCTACCCATCAGCAGCGGAGACAGGGGACAGCTCCTGGGACCCATTTGCTGGAGCGATGAGGGAGACTCCTGGCTTTCTGCCTGGAGGCCAGCTTCCCTCCTGGGAAATCGCAGGGACTGGGCGCAGAGCCCAGGGCTCTTTCTGCCCTCACTTCCTCAGCCCCACACCCACCCCTACACACACACACACACACACACACACACACACACACTCTCTCTCTCTCTCTCTCTCTCTCTCTCTCTCTCTCTCTCTCTCTCTCTGTGTCTCTCTCAGGCTGACTGGGGGTCAGAATGAGTCTTGGATGACAGCAAGATGATTTTTAAAGCTGTTTGAGGGGACTTGGTTTTTCCTGGATGTGGCAGTATCAGAGGAACTGAGGCCAAGCCCATGGTGTCCCCTAGCTCCTGGGGTGTCTTGAACCAACCTAGAGTCCAGGGTTCTAGGGCCAGCCCCCCTGTTATCCTTTTATGGAGTGATCTTACCAGCTCTAAGCCTATGTCTCCCCTCACACCCCCATCTATAAAAAGGAGAATCACAAATCCTGCCCTGTCCACACACGGACCATCATAAAGAAGAAAGGACGTGTGACAGGACTTCCTAAGCTCCCTTCCTTGTGAGCAGGAAGTGATAAGGATGTAGGTGAGCCCGCAGCTCAGCCCACTCCCAGCGCTCTGCCCGGCCTTCCCAACTGGAAGTCAGAGCGGTAAGGAATAAATGTCCTTTTCAGGAAACCAGTGAAGGGGTAAGAGCCCGCAGCTGTCAGAACCAGTGTGCCCATCTGAGTGTTTGGGAGAAGATACATGAAGACAGTGGATGGGACTTAAGCTATGACTGGACCGGGCCGTCATGTTCCTGCCTCGCCATTGGTCACATCCGCTCTGTGAGTCTCTTCTTTGCCTTCAAATAGGAAAACCAACAGCAACGAATAAGAGGCACCTTCCAGGGATGTTTTGATACTCAAAGTAGAAACCTGATGGAAAATTTTCAGGAACTGTAAAGGTTGAGGCATTTGTTACTTCTTGCAAGTAGAGGGAGTAAGCATCTTCCCCTATACCCAGGGCTCCATGGCAACAGGGCTGGGCTAGGGTACCAAAAGCTGTTTCCCTCTGGCCTCGTCCCTCACCATGGGATAGTGCCCTTGTGGGCCCTGGGCACTCCCTCATCCCTAAAAAATTTTCCCGGGCTCCGCACAGGGGGCCTCACAGGCTGCACCATATCCCTCAGATCCCAAGGACACTGCCTGTCTGGAAAGGTCGCACCACTTCCCCAAAGGCCCTGATAAGCCAAGGATTCTAACCCACCTGCCACGGGGCCCCCGATGCATGGGCTTCTCAGCGGGAAAGCTGTCAATAGGCAGGATCTTCATTTCTGCCCTCTCTGGGCCACAGCTGCAAACACTGATGGAAATGAGGCTGATTCTGGGCTTCACCGCTGAAGACTAGGTTTTCTTCCCAAAACACTATGTTGAAACAAAGATGGCTCCCTTCAAGAAAACTGAAAGGGTTACTTGGGGGCTTGATGATATGCTGGCACGATGCAATAGAAGGGACAGGGGGCCTGGGCCAGAGATCCAGGACCTGGTTGGCTCTCTGCTGCTGACCGGGGGTGAGTTATTTCCACGGCGTGACTGTGACATTTCCCTGGCTATAAAGTGAGAGTTCTGCATCAGACTGTCTCCAGGGGCCCTTCATGCTCAGACATCCTTTCTTTCCTGTATTACTGTTCTAGTTTTCCTGGCCTGAGCCCTTTTCACTCCAGCCAGGAAGCCCAGCATCATTTATCTGTTTTGCCAACCTGGACAACTATAGCATCAGCTTCCACTTACAGGATCTTTGAGGCTCAGAGAGGCTGACTGGCTGACCCATAATCACACAGCTCTGAGAGAAAAGCCAAGATTCAACCTCAGGCTTTGACTCAATTTCAGAGCCCCTATTCCTAATTATAAGCAGAGAAATTACTTTGCCAACAAAGGTCCATCTAGTCAAGGCTATGGTTTTTCCAGTGGTCATGTATGGATGTGAGAGTTGGACTGTGAAGGAAGCTAAGTGCCGAAGAATTGATGCTTTTGAACTGTGGTGTTGGAGAAGACTCTTGAAAGTCCCTTGGACTGCAAGGAGATCCAACCAGTCCATTCTGAAAGAGATCGGTCCTGGGTGTTCTTTGGAAGGAATGATGCTAAAGCTGAAACTCCAGTACTTTGGCCACTTCATACGAAGAGTTGGCTCATTGGAAAAGACTGTGATGCTGGGAGGGATTGTGGGCAGGAGGAGAAGGGGACGACAGAGGATGAGATGGCTGGATGGCATCACTGACTCAATGGATGTGAGTTTGAGTGAACTCCAGGAGTTGGTGATGGACAGGGAGGCCTGGCGTGCTGCGATTCACGGGGTCGCAAAGAGTCAGACACGACTGAGCGACTGAACTGACTGATTCCTATCACACGTTCTAGCATTTTCCTGATGTCTGCCTAGTTACTGTTTACCATCAGCGGGATTGTAGCACAGTCTGTGTCTCTGGTGCCTCAGACTGTTTTCCAAAATTTGATACAAAGAACACTAATTCTACTGAATGTTAATGATTTTCCTTAAAAACAAAAAATAGTTTTCATGATCAAATGAGTTTGACCAGGGACGGGGGAGCCTGGCTGGTTCCTGTCTGTGAGGTCGCACAGAGTTGGACACGACTGAAGCGACTTAGCAGCAGCAGCAGCAGCAAAATAAGCCAACAGCTTCTTTTCTAACTGCAGGGCTTCTCCAATCCTTTAAAATGTGAATAAGGTACAATTTTAATCTATAAGAGGGAATGAGAGTGTAACCGTTTTTGCCAAATCTATTTGTACATAGACACCTCCCCCCCCCACCTTTTTATTTTTCTTGAGCAACATGTGTTCCACTAACAGACTAGAGTTCTCCACCTTTACAACTCAAAACACAATCCCCAGACCAGTAAGATGGATCAGTTATCACCTGGGAGCTAGTTAGAAATGCAGAACCTCAGACCCCATTTAGACCTGCTGCATCAGACAAAGTGTGTGTTAACAAGATGCCCAGTTGGTTCATGTACACAGGGATGCTCAAGAAGCATTGATCTGCATACATGTGTAGGAAAACATGGCTGATTCATCATGGCCTATGTCCATGCAGTAGCCATCAAGCCAAAAAATCCAGCAGCGAAAAAATCATCAAGCATTATTTGGTCTCAAATGGACCAAACAGCTGGATTTGGAATTAAGTTTCAATACAGCAACATCACACAGACAGAATCCAAAGGGGTCCCACAGCAGAAAGCCTCCCTCTGTTCCCCATGGGACATAAAACTTGACAAAGATAGAGGGATGATCAGTACTCTGCTAAAGGCCTGTCTAGAATGGAGACATGGAAAGCACAGCGTATGTCTTCCTAAAATGTGAAGGTATCTTTTAAAAATTAGCGCTTTATTAAGGTAAAGGAAACGGCTACCCACTCCAGTATTCTGGCCTGGAGAATTCCGTGGACTCTATAGTCCATGGGGTCACAAAGAGTCGGACACAACTGAGAGACTTTCACTTCACTCATTAAGGTAAAATGGACATATAAAATTGTTGGGTATGTAAAGTGTACAGTGTGGTATTTGATATGCATATACATTGTGAAAGGATTCCCCTTATCTACTTAATTAACACATCTACTATCTCACATACTTATCTCCCTCCCTTTTTTTTTTTTTTTTGGTCTGTGAGAACATTTAAGTTCTACTGTCTTAGCAAATTTCAATTATACAACACAGTGTTATCAACTGTAGTCACCATGTTTTGCCCTAGATCCTCAGACCTCATTCATCTTATAGCTAAAATCTTGTACCCTTTACCAACTTCTCCCTATTTCCCCAACTCCCGGAAACCCCTTTTCTACTCTCTGTTTCTGTGAGCTTAAATTTTTTTTTTAGATTCCACATGCAAGTGATACATGCATGTGGTACTTGCTTTTCTCTATTGGGCTTATTTCACTTAGCAGAAAGTCCTCAAGGTCTATCCTTGTTGTCTCAAATGGCAGAATTGATTTCTTTCTCAAGGCTGAATAATTTTCCCTTCTATATATGTATACCACATCTTCTTTCTCCATCATGTATTGATGGACACCTTAGTTATTTCCATATGTTGGCTATTATGAATAAAGCTGCAAGGAAAGTGGGACTGCAGATAACTCTTTGAAACCCTCTTTTGTTTCTTTTGAATGCATACCTAGAAATGGAATTGCTGGATCATATGGCTTTATTTCTTAACAAATAAAATTTTATTTTTTAATTTTTTGAGTAAATTCCATACAGTTTTCCATTGTGGCTACACCAGTTTACATTTCCACCAGTAGTGCACAAAGTTTCCCTTTTTTCCACATCCCCACCAGTGCTTGTTATCTCTTGTCTTTTTAATCACAGGGATTCTAATGGGTTTGAGGTACAATCTCATTGTAGTTTGGGTTTCCATTTCCTTGAGATTAGTGATACTGAACACCTTTTCATGCAGGTGTTGGCAATCTGCAAACCTTTTTTGGAAAAATGTCTATTCAGTTCCTCTGCCAATTTTTTAATCATATTGTTTTGTGGTTTTGTTTTGTTTTTTGCTGTTCTGTGAATTTTTTATATATTTCTGATATTAACTCCTTATAAGATCAATGATTTTGCAAATACTTTCTCCCATCCTATAGGCTGCCTTTTCACTTTGTTGATGGTTTCCTTTGCTGTGCAGAAGCTCTCTAGTTTGATATTGCCCCCACTTGTTTATTTTTGCTTTCATTGCCTTTGCTGTGAAGGTCTTTCGATTCTTAGAATGAGTGAGTTTCCATTTCCTTTGATCTGTTCTCAATCACAGAAGTATTCAAGGTTATTGGACATCCCTGAGTTTATCACCTGGGACACTCCTGGGAAATGACCCAGTGGTTCCTACCCTGGCATCTGAGAAGACAGCCTCAAGGGCACAAAAGCTTGTCTCAGGTTTTAAAAATCACAGCAGAAATGACCCATTCATGCAAGATAAGACTTCTGCCTGAAGAAAACTGCCTTTGCTTTTGGCTGCAATTATTTCAATTCATGTGGTCACACTCTCTCAAGTTGACCTGACATTTCAAGCTGCAGTTTGATATATCCCTTGCTCAACACAAAATGGGGAAGAAAATTAGTTTTTAACTTAACAACTTCAGTGTTTGAGGAGAGACAAGATTTTTCACAGTCTATGTGCAGAGACATTCACTAACTGGTCTGAAGACACAGAGTTTGCAAGTGAAGACATTTGGATTAGAACCCGTTTGACTCCAAAGTCAAGACCCTTCCCACAGAGGAGGCAGCCCAAGGACGTGTATCCACTTAGTCATACTCTTCACCTTTAGCTCCTATGGAGTTTACTCTTCCCCAGGCCCCCTCTTTGATATAGCAAGGTACCCTGTCCCCCTCCCTACCTCTCCAGAACATATTCTGTCTTTGGGTTTGGAATCGTTCATAGACATCTTCATTGAGTTCCTTTTTTTTCAGGTGATTCTCAACGTACCAGCTGGCCAAGAATTTTTTCCCATTCTAAATTGGCATGCAAATCATTTCCTGCTGCTCCCTGCGGCTAGGATGAGTTTGCTTCCCTTGTCAATGGAGGAAAGAGCTTGTCAAAGATTGAACTCTCCAGCACTCTCTAGAGACCAGGTAACTAGGAACCTGTCAATCAACCTGGATGCATTCCACAGCCAAGATATTCAACACGGAGCTTCTAACTGCTTCCCAATCTTTCCACCTGAGGTAGGGCACCACCATAAATTCAGGTGGGGGAAAGTGTCTGTTCCTCTCTATTCTTCACCAGCAACACCCACCGCCCACCCCCCAGCCTATCTTATTTATCAGCAAGTCTTTCTCACTCTACTTCCAAAACATGTGCTACATTCCTCACTTCTTGCCTTCACCACCATCACCACCAGGTCTAAACTACGGTCATTGCTCATCTGGACACTCCAAGAGTCTGCTAACTAGTCTTCTTGCTTGTACTCACACTCCCTCTAAGGCAGGCAGGGTCATTAGCCATCAGAAACAGCATCAGATCATGCCATCCCCTGCAACACACAGGAGACCTGGGTTCGATCCCTGGGTTGGGAAGATCCCCTGGAGAAGCAAGTGGCAACCCACCCCAGTATTCTTGCCTGGAAAATCCCAAGGATGGAGGAACCTGGCAGGCCCCAGTCATGGGGTCGCAAAGAGTCAGACATGACTGAGAGGCTTCACTTCACCAGAAAATAAGCTCAATGAGATCTGGGACCCAACTTTCATATTCACCTCTGTATTTCCAGTGCCTGACAGTGTCTGTCACAGAGGAGGTACTCAGTAAGTATTGCTTACTTGCATATGTGAATCAAGTCACAACCTTATTATAAGCAATAAGAATTTTTTATTATTTATATAAAAATGGCTCTATTCTTTATTTGGCTTTTTTTTTTTAAATTCTCACATCGTGGTTGTTCCTCTCTGGTTGCAGAGGAGATATCAACATATCTAGACCCCGAGCAATTTATTCCTCCCCTTCCCTCAAGCCAGCAGAGGCTGAGTAAAAGGAATTTGCGACTTACACGCACAGATACATCTCACTTCGGCTATGTTGCTTGAGAATAGATGGGAGAGTACGCTGACTGAACTGGACATTTTCCATTTTTATTATTTTAATCACAAACATAAACTATTAGGGGTAAAATCAAATGGAAATCTGCCTATCAATTTCACAATTAGCATCTCATTTCAAGAGACCAATCAACTCAAATGAGGGCCAGTGACCTTAATCTTTCCCCAAATACAGTGCTTGATTCCTCTTATTAGTTGAAAATCTCCAAACTATGAAATATTTGGGTTAACCCCCTGTTTGCATCAATGATGTGATTAACACATTGAAATAAGCCAAGGGATTTCTGTGACCTTCGTGTTACGGTTTGTATGGACAAAAGCAGAAGACTAAGGCTGTGCAAATCAAGTAGGAAAAATAACAAGGCTGCTGAAACAGGACCTCTTTTTTCATTTATTTTTCTAAGATTGGAGAAGGAAATTGACTTTTAGGAGACTTATTTTGCCACCGATTAGCTAAAATTTAACCCAAGAGGAGAGTAAATCCCAGAAATCAAAGGCAGCTAATTTTAATCATAAAAGTCTGTTGGAAATCCAATCACACACACACACAAATTTTCTTCGTGATATAGGAGAGTTGTGGGGGTTGTTTTGTTTGTTTTCATTTCTTTTTCTTGTTTGTAAGTATTTTATCTTAAAGTTAGTCCCTGTTAAGTAATTGGACATTACAGAAAGACTGTGCATTGTATTTTCACTTGGTCTCAACTGAAGATATTGAGTAAGGTATCCCCCCGTTCTACTGTTTCATGATTGTTTTAAATTTATTTTTAACTGGAGGATAATTGCTCTACAGGGTTTTTTTGTTTTTAAAAAGAAACAGAAAAAGACAAATCTGACCTAGCAAACAATGCATCAGTGTGTGTGTGTGTGTTCTGTACTCTTTGCATCTACAGAATATCAATATTCCTGCAGGATTTAGAGCAAGACCATATACTCGGCTAAGCCCTCCTTCCCCGAAACAGAAGATTCCATCTAGGAAAACACAGGAGATGTATACACAGGCACCAACCAACCATTAGAACTAGTCAAACTAATGGGTTTGTTTTAGCTATCTGGCCAATTCCACTTCAGAGTAGATGTGAGGATCATAAGATGCCAAAACTAAACGTGAAACGTTTCAGGGTCAGCCAAGAAGCCGCCAGTCTTGTTCACCTGACTCTGTTGATTGATGTGATTTGATGGCTCCATCCAAGTCTTTGCTGAGGTGACTGATTTTCCTTCACCTGGCGTGCATCAGTGATTGGCTATCTGAGACCCATAGAGCTAGAATTTTTGAGCTACAAGAAATAGAGACCAACATAACCTGAGCTGAGGCAGCAAAGGGAAATTCACTCAAAGGATATGGAATTGTTTCCCAGAACTCAAAAAGACCTTGTTCTGTGTCCCATTTTTGTTCTCCCCAGTTCTTCTCAGTTCGCAAGGCAGAGGGAAATGGTCACCCCTGGTTCCCAAGTTCCCAACAAGTCTCTTCTAGAGACCATTCCTGCCTGTACTAGAACCTTTGGGTCTCAGATTCTGAGAAGAAAGAATGTGAATCACCAAGTTTGGATCCGGTATCTGTGCTGGCCCTTCCAACCATTGCTGAAAAGGGCGCTGCATGGTCCAGACACACTGCTGCTGCTGCTAAGTCGCTTCAGTAGTGTCCAACTCTGTGCAACCCCATAGATGGCAGCCCACCAGGCTCCGCCGTCCCTGGGATTCTCCAGGCAAGAATACTGGAGTGGGTTGCCATTTCCTTCTCCAATGCATGAAAGTAAAAAGTGAAAGTGAAGTCACTCAGTCGTGTCTGACTCTTAGTGACCCCGTGGACTGCAGCCTACCAGGCTCCTCCGTCCATGGGATTTTCCAGGCAAGAGTACTGGAGTGGGGTGCCATTGCCTTCTCTGCCAGACACACTACAGGGGTTCGTAGCCAAGGGTGAGGGGGCAATTCAGGAAGTTCTCTGTGAGCTGGGCAGAATCTCCCAGAAAGTATCCAGTAAAGGACTGTATTGTCACAGCCAGAGACAGCTGGCTGTGAACCAGCCCAACACACAAAGCCAAATGGTTCCCATCGTACTTCTGGTCATGCCCTCTTCTCAGGGTGAGAGGCTGGCACCCAATGGGGACTGACACCTGGTGGCTATACAGCATTCTGAGAGAAGAGCCCTGGCTGCCCTCTCTGGGATTGCCCTGCTTTCATCTTTGTCATACTGTTTATTACAGCCTATGGTGGTGGTTTAGTTGCTAAGTCATGTCCAATTCTTGCAACCCCATGGACTGTAGCCTGCCAGGCTCCTCTGTCCATGGGGATTCTCTAGGCAAGAATACTGGAGTGGGTTGCCACTCCCTTCTCAAGGATATCTTCTTGACCCAGGAATCAAACCCAGGTCTCCTGCACTGCAGACAGATTCTTCACCAACTGAGCTACAAGGGAAGACATTACAGTCTATAATTCTATATTTATTTATAAAACATGTTCAGTAAGCATCTCTGTCTACCTCTCAGCCTGACACTATGAGGTTAGATACTATACTGGTTTTACATCCCATGTCTGGCACCATGTCTGGCATATAATGGAATCTCCCTAAACAGTTGAATGAATAAAGTAATGAATAAATGAAATGGAGGAGGCCAGGGAGGTTTTTCCAGATGATTTGGAACATGAGTTGAGGTTTGAAGGATGAACAAGAGTCTTTTGGGAGAACAAGTGGCGAGAGAGTTCCTGGAAGAGAGAATGACGAGGACAAAGTCAAGGAGGCAGATAGGACAAGAACCGTGGAGATTGTGAGGCAGGTTTGGCTGAGAGGGAAGGGGAAGGCCATCTCATGCAAAGTCTTGGGTAGAGCTTAGAGGATTTGGAGCAAGGAAGCACGTGTCTAGATTTTAGACAAATCTATCTGATGGGAATGTGGGGACTGGATTAGAGGTAGGAATGTTAAGGAGTTTATGTCGTCACCCAAAAGAGAAAAGAAATGGCAGTGGGAGAGGGAGGGAAAGATTTTAAGAGCTATGAAGTAGAATCAGCAGAAACTCAGAGGATACATGTCTTATCTCCCCAGCGGGCTTTCCAAGTGGCTCATTGGTAAAGAATCTACCTGCCAATGCAGGAGACACAGGAGACACGGGTTCAATCCCTGGATCAGGAAGATCCCCTGGAGAAGGAAATGGCAACCCACTCCAGTATTCTTGCCTGGAGAGTCCCACGGACAGAGGAGCCTGGCGGGCTACAAAGAGTCAGATGTGACTGAGCGACCAAGCATGCATGCACATCTCTCCCCAGCAAGATTGTGAGCTTCTGAGTCTGTCTTTCTTATCCCTGGGCTACCAGGGCTTGCAGAGTACCCACCTAACACACAGCAGACATGTGGAAAAAATAAACTAAAGAATGATTGAATGATAACCACTAACCAAGAGCAGAAATAGCAAGCTGGGGTGTGATGCTGAACAGTATCCTTGGAGGGTTTCCTAGAACCTCCCTACTTGTACATTTACCCTGCCTCCAAACATACACAGAGCACCTAACCTTCTTTTATAACCACCTCAATCTCAGCATATGCCAGGCCTCAGGGTAGCATCACTGTTTTGTTGTTTAATTTTGAATTTTAAATTCATTTCAGTTTTATGGAGATAAATATTAATAGCTGACATATAGCACCATGTAAGTTTCAGGTATGGGGCATAATAATGTGTTTACATATACTTTGAAATGACTACCAATTCCCCACCCTCTGCCTTCCATAACCACAAATCTGATCTCTGTTTCCATGAGTTTGTTTTGATTGTTGCTTTTACTGTTGTTGGTTTCTTGTTTGTTTTTTAGCTTCCACATATAAATGAGGTCAGTTGTCTTTCTTGGTCTGACTTATTTCACTTAGCATAATTACCCTCAAGGTTCATCCATGTTGTCCCCACAGTAGGGTTTCCTTCTTTTTTTTATAACACCTCTGTTTAACAGGCTGAACTGGAGTAGATTGAAATGGAATAGAACAGATCTCCTATTCTTTAGAAACTGTCTAATCTACAGACCTGAAGGGGCAAGGAGGGGTTGGCAGAACTTCTCTCCCTGCAAAGACTGAGGGTAGATGGGCAGGAATCTGTCCAGGGCTTCTGGAAGGATAACTTAACCTAACTCAGCTGCCCGTCTCAGCTAAGCGCCAGGAGAGGGGAGGATAAAAACATCTTCAATGGACCAAAAAACTGCGACACACATAGGTGAAGACCAGAATCCCAAAGCCTCTAAGAGCTGGACTGAGCCCAAACAAAGACCGGAAACTCTAACCTTAGGAAACAATACACACAAAAGAAGGGTGGCCCCTTCTGAGCTCTGTTCTCAGTAAACAGACAATGAATGATGAGTGAACAGATCAGCTCATAAATGACTCCTTTCTACCTATTCATGGCAATTTTTTTAAAGAGTTAAGACTAGAAGTATATAATTTTTAATGAATAGAGATACTACATTTTACCTCTTCATGATTTTCTTGATCTATATTATTTCAAGCAGGAAAACAGTTCATTTTAAACAGCGGTTTCCTTTCAATACAAAGCCATAGAGAGAAATCATAAAGTAACTGGATCCGGTCATACAGCCTGACGTTCTCCAAGCTAGATCTTTCAGTCTTCACAGGGAACCACGCTGTCACCCGTCCATCCACTGGTGACACTCACCCCAACAGGAAGTAAAAGGCCCAGAGGGAGAAAATTAGCTCATGACTATTTCACGCCTTCTGTTCGGCCTGAAAATTGTCACTGTCCTCTTAGTCAGCATTTTCCCATAACTACGTCGATAGAAGTTCTCTACACACACAAATCAGTTTGACTGAACTAAAACTCATGAAGAGGAAAACAGGAAAAGAAAGGGAAAGCTGCATTTTGTTTAAAAAAAAAAGCTAAATAGCACTATAAATATTTTGGCAGGTTTTCTCATGTCTTTTTGTCTATGCAGATTTAACTTAAATATTTCCCCACGGTACTGAAAACCTCTGCCCAAACGTTACTTTTAGCAGTTGTATGATATTCCTTCAAGTAGCTGAGCCATGGGTTATGTAAGAAACCACTGGCCTCTTTGGGGCAGTCACAGGCGTCATAATATTGTTAAATTGCACGCAATGCTTCAACCCTGTGCCTAAGGCTGTTTTCATATACCAGGTTAACTAGCTGGGAGGGATTCTGGGACAAGCAATTGAGGGGGTAATAGACATACTCCGTGCCCATTTTCTAAGACATTGCCTTTTTGTGCCTTGGACAGATGAAGAGGCAGGACCAAGACTGTGACTTTCCAGCTTGAAGAACCATCTAACCCAAAACTCTCCCACGACTTGCTGCTTCAGAATCTCCAGGGCTCAGGCATCTGTATTTTTCAGCCCCTCCAAGGGAAAAACCACTGGGCCACATCACACATGGAGAAAGCCTCACAGGGACACAGCTCACAGCAGACTCCACAGGTCAGGACTCGTCACTGAAAATGACTGAAGCTGGTTGTAGATAACTTAAACAGCAAAAGAAGACTGTCTGGTAGCTCACAGCACCAACAGGGACAAGCAGGCTCAAAAGCAGGGAAAAACCCAGGAAGCCAGGAGTTGGGGTAGAACATACTGTGGCCAGTCCCGGAGCCACCTCTGCCTGCTGGCCCCATGGCGACCAGGATACGTTCTGATCTGCCCCTGACCTCTGGACATCACTCACTCCACAATCCCTGTATTAGGCCAGGGCACGGGGGCTAGCTGAGCATGGAGTGCCTGCCCACGCACATGGTACCCAAGCCCCCTCCCTTCCTGTTGGGGAGACAGAGCTTTCCCTCCCCCTGCCCCCCAGATAGGAAGAGTATTTGAATACCAGGTCACCTGGGAAGGCAAAGATCTTCTGTACACACCCCTGACCTTTCTAACTTGGCCTGATTTCCACAAGAACCCTGTGAAGGAGGCAAAGCAGGACTTACTCGGCATCTCACCAACAAGGAAACTGAGGCTCAGACTCCTTCCGTACTGAGGCTCAGTAACCAACTGACCAACTTGATAACGAGAGTTCTTTCTGCTCCTGCGAACTACCTGTTTGTGGTCTGATGCTGTGAAATGTTGACACTGAATGTCTCTCACTTGAGCAATGTGCTATTAGGAGAGTATGCGCCATCAGAATCATTAGGTACTATACTTCATAAACATACTGATCTGCACATCATTTGTCTGATTTTGTTGTTATGGTTAATACTTTCCTCTCCTGGAGGAAATGCTCAGCACCATGAGCTCTTCTGTCCTGCCATTCATTGTATTAAATTAACACCTCAACGTGTAGATTAAAACTTAGAGGTGAAAAATCTAGTCCTTGCAGACAAAACCAAATACCACTTATCGTAACATTTATTAGGAATACTATTTGAAAATGTGATTCTGATGTTCATTGGAAACAAAAGTGGTGCATTGTTTAGAAGACTGTCTTTCTCTCCTTCTGGGCCCCATAACAAAATCCCACAGATGGGGCGGCTTATAAACAGAAATTCACTTTCTCCCTGTTCTGGAGGCTGGAAGTCCAAGATCAAGGCACCAGCATGGTGGTGTTCCAGTGAGGGCCCTCTTCCTGCTTCATCACCAGCATCTTTTCCCTGCATCCTCACACAGTGGAAAGGGAGAGGGTTTTTCCCAGGCCTCCTATGATAAGACGTGAATGTCATCCTGAGGGACCTGATCTCACGACCTAATCATCTTTCCAAAGGCCCCACCTCTTAATTCTATCACAGTGAGTGGGGGCGGGGCTAGGATTCCAACATATGAATCTGAGGGAGACAGGAAGAACTCTCAAAGAAAGAAGCTGGAATACGTGAATTTTTAGAACTGTGCTAAATCTCAGATGCACCTAGCTTTCGTACTCTTTTTCTGGACTTAAAGACCCCACTGTGAGGGGTCCTGGTGGAGGATACAAGGGACTTCTCTGTTGGACAATGGTAGGCCTTGAGATTGGAGGCCACAATACACTATCTGGAGAAAGAAGCACAGAGTGAGTTTGGTGCCCATGGGAAACACAGGGAGCCAGCAAGTGATGAGGCATTTCCCACTTGGCCTCTGGATGAAAGGATATTTTGACATGGACTAAAACACAAGTCATTAATAGTTCATCTCCTAAAACTATAGCACACTTGTTCTTGGGCTGGTATCTACATATTTAATAATGACGAACTCTGTATAATAACTAAGAAATGCTTTTCAGATGTTTAGCAAACTAGAGCTTAGTATTGTAGATGTAACTGCAATGTAAACTAATGGGTATTAACTTAACACTGGACCAAAATAAAGTAGAAAAATAATTTATTGCTTTTAGTGTGTGGGATTATAGGTGAGCTTTTTTCTGTATTTATATTTTTACAACTTAAATAAATAAAATGTTTTTTCTGTCTTAAAAAAATATTTTATCTCCTTTATTAGCAGCACAGTGGGTGATGGACATCTTTCCCTATTTCTCAACCCTAGCCTCAGTCCTCAACCCCAAGAATTTGGTGAAACTGAGTAACCAGGAATGGTGCGTGGATCCAGGATGTCTGTGGAACACATTTTTTATAACAAAATAATTGTATGTAATTATATATTCTTACTTATGTTTGTACAGTGAAAGTGAAATATGCATAAGGGAAAAAAATCTAGGGTATAACACATAGTATTGTCATCTCTAGGAACAGAAGAATTATAAAGAACAACACTTTCTACATTATGTATTTTTGTAGATTTGAACTGTCTTCAACAAGCAACTATGTCTTCTGTCATCAGGAAAAATCAACAAACAATGAAGATAAATGTCATCTTTAAATGGTAATTTTCCCACCTGTCAAACCAAGCAGATACCGGCCCACGAAAACATCTCTTCCCACAAAACAACCAACAGCCCCGATTAGGGCCACAGAAGAAACTGAGTCACATCTCGCCTCCCCGCCCTCCTGCCAAGCTGCAATCACAGGCTCATCCTCCTGATTTGCCCCAAGCCCACTAAGACCAGAAGAAGCAGCCCTCTGGCAGTGTTTTCGGTTGGCAGCTTTCAAATGTCAATGGGTTAAAATGGATCAATGGATGAAGAAAAGATGGTTTCCCAGGCTGTCATCAGAGGAGAAAGTCCATCCTCTGTGGCCGTTTTCGTGTTTCCCAGAGACTCAATAGCGAAATGTGTATAATATATAAATAATAGAACATCAAGGTTGAGGGAAGAATCTGGGAGTTCCTAATGACCTGACGAGAAGATGAATGAGGGAAGAAATAAGGTGAATGTGAAGTGATCCCATTCTGGATGGTTATTAGAATTATGAGCAAACGGCCCCGGGCTTTTAAGTCAAGTCATACTGCTCCAGAGTTACTGTTTGGAGACGCACAACGGGAGGGGAGAAGCTTTTCATGCTCAGGCATCTCGGCCGAAATGTCAAGAATGTTGTCCAGTTTAAAAACTGACTTAATAACATTAGTGTCTCCTGCCTGAGCCAGGAAGAGACCTCTGTGGTGCCAGATGTCAGCACACAATTTCTCTCTGCCCAGCCAATTCATCTGAGTCTCTAAGTCCCACGGGGATGGGGTGGGGTTCGGGGGTGGGCTGGGTATCCACCCAGGGAGCCAGGTAACAGCCTAAGGTGTGGCAAGCTCCAGGCCTCTGTTCCAGGCCCTCAGTCAAAGAGTCCAGAGGAAATGCCAGCTGTCCAAACAGTTCGGGGTCTGCCACACCTTCCCCGGGCAGAGACAAAGGCCTGGGAAGGCAAGCCTGCTGTCTGACCCACCTCTTAGCACAAGACCCAGGTTATGAGCAAGAAACTGAGATGTAGCAAAGAGGCTCACAGAGCTAGCAAGGGCAGAACTGAGTACCAGAACTCAGGGAGAAGATAGGTGGTGGCCTCTTGCCCTGAGTACTGGGGATCCAGCTGTGCTGTGGTTAGTCGCTCAGTCGTGTCTGACTCTTTGTGACCCCATGGACTATAGCCTGCCAGGCACCTCTGTCCATGGGGATTCTCCATGCAAGAATACTGGAGAGGGTTGCCATGCCCTCTTTCAGGGGATCTTACCAACCCTGGGATTGAACCCAGGTCTGCCGCACTGCAGGCAGATTGTTTACCATCTGAGCCACCAGGGAAGCCCAAGAATACTGGATTGGGTAGCCTATCCCTTCTCCAGGGGATCTTCCTAACCCAGGAATCAAACCAGGGTCTCCTGCATTGCAGGCAGATTCTTTACCAGCTGAGCTACCAGGGAAGCTACTGGGAATCCAGCTGTGACTAAACACCTACCCCTTTCATCCCCTGCCCCCACCCACTAACCTCATACCCTGGAGGTGAAACTGACAAATGACTACAAATAAAGATACATGATAACAGCTCCGAAGGGAGGAAGGTCCGAGAAGCCACAGCCAGGAGACCAGAGTCAGACTGGAGCTAAACGTCCTCATGGAAGTGGTATCAGGCTGGCAGCTCCAGGCTGGGGAGGAATCCAGGGCTCCAGAGTAAGGAAGAGCATGTGTCAGATGATTACCACGTGGAAAGAAAAATTGTAACATGGCTGGAAACTTGTAAGGAAGGGCCGGAGTGTCGCAGACAGGACTGCTGGGGCCAGGGAGGCAGCACAGTGAGCAGCGGCAAGAGCCTGGGCTTTGGAGCCCGCCTGTCTTGGGTTCAAACCCTGACTCCACCTGCAATCAGCTGTGTGATCTGAGTAAGCGACTTTATCTCTCTGGGCCTGTCTCTGCAAACACACACACAAACTATCGGGAATAATCCGTAGGTCTCTAGGTCAACATCAGGGTTAAATATAACACACACAAACTGCTTTCCCTGGTGCTGGTAGCATTAGGTGGGGGAGGCATGTCTTAGGACAGACTATGCTAGATTGCAGGAAGGCCAAAACCATGACATCTTAGAGGTATAATACAATAAAGGTTTATTTCTTACAAAAAGTCAGATGTGGGTCAGTCTGCCCACCTTCATCTGGAATATTTGGCTCCAAGTTCTCTGTGGCAGAAGCAGAAAGATGGAGGAGCTCATCAGTTTTTGACTACCTTAACCCAGAAGCAACCCTGGTGGCTCAGCTGGTAAAGAATCTGCCTGCAATGTGAGAGACCTGGCTTCCATCCCTGGGTTCCATCCCTGGGCTCAATCCCTGGGCTCGATCCCTAGGTTGGGAAGATCCCCTGGGGAAGGGAATGGCTACCCACTCCAGTGTTCTGGCCTGGAGAATCCCGTGGACTGTATAGTCCATGTGGTTGCAAAGAGTCCGACACGACTAAGCGACTTACACAAGGGCTTCCCAGGTGGCGCTAGTGGCGAAGAGCCCGGCTGCCAGTGCGGGAGATGTAAGAGACACGGGTCATTCCTGGGTCAGGAAGATCCCCAGGAGAAGCGCATGGCAATCCACTCCAGTATTCTTGCCTGGAGAACACCATAGACACAGGAGCCTGGCAGACTGCAGTCCAGAGGGTCGCACAGAGTCAGACTCTGAAGCGACTTAACACACACACCCAATAGGCGTCACTTCTGCTCATAGTCTATTGGCCAGAAGTCATCACATGGCCCAATCCAACTGCAAAGGAGTTGGATTTTCCTCTCACATCAGGAAATGTAAGAGGGAATATAGATACTGGATGAGTACCAACTGCTATAAACCACATGAAATTTTTAAAAACTCCTAATATTATTTGACCCAGAGTTCTTACTTTCTTTGAATTCTCTCCAGGGCCCCACAGAGCCATGGCTTTCAGCAGGGAGGCCAGAACTCATGGACCTAGGGATCGTTTTGTTTGTCTTGCCCTGAGGACTATCCACCCAGTTTGCCTCTCCAGTCCACCCCCAACGGGGCACCAACGTTGTCCCACCCCAAGACACTGATGGAAGGATAGGGCTCCCCGGCCACCACCGCAGGACAGATGCCCAGATCTGTGACCTCCTCCCACTCTGGCCAGTTTGGGAGCCCCGGGCACAGGCTACAGATCATCTAGGCTGAAACTTCTGTGGAAAATGCCCTTCCTGAGCAATTAGGCCAACACAAACAAATTGGCCCAGAAAATCAAGGTTCCCACAGACACAGGGACTTGATCTTGAAGGAAGGCAACATTTCCAGGCTTGTACCTCTTAATCAACACAATTATGCAGAGGCCTCTGCCGACAGTGCCCCAGCTAGTCTCTATCCAAGCCGCAGATATTGCTTGAATGGTAACAAGCTAATTAGAGGAGGAAGGAGAGTGGAGACGGAAAGGACAGTCATCCTGATCTTTTTCGGGAGGCTTCATGCACACGTTCAAAGGAGCCATTTGGGCAAGTGGAGGGCCCTCCAGAGCCCTGAGAGCTCCAGGTGAGAGGGAAATGGCAGCTGAATGCTAGGAAATCAGCACCACCTCCTGTAAACAGTGTACCCTTCCTGCTTCTAATAAGCCTATTTTCCCCCAGCTGGAAGGGGCCAGCAGTGGCAGGGAGGCCTTTGATGTGAGTCACTGGAAGCTTGATGCTGGTGCAGAGGCATTCTGTAGCAGGCTGAGCCCTTTCATCTCAGCAAAAAGGATCACCCCCCACAATCTCGAGCCCACCTGGAAGACAGGTCTTTTACAACAGCGATGCTGGAATCAGCTGTCAAAGGAAAGCAGATGGTTTTGCTTTCACTCCTCTTGATCAAACTAGCCCGGAAGCTGTGTGGCTTCCTGGAGGCAGAAAGGGACGGGTGCGGGTCGGGCAGGTGTGGAGAGGCAAGGTTGTCACCGAGGAATAGATTATGCAAATATATTCATTGGTAGAAACACGAATGTTCTTAAGGAAGTCATCTGACTAAATTAGGAAAAATGATTTTTGATCAATGAGCAGAGTTAGACCAAACTCCCCAGAAGAGTCTGCAGCGTTTCCACCAATCACTGCCAATGAGGCAATTCCCGCAGAGCCAAGGCCCTGCTCAGCTGAGGACCACAGAATGGGAGGGGTGGTCACACTCATACCAGCTGTTCACTCAGCATCCCTGAGAAGCCAGGGCAGAGCCAGTGTGTTCATTCACTCAACAGGATGTACCAGCAGATACTAAGCAGAACCTGGATGGGCGACCAAGAAGTCCTACACACACACACACACACACACACACACTCAACTTTCCATCAATTGACTTACAGAGCAGCTAAGGAGACTTCTAGAAAAAGAACTCAAAGGACTTCAACACCTGGGGCACAGCCACCTGAAGGCTGTAGGCAGCCATGTCTGGGAGCTGGTGCAGAGGTCAAGTCCAAGGAGGGCCTATGGATCCAGGAAGAGAGTCCATCCAGGAAAGAGCGTGGCACTTCAAAAGCCTGAGGACCAGTGAGCGGTGCTTCCTGTGGCTGCTTCTCCCACCTGCCCCCCACCCAGCCAGCCCCAGGAGAGAGCAAGGTGGTGAGGCAGAAAATCACAGGAGCTGTGGCACCCCGAAGCCCAGGCACCCCTGCTTTGGACTCCCTTTTAAAAATGCCAAATCCGACAAAGGGGACAAAATTCCCTGCAGCAGGGTGACAGGTGGAGTCCTGAGCAGGCAGGGATGGTGGTCTCCAGAGAAGAGCACCCCCCTACAGCTGAGGGCCCAGGGCCAAGGTGGTCTCTCCAGATGGGGGAGGCAGGGCTCAGTCAGGGATATACACTGTGCTGCCGGGGGTGGGGGTGGGGCAGAAATAGTGGCTGCCACAGCACCGCGGTTAGAAAAGGCCAGAGGACCCCGTGGGAATGCAGTGTGACAGCCTGGGAGCTGCTGAAGCCCTAGAGGCGGGGGAAAGACAGGGTCCAAGTTCTCGTGATTCTACAGTTAGGGGCACAGGAGAGTGCGGTCTATGTAATAAGGGGGCTTCATCTGCACCCAAAGGCTGTGGATGTTTCGGTCACACAATACTCCTGACATTCACTGTGGCCCAGGTCTTGCACCTAGAGAATATGGGCAAGTCCCTCATTATTTCTGCACTCAAAATTCCCAGCCCAGTGGAAGTGAAGACAGATGAACCTAAGATCATAGCAAATGTTGCAGAGTTTCAGCCTAAAGCACTGACTGTGAGGGAGCAGAGAGCAAGCCATGCTGCCTGGGTGAGTGATGGAGGGCTTCTGAGAGGAGGTGGCATTTGAGTTGGGCCTTGAAGGTGACTACGAGCTCATGAAGTGAAACTGGAGGAAGAATAAGCCAGGCAGTGAGAGCTTGAGTGAAGGACTGCAGGGGGAGGGCAAGTAGGGCTCGGAGGAGCTGGAATGCCCGGTGTCTCACCTGGGGAAGGAGGGCAGGTGGTGTGGGGGTGGAGGAGGGCTGGGAAGTGCCTGAGGCCAGGCTAGGCTGTTGGATCCCCACTCAGAACCCAGACATGTGATGGTGTCAGGGCCTCCTCTTCGTCGTCGTTTTGCAGTGGACGCCCTACAAAGACAGCTGGCTCCCAGGGCTGCACTCAAAGTAGGAGAGACACCACTTATGACAGCGACTCCAGAGTGACCTGCTGCCAGCCTGCCGAGTTAGAGGAAGATGAGAGGTGAGAGCAGGACAGAGCCACACAGCACTGCTGCTCTTTCCTTTCAGAGCACAGCCCTACCCCATTGTAATCTCTAGTCCCCCAAGAAAAGAGTGGTTGTTGTTCAGTCACTCAGTCATGTCCGCCTCTTTGACCCCATGGACTGCAGCACACCAGGCTTCCCTGTCCTTCACCATCTTCCAAAGCTTGCTCAAACTCATGTCCATTGAGTCGGTGATGCCATCCAACCATCTCATCCTCTGTCGTCCCCTTCTCCGCCTGCCTTCAATCTTTCCCAGCATTAGGGTCTTTTCCAATGAGTCAGTTCTTTGCATCAGGTGGCCAAAGTACTGGAGTTTCAGCTTCAGCTTCATCATCAGTCCTTTCAGTGAATATTCAGGACTGATTCCCTTTCTAACTTCCCCTATTTCTCAGTGGGAGGGGGAACCCAGCTTCCCCAACTCCTGCCCCACACTAGCAAGTTTCTTTACCCTTTCACAACTCCCTTTCCCTGCTCCCCTTTTCAGATGCGGGAATAAGGCTCAAGGCGGCTGAGCTGCCTTGCAACCCAGATGTAGAAAGGGGCACACACTCCAGAACGACCATGGCCCCACATCAACCTAGTTCAGCGTCGGAGGTAATTTGGCCTCTGTGAAGCCATGAACCTTTTCACTCCACAAGGCCTGGGAGACCCTAACCCAGGGAATGGGTCCTGAACTCCTACAAGGACTTTTCCGTCCTGAAACTGTTTATTTATTTATATTTATTTTTGGTTGCCCTGGGTCTTTGTTGCTGCGCACAAGTTTTCTCTAATCGTGGCAAGCAGGGGCTACTCTTTGTTGCGGTGCTCAGACTTCTCATCGCGGTGGCTTCTCTTGTTGAGGAGCACAGCTCTAGAGAAAGGACTCAGGAGTGGCATGCAGGCTTAGTTGCTCCGTGGCGTGTAGGATCTGCCAGCACCAAGGATCAAACCCACAGCTCCTGCACTGGCAGGCAAACTCCCAACTACTGGACCAGCAGGGAATCCACAGGCCTGAAAATTTAGCCAGTGATGCAAACTGCTGGCCAAGGAGAGAATGCAGTGGAAGTTGTCATGGGGTCTCCATTTCCAGTGCACCCATCCGTTGACTGTCCTTACCATAACTCACCAGAACTCAGGTGACATCTCAGCTGTCGGCATCCCAGGCCACACACTCATCATCTCCCACCCGAATCGCTGTAACAGCCGCCTAACTTCTCTCCCTTCCTCCCCTTATCACTACCACTCACTTCCTCTATTCTCTATGAGGCAACCAGGAGATTTGTGGAAGGCACACCTGATTGCATTCCTATTTAAAACCCTTTCAAGGATCCTCATCACTTTAGAAAAAAACTGAACTCCTGCATGATGCACAGAACCCTCTCTCCCTGACTGAGTCTTGCCCCTCTCCGTTAGAGCCATGCTGGATTTCTTCCCCTTAAACATCCTCCAGTCTCTCCCCTCTGGACTTTGCACATGCTGTTCCCTAGGCCTAAAACACTTTCCCCAAATTTCCACTAACTTCTGCAATCCTTCAAGGCTCAGCTTAAATATCACTAGCCCTGGGACTTCCCTGGTGGTCTAACGCTCTGTACTCCCAATGCAGGGGACCCAGGTTCAATCCCTAGTCAGGGAACTAAATCCCACATGCCACAACTAAGGGTTGGCATGCCTCAACTAAAGATCCCAAATGCCTCAATGAAGATCAAACGTCCTGCACATCACAGCTGGCATAGCCAAATAAATAAATAAATACCATTATTCTTCTGTGGCTTTACCTAATCGTCACTCACCCCCTCTGGGTCCCAGATGAGCTCTGCATTTTACCTTCTATAATGCCTAACTTTCTTCATGGAACATTTATTGCCCTTGTTCTTAAATTCATTTGTTATAGATGTCTTTCTCGATAGACAATAAGCTTCAGGAGTGCAGAGGTGGCATTGTCTTGTTCTTCTCTGTACTGTATTCCTAATTCCAAGCAGTGCCTCATTCGTAATAGAGATCAATAAATATTTGATGAAGAAAGAAAGTAGAAGAACGAGAGAAGGAAAGGAGGAGGAGGTCTTGTCCTGTAAAAGCTGCCTCCCTTCCTTGGCTGGGTTAGTCGCTCAGTCATGTCTGACTCTTTGTGACCCCAGGCTCCTCTGTTCATGGGAGTTCCCAGGCAAGAACACTGGAATGGGTTGCCATTTCCTTCTCCAAGCGATCTTCCCGACCCAGGGATTGAACCCTATGTCTCCTGAATTACAGGCAGATTCTTTACTGTATGAGCCTCCAGGGAAGCCCCAACTGAGAAAACCACTTTCAGTAACACTAAGGAGGAATGGCACTTCGTGGTGATCATTCACTCCTCACAACAGGATGGGGTGAAGGCCATCAGTGGACCCCTTTGAGGAGTCTCAGGGTCACAGAGCTGAAGCACTTTGTCCAAAGTCACACAGGTAACAAGTGAGAGCATTGGGAAGTGAATTCAGATCTGAATCTAGAGACTGAGCTTTTAACCAGTACTGTACACTGCCTCCTGGGAAGATCGAACATTCCTAGAGGCTGTAAGGATCTTCTGCGTACAAGACGGAGTTCACCACGAAATAAAATAGGCATGAAGCTGCCTCTCCAAAGTGAATTACATGGAAGGAGGAAAAGTTTAATCTTGAAATCCTTAAAATATATTCACATAAAACCTGAACTAATCGCTCTTAAAAGCACCAACCCCTCACATATCACCTGTTATCTGAGCAGAGAAGGGAAGCAAGGTCCTCACTTGACAAGTGTGTAAGCCAGAGAAGATAAGGGAGGTTAGAGACACCTGTGGCCTCCAAGACTGCAGGGCGGAATGAAGGCAAATGAAGATTTTATTCTTAAAGATGTTCAGGCCCAAGACAGAAAAGTGCCTTCCTCCCTTTGTACCCAGGAGGTATGTTCAGTGGAGCGGCAGCTCAGTCCCCTTGGCCAGGCCAAACCAAGCCTCCCTGGACACAGAAGGAAAGCAGGAAAGCTGGTAAAGAGCTTTAACTTTGGCAACATTTTCTCTTCTTTCTCATAGGTCTGAGCCCTCCTTGGGAGCAGAGCAGGTCTGGGTATGGTGTGGCATTCTGTGTGGGTTGACTACCTGACGTCATTCCCCACTCCCTGCTTACACAAGGCCTATTTTCTTCTTGGTATCAGGAATTTATAAACTCATGCAAGTATATATGTAAGTATAGACAAACTCATGATTTGTCTAAGCCAGATGAAGCCATTCTATCTCTCCAGCCAACGACTGTTTAGGAATAGGGATAGAATGTAATTCTAGACTCCAACATATGAAGGGCGAAGGGGTTGTCTGCTGGAGGACTTCTAAGATCTTTGATCTTAAAGAGAGATGCCCAGAGCTGCTGCAGCGATCTTGTGACCGTGAGGAAAACAGCTGAGAAGACACAACAGGAACTTGAGTCCCTGGTGAGGTCCGTAGAGGACAGAAATAATCAATCCTGAAATTGCCCTAACTCCAGGTTTCTTACTATGAATCATTAGACTATCTACCTTGCCTAAACATTTTTGGGTCGAGTCTTCTGTTTCTTGTAGCTGAAAGTAACCTAACTGATATGTGTGAGGAAAGAACTGATCTTGGAGTTCAAATGGATTCAAGTTCAAATTCCAGTTCTGCAGTATGACTTTGGGCAAACCCTCAGACCCCTCTAGCCTCACCTTCCTCATCTCTTCCTATAGGGATAAAACTCATTCACTAGACAGATATTTATGGATGCCTAGTCTGAGGCAAGATGAGTGGCATGGTCCCTGCCCTGCAGGGGTACAGTTTGATAGGAGAATCCTGACACTTGCTCAAATAACTACCATATTTCCATTAATATATAATTACCGTTGTTCAGTCACTCAGTCATGTCCAACTCTTGGCAACCCCATGGACTACAGCATGCCAGGCTTCCCTGTCCCTCACCATCTCCCAGAGCTTGCTGTCCATTGAGTTAGTGATGCCATCCAACCATCTTGTCCTCTGTCATCCCCTTCTCCTCCTGCCTTCAATCTTTCCCAGCCTCAGGGTCTTTTCCAATGAGTCCAATGTTGTCTAGGTTTCTTTGGGCTCCAAAATCACTGCAGATGGTGACTGCAGACATGAAGTTAAAAGACACTTGCTCCTTGGAAGAAAAGCTATGACCAACCTACGCAGCATATTGAAAAAGCAGAAATATTACTTTGCTGGCAAAGATCCATATACTCCTTTGACCTATGGTTTTTCCAGGAGTCGTGTGTGGATGTAAGAGTTGGACCATAAAGAAAGCTGAGCACTGAAAAATTGATGCTTTCGAACTGTGGTGTTGGAGAAGACTCTTGAGAGTCCTTGGACAGCAAAGAGATCAAACGAGTCAATCCTAAAGGAAATCAGTCCTGAATATTCATTGGAAGGACTGATGCTGAAGCTGAAGTTCTAATACTTTGGCCACCTGATGAGAAGAGTCAACTCATTAGAAAAGACTCTGATGCTGGGAAAGATTGAAGGCAGGAGGAGAAGGGGACGACAAAGGATGAGATGTTTTGATGGCATCACCAACTCAGTGGACATGAGTCTGAGCAAGCTCCAGGAGTTGGTGATGGACAAGGTAGCCTGGTGTGCTGCCGTCCATGGGATCACAGAGTCAGACACGACTGAGCGACTGAACTGAAATGAACTAAACTAGGATTGTCATAGCTTTTCTTCCAAGGAGCAAGCATCTTTTAATTTCGTGGCTGCAGTCACCATCTGCAGTCATTCTGGAGCCCAAGAAAATAAGCTCTGTCACTGCTTCCATTGTTTCACCATCTATTTGCCATGAAGTGATGGGACTGGATGCCATGATCTTTGTTTTTTGAATGTTGAGTTTCAAGCCAGCTTTTTCGCTCTCCTCTTCCACCTTCATCAAGAGGCTCTTTATCTCCTCTTCACTTTCTGCCATAAGGGTGGTGTCATCTGCATATCGAGGTTTTGATACTTCTCCCAGCAATCTTGATTCCAGCTTGTGCTTCATCCAGCCCGGCATTTTGCATGATGTACTCTGCATATAAGTTAAATAAGTAGGGTAATAATATATAGACCTTGATGTACTCCTTTCCCAATTTTGAACCAGTCCGTTGTTCCATGTCCGGTTCTAACTATTGTTTCTTGACCTGCATACGGATTTCTCAGGAGGCAGGCAAGGTGGTCTGGTATTCCCATCTCTTCAAGAATTTTCCAGTTTGTTGTGATCCACACAGTCAAAGGATTTAGTGTAGTCAATGAAACAGAAATAGATATTTTTCTGAAATTCTCTTGCATTTTTAATGATCCAACAGATGTTGGCAATTCGATCTCTGGCTCCTCTGCCTTTCCTAAATCCAGCCTCTACATCAGGAAGTTCTTGGTTCACATACTGTTGAAGCCTAGCTTGGAGAATTTTGACCGTTACCTTGCCAGCATGTGAAATGAGTGCAATCGTGTGGTAGTCTGAACATTCTTTGGCATTGTCTTTCTTTGGGATTTGAATAAAAACTGCCTTTTTCCAGTCCTGTGGCTACTGCTGAGTTTTCCAAATGTGCTGGCATATTGAGTGGAGCACTTTCACAGCATCATCTTTTAGGATTTGAAATAGCTCAGCTGGAATTCCATCACCTCCACTAGCTTTGTTCTTTGAGTTGCTTCCTAAGGTCCACTTGACTTTGCACTCCAGGGGTGAGGTTTAATCAAGAAGAAATTAACAACCTCTGAGGCTTCCAGTGGGAGGGACTGGGGGCAGGAGGAGAAGGGACGACAGAGGATGAGATGGCTGGATGGCATCACTGACTCGATGGACGTGAATCTGAGTGAACTCCGGGAGTTGGTGATGGACAGGAAGGCCTGGCGTGCTGCGATTCATGGGGTCGCAGAGTCTTACATGAGTGAGCGACTGAACTAAACTGAACTGAATTGAACTGAACTGAGGCTTCCAGGGTACCTGGGAGATGAGTCTAATAGGCTGAGGATCCTGAACTTAAGTCCACAGCAGCGGGAACCACCACCGACGGAGAGTAACACCATCGTGTGCTGAGATTTGAATCCTGGAGTGATCCCTCTGGTTAAGGAATGAAGTGCAGAAGGGACAGCAGCGGTGGAACAGTCAGGAGACTGCTTCAGGATGAAGCCAAGCCTGAGACAGAGGAGGGGAGGGGAGCTAGTCTCCAAACGTGGCCTCCAACAGTTCCTCCCCTCCCTCTGTGCTTAGCTGCCCTTTGCGTCAAGAGGTGGAGACTGGTTTCCCCTCCCCCTAAATCTGGGTAGACCTGTGATTTGCTTTAGTTCCTGTGATTGTGAGAGTTTGCGTTTTTCCATCTGGAGGTCAGTGGCCACATAGAGAAGCTCAAACCATACTATGAACCATCTTGGGCAATGGGATGCAGCCCATTACAGGAGTGACCTCTGTAATAGTTTGGGAAGTAGAGTCACTCGTCTGAAACCAGTCAATCTACAGAATCATGAAAACTAACAGATTTTCATTTTAAGCCACTAGCTTCTGGTGTGCTTTGTTACACAGCAATAGCCAACTGATACCTGATGGGATGGAGAGGTGGCGAAGGATGTGAGGAACTATTATGAGGGTCAAGGAAAAACATCATGAAAGTTGTGTACACGCAGTGCCAGGACTGCAGCTGGTGTGCGTGTGTGTGTGTGTGTGTGTGTGTGTGTGTGTGTGTGTGTGTGTGTTGGTGGGTGAGCTCCCTAGAAGAGCTTCTGTCTCTGAGTAGAACTTGAGCCCCCACTCCCCACTCTTGGAATGCAGGGGGCAATGTCAAAAGGCAAAACTCCTTACTTCTGATGTGATTTGACAAACAGCTGCACACCCTCTAAAGGCAAGCTGCTGCTGTTGAAGCCAGGGGGAAGGGCTCTGCCGGAGGCTCCTGTGGGGTTCGTGGTTCACTTCCACATAGAAATCAAAGTGATTCAGAGGAAGGGGGTCAAGATAGGCTTTGTGGAGGAGGAGAGCATTTCTATTTTTCCTTCAGGGACAGCAAATGCCCACAAGGGATGCTAGGTAGAGAAAGCATCCTGGGAAGAGGAAAGAGCACCTGCAGAGACACAGGGGCGAGCGGAGCACAGGGGCATGCAGGGAACCAGGAGAGGTAAGGTCAGGGCTAGTGGTGGGTGAAAGGCCTCTGGGAGCCTCAGATGGCAGTCCTCACAGATTCTGAGCAAGAGTTGCTCTTCTGCTCACAGCCTTTACTGTCCCCTCTCCCTGGGTTCTTGGGCAGCCTGGCCTTAGAACTGCCAAGAGCCTGGCGCACCACACCCTGGCAACCTTCCTTCAAACTCCAAACATTTAAAACATTCAGGATTCATGCAGAGAGGGGAAACTTGCGGTCAGGAGTCACGTACAGCTTCTAGTCCAAGCTTGTGACTCACTAGCTGTGTAACTCTGGGCAAATACTTTATTGTCTGAACTTTAGTCTTAGTTGTAAAGTAGGAACCAATGTTACCTACCTCATAGGTTAGCTGTGACAATTAAACATGATAAGGTGTGTGAGAGTATTTGGAAGTTTTTTCACATGGCCTTTCCCCCCTCCTCACTCCTTTTGGTTCTAAATAGAGGAAGTATGTCTAAATGATACTGCCTTTTTTTTTTTTTTTTTTGCTAGACCCTGTCCCCTTCTTGGGTTTTTCCCTGATAGCTCAGTTGGTAAAGAATCTGCCTGCAATGTGCAAGAACTGGGTTCGATCCCTGGGTTAGTATCTTCCCCTTCCCACCCTATCAGGCAGGTTTAAGAGAGTCTGCCTGGCCTGCAGCCACGTAGCACACTTGCACCTGGCATAGCCCAGTCCGCCCTCGGGATCTGCACATGCGCTCTGCTCTGCGTCCTTCAGTGCTGGGTAGCCACAGCGCTCTAGGGCACAGCAGCCTGTTGATGGGTCCATGGAAGTTCAGAGAGGTCCCTGAGGGTGAAGAGTGAATTTGAGGGCAAACAGAGAGTACCTGGCACACCACCAGCCGCAGACTGGTTCACTAAATCGTAGAAGACTCCGACAATTGAAAAACATTCAGCCGTTAAAAATCATATTGAAAAAAATATTTATTGAGAAGGAATTCATTCCATCTTTCAGTGAAAAAGTACATATAAAACCTACAACATAATACAGCTTTGGTTAAAAATATATATACACACATAGAAAAAGCTTAAGAAGGTTACCTTAAGAAGGTAAGAAGGTTACCTTAAGAAGAAAACCTTAAGAAGGTTACCTCCAGATGACACAACTATGGGTAATGTTTTTCCTCTTTGAATCTTTCATCATGTTCATACTGAACATTATTGGGGTTTGAGCAGGCCCAATAAATACTTCTGGTTTCCCCATCCAGGATCTGAACTAACTAAATAGAATACAAAAGAGTAAGATAGGTAGAGATCAAAGAATTGATTTTATTACTGATACTGGCAGGGCTAGAAGTAGGGCTTAGATGTACAGTCACAGTGAGCTTCCTAAAATCAAACCCTTAAATTAGACAGACTTATACAGACAGCATGATCAACTGCCCCTACACTGGAGGCAAATGGCCTTGACATTAACAATAACAACGACCACAATAACTGACATCATCACTACTTAGTGGATAGTTACTATGTCCAAGAAACTGTGCTAAGTGTTCTGTATATATTAACACATTTCATCTGGACAACAATCCTGAAAAATATGTTTTATTATCCTCTTTTTTTAGGTAAAGAAGTGGGACACCTAGGTTAAGTAATTTTCCCAGAGTCACATAACAGGTGAGCTAGAATTCAAGCCCAGGTTGTCCAAGTCTGAAGTCCATGCTCTTCTCTCTTGGAGGGCATGTCAGGTCAATGCTAGGATTTTGAAACAGGTTCAAAGTCACGTGCAAAAGAGATTTCCCAACTGCTTATGATGAGATCCCTGTTGAAGGAGCAGCCACACGGACACTTTGTCAGGTACAGAGCACAGCGTTACAGGAAATCAGCTGGTGGTGGATTCAGACAAGCTGGGACCCCATGAAATGGTTATGTGACCCCAGGAAAATCCATCTCCTTGCCGGGCCTCACTTCTCTGTCTGTAGAGTGAGGGCAATAGGTGAGTTGACTAGGCTGGCCCCTTCTAGCTCTGAGAGGCAGAGATCCTGGGAGCTCTGAGGCCCCGAGTCTCAGCTGAGTTGTAGTCCTGCTGGGCCTGAATGGAGTGGAGCCCAGGTCTGCCACGTAGAACACAGCCTTAGTCCTCACAAACAGGCCTTGGTCAGAAAATAGGTCTGGTTCAGAAAATAGCAATCACCTGGCAGATGTCTCCTGGGCCATGTTCAGCTGAATCCAGGAAACAGCCAGACAAGACGAATTAAGACACAATCAACTCTTACCCTCGAATCCCTGAAGAGGCCTGAGAGTGAACCCAGGTCAGCCCCACTTTCAGGACCACATTGTAAGGCAACCACAGTGGGTGTGGAAGTCACTCTGTCCACTTCAAATGACCACAGGACACCGAAGGCGCTGCCACCACTGTAGCCGAAGCAAGAGCTCGAGAAGACGGTGGACTTGGTAGCTGAGATCATGTAAGTGATGCCCCCGTGTGGAGAGAATCCTTTCAGCCCTGCCCTCGGCGTCCCTGCCGCCCTGCAAAGCCTGCAAAGGTGAACACCTGAAACTTCCTGCCCAAATGCCTTCTGTCTGGATGGAAGCAACTCTCAACCAGCATCAGAGACAATTCCTCAGCTTCCTCGGCCCAGAGGTAATTCCAAAAGCCATGTTCAGGCTACCTCCCAGAGTTTCCAGGAGATCACGCTCTGGGGGATCATTTGGGCTAGATTCTTCCTTCCCAGTTCCTCTTCCTCACCTTCACCCCTCACTGGTGTTTCCTGGGATCAGCTCCCTGGATCTTACTTCACGTCTCTGATGGTCAGGTCAGGCGGATGTGTTTAGTTCTGAAATAGAAGACCACCCTCCATACCCTGATTTCATGGCATCCTTGCAGGGTTCCAGCTCAGGGGTGCAGGCTCCAGCTTGTCCTTGACCTCCCTCCCTTTTCATCCATCTTTCCCTTCCCAGATGCCTGCCCTCGAGACATCAACCTCCAATATCAGGCAATATGACTGGAACTTACAGAGAATCCCACAGTGTGTAAAATTCAGTCTTTGTAACAAATCTCTAAAGTGTAGATATATATCCTACAGGAAGAAAAGTCAGAACAAAGTTTAGTATTAAAGTGTTAATCAGGATTCAGGAAAACTCAACTAAGAGATGAACATGGTCATCTTGTTTCTTCCTGGTGGCAGCCGCTCTTCTCTGATTGAATCCTCACCTATACACATTGTTTCTGGGGGGACCCAAACCAAGATAGCCAGGAACTCCCAGGACCTATGGGGATAAATCAGCTCAAGTTAGAGTTCCCATGGGTAGCCTGAGACAGAGCTATGGACACAGCATCCTTAGGACAATATTTGGGATGTCATTTTGACCTTCCCTCTGCCTTGAGAGGCCCATATGCCACATAATCAACCTTGATACTCCTATCTCACAATCTCTCCTGTTCTTAGAAACAACATTGGCATACTCTCCAGCATCCAGCAAGAAATATTCCTCTTAAAATGTCAACAGCATTGAAAAACACTTTGCTTTTAAGTGGTGGCATGTTCCCTGGTGCTCAAAATCAAGAACCTCAGTGCAGACTCAGCCTATTTTTCTACACAGTTCCCCATAGGTGAGTCAGAAATGGAGTTCCAAGAGTTAGAAAACGCTGTCCAACCCTTTGTTTGTCCTGTTAAAGGATTACAACAGTTGGCTGGAATCAGGCTGGGGTTTTCTGGGGGATCTAGGAGGATGGAACCCATGAAACTTGGGAAACCTCCAGCTTCACAATCAGCATCCGTGAACAAAGCTATCTGTTCCCTCCTCCGCTTTTCCACAAGGCTCTGGACAAACGTATTAGCCTGTTTGCCACCAGCTCACATGTGTTTCTGCTCTATCTGACCCTGAGCTACTCAAGGGCAGGATGCTGATGGCAAGCTGGCATCCCGGGCCCACAAGGCAGTCATGGGTGGAGTTTAGTGGATGAGATCAAACAAAAGGTGCCCAATATCAAGATTCTTACCATCGCAGAGCACTGACTTTGGAAGAACCCTCTGAGAACTTCCACTCCTGCCTGCTCCCTCTATAGATAAGAAACTGAGGCTCAGGAAGGAGAAAGTCATACACAAGCTGTGATCTCCTTGAAGAAGAATGATGACCTGTCTATCTCTGTTTTCTCAGAACCGGCATAGGACCTGACATGGAAAGTTAAAGTGAAGTCTCTCAGTCGTGTCCGACTCTTTGGGACCCCATGGACTGTAGCCTACCAGGCTCCTTCATCCATCCATGGGATTTTCCAGGCAAGAGTACTGGAGTGGGTTGCCATTTCCTTCTCCAGGGGGATCTTCCTGACCCAGAGATTGAACCTGGGTCTCCCACATTGTTGGCAGATGCTTTTACCATCTGAGCCACCAGGGAAGTCCGGACCTGACATGGAGTAGGCATCAATAGCTGCAAACTAAAGACAGAAGGAAGAAAAGAAGGAAGGAATTTGGCCAAGAGTAACACACCTAGCTGTGCTGTGCTCAGTCACGTCTGACTCTTTGCAACCCTACAGACCATAGCCCTCCAGGCTGCTCTGTCCATGGGGTTTTCCTGGCAAGAATACTGGAGTGGGTTGCCATGCGCTACTCTAGGGGATCTTCCTGACAGAAGGATCTAACCCACCTCCCTTGTTTCTGCTACAATGCAGGCAGATTCTTTACTGCTGAGCCACCCGGGAAACCCAACACACCTAGAACCGAAGTCAAATCTCCTGACTGCCAGATTCCTCCGCTTCTTTTATGCCTCCTTAGCCAACCCTTAAGCTCACATCTGATCAAAAATACAATTTCCTGTCCATTGTTTACCCAGAATTCTTTTGGAAAATTCACCCAGAATCCCCTGGGGTTGCTCACCCAGAATCCTGGCTCCTCATTCAGAAAGCAGAACTTTTGTGATACCAATCAAAGGCATTTGGAGGGCAAAGGCATGAAAATCCTCGTTGCTAGGGCAGCTTTTCTAAGTCCATAAGATGAGGGTCTCCAGCTGTGAAAAGGAGAGTAGAAAGAAGACAGCTTTCAGTCCTTACCACCACCTCCAGCCCCACGTTCCCCACATAATGGTCACTGGGAGATATTAGCATCTAAATTATTTTAAGGAGATATAATAAGATTCACCCAGCAGGCCATTAATGACGAAAGAGATTATTACTGGAAAAAATCCAAGACTGACTTTGAACAGAGTTGGCTCATCTAAATGACCCTCTCCCTGCACCTCAGATGATCCTGGTCCCCAGAGGTTATACAGATTTGAAAAAGTAACTGCCGTGGCACATGCTCACGTTTATGCAAGAGGGTCTTACGGAAGGAATCTCTGGAGAATTAGGGTCAGGAGTGCATAGCAGTGAGATAAATGAGATGTTCCCTGAATCGTAAGAATCCTCTGTGGCAGAATTTACAGGAAGCATCTCTAGTCTCCATATTTGGCAGGCGTCCAGCCGGAGTTGTCAAGTATTAGATTAATTTTAATTCAATGCAAAAAACCACATTAGTGGAGTGTTGCAATTGAGAGTTGAAACATACAAAAGCCAAGAGTCCTTGAAGTGAATCATTCCAAAGCCTGAGCATCATTCCTGGAGTCCATCAAAAAAGGCACATTCTTCAGAGCGTTCCCCAGCTATCTGCCACCTTTCAGTCAGACTGCTTAGCCAGGCAAATGAGCCACCTGGCAGTGACCTGAAGGGATGGGGCTGTTGATGAATGTTACTTCACCAGTCTGGCTCACAGAAGGTAAAGTTCAAACTCCTTGATATGGCACTCAAGATCCCCCCATGATCTAGCTCCAAATGCCCCTCAAAGCCTCATCTTTCAGCATAATTGTGTTTTGCAGGCTGTAGTCACGCTAGTCCTCTGATTACTGTTGGTGATCTTCTTGCACACCTAACTTCCACTGCAGCCCTAGAAGGGAGCAGCCCAGGCACCATGTGTTACCAGAGTAACCCCACCTCCAAGCCCCAGCTTATCGTTGAGGGGGAAGGGAGCGCCTGACCGGGGGCTAGCCATCAGTCAATCAGATTTCTCTTGACAATGTGAACTAAGAGATACAAATGGTTGGTGGGTGGTAGAGGGTAGTAGTCCATGGATGAGGAAGACATTTTGAGGCAACGTGTAATGGTGAGCAAGTAAAGAGTCACCCCACGGAGAGACCAACACAAGAGGCCGCAGGATAAGATGGAAAGACCTGGGTTCCTGCCTCTGTCATGAAACTCCTCACTGGGCTTGCTGCTCTTGAGACCTGTGAGGCACACCCAATATCCTGATGTATTCTTTCTCTCACAAAACATTCAGAGTAAGCGGCTTTCATGGGTTGCTTGAAAATACTCTCACTGGGAATATAGAGCAGCAGTCCCTCTTGAATGCAGACAGTGCTTGTCATGCCACCAGTCACCCTGGGGGTAGTCACAGGATGGCCCATATGGCTGCTTCCCCCCGAGTCTGCAGCCAGGAGTAATCCTCCAGCCTTCTTCTGCTGAGACTGCCTCACCCAGGGGAGGAAGCCCTATGGGTGGGATACTAGTCAGGGGTCTCCAGAGGAGCACAACCCGTATGATATATACATCTATCATATATGTATATCTCATACATAAAGATTTATTTTAAGGAAGTGGATCGCATGAATATGGAAACTGGCAAGTCCAAAGTCTGCAAGGTGGGCTGACACATTGGAGATCCAGAAAGAGCCAGTATTGCAGTTCAAGTCCAAAGGCCATCTGCTGCAAAATTGGGGGGAGCTAGTCTTTTATGCTAGCTAGGCCTGCAACTGGTTGGCTGAGGCCTACCCACATTACAGTGAGCAATGTGCTTTGTTCAACATCCACTGATTTCAATGCTAATCTCATCCAAAAACTCAGAAATATTCAGAATAATATTTGACCAAGTATCTGGGCATCATGATCTAGCCAAGCTGACACAGAAAATTGACCACCTTCACAGGTAGTAATTGTTTTTAAATGACCCTGGTCCATGAGATGTGGGCTCCTGCTCCTAACACTCTGGCCTATGGAAGTTGAGCGTGACCACAGCCACTTCTGCCAGTCTCTCAGCTGCAGACCAAACTCAAGACCATGCTGGACACCAATCCACTGAATGCCTCAAACTCCAGGGGTAATATAGGCCCTCTTTTTAAGCTTAGGATAAAGATCCACCCTGTGGGTGAGGCCAGGGAGGGAAATGGCATAGCACTCCAACAACTTGTTCAGAAGGACAAGTTCTCGATTGTCTTAGAACCTAAGCCAACACTGAGAGAGAGAGGACCATGTTAACATTCTTCACTGTCTCTCGGGGGTTACCATCTGCCATGAGATCTCCACCATAGAGGCAAAGCTTCTGCCTTTGCTTATACCCATCCCTCAACCAAGAACACTCTCTATTCTCCTTTTTCCAACTCCAAGTAGTAAATGGTGGAGCCAAGATTTGAACCCAGATTTGCTGATCAAGTCCAGCACTCTCTCCATGATTTCAGAGCTTATGGGAAGCAGCTCACTACCTCACAGCAGACCAGCCTAACTTGAGGAAGCGCCAACAGAAAATTACAAAATACCTGGGTTAGCTCAAGTGGGCACTGGAATCCAAGACTTAGAGGAAACCAGTGGTGCAGAGATACCCATCTCTAAACCAGTATCAAGCTGGGAGCTGGGACTTGGCCATGATGAGTAATATGCTACTGTTAGAAGGATGGGCAAAGGCATGAGCAAATCAGTTTCCTTACTTAGGTCTCTTTTGGGATGGTAAATAACTAACTCATATACACCATCCTCCCTTCCACATCCTTGGCAGACATTGCTAATGGAGCACTGCATCTTCCTTCCTAACACAATCTTCAAATCTTATATAAGTCTACAGCATATCCACCTTTTTGCCCGTGAAAAGCCCCTCTGGTCTCCTTCTTTCACTTAAAAGGACAATTGTGATTACACAGGGCCCACCTGGATAATCCAGGACTGCCTCCCCATCTCAAGATCTTCAAGTATATCTTGAAGATACACTTCACTTCTTCCTTATAAGGTAAGATATTCACAGGGATGAGAATGCGGACATCTTTGGGGGCCACTATTCTGCCCAGCACATATACCTCATGGGATTGTCTAAGGGTCGCATAAAACAATGCGCGTAAACAGCTTAAACCCAGTGTCCAGCACTTACTAAGCCCTCAATGAATATTGCCTATTGTTACTGTTATGTTCCCCACCCCCCTAGCTATTGCAAATAAGTGTTCAATAAATATTAAATGTTACTATGATTGTTATTGCCATCAGGCCTCCCAGCACTGCTGGAGCCAGAATCTGACTCCAAAGTCCATGCTTTTATCCATTGCATCCTGAATTTTTTAATTAAACATTATTAAACCCCTTCTATGTGTTAAGCTTCGCATGGAACATTTTCACCTACAGGTATATTCTCAGTCCTCCTCTACGGCATTTCTTCCTCTACACTGTGTTTAAGTTGCTTGTGTGCCTCTTCTCCATCTCTTCAAGGATAGCAACATAGAGTGAAGCAGCAATGGCCTCCCATGGGGCGTGACATAAAGTGGGCTCCCGGGAGATGGTCCAGGAAATGCACAGTAAAGGCCAGAGCCTGCAGCTCTTGGAGGGCAAGGGGAATGGACCCAGGCTCTCTCAGGATCAAGATGGGGACCACGGCCCAAGCTTCACAGGTGGCCTGAGATTAGCCGCTGTCAGCCTGCTGGGCTGGGCTGGGGAGGCTGAGAGCGTAACATCCCAACACTTGTGCCCTGTCAGGATGCCAGTCTTCTGGAAGAAATGCCCCGCACCAGTAACTAGCCAGCGTGCACAGGAGCTACTCGTGGAGCAGGGCAGGACCCTGGGCTCCATTCGCTCCTTTGCCCAAGCGCATGGCTTGGTTGTCAGCCACTGGTCTGGAAAATCTCCACCTAGCAACATCTCTGTCTACTGTTGGGAGAACTAGCCCAGGCAGAGACACACCTTGGTGCATCTTTGTGAAACCGAAGAAGAGCAAGGGTAGAAATCAGGAACCTGAAATATGGCAAGTCTTTCCTCTTTGAGTAATAACAGGCATGTGGGGCGGGGTAATGTATTGAGTGGTTAAGAATCGAGTGTTCCCCAGTGAATAAGAAGAAATTTGAATTTTTTGATAACTGGGACAGCTTGACCTCTCCTTTATAAAGAGGAGGGGGAAAAGGCATTAAAAATCATGGCATTTATTAAAAAAAAAAAAAGAATCGAGTGTCCTCTCTGCCCTCCTTAAACTCATGCCACCAGTGTGGCCAAGCTCTGCAATGCCTCCTTTCCTTGGGGAGGTTTGTTTGATGACAGGAGGTCCAGAGAGGCAGTAGAGGTTGCCTAGGAAGTAGTTCCCTTCCCTATTTTGTTTCTTAAGCCCTGAACTCACTGAAGAAGAGAGCCTGTAATTCTCTTTTGCCCACATTTTCCAGTCTTATCTCTATCATGTTCCCCCACCCAAGATATGCATACCCATGTACACACACACAGCCACGCGTGCATTTGCATGTACACACATGCACCCACATACATAAGCCCATGTGTCCAATGCATGTTGTGAGTATGCACGTGTACCGGTGTGTATATGCACATTTATGTTCATATTTACACGCAAGTACAGAGGGCCATGCGCACACACACACATACACGTATGAGTGCATATGCTCTGGTCATATTGAAATACTTGACCTCCTGAACTCATCCCACTTTCTCCTCTCATATCTCAAGACCTTTGTATCAGCTGTATCTCCTTTCTGGAACATCCTTTACCTCTTTTTTTAACCTAGCTACCTCTTCTTCTTAAACCAAGTCCACACTTGCACTTTCAGCCCTCAGCTTCGTAAGTGCCTATTTATTCCCCCACCTGAGCAACAAAATAACACAAATCTATTTTGATGACATTTCTATTCCTAGCAACTAGCATGGGCCTGTTATGACTATCTATGAAATGAGAGGGTAAGTGAACAAATGAATGATGGACACAGAATCAAATCACTAGTCCACACCCACCACACCCCCAGGAAATTATGTGAGCCCCAGTCCCTGCCTTGGGGCCCCCCCGGGACACACGAGCTGTGTCCCAAAATGGCCATGACCATTCCCCATGCACCTCCTGCTCCAGGGCTCTTAGGGCATCTTTGGGGCAAGGGACTAGGGGGTACCCGTAGTCTAACTGTAATTCAGAAATACCTTCAGCGTCTCCAAATAATTAACATTCCATCAGGCCGAGTTGTTCCTCTCGTGGACATTTAGAAACGCTGTGACTCGAAGTGAGAGCCCATTGCTGATAGCATATCAGGGAAATCTTCAGGAGATACAGTGCCTTGTCCCAGCCCAAACTGATGGCCATGCCAAGCTGAGAGATAACAGGTGAGGGCTCCGGGAGGAGCTGGTGGCTGAGGACAGGGATGAAAAATGGCTGCTTCGAACTGGTTTCAGGGCTGGTTTGTTCTGAGATAGAACAAATGAGATTCCCGCCCTTGGACTTCTGTGCAGACTTCTCTCTGGGGAGAAAGCCAGGGCGGGAGGAGGTGCGTAACCGGGATCTCAGGTGAAACTTGAGATGTCACCTCCCCACTTCCCATCCCACCCCTACTCTGTGAATATAGCACCTGAGAGAGCTCACGATACCAGCCTCCTAAATGCCTCACTTTCTTCTCCATCCCTCCATCCCCAAACTCTTCTCTTCCTGCGGCCCCCACTGGAGGCCAATTCACCCTCTGGTAGGTCACAAACCTGTCTTCCCCAAACATTCCCTTTCTTATCCCGCCCCTCCTCTACCCAGTTAATCCCTCCTGGCAATAACTCTCTCAGTGCTCCTTGCCCTCCACCCTAGCACCCCAAACTGGATCAACCTCATCATCTCACTCTAACCTACTAGAAAAGCACTTCACAGGTCCCCTCTTTTTCAGCCTCTTTCAAACTCAGTTCATTCTGAGTTTCACTTGCATTCACTCCTTCATGCAAAAGCATCTTTTGTGCCCTGTGACATACCATGTACTCTGGGGCTGAGAAGACAAATGTTAATAAGACACAGAGCTGATTATATTATTCTCCTGTTCAAAAACTCTTGATGGCTCTCCACTGCCCATGCAAAAGTCCAATCTCCCTAGCACCCCAGGTGGGGCCTCCCCTGATGAATTAACCTCTTCAAGTTAACCTCTTTGGCTACAGCTCAGCCCAGACACCCAAAGGTTCAAAGGGCACAAGCCCACTCCCCATCCCCACACCAAGCCCCCTCCTGCCTCCACACCTTTCTTTCTCCCATTCCCTTCTTTCTTTTCCTCTTATCAAGTCCTCCTTATAATTCAGTGAGAAATGGCTCCAGTGATATTTCTTCTGTGGAGTTGCCATAATCCTCCAGGTTGGAATTAATCACCCAATTCTCTTCGCCTCCAAAGCATAGCTCTAATACCAGCATTATAACATTTATTTCTTCCAGGTTCATGGTTTAGGTAATGAGGTGGGGAAATTATTATCTAACAGCTGACACCAGAATTTCTCTTAGGGAGGAAAATGTTGTCCTTTGGGAAAATATCTTGAACTCGAGCCTCCAAGTCCCTCCCTTGGGGTTCACAGATTCTAGAAAGATGGGAGGAGGGTTCTCATCTGTGTTGCTAAGAGGGAAGGTGGGGGAGGGGGGTCTCCCTTTTGTACCATGTCCGCCCCCCTCCCCACCCCCGGGGTTCTCTGTTGGGGGGATGGTCCAGAGTAGAGACAAGAATGGAATGAGGGGATTTGAGGGGAAAGGCAATTCAGGAGAATGGAACACAGGAGTGAGCTGTGCTAGGCTGCAGCCGCAGGAAAGGTACAGGGAACCAGAAGCTGCCTGCAATCTTCTCAGAGACACAGGAGCTGCTCAGAGATCCCTGTGGATCTTGTCTCCAGGAACACATATGAGCACACGCTCAGGACAAGGTGTTTTTTTTAATTTTTATACAATTTTTAAGGGTTAGTTTCCATTTACAGGTTAATACAAAATATTGTCTATATTCCCCATGTTGTACCATACATCCTTGAGCTTCTCTTACACCCAACAGTTCGTTGCTCCTGCTCCCCCATCCCTATATTTCCCTCCACCCACTGGTAACCACTAGTTTGTTCTCTGTAACTGTGAGTCAGCTTCTTTTTTGTTATAATCACTAGTTTGTTGTATTTTTTTAATTTCCACATATAAGTGATATCATTCAGTACTTGTCTTGCTCTGCCTGACTTACTTCACTTGGCATAATGCCCTCCGAGTCCATCCGTGCTGTGCAAATGGCAAAATTTTGTTCTTCTTTATGGTTGAACTGTATTCCATTGGTATATATGCATCACATCTTCTTCTTCATCCATTCATCTCTCGATGGGCAGCTTTTTGAATTCATTCTTTTGTTTGTTTGTTTGTTTCAGGTACATACTCAGGAGTATAACTGCTGGGTCATAACGGTAGTTCTATTTTTACTTTTTTGAGAAATCTCCATAATGTTTCCATGGTGGCTGTACCAATTAACATTCCCACTGACAGCGCACAACGTGTACATGACAAGTTTTGACCTGAATTTCAGGGGCTCACAGACTTTCTAAAGCCTAACCACAGATGTCTGGTGGGAAGGAAGGAAGCCAGTATGCAGACCCCAGGTTAAGGATGGCTGTGCTGAAAGCACAGTGAATGAGACAAGAAGGGGCAGGAGATGAGGCTGGAGCCATGGGCAGGAGGCTGGTCACGCGGACACACATGGACTGTCATGTTAGGGACTTGGGCTTAGTTCTCAGCGTGATGGGCTGCTGTTCATATATGTTATAAAAATCATTACAGATACAGAAAGATTTAGGAAGAGATGCAAACAAGAGATGGCAAGGAGTACCAAGAATGGGGGAAAAAGCGGACAAATTGGAGAAGCATCTTTTTAGAAAAGGGAGGTTGTATTAATTTGCAAAGGCTGCTGTAACAAATTATCACACATTTTTTTGTGGCTTAAAACAATACAGATGTGCTCCCTTGTAGGGAGGGAGGTCAGAAGTCTGAAGTCAGTTTCACTGGGCTGAAGGCAAGGTGTCAGCAGACCCAGGTCTTTCTGCAGGCTCCAGAGAAGAATCCATTTCCTTGTCGGTCTGGAAGTTTTCATGACCCCTTCCTCAAACCACTCCCAACTTCTGTTTTGATCATCATATCTCCTCCTTCCTCTTCTGTAGTCAAATCTCCCTCTGCCTCCCTTGAGGAGGAAGCTTGTGATGACACGGGGAACCCACTTGAATAATCCAGGATAATCTCCCCATCACAAGATTCCTAAGTCAATTACATCTGCGACATTCATTTTTGCCACATAAAGTAATATTCACAGGTTTCAAGGATTAGGACACACATATCTCTAGGAGAAGCAGTGACAGATTTTATTTTCTTGGGTTCCAAAACCACTGCAGATGGTGAGGGCCGCCATGAAATTAAAAGACGCTTGATCCTTGGAAGGAAAGCTAGGACAAACCTAGACAGCATATTAAAAAGCAGAGACATCACTTTGCCAACAAAGGTTCACAATAGTCAAGGCTATGGTTTTTCCAGTATTTATGTACAGATGTGAGAGTTGGACCATTAAAGAAGGGTGAGTGCCAAAAGATTGATGCTTTCAAACTGTGGTGCTAGAGAAGACTCTTGAGAGTCCCTTGGACTGCAAGGACATCAAACCAGTCAATCCTAAAGGAAATCAGCCCTCAATATTCATTGAAAGGACTGATGCTGAAGCTGAAGCTCCAATACTTTGGCCACCTGATGCGAGGAGCCAACTCACTGGAGAAGACCCTGATGCTGGGAAAGTCGAAGGCAAAAGAAGAAGCGGGTGGCAGAGGAGGAGATGGTTAGATGGCATTACCAACTCAACCGACATGAATTTGAGCAAACTCTTAAAGATAGTGGAGGTCAGGGGAGCCTGGTGCACTGCCATCTATGGGGTCGTAAAGAGTTGGACAAGACTTAGTGACAAAAGTCGGACACGACTGAGCAACTTCACTTTCACTTTTCACTTCCATGCATTGGAGAAGGAAACAGCAACCCGCTCCCGTGTTCTTGCCTGGAGAATCCCAGGGATGGGGGAGCCTGGCGGGCTGCCGTCTATGGGGTTGCACAGAGTTGGACACAACTGACGCGACTCAGCAGCAGCAGCAGTGACTGAACAACAACAGTAACACTCTTAGGGGCATTACTCAGTCTATCAATCACTGGGCTGTAATGACAGAACTTGGCGATTTACGGGATTGTGTGAGTTGAAGGGAAGGGAAGCATCCAGGAGGGCTCCAAGGTTTCTGGGTTGGGCTACCACCCAATGCTGTCCCCAGTAACCAATGCTAAGGGCAGAGAGGACGAGCCTCTCTGAATGGGACTGCACACCACCCAACATGGGTATTTATGTCCTGGGTGTGGGGCAGGGCGGGCGGGTGGGGGGGGCCGGTGTTTAAAAGATATAAACTACTGTGTATAAAATAAGCTACAAGGATACACTGTATAGCACAGGGACTATTGCCAATATTTTACAATAACTACATACGGAATGTAATCTTTAAAAATTGTGAATCAGAAAACTTTTTTAGAGGATCATGAAGGGGATGCAAACCATGAAATCTGTTGAAAAATAGACAATGACATTCAAAACAAATAATAGCTGACATGCATTGAGTGCTTACTCCTCTATCTGTGTGCCCCACACTCCTTATCTCATTTATTAAACTGCATGATGGTTCGATGGGAAGTTACTATGGTTTCATCATCCCCGTTTCACAGATGAGAATACCGAGGCTCAGCAGACACAGTAGCCTCCTCAGCATTACACTCACCCAGTAAGTGGCAGCATCAGGCTTCAAACCAGCCTATAAGGCTAAAGCCCCCTTATACCGAGCCACCAGGTACCTTCACATACTCCTCACTGATCCCACCAGCTGGGTCACCCCAGGCTCTGTCTCCAGACCTTGAGCAGCCCACGTGTCTGACTCCTTCTCTGCATTCCCCTAGGGGTCTGGAGGGTCACTTACTACTTGCAGAGGTGAAGCTAGCTTATTTGTACAAACTTCCACGTAAAAATCCTTGTGGTCCCAGTGTGCCTGTAGATGTCCTCATGCTGCTGCTGCTAAGTCACTTAATTAGTGTCCGACTCTGTGCGACCCCATAGACGGCAGCCCACCAGGCTCCCCCGTCCCTGAGATTCTCCAGGCAAGAACACTGGAGCGGGTTGCCATTTCCTTCTCCAGTGCATGAAAGTGAAAAGTGAAAGGGAAGTCGCTCAGTCATATCCAACTCTTCGTGACCCCATGGACTGCAGCCTACCAGGCTCCTCCGTCCATGGGATTTTCCAGGCAAGAGTACTGGAGTGGGGTGCCATCACCTTCTCCGAGATGTCCTCATGAAGCTGGGTCAAAAGCTGCAGCCTTTCATCCCAGCTTCTGCCAAGCTGAGATGCAGCAGCCATCACTGATTTCTGTGGAGACGCCTTGGCAGCTCCACCAGGCAGTCTCACCTGCTGCCTGGCACCACTGGGCTCAAAGACCATGCAGAACACAATAGGCTGCTCAGCATCCCAGTATCTGGGACCAGGCCACCTCTATCTGGGGTCACACAGCATTTCTAGGAGACCCTCTGCCATCTGCTCAACCTGGCTGATCCCTCAGTGCTCCAATCACACCAATAAGGCCCCTCCTAGGGTGGGTGCCCACCAGAAGATGGTCTTTCTGGGACCAACCAGGTTCACTTTGATCCCAGCCTCCAGTCTTACCCCCAGCCCCACCTCTGCCAGGTTGAGAAGGCAAATAGCTATCCTGCCTGGCAAGGCCCCTACCAGACATCTAAGAGAATAAGGATGTGGTGGAGGAAAAGGAGACAATCTCTTTTTACCCTCTGTTCTTCTCAGTTGTTTGGAAGTTAGACCTTTGCCATCAGTCACTCAGTTCAGTCGCTCAGTCATGTCCGACTCTTTGTGACCCCATGAATTGCAGCACGCCACGCCTCCCTGTCCATCACCAACTCCCGGAGTTCACTCAGACTCACGTCCGTCGAGTCAGTGATGCCATCCAGCCATCTCATCCTCGGTCATCCCCTTCTCCTCCTGCTCCCAACCCCTCCCAGCATCAGAGTCTTTTCCAGTGAGTCAACTCTTCGCATGAGGTGGCCAAAGTACTGGAGTTTCAGCTTGAGCATCATTCCCTCCAAAGAAATCTCAGGGCTGATCTCCTTCAGAATGGACTGGTTGGATCTCCTTGCAGTCCAAGGGACTCTCAAGAGTCTTCTCCAACACCACAGTTCAAATGCATCAATTCTTCGGCGCTCAGCTTTCTTCACAGTCCAGCTCTCACATCCATACATGACTACTAGAAAAACCATAGCCTTGACTAGATGGACCTTTGTTGGCAAAGTAATGTCTCTGCTTTTGAATATACTATCTAGGTTGGTCATAACTTTTCTTCCAAGGAGTAAGCGGCTTTTAATTTCATGGCTGCAGTCACCATCTGCAGTGATTTTGGAGCCCCAAAAAATAAAGTCTGACACTGTTTCCACTGTTTCCCATCTATTTCCCATGAAGTGATGGGACCAGATGCCATGATCTTCGTTTTCTGAATGTTGAGCTTTAAGCCAACTTTTTCACTCTCCACTTTCACTTTCATCAAGAGGCTTTTAGTTCCTCTTCACTTTCTGCCATAAGGGTGGTGTCATCTGCATATCTGAGGTTATTGCCATAAACCTATATAAAAATTGAGAGATGGCACGGTGATTAAGAGCACAGGTGCTAATGTTACACCCTGGGTCAAATCTAGCTCCTCTACTTACACTAGGGGGTCTGGGCGAATTACTTTACCTCTCCATAGCTCAGTTTCCATATCTGTAAAAAAAGGATAATACTAAGAAAAGCACAGCAACTACCTCACACCAGTACAACAGTTAAAAGACACAGTCAATCTGATTTTGAATCCCAGCTCTATTATCTACTAGCTGTGCAGCTTTGGGCAAGTTGCTTAAGTGTTCTGTGCCTCAACCTTCACATCTACCCATGAGGCTGATGATCATGATCATATCTGCTTGATAGAGTTTAGTATAAGGATTAAATGAGTTAATGTACCTGAATCACTTAGAAGAGTGCCTGGTACAGAGTGAGCACTGTGTAAATATGAGCTATTACTTAATAAATAAACATCAGCTATTAATGTAAAAATATGTCATGGTTATTTTTACATAAATCAGATTATACTGTCAATATTCTGCAGCTTCTGTTTTTTATTTGGTGTGTCTTGCATTTCTTGGAGGTATATTCATGTCAGTATTTAAATTTGTGTCTTGCTCTTTTTAAACCACTGCACCGCTGGCTCACCACATCGAACCATAAGAAGGAAGTGCTCAGCTTATTTAAGTATTTCCCTATTGGTGAGCACTTAGGTTGTGCCTACTTTTTTGCTTTTATAAACCATGTTGCAATGATCATCCATGCTCTCTGATGACACATGTGAGTATTTCTCTGGGATAGATAATCACAGGTGGCATGGGGATAGGGGAGGGGTTGTAGGGTATGTGCATTTTGATTTTTGACAGATGCTCCTCATTAGCTGTCCAAAGAGGATCAACCAACTCACATTACTACCTACCATGCACAGCACACAACATCATCACTCATCCCCTCACCCCTTCCCAGGACTAAATATTTTATCCATATTTATAAATTTATATTGACCTTTTTTAAAAATGTTTATTTATTTATTTGGCTATGCTGGGTCTTCGTTGCATCATGCGGGATCTTTAGTTGCGGCAGTGAGATCTAGTTCCCTGACCAGGGTCGAACCTGGGCGCCCTCCAATGGGAGCATTGAGTCTTAGCCACTGGACCACCAGGGAGGTCCCTCTATCAGTCTAATGTGGTGGTGCGGGGGGTTTCAACAAAGGTTCATTTTACTGAACTCTTTCCCATGAGGTTGAGCATCTTTTCATATGTTTATAGCCATTTGTATTTCTCATCTGTGCTCTATCTGTTTACAGTTTTGCTCTGATTATCTGTTGGGTTATTTGTCCTTTTTTGCATTGATTTGTAGCGCTAGGTGATCAGTTGGGTGCGGGGAATGTGGAAGTCAAGAGAATTAAAAGTCACACCTGGTCTTTGGGCTTAGGCAAAAGTGGACACCACGGGGCCATCTGGCACAGGAACACTGAGGAGACAGTGTGCAGACGGGGCTGTTGAGAACATGGTTGGATGGAGGCTTGGGCTCCAGCCTCCGAGCTGCTGCCATATCCTCCTCCCCTCATATTCAAGGGGACTTGGCCTTACGGGGGGCCCTGGGCCCAGAGGGCCCCAGAACAACAGCATGAGTGACCATCATTCACAAATATCCAATAGCCACTGAGAGCCCACCGTATACAAGACACTGTCCTAGGCAGTGAACACAGCAGTGAATGGACAGATGAGAACCCTGCTCTTGGTGAGTGTATGTTTTAATAAGAGGCAGACAGTCAAGGACTGATGCTGAACCTGAAGCTCCAATACTTTGGCCACCTGATGCAAAGGGCCAACTTATTAGAAAAGACCCTGATGCTGGGAAAGATTGAAGTCAGGAAGAGAAGGGGATGACAGAGGACGAGATGGTTAGATGGCATCACGTACTCAATGGACATGAGTTTGAGCAAACTCTTCAAGAGATGGTGAGGGACAGGGAAACTTGGTAAGCTGTAGTCCATAAGGTCATAAAGAGTCGGACATGACTGTGTGACTTAACAACAACAGGACAAATCAAAGAAAAACATAAATGTATAAATGAACAAAGATAGGTTCAGACAGTAAGTGCTATAATGGCAATAAATCAGTCACATGATAGAGACTACAGATGGGGAGCACCTTTGCTTAGGTGACCAGAAGACTTTCAGAGGCGGTAACATCTGATTTTAGATCTGTGCCATAAAGAGGAGCCCTGCCAAGATCTGGAGGAGGGGCATTCCAACAAGCAGGAGTCAAGATCAGAGCCAGGCAGAGGCTGGATGTCACAGGGATGGGAAGAAGACCAGCACTGTAGGAGTGCCACAGATAATAGGAGGTGGGCTGGTATGAGGCCAAGTTGGGGAAATGGAAAAGAGCCAGATCAGTCAGAGGCCCCTGAAGCCACGGCAGGGTTTGGAGTTTACCACCCACAGAAAGGAAAGCTCTTACGTATCACTAAGGTTCTAATTAGTGAGAGTCATGATATGACTGCTGCTTTAGAAAGCCACTGTGAAGAGAATGGATTATAGGGAAGTAAGAGGGGGAGCAATAACCAATTCAGGGGCTACTGAAGTAGTCTAGCAAGAGATGCTGGCAGTTTGGATGTGGAAGACAACAGAGGCGATGATAAGTGGAGGGCTATATCTTCGATAGAGCCTACAGAACCAGCAATGGACAGATGGACAGGAAGGAAAGGAGCTGACACCTCGATTTCTGGTCTAAGAAACTGCATGAATGGTGGCCTTAATTCCGCAAATGAGAAAGATGGTGGGAGCAGGTACTACTGATTCGGGCAAGAGACAAACAAAAACCGAGTGCTTTCTTTTGGATGTGTTAAGTTCAACATGCTTATTAGACGTCCAGTGGCACTGTCAAGACAGCTACTGGACAAGACTCGGGGCTAAAAGTATAAAACTGGAGCCTTCTGCAAACAAATAGGATAGTGCCTATTTATTGCTCTGGGGCTTGAATTCCAACCCTCTACCTTCTTCCCAAAGAGCATCTAGATCTCCCTTTTGTCAGAATTCTCTGATAGTCTTGCTGCTGCTGCTGCTGCTGCTGCTGCTGCTGCTGCTGCTGCTGCTGCTGCTGCTGCTGCTGCTGCTGCTAAGTCACTTCAGTTGTGTCTGACTCTGTGCGACCCCATAGATGGCAGGCTCTGCCGTTGGCAGAAGGCTAATTCCCCATCCACTGCAGCTTTGATCAGAACAGCTGAGCTGAGGAAGGGATGAGGGGTATTGATGACTTTTGCATCTTCTCCACCCATTTCCTGAGACAGGCACATCATGTAAGTTGGGCCTATCAGACCCTCACTCCAGATGCTTTGAAACTGGAGCAAATGCCTCGAAGATGGAGGTTGTGTTCAAAGGTCAGAGTCACGGCAGCGGCCATGGTGCTTAAGGATGAGACTCTCCTGAGGCTTGACCTTCACTGTGGTTCCTGATGCCAAACCCCCACCTCTTTCCTAAGACCTGGTCTCCCAGTTCCCAATAATCCGGGAGCACCCCAGTAGACTTCGAATAGACTTGCTTTTTGCTTACAGCAGCTAGAGTTCCTTTCTATTGCCCACAATAAGGAATCCAGTCTAACACGTATAATATCAACATTTAAGGTCATGTGGCTGGATGAAATCACTCATGGTAACAGCATAGAAAAAGAAGCACAGAGGAGAGGATGAGTTCTCTTATTCTTGTTGTTTAGTTAATAGTCACGTTTGATGCTTTGCAACCTCATGGACCAGAGACCGCCAGGGCCCTCTGTCCATGGGATTTCCCAGGCAAGAATACTGGAGTGGGTTGCCATTTCCCTCTCCAGGGGATCTTCCCAGCTCAGAGATCGAACCTGTGTCTCCTGCAGTGGCAGGCAGATTCTTAACGCCACCAGGGAAGCCCATGAGTTCTCTTATAGATGAGCTATATTTGGGACACAGATTTGGAGGTTGCTACAGACTGAAATGTATTCCCACAAGATTCATGTTGAGACCCAATAGGATGGTAGCTCAAGATAAGGCCTTTGGGAGGTGTTAGATCTAGAAGAGGTCATGAGGGTGGAGCCCTCACGATGAGATTAGTCCTTGTGTAAGAAGAGACACAAGAGAGGTTCTCCAGGCACATGCATCAAGGAAAGGTCATGTGAAGGCACAGCAAGAAGGTGGCTGCATGCAACCCAGACAGTCTTCACAAGACGCCCATCCTGCTGGCGCTCAGCCTTGGGCTTTCCACAGCTGTGATTTCTCACAGTTCTCACTAAGTCCTTACAGTTTAAGCCGCCCAGTCTATGGTGTTTTGTTATAGAAGCCCAAGCTGCCTAAGGCTTCCCTTGTGGTTTCCCTTATGGCTCAGCTGGTAAAGAATCTGCCTGCAATTTGGGAGACCTGGGTTCAACCCCTGGGTTGGAAAGATCCCCTGGAGAAGGGAAAGGCTACCTACCCCAGTATTCTGGCCTAAAGAATTCCATGGACTCTATAGTCCATGGGGTCCCTGATGCCGGGAAAAATTGAAGGCTGGAGGAGAAAGGGACAACAAAGGATGAGATGGTTGGATGGCATCACCAACGTGATGGACATGAGTTTGATTAGGCGCCAGGAGTTGATGGACAGGGAAGCCTGGCGTGCTGCGGTCCCTGGGGTAGCAAAGAGTTGGACACGACTGAGCAACTGAACTGAACTGAACTGAAGCTGTCTAAGACAGGGACCAAAGCCTCCAGTGCAGCAATAGCTCCCAGAGGGGAAATTATTACCAGTCTCTTCAATAAGTAGCCTGGCCTGAAGCATTTTCTCTCCAGAGCTATGCTAGTTCTCTAGAATAAGCAACAAGATTAGGCCTCCTAAGTGGGGATCCCAGTACGGTAAGAGATGGGATGTTTTCTTTAAGAGCAGAGTTGAGGTTTGTGGCTGAAAACAGTCATAAAGATTTGTCCCCACTAGTATCGTCACCAATGATCTAGCCCTAGGAGGTGACCTGTCACAGTGTGGAGGACAAAAGCAATGCTCCAGTGATGACAAGGTTAGAAAAAAGATGGAGAAGATGAGCACAGTCAGAAAAGAAGAGGGAGGGACAGAAGAGACGCAGACACAGGAAACGGGCGTGTAGACGAGGCAGGAGGCGGGGGGATGAACTGGGAGACTGGGATTGAAGTATGTGCCCTGCCATGTGCGAAACACAGAGCTGGTGCTGCATGGCGCAGGGAGCTCGGCTCGGTGCTCTGTGACGACCTAATGGGTGGGACTGGGTGGGGGATGGGCGGGCGGTCCAAAAGAGCCAGGATATATGTACGCATAAAGCTGATTCACTTAGTTGTATAGCAGAAACTAGCACAACATTATAAAACAACTATGCCCCTATTTAAAAAAAAAAAGAAAGAAAGAAAGAAGGAAGGAACACCTGGGACCCGCAAAGAGCAAATTTCCCTACATTTCCATCCTACAGCATGAGGTCATATGGAAGTCAGATACCCATAAAGCAGGACAACTCATAGCACCGTAGGGCCAAACCAGCACCAAAGGCATGAATCCCTAAGAATGCTCACCATCACCTCCATCACCCCCAAGTACTTGATCTTGCACCTGGGCCTCAATCCTCAGCCCGCAGCAGCAAGAACAGTGGCTGCAGCGAGAGAGTAGGAGCAGGGAAAGGAAGTGCATATCCCAGTGGTGGGGCCAGAGTCTGTGTGGACTAGGGTAGGGCCTGCTCTGAATCCTGGGGGGAGCACCCTGGGGTTGGGGACTGGGCAGGGATGAGCAGCACTGTGAGGAGATGGGTAGGAGGACAGTCCCCTCTAGGGAGGACCTGTAAATTGAACATGCAAAATGTGAAGGCTCCCAGGCCTGTATTTTTCCAAATTTACTGTGCATCCATATCACTCAAGTTGCAGATTCCCTGAAATCCGTATTTTTCATATGGTCCCTCCCCCTCCCCCTCCCCCTTACAGGTGATTGAGAAATTTCAGCTTTTGCCAAAACCTTCTAAAGGAACCTACCTATCATATATTCTACCTTCAACAGTATTTGCCAAGTTGGAAAGCATCATTTTAAAGTGGTCCTTCTGTTAAGAGAGAGACAGAGAGAGAAGGGGCAAGGGGCAGTGGAGAGAAGGAGAGAAAAGAGAAAGAAAAAGAATGAAAAGAAAAAAACTTCAAAAAAATTTTTCCAAGTCAAACTGCAGCTCCACTGACTTTAACCTTTAACCCTCAAAAAGCCCCATCATAGCTTTCAAGTGTCAATCCAAGTGCTGAGCCTGAATTATGTAACCTTCAGCTTTAAAAAGCCACAGCAAAAAGGTCAGAAGGAAACCTACAGGACGTTGCAGCAAGTCTCTGTGCTTCGGACACTTGAAAGGCAGAAAACTTTCAAAGAGGGACACAGCCAAGAGGAGTCGCCCGTTTAAAATAAAAGATCCTCAGCTGAGCCAGATAAGCCTTTGAAACAGCTTACGTGCGACTTAATTTGCCCTTATTGTTTAAATAATTAGAAGGAATCTCTGGAAAACACGCGACTGATCCCTCACTCCTGTGCTTCAAATCTTTGACAGCTTCCCAGTGCCTCAAAGTATCTCCCCAAAGTGCAACCTGCAGGAAAGGATGATCGGTAGATAAAGGGCTCCTTGTGGTGAAAAAGTTTATAAAACACTGCACTCAACCGAGTTGAACAGGTTTTGCTCCTACAGGACTTGTCAGCGTCCTTATGATGCTCTGTTCATCGGCCTTTGCAGGAATGCAGTATTGCAGCTTCTCCATACCTGACTTGACCACCACGGAATCCTAGTTTCAAGCAGCATCCCTTAGGACTGTGGTTGCGTGGAACACCTTTGAGAGTAACAGCAAACCCCCAAGTCTGGGTTCCATACCCGGTCCCCAGCCCTATGTCCAGCCTCAGGACATTCTTTCCATACACATGCACCCACACCTGACTTCTAACCACACCAGCCACTTGAGCTTTATGATGCACTTGGAACAATTTCGTGCCTTGCTCAGGCTGCTCTCACTGCCAGGAAAGCCTCTCCTCCTGCTCCGTTCTCTTAAACTTCCACTCATGTTTTCAGTCCTTGGTCAAACACATGGGCTCTGTGGACCTTCCCCTGCTCCCCCGGAAAACTCAACTGCCTCCCACTCTGGGCTCTATCACAACACTGATGGACCTGCACTGTGATTAGCCCAAGTCCCTCTGTTATTAATTGAAAGCCTTGAAAAGGCTGGGAGTGTGAGCCGACTCTGGAAATGCGTGTTGACAATACTAAGAGCTTCCATCTGTTGGTACTTCCAAAGGCCGGGCATTATTATATGCTCATGACATGCATTAACAAATGTAATCTTTACAGCCTCACTTGCTGGGGAAGTACCATTATTATCAATTACTATTACCCCTATTGCAGAGATGAGGAAGCCGAGACTCAGAAAAGCTAGCTTACCCCAAATCACATGATGCGTGAGAGGCAAAGCAGGCATTCAACCTTATGCTCTCAAACATTATGTTATTTAAGAGAAGCAGAGGGTGAGGGAATTCCCTAGTGGTCCAGTGGTTAGGACTCTGCGGTCTCACTGAAGAGGGACAGGGTTCGATCCCTGATCCAGAAATTAAGATCTCACCAGTTGCAGGGCACAGCCAAGAAAAACAGAGCCGACTGATTCAGAAGCTGCACAATGTCAGCAAGGACTCACTCGGGTTCTTCACATCGCTCCACTGTCCATCCTCAGTGAATCCATGCTGCCCTCAGGCTGGCTCCCCTCGCGGTGCTGAGAGAGTGGCAACAATTTCAGGCATCACATCCAGACACAACAGTGTTCAGAGAGAGAAAGGGAACTTGGAGCGGAGGCTAAGAGCATTGTCTCTGGAACCAAACAGCTTTGGTTCCTAGGTGTATGACCATAGGCAAGTTAGGAGCACGCTGTAAAGAGCGCAAAGATACAGCCAACATGTAACAGGCTCTCTTGAAAGGAGCTCCCCATCTTCTTTCTTTCACCTTAAGTTTTTACCTATAACATCCCTCCATGTTTTCTTTGTCTGACACACACCATTCTTTCTTTAGGAATGAATTTCAACCTCACCTCCTCCAGGAAGCCTTCCCTGATGGCACCCTTCAGTCTGGGTTCAGTGACCCTGCTGGGCATCTCTGAGTGCTCCGTACTTGTCCCATTGTTGTACTCTCCCCATAACACTGTAATTATTGGTTTCATTGTCTTTCACACTAGACTATGAGCTGAGGAAAGGCAGGAAGCATGGATCTTGTCACCATCCACAGGAACTGCTCCAGTAAGTGACACAAACAGCTTAAATAATAGTTGCTGGATAGCAAAGGAAACCATAAACCAAACAAAAAGACAACTTCTGGACTAGGAAGAAATATTTGCAAACAGTGCGACTAACAAGGGCTTAATCTCCAAAATATACAAGCAGTTCATACAGCTCAATATCAAAAGCAAACAACTCAATCAAAAAATGGACAGAAGAAGACCTAAAGAGACATTTCTCCAAAGACACACAGACGGCCAACAGGCACATGAAAATATGCCCAACACTGCTAAGCATCTTAATATTATTGCATTATAATTATATAATCCTTGTGTTCAGTCATGTCTGATTCTTTGTGACCCCGTGAACTGTAGCCCATCAGGCTCCTCTGTCCATAGAATTTTCCAGGCAAGCATACTGGAGTAGGTTGCCATTTCCTACTCCAGGGGATCTCCTCAACCCAGAGATCGAACCCATGTCTCTTGCATCTCCTGCACTGGCAGGCAGATTCTTTACCACTAGCGCCACCTGGGAAGCCCCATATAATTATTAGAGAAATGCAAATCAGAACTAATGAATAGTCACCTCATACCAGTCGGAATGGAGTCTACAGAAACAAAGTGCAAGAGATAAAGGAACCCTCCTACATTGTTGGTGGGAATATAAATTGGCGCGGCCGCTATGGAGAACACTATGGAAGTTCCTTAAGAAACTAAGAAACTACCGTATGAGCCAGCAACCCCACTCCTGGGCATATACCCAGAAAAGACAAAAGCTCTAATTTGAAAAAATGCCTGAACCTTAATATTCACAGAAGCACTATACCTACAATAGCCCAGACATGGAAGCAACCTAAGCATTTACTGACAGATGAATGAATATAATGGAATATCACTTGGCTATAAAAAATAATGAAGTAATGCCATTTGCGGCAACATGAAAGGACCTAGAGATTATTTCACTAAATGAAGTCAGACAAAGAAAGACAAATATCATATGATATCACTTATAGGTGGAATCTAAAATAATGATACAAATGAACTTATTTACAAAACAGAACAGACTCACAGACATAGAAAACAAACTGACGGTTACCAAAGGGAAAAAGCAGGCAAGGGATGAATTAGGAGTATGGGATTAACAGATGCTACTACCATACATAAAATAAATAACAAGGACCTCTGTACACCACAGGGGACTATATTCAATATCTTGTAATAAACTATAAAGAAAATGAATCTATATAAATAAAATTTAGTCAATTTGCTGTACACCTAAAACTAAGTCAACACTGTAAATCAACTATACTTCACTTAAAAAAAAAAAGGCTGCTAGATGTTCAAGCAGAAGACAGACGGTCACTTAACTGAGGTGCTGCTCCAGGGGCTTGGCAGTCCAGTTATTAATAGATCATCCTCAGGCCTCGAGGTGGGCCATTCCCAAGCACACCAGATTACCCTAGGCCAAGGTGACCCGTGTGCCAGAAAAATGTCTCCTTAAGTTTTCCCCTACAATCTGTGATAAGCTTCCCCCAAATGCAGACAGGAGTTGTATGGCAAAGCACAAACTCTTGGGTCTCACAAACCCTAAGAGGCTCAAGCCGCCACCACTTCCTAGCCATGTTCTTGGGCAGATCTCTTCAACTCTCTGGGGCTGATGTTTTTCATCTGGAAAATGGGTTTAAGAAAGTGAAAGTGAAGTCGCCCAGTCGTGTCCGACTCTTTGCGACCCCGTGGACTCTAGCCCACAAGGCTCCTCCGTCCATGGGATTCTCCAGGCAAGAATACTGGAGTGGGGTGCCATTTCCTTCTCCAGGGGATCTTCCTGACCCAGGGATTGAACCCAGGTCTCCTGCATTGCAGGCAGATGCTTTAACCTCTGAGCCACCAAGACATAAATCACAGCAAGATCCTCTTTGACCCACCTCCCAAAGTCATGGAATTAAAACAAAAATAAACAAATAAGACCTAATTAAACTTAAAAGCTTTCACACAGCAAAAGAAACAATAAACAAAATTAAAAGACAACTCTCAGAATGGGAGAAAATAATTGCAATAGAAGCAACTGACAAAGGATTAATCTCCAAAATATATAAGCAGCTCATACAGTTCATAGGAGAAAACAAACAGCCCGATCAAAAAATGGGCAGAAGCCCTAAACAGACACTTCTCCAAATATGCCCAGATGGCTAATAAGCACATGAAAAGATGCTCAACATCACTCATTATTAGGGAAATGTAAATTAAAACTACAATGAGGTGTCACTTCACACCAATCAGAATGGCCATCATCAAAAAAACTACAAACAATAAATGCTGGAGAGGATGTGGAGAAAAGAGAACCCTACCGCACTGTTGGTGGGACTGCAAACTGGTACAGCCTCTATGGAGCACAGTATGGAGATTCCTTAACAACCCAGGAATAAAACTACCATATGGCCCAGCAATCCCACTACTGGGCATATACCCTGAGAAAACCACTCTTCTAGAAGAAACATGCCCCCCAGGGTTCATTGCAGCGCTATTTACAATAGCCAGGACATGGCTAGATGTCCTAGCAACCTAGATGTCCATTGACAGATGACTGGATAAAGAAGTTGTGGTACATATATACAGTGGAATATTACTCAGCCATAAGAAGGAACAAATCTGAGTCAGTTGTAGTGAAGTGGATAAATCTAGTGCCTGTTATACAGAGGGAAGTAAGTCAGAAAGAGAAAAAACAAATACTGTATAATAACACATATATATGGAATCTAGAAAAATAGTACCTATTTACAGGAAAGAAATGGAGTTGCAGACATAGAAAACATTCTGGCGGACACAGCAGAGAAAGGAGAGGGTAGGACCAATTGAGAAAGCATCATTGACGTTTATACATTATCATGTGTAAAATGGATAACTAGCAGGAAGCTGCTATATAACACAGGGAACCCAGCCTGATGCTCTGTGATGAGAAGTGGGATGGGGGGAAGGGAGGTTCACGAGGGAGGGGACGTATCTAGATAATTATAACTGATTCATGTTGATGTATGACAGAGACCACCACATTGTAAAACAATTATCCTCCAACAAAAATATTTTAAAAATTAAAAAAAAGAATATGTAAAGATGGGCAGTTGTAAAGATGAAATAAGACAGGTTCTATAGAGAGCCGGCCACATGATAAATCCCCAATCAACGCTGGCTCCTCTTAGCAGTATGTACATTCACAGTGACAAAGTTGGGCAGAATCGGTGGTCTATTTTAAAACCGTAGCTCTGGGCTTAGTTTCTGAAGCCCAAAGAGGCTTGCTGTTGGGATAGCATGATGGGCTCATGTTAGGGTGGCATGATGCTGTTAGGGTGGAAGTTTCACTGGTCAAGCATGCTACTGTCCCTCAACAAAGATGAACTCACGAGCTACAGATGAGGTCATCGACAGAGCTGAAAGATGCTGGCCAGTGGGCAGGGGCAAGCCGCGCTCTCTGAGTAATACTGCCTAATTGCATATTGAGTTGAGGAAGTGCTTTAGGAACAGAACGCTCATCAATTTTCCCTCTGGGACAGTTTTAGGAAGCCCTGAAGAGTAAGTTGCTCAAAAGCTCGCCAGGAGGTTGGTTGGAAGGGAGCTCAATGAGGAGTCAGGACATGTTTAATTCATATTCCGGTTCTATGAGCAGCTGTTCCCGGACCTCACGCAGGTCCCTGCCCTGCATTGGCCGCAGTTAGACTCAGTGACGGAGAAGACAATGGCACCCCACTCCAGTACTCTTGCCTGGAAAATCCCATGGACAGAGGAGCCTGGTAGGTTGCAGTCCATGGGGTCGCTAAGAGTCGGACATGACTGAGCAACTTCACTTTCACTTTTCACTTTCATGCATTGGAGAAGGAAATGGCAACCCACTCTAGTGTTCTTGCCTGGAGAATCCCAGGGACGGCGGAGCCTGGTGGGCTGCCATCTATGGGGTCGCACAGAGTCGGACACGACTGGAGCGACTTAGCAGCAGCAGACTCAGTGACCTCAGAAGTGCCTCTGAGTTCTGTGGCAGGTCTTACAGCATGATGGCTGAGGTGGCAGCCTTTACTGGGTTCAAATTCCAGCTCTACTACTCAGAAACTATGATCCTCAAACAGTCACCCAAGTCCTCTTAAGCAAATCTCCAACTTGTGTCATGTGAATTGGGGATTAAAATTGCACTGACTTCACAGGACTGACTACCTCTATCTCCTACCAGCTCTTGTGAGGATTAAAGGAGGCGATTACATAAAGCCTCAGCCAGTCCCTGCACAGAAGCCCTTCAGTAAGCGGTGGCTGTTACGATCATTTCAAGGCGTAATTCTCTTGGCACTTTTGATGACAGTGAAACCTAGGAAAACCTTGCACAGCCTGTGCCTCTGACAGACATATAAATCCCCTCCAAAGACAGAGGCCACAAAGCAGAGGACAGTGAGGGACTCTGTCCCAGGGCTGTGTAGCTTTCTGCTTCATTCAGTCTCAAAGCTCCATTGAACCAGTCAAGCATCTACCTTATCAAGTTCTTTGGCTCTGCGCCTCAATCAAGTTTAGCATCAGGTGCATTTTGCTACTTAACTGATGGCTTTTACTCCCAGGGGTGACTGACTCCACCTCAAAAAGGAAAAAACAAAAAAGAAAAAGTGCTTGTAGGGTTTGGGAAAGTGACAAGCTGTATATTTTACTCATTTTTGTTTTTCTTTTTTTGTTGTTAAGGAAAAAGAAAAGCTTTTGCTCTGTCAGTGGTTAAAAAACTGGGCTGGAAAATCAGACAAAACTGGATTTAAATCTGGGCTCTCTACCACTCACTATCCAAGACCAAGGGAGAGCTACTTCATCCTTCAAAGGCTCATCTCTCTCATTTGTAAAAGGAGGGGAGGAAAATTAACTATCTCTGGGGTTTTGGTGGGATTAAATGTAATAACGCAGGTAAAGCTCTTAGTGTACCATCTAGCATTCAGTAAATACATAGTGAAAGCTGTGGTTTTTCCAGTGGTCATGTATGGATGTAAGAGCTGGACTATGAAGAAAGCTGAGCGCCAAAGAATTGATGCTTTTGAACTGTGGTGTTGGAGAAGACTCTTGAGAGTCCCTTGGACTGCAAGGAGATCCAACCAGTCCATCCTAAAGGAAATCAGTTCTGAATATACATTGGAAGGACGGATGCTGAAGCTGAAACTCTAGTACTTTGGCCACCTGATGTGAAGCACTGACTCATTGGAAAAGACCCTGATGCTGGAAAAGACTGAAGGCGGGAGGAGAAGGGACCGACAGAGGATGAGATGGTTGGGTGGCATCACTGACTCAATGGAAATGAGTTTGAGCAAGCTCCAGGAGTTGGTGATGGACAGAGAAGCCTGGTGTGCTGCAGTCCATGGGGTCGCAAAGAGTCAGACCTCACTGAGCGACTGAACTGAAGTACTCAATGTTATTATTATCACCAAGAAAAACTAGCAGGGAGTTAGACTAGCAAATGATGAGGTTGTTAAGAGGCTGTGAATATTCATTAGGTACCTACCAATTGTGGTGTTTAGCTAGTTGGCAGACACTAGCTGAGAACAGACAATCAAGTGGTTACTCAGTGGCCCAGACCCCCTCCAGGCCTTACGCTGTTCCAGACTGACAGAGTCCTCACCTCCCTCCCAGCCCTGACCTTCCTCTCCTCGCTGGGCCTATCACAGATGAGAATTGAACTGGAGGGGTTTTCATTGTCTAAATGGCTATAATGTAAGGATTGTGCTGCTGTTTATCATACTCAGGACATGGAAGCAACCTAAATGTCCATCAACAGATGAATGGATAAAGAAGATGAGGTGTATATGCACACACATATACATATATATGTACGATTAATTACTAATCAGTCATTAAAAAAAGAATGAAATAATGCCATTTGCATTATGAATGGATCCAGAGATTATCATACTAAATGAAGTAAGTCAGACAGAGAAAGACAAATATTATATGATATCACTTTTATGTGGAATCCAAAAAATAGTAAAAATGAACTTATTTACAAAACAGAAGCAGACTCACAGACATAGGAAACAAACTTACGGCTACCAAAGGGGAAGAGGAGGAGGGATAAATTGGGAATTTGAGATTAACAGATGCACACTATCATACATAAAACAGATAAATAAAAGGATGCATGGTATAGCACAGGGAATTACATTCGACATCTTGCAATAATTGTTGTTGTTCACTCACTAAGTCAAGTCTGACTCCGTGATGCCATGGACTGTAGCACACCAGCTATATTCAGCTTCTTGCAATAAACTATAAAGGAAAAGAATAAAAAAGAGTGTAGGCATATATTTATATATGTATGTAACCAGATAAATATGTGCCTACATATGTATGTATGTATATAACCAGACCAGGCTTCCTTGGTGGCTCAGCTGGTAAAGAATCCGCCTGCAGTGTGGGAAAGCTGGGTTCTATCCCTGGGTTGGGAAGATCCCCTGGAGAAGAGAAAGGCTACTCACTCCAGTATTCTGGCCTGGAGAATTCCATGGACTGCAGAGTCCATGAGGTAGCAAAGAGTGGACACAACTGAGCGATGGAAAAAAAAAAAACCACATCACTTTGCTGGCCACCTGAAGACAAAAAAAAAAAAAAAAAACCACATCACTTTGCTGGCCACCTGAAACAAACACAATATCGTAAATCAACTATATTTCCATTTTTAAGAGAAAAAAGGATTATGCTGAATTTCTAATTGCTGTTTGTACATCCATCTGGTTGCTTAATCATATTTCTGATTAAGTCTTTCCTAGTTATGTAAATTTTTCACCTTTGCGTCTTAAAGTAGATTTGGGGAGACACGACATCTTTCCATTAATTTATACTCTGCCTTGGGACCAGGCTTTAGGGTCAGAGAGCTTAGGCCCTGTCTGCCCTGGGAGCGCAGCAGGCAGCGTGTCAGTCTCGCTATCAGAGAGCGTGGGCCCAGCTCCCAGGCCTGCCGCTTTCTAAGTGCAGGGTCCTAGGAAGGTCACTTGCCTCTCCTCTCCTGGCCTGTCTTCCTCGGTTGTGACATGAGAATAAGGCCAACTTTCAGGGGGGTGGGGGGATGGTTCAGAGGAGGGCAGAGGAGCCAGTGTCTGCCAAGCATCTCTCCAAGCCCTGGCCAGCAAGGTGGGAGAAGACCACACATTCTTTTGCTGGATTCACACTGGGGGGAGAGTGAGGTTGGGGTCCCATTTCTGACCACTCACGAGAGTGGGAGGTCTTCCGAAGAATAGAGTCAGCACGGAGGAAGTAGAGAAAGAAACCAGAGCTGAGGACCACGTTCAGCCTCAGTGCCCATCCATGATGCTTCTATACCATGAGGAAAATGCCATTTTTTGTTCAAAAAGAAAAATTAAGTGAGATTTTCTTTTTTTTCCAAAGCAGTTATCATTTCCTACTATATATAAGTTCTGCTCAGTCGCTCAGTCCTGTCCAGCTCTTTGCAACCCCATGGACTGCAGCACTCCAGGTCCTTCAGGATCTCCTGGAGCTTGCTCAAACTCATGTCCATTGGGTCAGTGATGCCATCCAACCATCTCGTCCTGACACCCCCTTTCCCTCCTGACTTCAATCTTTCCCAGCATCAGGGTCTTTTCTAATGAGTCAGTTCTTCACTTCAGGTGACCAAAGTACTGGAGCTTCAGCATCTGAAGCTGACACATCTTATGTAACATATCCATTTACTAGGCTGATTGTTGGCTCGCTCTCTCTCCGCGAGAATAAGCTCCGCAAGGCAGGGAGCTCTTTTGTCTCTTTTATTTGCTGATCCATCCGTGGCACTCGGCAGGTACTCAGTAAATAGTTGCTGAATGAATGAATGGGCTTTGAAATCTGGAGAAGGTTGAGATGTCCATATTAATAGCTATTGATGGTTGCTCATATTTTTTTTTTCATTTGCTGACCGGATTTGCCATTTAGCTGATGACCTGAGATGCAGCCAAAACTCCTCAGACCTCAGACAACAGCTAACATTTGGTTCTTCAGCTCAAAGGCAAAAAGTGGCAACAGGGTCTTTGCATTCAGAGGTTCTTCCTTCTGAGAGCCCATCCCTAAAATGCTGTGTGTCTTGGGTCCTCCCCTTGACTCTCTTCTTATCTCAGTTCTCCTGGTCTCCCTCAGGAGCCCACCCTCTCCCAGGGCTTCTCTCTGCTGACATCCCCTGGACCTGGTCTCCAGCCCTGACTTCCAGAATCAGATGAAAAGCTGCTTCTCTGACTTTTCAACTCCAATGAACTGTACACAGAACCTGTGCAGAATGAAAACACGAGGCCCTTCATGGAAACTTTATTACGAATTTCAAGACAGGGATAGCAGAGCATTAAACTGAGAGTGGAACCCCTTTTGGCCCAGGGCACACATCCCTGAAGCCAGCCTTGATTGCAGACGTTTCTAACTTAGCAAGTCCAAGATCCAGCCCCTCATCTTTCTCCCATCTCCACAGGCTCCTCCTCCCAAGGCCCTCATCTCCGAGACCAGCCCCTCCACCTACCCAGTCACTCAAGTAGAGCACAGCCCTTCACCCCATCCCATCATCCAAGCCTACTGAATTTACTTTCCAGAGGCCTCTGTCTCCCTCTGCCTCTCATTTCTCTCCATCACTTCACCAACCCAGGCCAAGTCAATTCTACCACAGCCTCCTAACCACATCCTGCCTCCCATCTTCCCTCTCTTAAAACCATTCCACAGATCACTTCAGACTGACTTGCAAAATGCTAGCATCAAGTCCAGACTCTTCAATATGAAAATAAGGCCCCCCTAGTGATGTAACTGTCATTTCCTTCCCTAGTCTACAAGGCTATCCCCTGAACTTGGTTTGGATCCTCCCCACGTACCTTTCTTGTTGCTTGAAACACCCTCCCTCTCACCCACTCCCCTCTCTCCTTCATTAGGGTTCTTCCAGGAAATCTTCTTCAACTACCGGAGACCCAAGAGCACCTCTCCTCAAGGTTCCCCCAGTCTTGCTCAGTGTTAGCTGTAAAGTGGTTGTTGTTGCTTCTGTTGTTGCTGAGTCACTAAGTCATGTTTGACTCTTTGTGATCCCATGGACTGCAGCACACCAGGCTTCCCTGTCCTTCACTATCTCCCAGAGTTGGCTTAAACTCATGTCCATTGAGTCAGTGATGCCATCCAATCATCTCATCCTCTGTCACCCTCTTCTCCTCCTGCCTTCAAACTTTCCCAGCAT